>NW_026889830.1:1613750-2280000 GCF_033153115.1 Saccostrea echinata | reverse complement strand
ATGATGGATGTAAACCAATCTTAATGGACACAATTTATAGTTGAATATCACTCGGCCCTTCAGTCTATTGACAAACAAGTTGATGAAACAAGGATATCAACAGTCTCGTTTGAAGTCATCTTTTCGCAAGTTTTACGGTCGATACAATGACCTTGTCAGCACATACAACCTATCATTGAGTCAAATGCTGACTGACATTTTTCTTACTAATTGTTAAGCCATTATTAAAGTATACACTGAACTATCTACAGATTTTTCCATGTTTTTTTCCTGATCATGACAAGGAGCACACAGTGGATGTGACCGGTTGGCGGGGGATGCTCACTCCTTCATGGCACCTGATCCCACCTCTAAATATTGAGGTCCGTGTTTGCTCTGCCCCAAATTTGTATCGTTTCATTGGACTTTCGAGATTGAATACTGTTCGTTATCTTCATATTTCATTCTCATGTACTTGCCACAGCAATCGATGCATGTTGGTCAGAGGAATAAGTTTTGATTCCTGGGTCAAAGCTCAAGGTTTGAGGATGGTTTTAAGTATAGTGATATTGTGTTTACTATGGTAGGTTGTAGACAAGTTTATAGAGTAAATTTATGGCCTCATGCGTCCTCCGAGGCACGGAGAGGATAAGTAAAAAGTAAGTAATTTGGCCTTTTTTTAGCCTCATAGTTGCTACGTAGATGTCTAGGGGAATATCTTAATATTGATTCCAGGGCCAAAAGATCAAAGGTCATTACAAGGACATTGACTGGTACATTGTATTCATAATGTTGTGAAGAGCACATCTGATTCAGTTAACTGTGTGCAGGAGAAAATGACATTGACTAATGTAGTCGGGAGATACTTTGCTTTTCCATGCCATTGTGATATTTTTTTTAAACATAATTTGACAATTTTTAATGTAAGTCCATCTTGTTTTCCATAAGTCTATATAAAGTTAGTTACTTTGAATTTTGCTCCTCTAGATTTTGTATGCCTAGTGACTCTGGTTTTCCAGATTGAGTCATTTTCAAATAAGCTTGAGGCTATATATATGCATACAATTTCTTGATTAAGAATATTAATGTAACAGAGACATGTTTGTGCCTCTGAATGGATTTGAAACCAGGACCTCTGGCATGCCAGTCAAGCTAGTGCCCTACTGATCAAACTAAAGGGTCAACCCACTAGCCCAAGCTAGTAAGATGCCATGTATCTTACACTACCACATTGTCCTCATCCAGAGAATGAGAAGTCCTCATCTCTTTTAGAGTTCCAATGCCTGTGGGTCAAAGTTCTGTGGGCAATCATTTCACCTGCCAGAGAAAACCTGGGTCCCAACATGGGCACCATATGTGCCTCCGAATGGATTTGAACCCTGTACTTCTGACATGCCAGTCCAGTGCTCTGCTGATCAAGCTAAAGGGTTAACCCACTAACCCAAGCTAGTAGGATGCCATGTATCTTACACTACCAGATGTGTTGTTTTAAGGATTTTTCTTTCAAATATCAAAGCTAGTGCATAAATCTCTGTCTCTGTTACTGACTTCAGTTTAATATAAAGAGAAGTTTCAATGCTATGACAAATAATGATAAAATAGAGAAACAACACATTGTTGCCAAATGACATTTAAAAAAGTTTATAGATATCAGAATACTTGTATGAATTGAAATAGCACCAATTATTTAAATTCTGCAGTTTAAGAATAAATAACACAAACTTTTTTTTCCCCAGAAATCAGCAATATTTCTGAGACTTATAGATTTATATTCAAGTAAGTAACCTGAATAATGTTTACCAGGTAAAGTGGGGAAAAAAATGTGTGCAAAATTTTGTAAAGGATTACATAGAAAATTTCGCATATCTAAAAACTTGGGATATCTTTATAGTTTAGGGATTTATGTCATTTCTATTCAAAATCAGTCAAAAAATATATACATATCAGTATATTTAAATATATACCAATCCATGCATCAAATTTTGTTTGTGCTTTGTATCCTTAAATTTTAAAACATAATCTTTAATTATTGAGCATAACAATTCTATAAATACAGAGTTTAAACATAGCCAATTTCAATGTAACCCATTTATTGTATAACCGAGATAATTTCTGCTTCATTCTTTATCTGTCAAAATTAGTGCATCGGCTGACCTAGTGGAATCATCCTTTGATTCTTATGTTGTTACCCATGACCTGAAGGTTTACCATTTCTTAGTATCTTCTCTATTTATGGAATATTGACTGTCTAGTATTTTTGTCTTATACTGTGATCAAGCAATTTGCTTGTGTGATAATTTGTATAAACACTGAAGGCATTTTTGCATAAAATTATCACAAAAGCCAAAATTTTGCTTGATCATCATCATAAAACCAAAAAAAACAGACAGGTATTCCTTATATTTACATGATTCTGTAAATTCAGTGCTCCAAGCCCAACCCACTTTCTCTCTTTCCTGCCCCGCATATGATTTTTTTTTTAAAACAACACCTATCGATGAACCAATAGCTTTATAAAGAGATCAAGTTTTTTTTTAATTATTTGTTCTTTTATCTCAGACAAAGAAATTTGAAAATTTTAATAGTATGTCTTGAAGGCCATTAGGTCACTGGGCCATAAAATGCTAGTGTGCAGGCTATAACATTGGGTCTTGGTATGGAAATGAGATCAATCTTTAGTATTTATTGCATTTGATTACAATTTATCAAGATCTTGACTCAAGGTTATATCTAAAAGGTCACTCTGGTCATAGGCAATGAAATGTTTAAACTGTGTCTGAGTCATATACTAGTACATGTATTTGGAACTCAATTAACTGAAATGAATTGGGAGGTAAGTGCATAGTTGTTGCATACATTACATGAGAGATGTTATGACCTTGATTCAAGGATAGCATATAACTTCAAGGCCCTTTGGTGATGTCAAGAGATATGGTCAAAGAGGAGGGAGACATGTTTAGTTTTATAATTAGCATTCACCATGAATTCAGTGTAACTCACTCAGGAGTTTGTCCAAATCACCATGATATCAAAATTTGATCGTGCTGAATTTAAATACAGCTTGCTTCCTTATGTCTGAGATTCAAATATTCATATAAGAAACAAAGTCAATGTCTTCTACAGGATTCATAAAAAGTTCCTTATTTAGCCAAATTTTCCTTATATATAAGCAAGTTCTTTATATAACTGAGTTTTACTGTACAGTTGTTAACATTTGATTGAAATTACTTGTTTGACATTTGTTTAATTTTTTATCTGTACACCTGAAGTAAATTATTAATGTTGGGAATGTGACCACACAGTGGGGGTAGAAGGGAGGAAATGAACAACTAAATTTCAAAGCACTATAATCACATTTCCTTTTCATATCTTTTTCCCTCCAATAACCTTCCACATTTATTTACCTCATATAAATTAAGAAGCAAGCATATTCTTTAGAAAACACCTCCCTTTAGCCAAAACATCATATAAAGGTTTTTAGCCATGCCATTTAGTCTTTTACAGTAAACTATCATGTTGTGGGATAGGAATGGTTCAGTATACATGGAATTTATGCAAGTGGTTTCTTTAATTCAGTGTGTATAATACAAGATGGATTTTCTAATTGAGTAAATCCTAACATACCATATATTCATATGTATTTTTATTAAAGTCATATATGGCATATTTTTGAGAAGTTCAGACTAACTAAAATTAAAAAGATCTTTCTATTTCTTTTATTACTTTATATAAAGATAGGACTTTCCTGTAAATTACACAATTTAAATCAATTGCGTTTCATAGAATTAGAAATTTAAAACAATAACCAATTTACTTACCGACTCCGCATTTAAATATCAGACACAGTTTTAAGCCAATTCAATTATAGAAACATGGGGTTATTCAAGTTCAAAATTGGTGAAAATTTTAATTTGAACATAAATAACAAATATCATGTTCATCTTTAAATCTAGGTATTACATGAAAGACAATTCTTTTATATATGACTATATTTCCTTCAACTTTTGCAATAAAAAGTTATGAGGAAGTCAAAAATATCAAGGGACATAATGATAGAAACAAGAGATGTTTGTGAACCATTATGCCCCCCCCCCCCCAAAAAAAATAATTGGAATTTTTCCAAGTCCAAGGGGCATAACTCTATCAAAAATTGCTCCATCATACCCAAAACAGAAGTTAACTTAGATATTTTTATGATGAATCTGTATACCAAATTTCATTTTAGTATGTGCAACCTCTGCGAAGAAAATGAACAGAAACTGCAAATAATTGGAATTTTTTAAAGTCCAAGGGGCATAACTCTGTCAAAAATTGCTCTATTGTGCACAAAACAGAACTTGGCCTAGATATTTTTATTTATGATAAATCTGTATACCAAATTTCATTTCAGTATGTACAACCTCTGCAAAGAAAATTAACAGAAACAGCAAATAATTGGAATTTTCCTAAGTCAAAGGGGCATAACTTTGTCAAAAATTGCTCAATTAAACCCAAAACAGAACTTGACCTAGATATTCTTATGATAAATCTGTATACCAAATTTCATCTCAGTATTTGCCACCTCTGCAAAGAAAATGAACAGAAACAGCAAATAAGTGGAATTTTCCTACGTCCAAGGGGCATAACTCTGTCAAAAATTGCTCGATTGTACCCAAAACCAAACTTGACCTAAATCAGCTGCAGAACTGTAGCTCTCTGGTTGAAAAAATTTGGACAGATAAACCAGAGAGCTACAGATCCAAGTGTTGTAAAAACCTTCGATTTACGCCGCCGCTTTTTTGTCGCTCGATTCGGGTATTATTTCTTGCATTTTATGCCTTCCCCCGCTTTGAGAATGGTATCCGATAATTAAACATATATTTTTACTCCTATTCTTAATATTTTTTTACCTTTCAAAGGTCCCAAACAGCCATGAATGGTTGTGAAATGTCGGATTAAAATATTCAGATGTCCATATTGGGGTTGTGTGAAAAAAGGCCTCTCAAAGAACATACATGCACTTGTCGAGAAAATGTAAATAAAAAAATATTTAAAATACAGGAGGTTCAAATATCATGAATATTGTCTATAAAGAAGACAATATGTACGTAAAAAAGAAATAAGATAAATAAAACTCGGGCGTGTTATTTCAGGACGACATCAATGAATCATGGATGTCGGAATGCATTTTTTCAACTGATATTCCATACTCCACATACGGCCGTTTGGACCGTTGAAAGGTAAATAAAGTATCAGGAATAAGAGTAAAATATATGGTTAATTATCGGATACTATTCTTAAAGCGGGGGAAAGCATAAAATACAAGAAATAAAACCCGAAGCGAGCGACAAAAAAGCAGCGGCGTGAATCGAAGGTTTTTACAATGCTTGGATCTGTAGCTCTCTGGTTTATCTGTCCGAATTTTCTCAACCAGAGAGCTACAGTTCTGCAGCTAGACCTAAATATTCTTATGATAAATCTGTATACCAAATTTCATTTAAGTTTGTGCAACCTCTGCAAAGAAAATGAATGGAAACTGCAAATAATTAGAATTTTCCTAAGTCCAAGGGGCATAACTCTGTCAAAAATTGCTCGATTGTACCCAAAACCAAACTTGACCTAAATATTCTTATGATAAATCTGTATACCAAATTTCATTTCAGTTTGTGCAACCTCTGCAAAGAAAATGAATGGAAACTGCAAATAATTAGAATTTTTTTAAGTCCAAGGGGCATAGCTGTCAAAAATTGCTCAATTGTACCCAAAACAGAACTCGGCCTAGATATTCTTATGATAAATCTGTATACCAAATTTCATTTCAGTATGTGCAACCTCTGCAAAGAAAATGAATGGAAACTGCAAATAATTAGAATTTTTCTAAGTCCAAGGGGCATAACTCTGTAAAAAATTGCTCAATTGAACCCAAAACAAAACTTGACCTAGATATTCTTATGATAAATCTGTATATCAAATTTCATTTCATTATGTGCAACCTCTGCCTAGAACATGAACGGAAACTGTTGGTGGACCGACAGACAGACTGACCGACCAACAGACAGCAGCAAAGCAATATGCCCTTCCCTCTTTGAAGGGGGGCATAACAATTTTATCAACTCAGAAAGCTAAAAAAAAAAAAAATCCAGAGCCTGGTTGATCTCCAGGCTAAAAAAGCTTCAGAATATGAATAATAGTTCATAATTAAAAAAAAACATACAGGTTTTCAACATTTATTTTCTTTGATCTATATAAAATTGATATTTTTTATAGTCTTAAAATGGCCAATGTAATTCTGCAACACACATCTCTAACAAAACAATTATTACAGTCTTCTCAGTGAATGCCATGTATTCTAGTAACTGAAGACAATACAGAACACCAAGAGAGAAAAAATGGTATCTATCACAAAAGTACACAAAGCTTACCTAAGGTGATATGATCATTCTCTAACAAAGTGTTTTTTACAAAGGAGGTGGTTCTTCCTGACAACATCAGGGGTCCTGTGTCAACTCATTGCTGTGGGACCCCTGACAAATTTCATTCAGTATCTTACAGGCTGAGTGCTGCGACATCTTTCGGGAAAATTACAAATCTTGTTTGTTTTTCTAATCTCTCAAGCAATCAAATTAAGCCTTTCTGTTTACATTATCTGTCTACTTCAATTCCATTGGTGCCTCTCAATGAAAGAAGCAACCCCCAAACCCCAAATAGACATGAATGAAATATGTCAGGGGTCCCATTGAGTTGACACAGGACCCCTAACGTTGTGAGGATGGATTTGGTTAAGCAATCAGAAAGACAAGGTAGTAGGTCAAAAAAAAATTTAATAGCATGCACTGAACAATGTGGTTTATCTTTGCATAGAAAAGACAGAGAATAAAAAAAATTATATGGAA
Organism: Saccostrea echinata; assembly: GCF_033153115.1. Lineage (NCBI taxonomy): Eukaryota > Metazoa > Mollusca > Bivalvia > Ostreida > Ostreidae > Saccostrea > Saccostrea echinata. The sequence continues at coordinate 2,273,149 of NW_026889830.1, read as the reverse complement.
TTATATATCAAATAAAAGAATTTTCACAAAGGTATGTTATACCCAGTATACTGTAGTAGAAAAGTTAGAAAAAGATGGCATTCTAAAGAAATACATCTTAATATCTTAAATAAAGCAAATGGTTACTGACATAAAGCTATAAATGCAGTACATAATATATACTCAACAATAAGCTCTCTTGTACCAGTTTGTATTTACTTTTTAAAACAGTTCTTATAAACAAACACAACCACCCTTATTCTCAGATGATTACACAATACATTTACATGTACAGGCCGATATGCTGAAATTGGAATGTGTTAAACATCATACATGTCATATATATTAAAACAACTACATTACATTTACTTGAGCTGATGAAGTTTTTCAAAACAAATTACTAAAATGTATTCATATGCATAATCTGTAACATCACATCTATGTAGTTTTATAATATTACTGGGTTTTTTTTTCATCTCCCCTAAAACAATTTTTTATTGAAAATGTCTACCTCTATTAATTATTATTGAAAAACTTATAAGAAAATTACATATTTTCACTAATACTGAATAAAAAAAATATTACAAAATTTAAAGAAAAATTAAGAAACTGTGTCTGACAAACACCAAGCCTTGGTGTACAAGCTAATTCAAAATACTGCAGCACTTTTATTTCATTATGCATTTTTATGTGTTACATGAAACATGGAATTGTCTATTTTTATGAAGTTTTGATGTTATTTCCAAAACCCAAATTTATAGAGATAGAAAATTATATTAAGTGTAAAGATTGAAAAAACACAAGGTCTGACAGACTGTTAGATTACCGGTACATAACTACTGATGTCAAGAAATACCCTTCTAAATTTGTCATGGACAGATTTTCAAACACTCAATATTTAAACTAACCCTCATTGTTTACTTAAATGTCTATTACAATGCAATTACTGCATTAATACTGGATAAAAATAAACATTCTTTAGTACTAAAAAAGATATACAATATAAATACGTGTATTTTCTTATTGATCCTAAATATTTTGTTTGTTTTGGATTAACATTACCATATGACAGGAATTTTTAGGGACAGTCTATCTTGGCATTATTAGCGATGGTCCTGGCAATGCTTAAAATATATGTAATATAAATTATATAAACGGTGCATGTTTTGGAGGGTAGCAGTTGAAATTGACACCCGAAAACCATTGTAAACTGATGCCTCTGCCGAGGGTGACAATAGTTTTCTGATGGGTGTCAGTTTCAACTGTTACTCTCAAAAACATTCCCCATTTATCTTATTTTACTGAATGTCTCATTGAAATATGACATCAACAAATAAAAGTCGGAGATTGTCACAAGAATTTTTCATCTGCTGTTTGTTGTTTTCAATCAATCTTATATCGACAGCTTTGATTGACATCAAGTTTATTTGGCTTCTTTCAAACACAAAACTGATGTTTTGAGAAATCTATGAACCGTACATGCATAAATTACAAGCATGTGATATTATCGCTGTCCTAACCTGTTTCCAAGTATGTTGCTAATTCTGAGTGTGACATTAAAAATTGTAACAAGCATCTAAACCAAAAAGATTTTAGTATTGAAAGTAAAATAAAATTAGATCGACAAATATAAATAGAGGAATCCAAAAAAATCGCTGAAAATTAATTATGCTGATAAAACGTTCCCACTTTAAAAATTGCAAAATTTGCCTGTCACTAAAATAACCTCTTTTATGGTAATATCATATGTGATATTTCTTTTTTCATATCACACACATTTAACAACATACATTAATACATGTATCTTTTTATAATAATCTGACATGTAAGGAATAATATATAGCACAAAAAGATACATAATTAATTAATTATATACACCACATTTGGTAATTCTAGCTAGGTTTTGTGAAAAGCTCAATTCATGAATAGTTCAAAATTATTATTAAAAATATAAACATAATTAAAAAGTTTTTCTCTTCAAGGACAATGTATTTCAAAAATCACCCATTCAATGAAATGTTGATTAGTAACCTAAGACTATCACTTCAATCTACAACTAATCTAACCCTGATTTTATGTTTTTTCTACCTCAACTTTGTTAAGGGGAAAAAAGACTATTGGACATATGAAAAATAGCACTTATATCAGAACTGCTCCTTACTTGACAAATGGATGGTAGTAGGTACATGAATGTGATATACCGGTATCAAATCAATATTCACCATAAATAAGAAAAGGGGGAAAAGCATGCAGGTGATAACAGATGTAATAAAAAGCACCTGATTTTAACAGACACTGATTTTTTTTCAATGCAAAAACATGGTGTTCAGCCTTTCAAAAAAAAAAAAAAAAAAAAAAAAAATTTATTTGGGTTCTTTGGATCCTGCCACAAAATTAAGGAAATGTAATTCATCAAAATGCAGTCCACAACTAAATGAGGAAAGTATTCTGTATTTCCACTCCTCTTTGTCTTACAATGACATCACAATTCTCCATGGTAACATGTTGTTATAACTCCCGGACATTAAAACATCAGCTGCCAATATCTCATGTAAGCAAAGACAACTCCAGTCACTCATCCATAAAACACACCATTGTCAGTCTGAACACTTGGTAGCACAATCACACACAGAAACAAGAAAAATATGCAGTGAATTAATGTAAAGCATCGATTTGTCTACATATGAAACACGTGCTCAGCCTGCAAGCATAGCTTTAATTGTTTTTGGTGTTGTTTCATCATTTAATGTTTTTGTTGTATATCTGTAAAGATAATTAATATAAAATTGCAATATACCAATAAAACCAGAAATATGCTATATTAAACAGAATTAAATGTCATGGACTTCATCACAATCATTTCTATAATTTAAATTCTATCAAATAACTTCTGTTGGTCAAAAAAAAATTCTTATTTCAATTAAAATAACAAGAGGCCCATGGGCCACAAAGCTTACCTGGGTAACTGTGGCCCTTCTTGTTTACCAGCAGATTCTTTTTCCTATTTATTCCCATGAATGTAAAATTTGATCACTCTTTGTAGACCCACCATACCCCATGAATGTAAAATTTGAGCACTCTTTGTAGACCCACCATATCCCTGGGGGTTATCATTTGAACAAACTTAAATCTACACTACATGTATCTAAAGATGCTTCTTTATAAATTTGACTAATCATGACTTTGCTATTCCTGGGAAATTTTTTTAAAAGATTTTTTATGCATTCCTATATAAAACTCTGATTGCCCATTGTGGCTAGGCCCTACCCAAAAGGGTTTAATGTTTTAAACAAATTTGAGAATACATTACCTGTGGATGCTTCCATATAAATATGACTGATCATGGCCTTTCTATTCTTTGAGAAGAAGATTTTTACATTTTTTAAAAAGATATATTTCTATGTAAAAATTTGATTGCCCATAGTGCCCCCCCCCATCCCCAGGGGGTCATAATTTGAACAAATTTGAATCTACACTATGTCAGGAAGCTTCCACATAAGTTTCATCCTTTCTGGCCCAGTGGTTCTTGAGAAGTTGAATGACCTCACTCAATTTCTTTATTTTTTCTTAATTTTCCCCCCTTTTGAAGAGGGCTTGGCCTTTCATTTGAACAAAATTGAATCCCCTTTACCCTAGAATACTCTGTGCAAAGTTTGTTGAAATTGGCCCAGTGGTTCTGGAGAAGATGATGACAATGTTTAAACTTTACGATGACGACAGACAATGGACAAATTTTGACCAGACAAACTCACTTTAGACTTCAGCTCAGGTGAGCTAAAATTTTTTGCAGAAATCAATGAAATGATACTGTAAATAAAATAATAGGAAAATAAGTAATACTTTTTTTTTGTTTGGAATGATCAATTTTACCAAGGAGATCATGGGTAAACAAGAATTAACAGTTACACATTTATATAATTCTTTCACGCTTACAATTCTCTATACACATGTATATGGATTGGATATAAACTAGCTGGCATCACTGAATCAGATATGTTTATCTGGAACAATATTGAAAGAAATTTGTATCTGAATATTATTTACAAATATTTTTACATACAAATCAATTTCTTAATATCAGACGCTATAATGGGATGTCTTATTGGTATTATTTACCTTGGCAATGCTAAGACACAAAATGTTTTCAAATATGAACTTATCCACAAATTCTATCAAGGAATCTTGCAAAGGCCAAACAGATACTGTGTCTTTACTTGGAAATAAAGAGATTTACATGTGTCCTTTAAATGTTTTTTTGAAATATATTTTACATTGTACATGCAACACTGGAAACTCACTGTGAACTAAATCAATAGTTTGTATAGAGAATTGGTTCGTCCTTCTTCAAAAAAAGTTTCAATTGGCTATATGGCAGCATTTTGCAACTAAAGTTATTTTCAAAAATATTCACATCCCAAAATATTTTCTTCAGAATGACTTTACCTTAAGGCATTTAACAAGCCCTCTACTCTTCCTGGTTCTTGTTCTTTCAGTACTTTGATACAACTTTTGATCTGAAATATATGCATCGATTCCTTAAAGTCAAAATGAAAAGAGGGTTTATTATTAGCCTTACATCAGAATTTGATTAACCATCTAAAGATGAAAATGCACAGTCCTCATACACATACAAGTACTACAATTGTAACTTTGAAGTTCATTACAAGTAGGGAATTTAATATCAATTTAATTTTTTTCCCATTAAAAAAAGAAAAATTCAATGTCTGTAATTTGAATGTTTAACTTTTGAACTAGTTTGTTCTGAGCAGGGTTTGTGAAGATGTCTTTAACAATTTTATAATAAATGTTCAATACTTAGTATCAGGATTACCTCGTGGTTATATATCTAACTTACTGTCGCTCTTTTGTGATAAATTCAAGAAAGCTCTAAATCTCACATCATTTTTTGGGGCATTAAATATTGTTTACGCTAGTGACAATTGAATGATTTGAACAGGTATGCTGAAAGTGCAATGTATTACCAGTGGTTGCACTTCAGAAAGTAAGTCCTCTTATTCAGAATGTTTAGACTTCCAAAAGTAATGCTCATCAGAAATTTATTATTAGAAGAGTCGTCTTAACAGAAAATATCTACAGAAATGTAACACAAGACAACTAGCATCTCCTAAATTTTATCACTGTGGTGCAATTAACATTTAACAAGATATTTCACCAGGACTTCTTTCTTAAATGTCCTTTAAAAATCTACAGTGATCGATCTCCCAGTGTATTCAACAGCATGTTGCCCCAGCTAATTAATGTTTCCTACCTCCACCACAAAAGAGTTCCCTTAAGTTAAGTAATTGCGATATCAAGCATTTATTTACTTTTTTAAATTCTCTCTCAGATTTTCCATCTTTTACTAGGCACATTATTTCTTCTGAATTGATTCAACATTTTAATTTTCATGTTCTTTACATGTACTTATGTTAGTTGGATTCATTTTTTTTTATTTGCCAATACTTGAAATTGTGATTACTTAATGGAACTCTTTCCCAGAGGAAGTAGGAAAAATCTTTTACCTGGGGACAATGTGCTGTTGAATACAACACAAGATTGATCATTGTGGATTTTTAAAGAACATATTAAGAAGTCCTGGTGAAGCATCTTGCTGAATATTAGCTGAACCACACTAGTAAAACTTGAGAGGAGCTAGTCCTCATGCGTTATTTTTTTTTCACTTATATAAGCGGACTTGCGATCTTCTAATTAAATTCAACCATTTCTGTTTGATACTTGTTACTTTTGAAAGCTGATAAAATACCCTAAACATCCCTAATTAGACAAAACCTACTATTTGGAGTTCAATCCTAGACAATACACTGTATTTTCACCATTCTAATACATGTAGTTCAAATAATTTGTTCGTCACTTAAGTCTAAAACAATGTTATGCCCCAAAAATCTTGCAAGATTTAGAGCTTCCTCGACTTTGCCACAAAGGAGTGTCAGTAAGTTATAATCACAATACTAAGTATTCCAGACTGCACCAAATAGACCCCATTCTATGTTTGCACTTAATATTTGAATACACTAAATTAAAAACACTGAGAATATAATCTTTTCAAGAATGTATATATATTTCTTGCAGAGTGTAGACACAGAAATGTATTGCCCATTCACTGCCTTAAGTGCTTTAACAGTTGTTGTGAAGGAAAGCAGATCTTTACTGTTTTTTTTCTAAAGATAAAACTTACATCTATAGTTGATGATTTGGCAAATGCTCCAACAGGATGTACATGGTCATAGAGAATTATTACTCCCACCATTACACGTAGACAAAATAATTTGGTTTCACTGTTTTGGAATCTAGCTACATACTCCCTGTTAAGAATACAGAAATGAAATTGAACATGCAAATGAATAGTATAAATATACACACATTATCTATGATAATTTTCTCTAATGATCACATGCATTGTGACCCAGTTGAACATTTTTTATGCAAAATAAAATGTGAGCATATGAATTGACAAGATTCTCCTTTGAGACAGGAATAATTTCACTTATCCATTACAGTATATAATTTGTGAGACCATAACACAGAATTCATAGAATTTAACTAAGGATACCAACATTTCCTTTGCAGTTGAAGCACTGGAAACCTGATTACTTACGGAGTTTCAATCATAACCCTACAGATATTGGCCATTGTACTCAGACAGTCAGTGGTGTTCTCCACGGGCAGTTCTTTGTGGGTGGACACAAACTTTGTGGTTGCCTCGCCAAGTACCTTTAACATTGGTGTAGCTGGGGCATAGAACAGTGACATCCTGTTGGCCATTTCATTGGAAACAACATTCTCACTGCCCTGGTTGTCATCCTGTAAATTAAAATATTAATACTGAAAACTACTCACCACTTACATATTTCAAACTAGAAATGTGTCCATAGGACATGAATGCTCTGCCCAAGACTCATTTAGTAACGCAACATGAAAATTCATATTAGTGTATGAAGTTTGATGAAAATATCTTGAAAACTAGGGTTTATACACACTGAATAGTAAAGTCAAAGGTCACTGGGAAGGTCAAGGTAAAAAAAAATGGACAAAGTTGATAAATTCTCACCAAATAATGTATTAGTGCATAAGCTTACACAAAAATATCTAGAATAGTTATCTTCAAAACTGACCTAAACATAAATTTGAGAAAAGGGAGGTCAAGGTCAAAGGAAACGTCCAGGTCAAAACATTGAGGCAGTTGAATAGCTCTTATCAATATGTATAAGCATATGAAGTATGATGAAAATATCTTGAATATTGCTTGAATATGCTAAACACAAAATTAAGAAACATGAAGTCTTGGTCAAAGGAAAGGTCAAGGTCAAAAATGTTGATGAAGTTGAATAGTTCTCACCAGTAAGTATCAGTATATATGGTTTGATAAAAATATCTTGAATAATTTCTTTGAAATTGAGCTAAACACTAAAAGAAAAGTGAAGTCAAGGTCAAAGGAAAGGTCAAGGCAAAAAATGTTGATGCAGTTGAATAGTTTTCATCAATATGTATCAGCATATGAGTTTTGAAAAAAAAAATATCTTGAATAGTTTCTTTGAAACTGAGCTCAACACAAAGTGTGATAGAAGGATAGAAGGACGGAAGGACAGCTACACTGAAGAATGGAAGATGGATATGTCAAACATTATAAGCCCCGGTCATATTCATTGTGGAGCATAATAAAATAAATTCAAAGGAACTTAATATTATTTAACACATTACAGAGTTCTTGTATTCAAGATTACCTATATGTTTATGTAAAACAAAGAAGTCACATAATAAAATGCTTATTCTTACTTCATTTGCCATTTTCATTCGACTCAGTGTTCTTCGGTAATAACTAAAGTCATTCTGTATTGAAGGGTTTATCATCTGAAATAAAAACAGATAACAGATTTATTAACAGTACAATCCACTCAAGTTTCCCCAGGCACGTACATGTTCTTGAATCATAAGTACATTTTACAGCAACCCATTCTGGAGCAATGACTATTCATTCCATATTTTTTAGTTTAGATACAAAAAAAATGTTTCTTTAATCTGATGCCATGCATTGGTCCCTAGTGTGCATCATTCTTCTTATTGTCTCATAAAAATGTTTCTGTTTAAATCTATGGTACTCCATTCAAGATAATGGTATAAATAAACATGTAACATAAAACTCATTAAACTTTTAAAGAACAATCAATATTTAATTTTAGAAAATGTTGACTTCATTGATTACATCACGTAATACATTTTCACAGCTTCAGTATCAATGGAAGAACTTAATGTTGAATTTAATGCCGAGTCTAATTATTTCCACCCTAGATATTTTGATAAATTTTTCTTAAATGAATTTTTACTATTATATTAATTATTTTACGATAAAAAAAATCAAATGTTTACCATCCCGATTTCTTAGGGGGCCATCTCAAAAGTTTTCTTAGGGGGCCATCTCAAAAGTTGTCAAATTCTACTATTGCACTCTTTGGAAATTTGTTGGAAAAGTGCCAAATTATCACATTTTCCCCTTGTTTTTTTGTATTTCTGCCCTTGGGATTTCTGTTTCAGTCAAATACATGAAAGTTATTGTAAAAAATCACCACATTGTGAAATTTCAAAAAGCTCACCATCTGGTTTGGTCTAGGAATTTTTTAAAAAGTTTATTTTTTTTCCAATGCCCAATACCTCTATATTTGCAATATCGCGGCATACATTTGTATATAACGACGCGGATAAATTATTTCGGTAAAAAATCACAACGTTTAGATTAATGGTATGCCTCTTGATGTTCTGTCAACAGTTTTAAATAAAATGTCCATGGACGTCTTGAAAACCCAAGTGAGTAATGCGTCATTCTTCAGTGTCATGCATTGCTTAGAGAACCGGAAAACATTGACGTTGTGAAAGCCATTTCAGCGTTTATTCCTAATCATTGTCTTAAAATCACATTTTAAGACATATAAACGTTACAGATGATGTAATATAACGTTAATTTTGTATCAAAATTACAATACAGTACTTAGGATAAGTGTTATGTTGCACCTACGAATGTATGAAACTAAAAAGCTGCGCAAAGTCATGTGCATGCGAATTAGACTCGGCCTCGTAAAATTAAAGCAGAATTTTGCCTACCTTTGTATCATCAAACTTAAGTACAAAGTCTAAAATCTGTGCAAACTGTTTAAATAAAGCCTGCTGTGTTTCCAAGTGCTCCCTAGGAGTTTTGTCTATTGAACATAGTACTTCCAGCAAATCATGGACAGTGTGCTCTGAAAAAATGATATATAAGATAGGGAAAAAACCCCACACATGTACATGTATTTCCAAGAGAACAAAAGGCCCATGGGTCACAATGCTCACCTAAGTCATAAGTGCCCTGCTTTTCTTCAGAACATTGGCCTCACTCAAGCCCCAGGGGCCATGATTTAATCAAACTGCACTCCCTGAGTATGCTTGCATATTAATATGACAAATCATGACCATGTTTACAAGATTTTTTCAAAAGTTTTTTTTCTTTGTTTCTCTATTGTGGCCCCACCCTACCAAGGGATCCAAAACTTGAATCTAAATGACCTGGCAATGTTTGCATATCAATATCACTAACCATGGCCCTGTTGTTCGTAATAGGAAAATTTTGTCTGATTTTTTCCTACATACTCCCATGTCAAAAATTGATACCGTTCTGTGGCACTATCCTATCCCAAGGGGGCCATGTTTTAAACAAACTAGAATCTGCACTACCTGGGGATGCTTGTATATTTAGATTATTAATAATGGTCCTGTTATACTTCAGAAATTTTTTTAAGCATATTCCTATATCTAATTCCATTTAAAACTTTGATTCACTGTTGGGGCTTGATTTGAACAATCTTGAACAATCTTAATCAAACTAATCATGGTCCTGCTGTACTTAAGAAGATTTTTAAATATATATTCTTATGTATTCCCATGCATGTAAAACTTTGATCCTCTGTTGGGGACACACCAAACCTCAAGTGGCCATGTTTGAAAAAAAAACTTGAATCTGAACTACCTCGGGATGCTTGCATATCAATATCACTGATCATGGTTCTGCTTACTTGAGAAGATTTTAAAAGAAATTTTATATATATATATATATACATATATATATATATATATATATATATATATATATATATATATATATATATATATATATATATATATATATATATATTCCTATGCAAAACTTTGATCACTTATTGGCCCCACCCTATCCCCAGAGGCCATGATATGTAAAAAAAAAAATCAAACAAAACAAAACCAAGCAAAAAACAAAGCAAAAAAACTTGGATCTGCACTATCTAGGGATGTTTGCATATTAAATCACTAATTATGGTTCTGTTGTTCTAGAGAAGATTTTTAAAGAATTTTTCCCATTTAAAACTTGATCCCCCATTGTGGCCCCAGTCTACACCCAGGGGCCATGATTTGAATAAAAATGAATCTTCACTTTGTCAGGAATTTTTCACATAAGTTTAATCTTTTTGGCCCAATGGTTCTTGAAAAGATTTTTTTATGGCACCTACCCCATTTTTACTTCTTTTTTTTTTTTTTTTTTTTTTTTTAATCATCGATCCTTTCAATAGACAGATACTCTGTGCCAAGTTTGGTTGAAATCAGCCCACTAGTTCTGGAGAAGATAAAATTGTGAAAAGTTTACAATGACAACAGAACAAATTTTGATTTTTTTCTTTTTTTAAATATTATGAATTTTTTTTCATAATCACTCTTTGTGAAACATTTCCACAGATAAGCACAATTTTCAACAGAATGTACAGAAAACAAAATATGTGTTTTAATCATTTTTCAAGTTATTTTATTATAAATACCTAATTTATTAGCAAACTCAAAGTAGGTTTTCAGTCTCCCCACTAGAGGACATACAGCCACCCATGCCTTCTCTTGTAGGCCATCATTTGTTGGATTACTTATGGCCTGAAACAAAGAAAGAAGCAGTGTTAGCTAGAAAATTTACAGTTGAAGTTTCTACAACCAACCTTAATTCTCTTATATAAATGGGAAGAGTTTCGGGTATGAAAAATTTTCCAGGCTCCAGGGCCATAATGCTTAGATAGCTCACTTTTGATCTCAATCTTACTTTTACATGAGGGATATAAAGTGGAAAAGTGTGACTAAGATCAAAGGTAAGCTCATCTAAGTTTTATGGGCCTGCAGCCAGGAGTAAGCCCCTAGATTTGTTCATACTCATTCCTTGTGATTTTTGGCATTCATCCCTTTGACTGCCTGCCTGATTTTTGTCAACTAGGGTCCCTATATCCTGTTGCCTATCACACACTCCTTGAGATTAATAATATTCAGCCCTAACTTCCTCCCAATTTTATGTCCTCAGCAGTCTGTATATCCTATTGCCTACCCTACACTCCTAAAGGTTTTTAAGGTATTCACTCTGTTTTATGTCCTGTGTGGCCTATGTATACTGTTGTATATCCTGTAGGATTCCCTACCTGTTTGATGTTGTCTGTGACCCCTGTATACTGTTGTATATTCTGTAGGATTGCCTACCTGTCTGATGTCCTCTGTGGCCCCTGTATACTGTTGTATATCCTGTAGGATTGCCTACCTGTTTGATGTCCTCTGTGGCCCCTGTATACTGTTGTATATCTTGTAGGATTTCCTACCTGTCTGATGTCCTCTGTGGCCCCTGTATACTGTTGTATATCCTGTAGGATTGCCTACCTGTTTGATGTTGTCTGTGACCCCTGTATACTGTTGTATATCTTGTAGGATTGCCTACCTGTTTGATGTCCACTGTGGCCTCTGTATTCTGTTGTATATCCTGTAGGATTGCCTACCTGTTTGATGTTGTCTGTGACCTCTGTATACTGTTGTATATCCTGTAGGATTGCCTACCTGTTTGATGTCCTCTGTGGCTCCTGTATACTGTTGTATATCCTGTAGGACCTCCTACCTGTTTGAGATTGTATATCCTGTAGGTTTGCCTACCTGTTTGATGTCCTCTGTGGCCCCTGTATACTGTTGTATATCCTGTAGGATTGCCTACCTGTTTGATGTCCTCTGTGGCCCCTGTATTCTGTTGTATATCCTGTAGGATTGCCTACCTGTTTGATGTTGTCTGTGACCTCTGTATACTGTTGTATATCCTGTAGGATTGCCTACCTGTTTGATGTCCTCTGTGGCTCCTGTATACTGTTGTATATCCTGTAGGACCTCCTACCTGTTTGAGATTGTATATCCTGTAGGTTTGCCTACCTGTTTGATGTCCTCTGTGGCCCCTGTATACTGTTGTATATCCTGTAGGATTGCCTACCTGTTTGATGTCCTCTGTGGCCCCTGTATTCTGTTGTATATCCTGTAGGATTGCCTACCTGTTTGATGTTGTCTGTGACCCCTGTATACTGTTGTATATCCTGTAGGATTGCCTACCTGTTTGATGTCCTCTGTGGCTCCTGTATACTGTTGTATATCCTGTAGGATTACCTACCTGTTTGATGTCCTCTGTGGCTCCTGTATACTGTTGTTTATCCTGTAGGACCTCCTACCTGTTTGAGGTTGTATATCCTGTAGGATTGCCTACCTGTCTGATGTCCTCTGTGGCCCCTGTATACTTTTGTATATCCTGTAGGATTGCCTACCTGTTTGGTGTTCTCTGTGGCTCCTGTATACTGTTGTATATCCTGTAGGACTGCCTACCTGTTTGATGTCCTCTGTGGCCCCTGTATACTGTTGTATATCCTGTAGGATTGTCTGACTCTCATTTAGAACAGCCTGTACCTTTTCCCACACTGCTTTCTCTTCTGCTGTTGGCTGAACACCTATATAGTAGAGTATAAATTTATATCATTAAATGAACCCAAGGAACAAATCAAAACTAAAATGTGTTAAGATTCATGCATAATTTTGATTTTTTATTAAATCGTTTTATAAAAGACATATATTTGTAAATGATACCAGCATTTGCTTTAAATACTGTCTCCTTCTGAATAAGTGAAGTAAATGATTTATAAAATGCTTTAAAAAGTCAGAAAGATACATGATTGTATAAGTCCATGGCTATTAGGTAAAAGGAAAGTGTGGGCATGAACAATGAAAAAGTTTGATTTTTAGATGTTTGATGTTTCATGCATTTTACATGTCATAAAGTCATACAGCTACCATAACCTCTGCACCCAATAAAAAGAACAAATGTACTTGTCCATGAAAAAAAATGGAACCAAACTTTTTCTAAAATGAGCTACTTAGTATCTGTTTCATCAAATATCATCAACTGTATGACTATTGCAATAAATAGTAGCATGCAAATAAAAAAATGTACAATGTAGTTGTTTTTGTATTATGAAATGAAATTCTTAAATCTAACAAGGTATTATGACTAGCATAGTTTTTTATACAGCAGGCTTCATGCATATAAACCACAGACATATGTTTTTCAAGTGAATAACATGCTTATAAACCGAACATTGAAAAAAATTAATGGGAGGAATAAGCTGAAAAAAATGCCTATAGTCTGTTAGAAATCAGGGGTGTGCAATTAAAAAATTAAGTACTAGCCCACGGGCTAGTGGCAGCAATAAAGTTACTAGTCCCAAGTAAAAAGTTACTAGCCCAAATGTGTGTGTGTGTGTGTGGGGGGGGGGGGGGGGGGGGGGGTTAACAACTAATATTGAAAGAAAATAGTTTATTGTTGAAAAAGTCAGGGTTTTAATGTCATTCTTTTTAAAATTAAAGTTTAATTATCACTAGTAAAATTAAATCATTTATAAATTAATAATTATGAAAGTAAATAAAAATGAATTTAGGTAAATTATCTTATCTAAAATGAAATGAAAATCATTTTTAAATACGCTGGAAATATGTTTTATGTAAACCGCATAACACATCTTTCAGTTGATTGAGTGATCGTAATAATTTATTGAGATATCTGCATGTGTATTTTTCATAAACAGAGGAATAGAGGAAATTCGGATTAGATAAAAATGATCGTTTGTGGAAGTAAGTAAGTCAGGTAGTACTGCAAAATGGATAAGATTATGGAGATTTACAAACAGTATGAGAATGTTGCCGATAATTTTTCATTGCTTGAGAATTTAATAGCAAAAAATGAGTGAAAATACCGATAGTTATTTTCATGTATTACATCGGTAGTTTTAATTTTTACTAGCCCAAGGGGCTACCTCCGTGCAGAAAACTACTAGCCTGACCCCAAAAAATGGTAGCCCCGGGCGTCGGGCGATGCTAATTGCACACCCCTGGAAATGTGTCAAAGAATCCTGCTTTTAAGTGAGAGGGTGTGAGCTTGGGTGTTTGAACATTTTTATTTCATCGAATATTTTTAACAAGAGGCCCATGGGCCACAACGCTCACCTGAATAACTTTGGCCCTGCTGTTCTTCACCAGACGATCTTTTTGTAATACCTATTGAAGCCCCGCCCTACCCATGGGGGTCATGATTTTAAAATTTAAAATCTACACTACCCCAGGATGTTTCCATATAAGTTTCAGCTTTACTGGCCAAGTGGTTCTTGAGGAGGAAATTTTTAAAGATTTTTCCTATATATTTCAATGTAAAACTTGGATTCCCTATTGTGGCCCCGCCCTATCCCCAGGTATCAAGATTTGAATAAATTAGAATTTACGCTGCCCCAGGATGCTTTTACAAAAGTTTTAGCTTTTCCGACCAAGTGGTTCTTGAGAAGAAGATTTTTAAAGATTTTTTTTCTATGTATTTCAATGTAAAACTTGGATTCCCTATTGTGGCCCCACCCTTCCCCCAGGGGTTATGATTTTAATAATTTAGAATCTACACTACCCAAGGATGCTTCAACATAAGTTTCAGATTTTCTGGCCCAGTGGTTCTTAAGAAGAAGATTTTTAAAGATTTTTTCTATGTATTGCAATGTGAAACTTGGATTCCCTATTGTGGCCCCGCCCTTCCCCCGGGGGTCATGATTTTAAAAATTTAGAATCTACACTACCCCAGAATGCTTCCACTTAAGTTTCAGCTTTTCTGGCCCAGTGGTTCTTGAGAAGAAGAAATTTTAATGACCCCACCCTATTTTTGTCTTTTCTTGATTATCTCCCCTTGTAAGGGGGTTTGGCCCTTTATTTTAACAATTTAAACTCCCCTTCACCCAAGGATGTTTTTTAACCAAATTTGGTTAAAATTGGCCCAGTGGATCTTAAGAAGAAGTTGAAAATGTGAAAAGTTTACAGATGGAATGACAGACAGATGGATGGACGATGGACAAGGGGTGATCAGAAAAGCTCACTTGAGCTTAAGCTCAGGTGAGCTAAAAAGATTTGAATGATGTTTTCTTAGATTTCCTGAGTAATTTTATCAAGGTAATCCTTCATCAATAAAATATTTTAAGCTTGACTGATATTGGGCTGATCCTTCAAACTAGAAGTCTTTAATATATCCATAGCTCTACTGAAATACTTGAAATACCTAACAGATTTTTTCATTTCTTATTTTGAAGTTGATATTTGTACTAAAATTCACTCAAATCAGATTTTTAAAAAAAAAACTGCATTTTTAAGCTGCAAATCGCTTAGTTTACTTTTCAAAATCAATCAATCCTCCTATCTACAATGACACTACATGTATATGTCAGAAGGTTATAATGGTTTTAAATGCCAACTCAGGCATATTGGTTTTTCCTTGGTACTACTCATTTTTCTTATAGTAAAATGCCCCCATTATGCCAACACCTGAACCAATGAGTGAGCTTTAGTTGTTGAAGAACTTAACTTTCATTGGTGACTTGTGAAAATTAAATTTAGACAAACTAAAAAAAACAATGGTCAAACATTTAATTCAAACCTAAGTATAGTATAAAAAAATGCCTTTTGACTCAACTGATATTGCTAAAAATGTTTTTGGTTTTAACATGTCAAGCAATTAGTTTTGAATATGTCCATGAAAGAAATAGGCATTTCCACCAGCTTATTCTAATAAAAATTTTCTAAGACAATGTATAACCTTAAAAATTGAAATATCTTTTCCCCCTAATCTATATTCACTGATATGTACTGTTGTAATGTGGATGTTAATAAGGTTGCCCATTCAATCTAAAAAGCAGTCAGGCAAAGTAGTTGGAGAAAAAAAAATTGACAACATTCAGTGGGATTCAGGCACCTCAGTGTTTTGGTAAGAAACTTACTCTCAAAGTCAACAAAAATGTCATAGTCTCTGGAAGCAGAGGAGTCGGCCTGACATAATACTTTTAACAAATTTCCCATTACAGATGGCAGGATACAGCTGTAAAAATCATGACCAGAGGAAATTTAGGTTACATCTTTCATAACAGCATACACTTACTTTCAAAATCTACAAAAATGTCATATTTGTTTGATGATGTGTTTTCATCTCGCCACAGAATCTTTAACAAATTTCCCATAGTAATATGGCAATTCTGTAAAATCAAAACATGACATATATATGGTAGTATTTAAATCATGCATAATAATACAATCTATATATATTATCACCTAGGTTTTTGCATTTTTTATAACCTAAGCAGTGAATCACACTTTGTATCTGCAAACAAAGCATGCAATATTAGATCCCTTCATGAAAAATTATGCTTCTGCTGATACCACTAGTATGGTACAAAATATCACATTTTTTCAGTTAATTTTTACAAATCACAACTGTTAACTGAATAAACACATACTGCCCTTTGATCTTTGACATCTAATTATGACCTTGACCTGAAATAAAACCTTGACCTCTATCAAATAAAGCCTTCCCATTTTATACACACAAGCTTCAAAATACAACTGAATGTTGATAAATATCAAAAACAAAAATGCACCAATATTTGAAATTGTTCCTCACAAACAACACTTTTTGGACTTACAAGCATGGAGTACATATGTGTTAATCAATTATTTGTCTCTTACCCTTTTAAACAATCTACATGCTGAATAATTAAAATTCACAGCCTCATTTCCTGATTTCAAGTGCTAGTGAAAAAGCCACATGGAAGTAGTCCTATCAGATTTTCCTGTTTGTATTAAACAGAACTAGGAGTAGAACAAGAATTCCTGCTTTGTTTCATATTCACCTAAAACACTTTGTGTTTATTATGTATCTATGAGGTAATTACATAAAATATCACTTTGGCTATCTCAATAGTGAATGGTACACATTTTGTTAAATGTTTAATTGATTATCTATGTAACTACATAATGAAAATGCAACACCCTTTGACCATATTAATTCATTATATAACAAAAGGCCCATGGGCCATAATGCTTACCTGAGTAACCATAGCCCTTCTATTCCTCATCAGCAGATTCTTTTTCCTACATAATTTTATGTAAAACTTTGATCACTTTTTATGAACCCACCCTACCCTAAGGGGTAATGATTTGAACAAATTTCAATCTACACTACCTGAGGATGCTTCCATATAAATATGACTAATCATGAATTTGCTGTTGTTGAGAAAAAAGACTTTTAAAGATTTTTCCTACATATTCCTATGTAAAACTTTGATTGCCATTTGTGGCCACACCCTGCTCCTGAGGGTCAAGATTTGAACAAATTTGAAACTACACTACCAGCAAATGCTTTTGTCTAAATATCACTAATCATGGCTTTGCTGTTCCTGGGTAAAAGATTTTTAAACATTTCTCCTATATATTCCCATGTTAAACTTCTATCCCCTCATTTCTGTTCCACCCTACATCCAGGGGTCATGATTTTAACAAATTTTAATCTACACTACCTGAGGATGATTTCATTTAAATATGACTGAACATGGTTTTGCTGCTTGTGAGAAGAAGATTTTTAAAGATATTTCCTCCAGATATTCCCATGCAAAACACTGATCCCCTGTTGTGGCCCCACCCTACCCCAGGGGTAATGACTTAAACAATCTTGAATCTACACTACCTGAGGATGCTTCTGTATTCATATGACTAATCATGGCTTTACCCTTCTTGAAAAAAAAGACTTTTTAAAAGATATTTCAAAAATATTCCTGTGTAAAAAATTTACCGCTTTTTGAGGCCCCGTCTTACCCCAAGGGGTCATAATATGTAGAAACTACTTGAAACAACACTACCTGAGGTTGCTTCTGTATAAATATGACTAATAATGGCTTTGCTGTTCTTGAGAAAAAGATTTTTAAAGATTTTCCCTATATATTAAGGGATAAATATGACTAATAATGGCTTTGCTGTTCTTGAGAAAAAGATTTTTAAAGATTTTCCCTATATATTAATGTAAACCTTTGACCCCCTGTTGTGGCCCCGCTCTTCCCCCAGGGGTCAATATATGAACAAATTTAAATCTACAATATATAATGAAGCTCTCACATAAGTTTCATCTTCTCTGGTCCAGTGGTTCTTGAGAAGTTTTTTAAAGATGCCATCAAATTTTCACAAAGTCTTAATTATCTCCCCTTGAAAGA
The DNA here is from genome assembly GCF_033153115.1 of Saccostrea echinata. NCBI lineage: Eukaryota > Metazoa > Mollusca > Bivalvia > Ostreida > Ostreidae > Saccostrea > Saccostrea echinata. The sequence goes on along the minus strand of NW_026889830.1, from coordinate 2,254,763 downwards.
GGATGTGGCACTTCCTGTTAACCACCTTGAATCCCCTTCACCCAAGGATGCTTTGTGGCAAGTTTGGTTGAAGTTGACTCATTGGTTTTGGAAAAGAAGTTGAAAATGTGAAAAAATTACAGACAACACACGACAGACGGATACTGGACACTCTTCAATCAGAAAAGCTCACTTGAGCCTTCGGCTCAGGTGAGCTAATAAACATACACCCATAAATGTGACAAGTGCATGTGCAAGGCTAACTGGTTTCTGTTAAACTGAAAAACAATACATGTACAAAATAACCCTCTCACATTTTCTTTCCATAATGATTCAGGCCCCCATGATTACAAGTTGCATAGTATATGCCATAATTCTGTAAGATTGTACCCACATCATCATAATAATACTTACATACAGCTGACAACCTCTCAATGATCATCAAGAATAACACTCTAAATGCACTTTACCATTTACAGATTAATGTGAGGATGAACAAATATCAATACAGTAATTAGCCATGATATCGCATTATCAAATCATTTCTATTCATGCTAAGGTTTAACACATATAGGCTTTACATGTTTATATATACAGGGTTAATCAATACTTCGACATGTAACAGTCTTCCTCAATTCTTATTTCAGGAAGAGATAATTTATACATGTTTCTGGTATTGTTTTTCCGTAAGTTTTCAAGACTGTGCCTCATAACATCTAAGTTTCTAGTAAATTAAAAGATCAGGCAAAATTCAAATTTAGATACAGAAATCCACAGCTCTTTTAGATGTTAATTAGAACACCCATTTCCTTTTTAACTGAAACTGGGCAAAATTTCAACATCTCAATTGTAAACACTGATGATAATACATGTCTTTAATTTCCCATCAAATGACCAGGAAGTTTCATCCTAATCTTTTGACTTCACTTCCTCAAAGACTTGTTGAATTACTAAGAATCAGCCCCATTTTTTTCAAATGAAGTGTTGTTTACCGATAAAAATTTTCCTAATTGAAACCATTAACTAACAGTGGTACCTTGTTAAATCACTTTAAAGCTGGCGTCTCTGAACCTCCAGCCAATCTTTAATTATTCTAGGATCTGATCTGAAAAGAAAATTTAACAAAACCATTTAAATGACTATGTTTCATGACATAAAACATTAAGTATGCAAATTAAATTTTATCCACTATTAAATAATACAAACTTCCTGCCAGTGTTTTGTTTCCAAATGAAAAAAAATGAGTGGGAAATGTTACTTCCTTGTCATTTTATTGACTTATAAAAAAAATCTCAAGATCTGTTGTACTTTCAATAAATCTGACATATTTAGAATTTCCTTCATAGAGGACAATGACAAGAATATTTAAAGTTGTTTGTTTTTTTTATTCAGGGTATAAAGAAACAAAGGCACTGAAATTTCTAATGGAATCTACCTTTTTTGAAAATAGAACTTAATGGGTTTCTCTGCAAATGCATACATAATCTTAACTGTTTTTCTTTTAGAGTATTAGATATTTATATTGTTAAGTCATTAGACTTAAAACAAAAGTTACATCAACATTAAAACTCATGGCAAACTTTCCATGGAAGTTTGATACACTAAAAAATTATGATTTATCTGAACTAACTGTAACAAATCCATAAATCCTGATCTCAATAAATGGAAAATACCCTGTAATGTGCAATAACAGTGTACTTACAAGTACTAGAGAAACCTCCTCCCCAAAAGGGCTTAAAGTTTGTTTTGTAATTGAAAGTAATATCTACAGTACACATGATATTTGGTAACAAAATGGGTGACAAGCCCCTGCACTCCACCCTAACCAGAAACAGTACATAACTGATAATTATAGACTTGGTGGTTTAATTGTAACCTTGTCAAGCTCTTAAGAAAGAGTCAATGACTTGTCTTTCAAGCACTTCAGTTGAATCTATGTTTCCTTTGTTAGGTTTATCAAAGTGATTGACAAAAGTTATGTATCATATAAACATAGGTAATTGGAGATTACAGAGCTCACCTCAACAAATGTTGTCTTAAAGTAAGGCAAAGTCCCACACTAAACTAATAATCTAGTACTGTACATCCCTATTTGCAACATTTATGCAATTTTGTCTGATAGGGCTTGCAATTACCTGGAAATGGACTTATCTAAAAACTTTAAACTAGTCACTTATCCAGAAAATGTAAGTCAAATCCAGCATCTGAAGCAAGTCTGAGAGTGTTCATCCCTCGATGCATCATCCATGCAAGTTTGGTTCAGATAGGCCTTGTAGTTTCTTGGTAATGGACTTGCTCCAAATGGTCCAATGGACCTGGTCACTCATCTGGAATATGTAGGTCAGATCCAGCATCCAAAGCAAGCCTGGTAGTGTGCATCCTCAGATATATCATCCATGCAAGTTGGTCAACATGAGATCTGCTCCAAAAACTTAAACCTGGTCACTCATCTGGAAAATGTAGGTCAGATCCAGCATCTGAAGCAAGTCTGGTAGTGTGCGTCCTTAGATGTATCATTCATGCAAGTTTGGTCAATATAGGGCTCATAATTACTAGGAAGTGAGACCTGCTCCAAAAACTTCAACCTGCTCCAAAAACATTGACCTGGTCATTCTTTAGCTAAAATTGCAGCAACTGAAAACTTGTCTGGTACAATGAAACATACTAGAGGCATTTTCCATGCACCTCTGATTAAAATAGGGCATAGAAGTACTTGAAAAGAAATGTGCTCCAAAAACTTTTACCTAGGACACCAATGCCAAGGGTATTACATACCCCCCCCCCCCCCCTTTCGTTGAGGTGAGCTAATTATATTGTCTACACTGATCAATGGAAACATCAACAAACTCATAAACATAATGCCATACAAAACTCATCTCATTATTAATGTACAGTGTAACTGTATTCAGAATTGATCAAGAATCCTTCTAATTGATCTCTGACATAACAACAGGATGACATGATTATCCAGAACTATCTCTAACCTATCCGACTGTGTTCCCATTCATTCAGAATGTAAGGTACAGTTGTGGGAAACTTTTTTATATAGGTGCATCATGAATCTCTTCGACTCAGCTGTGCCTGTGACAAAACCTGCACATGGTTATCCCTTAAATATCATGTCAATGTCAAAGCCTCCCATCTGTTTCCCAGGCAAAAACCTCATAATATACCGAAAAATATGCTAGCATTGTTCTTTTTTTTTAAATTTCCCTATGGTCTTGTGGAGCTTGAAGGCTTTTGTCAGATATAAAAATACTCTGGTATTCATATCATTTACAAGCATATATTCACAAAGGCTGCATGTAGACTATACATTTCTCAGATCATTATATTAATCTACTCCATCTTTTTCTGGGTCTCTCTTATCTTTAAATGAATCATAAAACTTCATTTTCCATACTGTTATTTTGTTTTCTTAATTAAGTACAAGAGATGCTATCTCACAAGCTGTTATATTTTTTATCTCATTATTAAGGGATAATGGATGCATGAGTTTGAATAAATGTTCAAGTCATCACATGTGTTTTACTTTAGAATCAGCCAAAACAGGTTCCTTTTTTTTTTTACCGCTGCATTGTCAAAAAACAGATAAATAACTAATTGGGGGTTGGGGTGGGTGGGTTACAGCTTAAATTCAAATAAGAGGTAGTATTGAATTGGATCATGTTAATTTAAAAACACAAACTGGGGAGCATGACATATATTCTACTTATAAACCTCAAGTGTCCATACCACACCATTGCAATAGACAACACATTAACATTTCTTACTTTGTTAACTGATCTTATTAATACTCTAGAAAAGCACCTAATGCTGGTCTTTCCTTCATTTTAGTTGACCTTTCTGCTTACAACATTGCATTGGACAATATTTAACAGAAGGACATGACATAAATAGCCTCACAGAGCCTCCTACTTCATCATATGTAACTTGCTCATGATTCAGAACATGTCAAGAGATCACAAAAAGCTTAATTTTATTGTGAATAAGGCACTGTGTGAGCAAAATGCATTTTTAGTAATCAACCTTCTGTTTGAAAATTTTAGACTATCTGTTCAAGTTGTAAATATTATAATACATGTATAGTACAAGTATTCACTGCTTCAGCAGAATAACTCAAATGTACCTCAGAGCATCTACTAATATAGACATTTTAAGTAAGCTTTAAGCTTCTTTCTGAACCCACAATGATCTATAGGCAATTTAATAATTGCCTTCCCAGCCTTTATAATAATATCTATATATTTAACATGTTTAAGGTAATGGTTTAAGTTCTACTGTAAAGTAAGCCTGCAAAAGAATTTAACAATAGGGAGTGTAAATAATCATTTACTATTATGAAAAAAAACAAAGGCAAAACAATATAACATGTTTTACATGGTACTTCATTCAGCGGGAAGAATTAAATTACCTGTGACAGAATCATCATGATCATATATGCAAGTAAATTAAGCAACACAGTATTCACACATCAGTTTACCAATCACTCAGTGCTAATCATAAGAAACTGATGCTTCTTAGTCAAAGAGTATACATATTGATTTCCATTCTTATCTATAATTCATTGCCCCAAATCTATTCATGCATATCTTTCCTCTTCATTACACTGCAATACTATAATCACTTAACTTCTGCATTTCAGACTCCTGCACTGGTAAATATACCAATCAACTGTAGGTTTGCATATTGCTGTCTATCAGCTGTTCGTAAGCTTCCAACTCTCAGATCTAATGTAACCAACAGTATGTGCTATTAAACACTCATATGTTAACCATAACAATTAATATACATGTAATCTATTTTACCTTGTAAATAATATTTCATTTAAAACATGGGGAAGATCTAAACCTGTGACCATTGGTAGAAAATGCTCAGAAATACAGCTGTAATCAGTACATGTACCTCTGCATCTGAGAGTAAAATGTTAGCAGCAATCTAATTTATCTCAGATTTCATCAAATGTTTTTCCCCCCAAAATCCTTTTAATTAGATGATTTTATTCAAAATAATAACAAACATCAGTCCAACTGCATCATATTATTTTTAAAATTCCTTTTTATCCCTAAGTACCTGAATAAGGAAACTTAATATATTACTTTAACCTTTCTCTGAACATTTTGATACACTGAGAAACATTAAGAACTCAATCTTTATGTGACCAGGTGATTGAGAGAATATAGACAGAGTTCATGATGTAACATCACTATACCAGTATATGTACTCGTATCTAGAAAATCTGTCATAGTGTACATATTTAATTTTAGGTGCTCTATAAATAGATAAAGCGATATTACAAACCTGACAAGTACAGTTGTTGTGAAAAAGGAAGTAAATAACTATACAAAAATTCACTTGAATCATAGAAAATCGAAAACTGTCAACACAAATAAATTACTGAGTATCAAAGACTTTGTAGAGTCAGAGGTAAACAGTAAAAAGGTAATAAGTATACCAAAAACTAAACAATATACCGTGTTTTATTCGTCCCGTCTTCTTCTTTCGAGGTACAGGAATATTTCCGGGTCACCCACTCTCCAAATAAGGCATTTGCCAAAAATAAAATCAGAGTTACCTCCCTTCAGTTGATGAACAAAAATAACCAACAAAAATATGCTCTTTTTAAAATGTAATAAACATATCGACAGAGAAGAAAAAAAGGACAAAATACGCTTCAAATTACGTATGAGATTATTTTTTTTAGTTTTTCTCAAACGAGATTTTCACGAGATGTAAACACAAGCACGTGTTCTCACGAGAACGTCAGAATTGAAGCAGACGACTAGGACGATCCCTAAGGTTAGATCGTGAGGTACGTATTTGTTGAGTGTAATTTTACGTGTGAACTCGACATACCCATACCCCTGATTTAATGAATAGAATAGAATAGAATAGGATTTATTACCAAATCAGGGCCCAATGGGCATAAACATATAACATGTATAATTACAGATAACAGACAACATATAATGAAGAGCAATTCTTCCATTTAGTACATTGGTGGTATTTTGAGTTTCATATGTAGACATAGGTTGTCTTGATTTAAGATATATCTGCACTAATGTATGTCGGACATTATGAGACATACAGTAACGTTATTTAAATTCGTTCTCAGGTTTTGATCATTGCCTTATATGTTGGCCTGGATGTGTACAATACAATATTTTATAAAGCAATAAGCAATATATTGGAGCTTTTATGAATTCCATAAAAAAAGTCTTATGAATCATTTAATGTATAAATTTCATAGGAACTAAGTTCTGAAGTTCTTGTCTTATAATTACTGTCATTACAAAATGGTGAAAATATTGTACACTTCAAATAAAAAAAAAATTTAACAGTTGTAAAACCAACGTGTTGAAGTACAGGGGACTGGTTGTAATGCAATAAATACTTAGATGTGCAGTCTGCTTAATGTTTATTATTATTATTGGGCAGTTTTATTTCAAAACAATAAAAACTAATCATGCAATATTCCCAACTTCTACACAAAATTAAAAGAAAACACTCTGACCAATATACATTGGAAGTTAATGTTTTGATATGATACACACTTGAATTTGATATGTTTCAATATATGTTAGATAGTTTTTGTATGACTTATTTTCCCTTCAAGGCATTCCCCTTTGCCGCGATCTTGGAGGTCAAACTGGTGAATTTTTCTCTGTGAGCAACCAATTTTAAACATGAATGACAAAAATATATAAAAAATCTTTACAATATTAAAATTATGATTAATAAAAGGGGTCTGGACACAGTTGCATTGTTTATAATTTTAGATGTCTATTTTTATTTTAAAAAATAGCCTCAGTTAAATGATTTGGACATGCATGAATTTTCTAGGAATTCAACGACAATGACATTCTTCATAACATCACTTCAAACTCCTGTGTTTGTAAATAGGGCACAAGCTCTGGTATTGTTAGTGTTTTCGTTTTACTGGGTATGCTCAATTTGTTTAGTCTGGTCTGCACACATCACTGAGCACAGACTGACAATACTGGTGAGTTGGTTTTACTTTCTAACATTTAATTCTACTCTGGAGTTTCTGGATTATACGGTAGTTTTCATATTTTTTATTAATACACAACTAAATTTCTACTTATCTTTAAGTATTATGGACAGGCCTCTGAGTGACCTTAAAATTTAGTCACCAGGCAAATTTTCCTAAACTGCCTACTTTTCAAGCTAATATATGTCAATATATTAAGGACCCATTGGGGTAGTCACGGGTTGGGGTCTATTGCAATCGTCAAGAAACTCCATTGTCTCAAGCTACTGTCTGGAGTCCACATACAGCTCTCTCCTGTTGACCAGAATTGGAGAGGATCATACATTTTGGCTGTGGTTTGGGACAATGGTATAAAACTCATATTCAAAAAATTTTATATTATTTCCTTTTATGAAACCTGGATCTTATGAAATATTCTTTAAAACTATAATAAAGTCAAGGATTATTTACGTAAGTTACATTTTATGCTCGTATGTACAATTACAACCTAATACTAATGTGTAGATGTTATCTTTAATGATCTCTTTAACCATGTGTGATGCTCATGCCGCGTCACAAATGATATAGTTACGTAATCAATGGTGGAAGGATATAACCAACTACTTTGATTTTCACTTGTGTTCTGAATTATGTGCCCTAACAGATGATGAATGGCAGGGGTAGAAACTCCCTAAAAATACAACTCGCAAATAATTGCGAGTACCAATAAAGTGAACTTGCAATTTCACAAGACTACTCGCAATTTCAAAATAAAAGCTTTTTTAAATTTAAAATTAAATACATGTAACTTAAGCCAGTTATTAAGGATAAAGTAACTACTATTAAACAAACAAAATACAACTGCAGTCTCACTATGTTTTATTTATATTGAATTGAATCAAAAGCATTTTGTTCTGTAAAATTTTTACAAATTATATTATATAATTTTGGGCCACTTTCAACATGTTTAATGCATGTTTTTTCCTCCAGTTTTTCTTGATCTACTCTTGATTTTTCTTGATCTAAGTATAACAAATCTAGTAAAAAATCAACTCGCAAGTTTTTGTGAGTTACTATATATATTTAACTCGCAATTTTGATATTCTAACTTGCATTTTGCGAGTAATATATAGTGAATTTCGAACCCTGAATGGTACCTCAGATTCTACTACGCCGCAAGCCTAGCACCATTCTTCCACCTTCCACCTCCGGAACTTCCAATTGCATAACTTTTATCTTGTTTGCAATGCCTGTGCATACTACAAGTGCAGTCTTTTGGTACTTAAGATTTGCCAGTGAGGGATGCTTCTGAAATCTTTTTTTTTTCAGTCTCTCCAATTTTATCTGTAATCTCTTTGTGATATCACATAGAGACATGCAGGTTTGTCTGTGAAGTTGCAAATTATATAAGTAATGGCCACTAGTCTGTGGAATATATAGGATATATCTTTAAAAATTGTCTTCTCAAGAACAGCTAAACCATTATTAGTCATATCGGTATTAATAAAGAAGTATCCTCCTCAGGTAGTGTAGATTCAATCTAATTAAAATTAGATGTTCCGAATCCGCTACCGCTTCTTCTTGAGAAGCGGTAGTGGATTCGGAACATCTAATTTTAATTAGATTGGTGTAGATTCAAGTTTGTTCAAATCATGACCCCTGGGGTTGGGTGCAGACACAACAGGGGGCCAAAGTTTTACATAGGAATATGTAGGAAATATCTTTAAAGATTTTTTGTCAACAACAGCTAAGCCATTAATAGTCATATTAATAGCATAAGAAGTACTTCAGGTAGTGTAGATTCAAGTGTGTTCAAATCATGACCTCTGGGGGTTAGGATGGGGCCACAACAGTGGGACAAAGTTTTACATAGGAATATATAGGTGTAATGGTTTAGGGACATTTGCATAAAATGCATTGAAGACTTCAGACAGAATGACCTGACAACTTTTGGAATGGAATAGCCAAAGGGTATATAAGGCAAAGCTTTGGGAAAGTCGGGCATTCAGAAGCTAGCTGAAGAAGTTGGCTGTTGAATCAGCAATAAAGACGTTAATGTTAAGAGTAAAATAAAAGTATAAAAGGTATAAGCACCAGTGGCAAGTATCCTAGGGAATTGATGTTAAGTTCTGGGTGTAGTAAATCTGAAGAAGATTGAGACGCCCGGTTCTTATCTATCAGTAGGAACCTAGGGGAGAAACTGTGCAAGTAGTATCTTACCCATTCCCCATCTCTAGAGAAGAGAAAAATTTTAGTACATGTACTGTGTGATTTACCCTCAGACAGAGCGGTCTTAATAATCCTGTTTCAATCATTTACTCAGACAGAGTATAAGCAGGAAAACTTATATCCCTTGCAAAAACCTGATCATACACATTACATAGGAAATATCTTGAAAAATCTTCTTCTCAAGAACAACTAAGAAATATTAGTCATATTTAAACAGAAGCAACCTTAGGTATTGTAGAATCAAGCTAATCAAATTATGACCCCCAGGGGTTGGGGGCACAACAGAGGGTAAAAGTTTTACGTAAGAATATATTTTACATAAGAATATATAATATATATATATATCTTGAAACAAGATGTGTTTGTGAAACACTGATGCCCCCATATGGCAACTTAGAGCAAAGGTTAAACTTTCTCAAATGCAAATCAAATATGTTGGTACCCAAAGTAAAGTCTTATCTCGAGGAATAGAACTGTGAAATATGAAAACACTAGCAGCAACCATTGAATAGATATGGAAAAGGTTAAAGTTTTTTTCAAAAGTATGTCAAACATCAAGGTCAAATGGTCAAAATTAATGGTGCCCAAGGAAACGCCTTCTCCCAAGAAATACACAGGTGAAATATGAAAGCCGAAGCACCAATGGTTCAAAAGTTTTGACCAAGGTTAAAGTTTTCCAAAAGTAGGTCAAACTCCAAGGTCAAAGGGTCAAAGTTGTTGGTATATAAAGAAAGGTCTTGTCACTAGGATTACAAATGTAAAGTATCAAAACCCTAGCACCAACCAATCAAAAGTTATGACCAAGGTAAAAGTTTTCCAAAGGTAGGTCAAACTTCAAAGTCAAAGGGTCAAAGTTGTTGGTATCCAAAGAAAGGTCTTGTCACAAGGATTGCACATGTGAAATATGAAAGCCCTAGCACAAATTGTTCAAAAGTTATGGCCAAGGTTAAAGTTTTCCAAAAGTAGGTCAAACTCCAAGGTCAAGGTAAAAGGGTCAAAGTTGTTAATATTCAAAGAAAGGTCTTGTCACAAGGATTGCATATTTGAAGTATGAAAGCCCTAGCTCCAACCGTTCGAAAGTTATGGCCAAGGTTAAAGTTTTTCAAAAGTAGGTCAAAATTCAAGGTCAAGGTCAAAGGGTCAAAGTTGTTGGTATCCAAAGGAAGGTCTTGTCACAAGGATTATACATATGAAGTATGAAAGCCCTAGCATCCATCGTTCTAAAGTTATGGCCAAGGTCAAAGTTTGGTAAAATTTTGCAAAACTGGGTCAAACTCCAAGGTCAAGGTCAAAAGGTCAAATATGGTGGTACCCAAAGAAGGGTCTTGTCACAAGGAATACACATGTGAAATATGAAAGCCATAGCTCCAACCAATCAAAAGTTATGTGCAAGGTTAAAGGTTTTGCAGACAAACAAACAAACAGATAAACAGACAAACAGACAGACAGACAGACAGGGCAAAAACTATATACCCCCGAATCTTCGATATGGGGGCATAAAAATCTTCTGCTCAAGAACAGCAAAGCCATGATTAGTCATATTATTATATATAGAAGTATCCTCAGGTAGTGTAGATCCAAATTTGTTCAAATTTAGGGTGGGTAGGGTAGGGCCAAAATGAGCGATCTAGAGTTTTACATACGAATACATAGGGGGAAAAAATCTTTAAAATGCTTCTGCTCAAGAACAGAGAGTCATGTTTAGTAATATTGATATGGAAGCATCCTGAGGTAGTGTAAATTTGTTGTTCATTTTGGATACGAATGAATAGGTTGAATCCATGCTACGCATGATTCAGCCACATATTAGGTAGATTTTTGGGTGTTTTAAGTCATTCAAAGTCTGCTGCTATATTGCAACTGACTACCCCAACTCCCATGCCTCCAAATACTGTTATTTCGTACTTGTGTATTGTTTTGTTTTATATTGTTGCTTTATATTGGGCCATTTTCTTTTGTAGAACGATATGAATATTTTGATAAGAAGTTGAACTAAAGATTTTCTTTGTACATATATATGCAATTTTTAGCTCTACTGGTCAGAGATAAAGGTGTCCGTTGTCTGTCTGTCTAGCTGTCTGTCCATCTGTAAACAATTTTTCAAAATGCTACTCCTCCTACAATTTTAGTCTGATTTCAATATAACTTGGCACACAAGTAGACTACACTAAGATACATAAAATGTGGCATCGGTTTTTGATTTTGTTGAAGGGTGTTGCCATATGGTTACTAAAAATAGAATTTCTTTGAAATTCCTTTAAAACGCTACTCCTCCTCAAGTTTTGGTTGATTTCAATAAAATTTGGCACACAAGTAGACAACACTAAGATACATTATTCTCTTTATCAGTTTTTGATTTGTTGCCATGATTACTAAAAATAGAAATAATGATATCTGTGAAATACATTCAAAATGCTACTCCTTTTTTAGTTTTGGTTTAATTTCAATGTAACTTGGCATGCAAATAGACTACACTCAGACACATAATTGTCTTTATCATTTTTAGCTCACCTGAGCCGAAGGCTCAAGTGAGCTTTTCTGATCACATTTTGTCCGGCGTCCGTCTGTCTAGCTGTCTGTCTGTCTGTAAACTTTTCACATTTTTGACTTCTTCTCAAGAACCACTGGGCAAAATTCAACCAAACTTGCCAAAAAGCATCCTTGGGTGAAGGAGATTCAAGATTGTTCAAATGAAGGGCCACACCCTCTTTAAAGGGGAGATAATTAGGAATTAAGGAAAAAATAATGGAATCATTTAAAAATCTTCTTCTCAAGAACCACTGGGCCAGGAAAGATGAAAGTGGAAACATCCTCAGGTAGTGTAGATTCAAGTTTGTTCAAATCATGACCCCCGGGGGGAGGGTGGGGCCACAATGGGGGATCAAAGTTTTACATAGAAATATATAGGAAAATATCTTTAAAAATCTTCTTCTTAAGAACAGCAAAGCCATGATTGGTCATATTTATATGGAAGCATCCTCAGGTAGTGTAGATTCAAGTTTGTTCAAATCATGACCTCCGGGGGGAGGGTGGGGCCACAATGGGGGATCAAAGTTTTACATAGAAATATATAGGAAAATATCTTTAAAAATCTTCTTCTTAAGAACAGCAAAGCCATGATTGGTCATATTTATATGGAAGCATCCTCAGGTAGTGTAGATTCAAGTTTGTTCAAATCATGACCCCCGGGGGGAGGGTGGGGCCACAATGGGGGATCAAAGTTTTACATAGAAATATATAGGAAAATATCTTTGAATATCTTCTTCTTAAGAACAGCAAAGCCATAATTGGTCATATTTATATAGAAGCATCCTCAGGTAGTGTAGATTCAAGTTTGTTCAAATCATGACCCCTGGGGGGAGGGTGGGGCCACAATGGGCAATCAAAGTTTTACATAGAAATATTTAGGAAAATATCTTTAAAAATCTTCTTAAGAACAACAAAGCCATGATTGGTCATATTTATATAGAAGCATCCTCAGGTAGTGTAGATTCAAGTTTGTTCAAATCATGACCCCCGGGGGGAGGGTGGGGCCACAATGGGGGATCAAAGTTTTACATAGAAATATATAGGAAAATATCTTTAAAAATCTTCTTCTTAAGAACAGCAAAGCCATGATTGGTCATATTTATATAGAAGCATCCTCAGGTAGTGTAGATTCAAGTTTGTTCAAATCATGACCCCTGGGGGGAGGGTGGGGCCACAATGGGCGATCAAAGTTTTACATAGAAATATATAGGAAAATATCTTTAAAAATCTTGTTAAGAACAGCAAAGCCATGATTGGTCATATTTATATGGAAGCATCCTCAGGTAGTGTAGATTCAAGTTTGTTCAAATCATGACCCCTGGGGAGAGGGTGGGGCCACAATGGGCGATCAAAGTTTTACATAGAAATATATAGGAAAATATCTTTAAAAATCTTCTTAAGAACAGCAAAACCATGATTGGTCATATTTATATAGAAGCATCTTCAGGTAGTGTAGATTCAAGTTTGTTCAAATCATGACCCCCGGGGGAGGGGGGGCCACAATGGGGGATCAAAGTTTTACACAGAAATGTGTAGGAAAATATCTTTAAAAATCTTCTTCTTAAGAACAGCAAAGCCATGATTGGTCATAATTTATATAGAAGCATCTTCAGGTAGTGTAGATTCAAGTTTGTTCAAATCATGACCCCAGGGGGAGGGTGGAGCCATAATGGGGGATCAAAGTTTTACATAGAAATATATAGGAAAATATCTTTAAAGATCTTCTTCTTATGAACAGCAAAGCCATGATTGGTCATATTTTTATGGAAGCATCCTCAGGTAGTGTAGATTCAAGTTTGTTCAAATCATGACCCCGGGGGTAGGGTGGGGCCACAATGGGTGATCAAAGTTTACAGAGGAATATATTGGTAAAAATCTTTTCCTCAGGAACAGAAAAGCCATGATTAGTCAAATCGATATGGAGGCATCCTTGGGTAGTGTAGAATGAAATTTGTTCAAATGAGGGTCCCCGGGGGTGGGCCACAATGGGAGATCATTTTTTTTTTACAAATGAATATATGGGAAATAATCTTCTGCTCAAGAACAGCAAAGCCATTTGTTATATTGATATGAAAGCATCATCAGGTAGTTTAAAATTCAACCCCCCCCCTCCCGTAAACTTTTCAATACTGAACTGATTCTTGCTTTTTTCCCTAGCCAATGTGCTCAGGTGAGCGATGTGGCCAATGGGCCTCTTGTTTTTTTTTATTTTGATGAATGATGTTGCCATGGTTACTAAAATCAAAATTTCCGTAAAAATCTTTTGAAAGGTTACTCTTCCTACAATTTTAGTCTGATTGCAGTAAATCTTGCCACAAAAAGAGACTTAACCAAGGACTGTTATTCTATTTAGTTGCAAAGTTTCAAGTCGAAGTGCTACTTTTCTTTTCTTTTGTTGTAAGTACAAACCAGTAGAACTACAGTCTCATCAGAGACTTCTTGTTTAAAGTCTGTTGCACTTGGTACTTGTTAACGAGTCAGATTTATTTATTAGAATATGTTTCAAAAAGATAAAAACAGGATAGACGTCTCATTTTTTTTTGTAGATGAATATGACATCAGTAAGCTATTCGCCACATCAAAGCATTTCTGTTCTGTTGGAGGATATTTTGGAAAAATGCTGCAATGAATTGCATGATGACAAATTTATTCAAAATAATCCAAATTATCCTGAGAATGTTTCCAGTGAAGTACATCAGACAATGAATGAGATACTGGACTACCTAGATGATGTAAATGAATATGCAAAGAATACCTCAGCAGAATCAACTGAGCCTTCAAAACAAGGGGAAATAACTCAGGATCAACAGAGTAGTTTGATTGGAGTCATGAACTTATTAGTAGATAAGGAGAATGATAAGGATATCTATGAAGTTATGGATTTTTTGTTATTTAAATGCTGTGAAATTGCAGATAAAAATCATACCTCAGATTACATCCTCAGAGAAAAATTCACAAATGTCTCTAAAGTATTACAAGGAAGTGAAAAATCCAAGTACAGAGCATATTTGAATGAGGATTCTTGGAACTACATTAGTTCACCTGATGTCTTTAAAGAAAATTTAACAGATCACAAGATAAGGAAGAAGAGTTTACCAGAAAATTGGGATTTCAAGAGCAAGCTATTGAATCAAGAAGGAAGCATTACAGAAAATCAAGCAGTTGATAATTTGTGGGTAAAACATGATAAAGAAAAATCAAATTTCAAACAGGGATTGAATGAGGTTGATGCTGGAACCAACAAAGTTTGTTTCAATGTTAGTGAAGGTGTAAACCTTGTATCACATGACCTACCATCACTAAGGTGTATTTGTAAACAAGTACTGCTTGGACCAACAGCTGACACTCAGGATGTTGAAGGTCTTAAAAGTCCAAAAATGGTGCAGGGAAATGAACATTATCATTTTGAGCTAGAATCAAAAGACAATCAAAGAAATGATTGTGAGGGAAAAATGAGGTTTATCAAATATTTAGGTTTATCACCATCACTGACATTAGAAAAAGAAACAGATACTGAAAATTTTTGCTGTGATGCTGAGCAGAATGCACATGAAAGTCTTTTACAACCCACATTAATAGAAAGCAAGTCAAAGAATTACACATTGAACTGTACAGAAATAAAACAAACCATCAGGGAGCAAGATAACGTCTTTGAATTAAATCTTCCTAATTTACAGTGTGTGTCAATGAAAACTGAGGCATTTAAGGATCAGTCTGCTGATATGAAACAAGGGACACTGCTTAAAAAGACTGAAATTCAAAGTGGTCTTCCCGTGGATATGGAGCAATTGATTCCATGCAAACGAATGAAACTAGAAGAAAAAGAATCAAGTATGTTTGAAAACCATCATACTGATGAAAAACCAATTGAATTGCACTTGTTAGTCAAAATAGCTAGTGTAGATGACATTAAAGAGGATTCAAATGAGAATATGCTATATGCTACTGTAGACATGAAGAAAGAAAAACAAAGTTTAGTTGAATATACAACCAGAAAAGACATTAAAAATAAACAAGACATTTTAAGTGTTGGACAATCAGAGAGTCTTGTACCTCTAAATTTTTACAAAGAAAAGCAGTTAAAAATGAAGTTTGATGAAGTAGAAAAGAAAGTTTCAGAATGTGATAAAAACCAAAGTAATGCTAATCTGAGTAAAGTATTGGTTAGCGATAGTATTCCTGAATTAAGAACTAAGGATGACAACAAATTTACATTTAGTACAGAAGAGGGATGTGTATTTAAAGAAATGCAATCAACAGAACAGATAGTTCCATCTACAGTGAACAAAGAACACACAGAAACATATGAAAGAGAATCATTTTATGATGGTATGTAAAATTACAAGTAATAGCATATACAAATTCATGTGCAATACATAACATTATACTTTGATTTCAGTGATAAACTAATGGGTTACTCAGTACCTTTCTTAGTAATCAGTAATTAATTAATTACACAGTGAAAACTGTCTAATCTGACACCTGTGTGCAATCCGTTTCACTGTGAATGACTATTATTTGAATTCCAATTTTACTGTTTTCTATGTTCTGTACACAGTGTTATCTGACACCCTGTCTATTCTGACACAAATTGTCTCCCATTGCATGTCAGATTAAACAGGTTTCACTGTAGATACAAGATCTTAATGGCAATTAGTAAGATATGCTGGTAAATGCATGTACTGGGATACATTAAAATCCATTCAAACACCCACAGTAACTGATAAAAACATAAAATGGAAATTAATTAAGGATGCATATTTCAAAACCTCTATTGCTATGTAAACTTTTATTTCCAGATGCTTAGTTGGAAGAAAAACAATTGTGGTATTGCTATAAAGTTTTTTAATGTCAGAATATTCTCATATCACTCCAAGTGATTGAAGAATGTTGGCCATTTTGGAAACATGTGTATGTTCATCCTATTTTATTGAATACTTTCAGAAGAGAATTACAGATGTGATAAATTCAGAAATCTTGGTATGAAAGAAACAGTTTTGCATGATGAACAAAAAGGTAATGTTAGGAATCTAAAAAGTAATTATTTTATTAATACAATGTGCATACCTTTTAAATAGTAATATATGTAGTATATATTTGGTAATTTTTTTTTTGAATTTTTCAATGAAGTTAAATATTACTATCTAATTACAATTCTCATTACTTTGGTTCACTTGGTAGACACCTATCAAACACAACAAGCAGTTCACTACAAATATTTGAATATTTTTTTCAATGATATTCACAACTAAACACATATTTTAACGGCAGAGGATAAAAGTTCTGTAAAAGTGGAAACTTTGACAAAATTGACAAATATCTACCGGAAATAATCTTTAAAATTTCAACTCGTTCACATTCCTCTTAAATAGCACTGTTAAATACTAGAAGGTTATCAAAGTTTCCACTCACCATTTTCTTCAAATTTTCAACCCTTAAAAAAAACACTTTTACAGTATGTTAGTTGAAACTTGGGCCGGGTTTCACAAAACTATCGTAAGATTTGTCCTAAGATAGATCTTAATACGATCATCTTAAGATCTGACTTATGACAATCATAAGATATGTCACTGCCATTTCACAAAACTATCTTAAATATAAGAAATCTTAAGACAAGCGTACATTTTTTGTTTTCAATCGTATAGTACACAGTATTTACTGGCAAAATTATTGCACGTAGGTGGAGTGGGGGGGGGGGGGGGGGGAGGTTAAATGTTCCGACTGGCCTGATCTAGTCCCAAGAATTTTTCCATTTCTGAAAACCATTCTCTTTTAAAAAAAAATATTCGGTTTTGAACTAAAAGATATACTTTCAACATGTTCACTTTAGTCTTGAGACGGGTATTTAGTTGTCTTAAGATTAAGATAGATCTTAAGATTTCAATTTCAAGATACATTGGCATCAGTTAAGAAAAGAAAGGATAAAAAAAATTCAGAATAATGCTGCTAACCTTATGACTATAAATTTAGAAAAAAAATTCTTTTATACCCAAATCATAATGGATTTGTTGTAAAATGTGCTAGTTAAGCTTTCTGTTGGTTCTGTAAAAGGGGGGAAATCAATCAACTGTTAAATAGTCAATAATGCAAAGTTGAAGATATCCAAAATTTTACAGCACAAAATTATACCCAATGTCTGATTTTTTCTGAAAAAAGATGTTGTGTTTCGTTTCTTTTTTGTGTTAATAAATAGGCATTTACTGTACTCTAGATTCTGTTCATGGTGTGTTTGAACCAAATACTAAGTGCTTCAAGTGGAAATACACTCCATCTTATGTTGATGATACAGATGCTGTTGTTCCTGATACAGAGAAAAAAGGTAATCATGTTAGAACAAGGACCTTAATATGTAATTGGGAGAGGAATTTGTAAGTTTTAACTCGCAAGAGTCTCAAGTGAGCTTTTTGATCAAATGTTTTCCTGCCACAGTCCATCCATCTGTTGATCGTCATCTGTAAACTAAACTTCATATTTTCAACTTCTTCTACAGCATCCTCAGTGAAGATGATTCAAGTTTCTTCAATTGAAGAGGCATGCCCTCTTTCAAGAAGAGATAATCAAGAAATTAATGAGAAAATATGGTGGGGTCATTTTAAATTAATCCTGATGATTAAAAAAAAAAATGCCATGATTGGTTATATTTATATGGAAGCATCCTCAGGTAGTGTAGATTCAAGTTTGTTTAAATCATGACCCCTGGGGGTATGATGGGGTCACAAAGGACAATCAAAGTTTTTCATAGGAATACATAGGAAAAATCTTTAAAAAGATATTTCTCTCAAGAACAGCAAAGCCATGATTGGTAATATTTATATGGAAGCATTTTCAGGTAGTGTAGATTCAAGTTTGTTTACATTATGACCCCGGGGGTTACAATGGAGAATCAAAGTTTGACATAGAAATGTATAGGAAAAATCTTTACATATCTTTTTCTCATGAACAGTAAAGCCATGATCGGTCATATTTATATGGAAGCATCCTCGGGCAGTGTAAATTCAGATTTGTACAAATCTTGACCCCTGGGGGTAGGATGGGACCACAATGAAAGTTCAAATTTATAGGGGAAAAAAGCCATGATAGTTAGTCAAAGAAATATATATGTAAACATCCTAAGTGAAGATTCAAGATATATCATACCCCCCTCCCTTTTAGGGGTAGGTTGAGACCACATGCATTTAATCTTTTCAAAACTGAACTGATTTCTGCTTTTTTCCTAGCTACAGTGCTCAGGTGAGCGATGTGGCCCATAGGCCTCTTGTTATAATACTAGTATATCAGTCTGAAACATTCTTTCAATGTGTAAGTTATGAAATGCTGACGAAGATTATAAACTTCAAATCTGTTTCCATGCCCATTTAATTTCTAGCTCACCTGAGTAGAAGGATGTATGCCATCTGTAAATTTTTCACATTATTGACTTCTTCTGAAGAACCACAGGGCCATTTTAACCAAACTTGCCACAAAGCATCCTTAGGTAAAGGGGATTAAAGTTTATACAAATAAAGGGCATGCCCTCTTTCAAGGGGAGATAATTAAGAATTAGTTAAAATTTAATGGCATCTTTTTAAAATCTTCTCAGTAACCACTGGGCCAGAAAAGATGAAACTTAAGTGAAAGCTCAATTACATAGTATAAATTCAAGTTTATTGAAATAATGATTCCTAGGGCAGGATGGGGCCACAATAAACATTTACGTTTACATAGGAATACAAAGGAAAAATCTTTAAAATCTCAAGAACGGCCAAGTCATGATTATTCATATTTATATGTAAGCATCCTCCTATAATTTTTTTAAGGTTGTGTAGAATCAAGTTTGTTCAAATCATGGCTGGGGGGGGGGGGGGGGGGCACAATGGACAATCAAAGTTTTACATAGGAATATATAGGAATTTTTTATAAATCTTCTAATCAAGAACAACAAAGCTATGATAAGTCATAACATGGAAGCATCCTCAGGTAGTGTCAGGCCTTTCAAAATCTGCCTATACCCGATACTTTTACCCAGCTGAAATCATGATTGTACCACTACCAGCCAAAATATTTGATGGAGAAAAATTCGCTTACATATTTAATTAAAATTGCTTCCACAAGGTACCTATTTTTGTAACAGTACTACCTGTTTTACATAGGGGAAAAATTACCATTTAAGAACAGCAGAGCTATGTTACTCAGGTGAGTGATATGGCTCATGGACCTCTTGTTAAAGTTTCTAATCATTTTACTGTGTGTGATTTGAATCCTTGCTAGCTTTGGTTTAACTGCAAACAATGAAGTAGATATTTGTGTAATTTATCTCTGTTAAAAAATGATTTTAAATCTTCAAAAGAAATAGAAATCTATATAAGGCCATCTTTAAATAATTGTTTGTTTGCCCTCTCACGACCAGCTGGCTAAAAATGGCTAAAAATGGCCTGACTCAAAACTTTCCTTAAACCTCCAGGAAAGGATTTTTAGGTCACCTGAGTCACTCAGGTGACCTATTGCTATCTGTTTTTGTCCCTCGTAAACTTTTGAACAATTACAGGTTCTTCTCTTGAACCGCTGAACCAATTACAGTCAATTTTTACATATAGCATCAGATGGTAAAGGGTACAAAAATATTATTGTGAATTTCATGGTCCCTCCCCCCCCCCCCCCACCAGAGGCCAGAGGGGTGGGGCTAAAACCATCAAAATTAGTGCTATCTTTAAAAATCATCTTCTTTACTCCTGGACATCAAGCAGTCAAACTATTGGCATGATTGTAATAAACATTGAGTCCTCTAACAAAATTGTGAAAATTTATGGCCCCAGGGTCAGGGGTTCTGGAGTTAGGGTGTGACTCTAATGATCATACAGTGAAACTGTATAAATTCTTTGAAAATCTTCTTCTCTGCTCCTGGGTATTAAGCAAACAATCAAATTAAGTGCATACCAGTCTTGTAGAGTAGGCTTTCCCCCAAAAAATCTTTCACCCAGGAAAACTGGCTCTAGAGTAGGATTTCCCTCTGGAAAACAGGCTCTAAAATAGGATTTCCCCCATGGAAAAATGACTCTAGAATAGGATTTCCCCCATTGAAATCCCACATCAGATTCAATTTTCTGGGAGGAAATCCTACTCTGTGCTATGGTTATAGAGTGCGATTTCCCCTAGAGTCAATTTTCCCCTAGTGAAATATCACGGTTGTACTTATGTATGAGGGGGGAAGGGGCGACACATTGTTACCAGTGTTCCCAGTGTTTTCCCTTTATTTCAAAGTAAAAGATTAGAGATCAATTGTAACAGGCTTTGGGTTGAAATTTATGACAAATCTCTGTGGACCTTACAACAATCTAATTTTGATTTTTTTAAATTTATATATATTTTTTTATTTTGAAGCGGCATTTTTATCAATTGAAGCTGTCAATTTGGCCGGTAGCCAGTTCTTAGGGAAAACACTGCTTCCTTCTTCAAATGGCAACCAGTTCCATTGAAACATAGGAAGTAATTGAAGAATCAAAATTTTTTATCTCATTTCTCTCAGTAAGTATCCAACCAATTCTTTTGAAGCATTAAAATTGTATTCTTTTCATCTGGTCAAACTGGTTTCTGAAAAAAAATCGTACAATGTTATCAGTTGGACAAATTTTTAACTGTATCCATGGAAACAAAAAGGAATTTTACATTATTAAATGGATTTTTTCTCCAATTGTATTTTAAACTATATTTACATATTTTTGATACATGTATATATGTGTCTTCTCTAAGTTTCTGGTGTTTAAATATCAAAAATAGCTGCAGTTGCCATGGAACTAAAAATTAGTTATTTATTTCTAAAAATTTGAAATTTGCAAAACTTTAAGAGAATATTTGCCGTCTGCTTTCAAATCCAATATGTCACCGCTAGGGTCAAGGAGACATACCTATGCTTCGGTTTCGAAAAGCAATGTTTCTTGTATTGTTAGTTTTTAGTTTTGGCTTTTTTTTTTCCCTTAAGTTTGAAGAACTCGAATCAAATACTGACAAAATAGTATGTGGAACCTTTGATAACGTAAATTTTAGAATTTTCTCACACACTTTTTGGAAAAGGATTGAACCTTAGATAAAACAATGAGTTTTTTGAGGACAAACAAATTATCAAATCACTAAAGGTGACCTGATATACATTTTAAATTTGCAAACAAACAGGCGCGAGAGAGAGTGTGTTGAGACTTCAAGTCTTACGATTTTGAGTGATTAATTTTACAATTTCCTAATGAGTTAAAATTCTTGGTTGAGACTCAATGATATAATAAGATTTCATACTAAATTTGACAATTCTTAAGTAGAAAACACTCATATTTCCATTAAAAAATCAGTTCACTTTCATATAAACTTTTAGCCAAAATATTTTTGATATGATTTAAGCATTGATAAAAGAAGGGAAATCCTACTCTGAGAAAGAAAGAGGGGAAATTTGGATCTATTTTGAGATTCCCCATTGGGAGAAAATCCTACTCTAGAGTACAGATTTTGGGGGGAAAGCTGGCTATGCCCTGGGAAATCCTACTCTACAACATTGGTAGTTATGATTAGCATATGTGCCTCTTCCAAAATTGAGAGAACAGGAAAGACCAATGTGAGAGGGAATGCAGTTGGTATTCTAATAGTGTTGAAGCACTTTTTTTTTGTTTATTCAGAATGGTGATAGTAACAAATGGGGGCAGGTATATAGACAAGTAAATAGATCTGCTTTAACATTTGTTACTAAGTAATAGACTTATTATTTTGTTGATCCCTGATCATCCGATTTCTCTTGCTTTTGGGCAACATAGCTTCAATCATCTATCAGTTTTTTATCTTATATTTCTGTGGATCCTTTACAATGTTGTATTTAGGGGTGAAACGGTTCACTGCGGTATCAATTCACCGCTGTATTTTTTCTCGGTTTGATACACGGTGCAAAATCTCCATTTTCAGTTCGGTTCATTTTTTGGTCGGGATCGTTATTCAGCCAGGTTTGGCATAGGTAAAACACGCTACTCAACATTTAAAAAATTAAAAACATAATTTTTTGAGGACTGATAGTATGTAAAATAATCTTTAACAGTCGATTCATTCTAATTAACTTCTTCTAGTTAATTTGCAAGTAGATTAAATGACTGGATTCAATTAAGCACAACGTAAAACAACGTTGAATTTGTTTCCTTCTATGAAAATGGATCATATCGAAAATAACCGAACTGAGTCAAAATTCTACGATACGTATCGTATCGTGAACGAGGCGTATCGTTTCACCCCTAGTTGTATTATACTCAGGTGATCGTTAAGCCCTTTGGGTCTCTTGTAATTCTTTTTTATTCCTTCTGGGATTTTCACATCCCATCAACAACTATTTTTAAGTTTATAAGTACCTACAATTTTAATAGATTTTGAAAAATTCAGATTGATATTAAAAATTTCTGGAAAAAAAATTCCCCACCAACCAACCAACCCAATTTTTTTTTTTAATATATATATATATATAATTTAATTCTGGTTATAACACTGCATTTGATTGGATAAAAATTTACTTTATATCGTATAAATTGGGTCGCCTATGTCACAACGACTTGCATCAGAAACTTATCTATCTGCCTGACGCTACTTTAAAATTTTGTACAATTTAAAGTCATTTTTTAAGGGCAGTCATCTTTTTCCTAACACTAAATGAATGAAAATTAAATTACAGTTGAACTTCCATATCTCGAACATGGATATCTCGAATACCATGAATATGTCGAAGTCATTTTGAAGTCTCAACTGCTTATTCCTTAAGTATTTTACCCTGGATATCTCGAATCCTCGGTTATCTCGAAATATTTTTTCGGTCCCTCTGAGTTCAAGATAACGAGGTTTGACTGTATAAGGAATGAATTTAATAGCTACCCAATTTATTCAGTATAAAGTGGGTTGGAACAGCTAGTTTACGCTTTTTTATAAACTGCTTCGTGGTTTATAAAGTGTAAACTGCCCCAACCCACTTTATATCATGTAAATTGGGTAGCTATTGTATTCATTCCTTAAATAAAAAATTCAATTTTTCAGGACATGATTTACCATGTAGAATATTGCCAATATTATCTTGCAAAAAACCAATCAGGCTTGGTTTATCCAGAAAACATCATCTTGCCTCTCTTCATCCTTACATGAAAAAGGAAGCTAAGAAATAGAGGTTTGACATTAGTTCAAAATTTCTTTGAAAAATGATGCTTAGCAATACTATGAATAATATATTTGATGTTTTTATTTA
This sequence comes from Saccostrea echinata, assembly GCF_033153115.1. NCBI lineage: Eukaryota > Metazoa > Mollusca > Bivalvia > Ostreida > Ostreidae > Saccostrea > Saccostrea echinata. Next base: position 2,230,806 of record NW_026889830.1, on the reverse strand, counting down.
CAATTTCTAATAGAGAAGATCACTTTACAACAAAAAGTATGTATATGTATTTATTTTATTTTATGCTGTACAAAGAAATGTGATGTGAAGTCTGTGATATTGGTTTAGAAAATTATAATATTATTAAGAAAACTTGTTTGTATACAGTTAGATAATTGTCATATATCCAGAGCAGAAGAAGCAATCTTTGTTTGCATTGAATATGAATTTTAATAACTGTGATTCTATCACATAAGTACCGGTAGCAACAAGTGAATGAATTTGCTTTGTCTCTTTTGCTCCCTCAATTTTTGAGCTAAGACTGACTTTAATACTTTTGTCTCATTTTTTAGCTCTACTGGTCAGAGACCAGAAGAGCTTATGCGATAGTAAGGTGTCCATCATCCGTCTGTCTGTCTGTCCGCCTGTAAACAATTTTTCAAAATGCTACTCCTCCTACAGTTTTGGTCTGATTTCAATATAACTTGGCACATAAGTAGACTATACTAAGATACATAATTCTGTTTATCGGTTTTTGATTTCAATGAACGGTGTTGCCATGGTTACTAAAAATAGAGATTTCTGGGAAATACTTTCAAAATGCTACTCCTCCTACAGTTTTGATCTGATATCAGTATAACTTTGCACACAAGTAGACTATACTAAGATACATATATCGGTTTTTGATTTCAATAAACGATGTTGCCATGGTTGCTAAAAATTGAAATTTCCTTGAAATACCTTCAAAATGCTACTCCTCCTACAGTTTTGGTCTGATTTTAGTATAACTTAGCACACAAGTAGACTACACTTAGATACATAATTCTCTTTATCAGTTTTAGATTTCGATGAACAGTGTTGCCATGGTTTCTAAAAATAGAAATTTTCTTGAAATACTTTCAAAACGCTACTCCTCCTACACTTTCTATGATTTCAGTATAATGTGGCATACAAGTAGTGTACACTGAGATACATAATTGATGTTATTGTTTTTAGATTTTGTTGAATGATGTTGCAATGGTTACTTAAATCAAAATTTCTGTAATATTGTTTTAAAAGGCTACTCTTCCTACAGTTTTAGTCTGATTGCAATTAATCTTGCCACAAAAAGAGACTAAACCAATAATCATTATTCTATTTATTGCTGTTGCAAAGTTTCAAGTCCAAGTGCTACTTTTATCTTCCTTTATAAGCACAACCAGTAGAGCTACAGTCTCATCAGAGACTTCTGGTTTTTTAATTTTTCATTTAATTTAAAATGTACAAGTATACTTGTAAAAAATAGTAAAACTGGAGAATATTAATAAAACATGTACCAAAAATTTCTTTTTGTAAAATATTTGCTGACACAAGTTGGGAAAATCTTGGGGAGAGGGGGGATAGCTCATCTGAGCTATAAGCTCCAGCTTTGTCTGGTTTCTATCTGACTGTCTCCTGTAGATTCCAAAATATACAGGAGGAGTTTATTTTCAGGTAATTACAGGAGAAGCACAACTCGCAAAATAAAATTACTCACTTGTATCTTAATGTCACAGTTGATATTTAATTAAATATTTTGTAAATAAATTATATTTGATTAGCGCACATTGCTAATCAAACATAGCGCCGTCTGTGTGAATGAGTGCCATGTGTGAATGTTTTGTTTTGTCACGTGATATTTCTATTTTTAGTTTACAAACTAACCAGGTATACGAATAGGACCAGTGGACCAATGACAGACCACTATTTGATAATTAATATGCATGTATACTAACTTCGTGCACTACATAAGCGCTTATCCCGCCAAATCAAATAACTATTAGATTTCTACCTTTACGGTGTAAGAGGTCCAAACCTTCATGTTACTTTTTGAAGTCATCGACTTTCACGATGCCTTGATAATTATGTTTCATATTTTATAATACTGGATACCTGGTAAGATTTATTTCTAATGATGTAAATACTTATTAAACCAATTTCAATAATACGTAATTTATCTTTATTGGCAGCGACGTGAATTTTCATGTTGTGTAATTTGTAACTTTGTTTAATGTGTTGTATTTGTCTCTTGTTAATGTGTGTGTGTTGTGAGTGTGTTTTCTATATTTCTAGGTTTCATTTCTTTGTTATCCTCATTAAAACTTCATAAATCCGAATCCAGCGTTATATTCTTTAACGATGACCCTGTGACATTAATATTGCTGAAACACATAAAAAATGTCTTGATCAAAAGTCTTGTTCTCATGATTTGATGTCTGTGAGTCATTTCGTGATATTATTTACCGCAAAAATGGACATTTTATTATCAATTTCAAAGGAGATTACAAATAAAATAAGGTGTGTTATCAATCTTTTATGTTGAATTTTACATAAGTTAAACATGCGGAGAGTTTTAAGGGTCATTTTTCCATTTCCAAGCATTTTTGAAAATCTAGTGATTTTTAAAGCCCGATTTCAGTGGACAACATTTTCAACCCCCCTTTTGAAAAAAGTTGTAAATAAGCTAGAGCAATTAAGTTTTTTACACTGGTTTAAAATTATTGATCAATTATAAATGAGCTCTTCTTTGCATTCAATCAAGTTTTAATGGCCAAACTCGATTTATATTGAATTAAATGGGTGTAAAATGTAGGTGGAAATCGAGAGTTAGCATGCATGGTTCTTTTATTGATACTGTATGAGCAGAATTTTAAGCGAGGATTCAATTTTTGCATTATTAGTGAGGGATTTGAGATCGCTAAAATTGAATATTGCTAACAATTTATTCCATTGTGGTTGTAATAGCTATCTATCTTGACATTATAAAATCGCAAAATTTACTTCTCACTAAAAATTATATATCATTAAGGGGGGGGGGGGGGGGAATCACTAAATTTGTGTCTCACTAAAAATGTAATTTAAAAAATAGATGGTGCACAATGGCATCATGTAATAAAGATTCTAGGAAAGTCTTTTTAAATTTTATTAAGCGATACTGTATAAGCAGGATTTTTAGCAAGGATTCAATTTTGGCATTATTAGCTAGGGTTTTGAGATTGCTAGATTTGAATATTGCTAACAGTTTATTCTGTTTTAGTTGTAATAGGTATTTATCTTGACATTATAAAATCACTAAATTTACTTCTCGCTAAAAACTATACATGTATATATTTTTTTTTTTGGGGGGGGGGGGGGGGATCGCTAAATGTGTGTCTCACTAAAAATTTGACTTGTACAGTATAGAAGGAGTTGCAGATGAGAGATGGGTACCCCCAAAATTACAGAAAGAATTGCAGTGTCCATGCATGTTCTGCTAAGGAATAGCCCATATATGTATCTAATCAAAATGTAAATAGAAGGTGCACAATGGCACCATGAAATAAAGATTCTTTGAAAGTCTCATTAAATTTTGTTCAGTGGTACAGGAGGAGTTGCAGATAAGAGATGAGTACCCCAAAGGATGGATGGACACCCCCATCATGGTCCTTTAAGAGTAGCAGGGCCACAGAAAATCATATTTATGTGTCTCCAAACTCACACATTTATGAGTGTAAAGTAAAAACAGCATTAATTTCTGCATTTTTATCATGGAACTTAATAATCACAAAAATGTTATAATCAACAGGTCAATCGCCACCATTTTTTAATAAGTAAATAGAAATGCGTACATGTAAATGTCAGAAAATTGCACATTCAACAAGAATTCTGCATTAGCAAAACTAGTCCCCTACTGGCAAGTGTAATCTGGTTCCCATTAAAAATTGAAAATGCCTTAATTCAATAAATAAAATCATTGAAGCAGAACATAATACAAGCTTGATCTATAACTCATCAAGGTAGACTCAAAAAATTGAAAATGCCTTAATTCAATAAATAAAATCATTGAAGCAGAACATAATACAAACTTGATCTATAACTCATAAAAGTAGACTCGCATAACAAAAATCAGCTCAATATCTATCTACATGATTTAGAAAAAAAAGGTTGGAAAAAACTTAAGAATTAAAGAGGCCATAATTCTCTCAAAAATGATTGAAGTGGAACGAAATCCATACTTAATTTGTAGCTCATCAAGATATACTCGCATACCAAAATTCAGCTCAAGATCTGCAAGCTTTTAGAAAAAAAGTATGGAAAACCATTAAAAATTACAAAGGCCTTATTTCCCTCAAAAATCATTGAAGCAGAATGCAATCCAAAATTGATCTGTAACTCATCAAGATACACTCATATACCTACCAAAAATCAGCTCAATATATCCTAGCATTAAGAAAAAAGTATGGAAAACCAAGTGGGACAGACAAACGGACAGACAGACAAGGAGGAAACCTATAGTCCCCTTCAGTTTCAACAGTAGGGAATCAATAATATACAATTATGGACTCTTTTAGTTATGAATATGATTTGATTTTCACCAGAAAAATATCAAAATTGACCAAGGCAAAGCCAATATCAAAATTAATATTTTCTGGTGAATTTCTAATCATATTCACCACCAAAAGAGTCAATAATTGTTTTATTATATAATCTAGATTGGAATAAATAAGACATTGAAGGCTTCATGATGACACCATTTTCATTAATGCTGGAGAAAGATAAACAAGAGGCCCATACAACGCTCACCTGAGTCACTTTGGTCCTGCTGTTCTGTGTTAGATTTTCTCCAAACATAATGTACTCCTCTGTATTATTTAATTGCCTTTTGTGGCCTCATTCTATACACAGGGACTATGATTTGAACAAAAATGGATCTACACTGTCAGAGGATGCTTCCACATTAATTTGATTCATCATGGATTTGAGGAGTTTCAAAGATTTTTCCCTATATAATCCCTATTATGGCCCCTACCTGATATGAACAATTTACAATCTATACTAACTCAAAAAGCTTCCACATAAGTTTCAGCTTTCCTGGTCCAGTGTTCTTAAGAAAATAATTTTTAAAGATTTTTCTTACACATTTCAATGTAAAACTTTGATTCCCTATTGTGGCCCCATCCTATCCCCAGGGACTATGATTTGAACAATTTAGAAGATTTTCTGGCCCAGTGGTTCTTAAGAAAAAGATTTTTAAATGACCCCACCCTATTTTAATTTGCCTGTCCAGTGGTTCTTTAGAAGATTTTAAAAGATTTTTCCTATATATTTTAATGTAAAACTTTGATTCCCTATTGTGGCCTAACCCTAAATCCAGGGGCCATGATATGAACAATTTAGAATCTACACTCTACATAACTACATGTAATAGCTTTTCAGGTCCAATGGTTCTTAAGAAGAAAATTTTAAAAGATTGTTCTTATATATTTCAATGTAAAACTTTGATTCCCTATTGTGGCCCCACCGTATCCATGGGGGCCATGATATGAACAAATAAGAATTTACACTACCTCAGGAAGCTTCCACATAAGTTTCAGATATTCTGGTTCAGTGGTTCTTAAGAAGATTTTTAAATGACCCCACCCTATTTTAATTTGCTTTTTCTTGTTTATCCCCCCTTGGAAGGGGGCTTGGCCCTTCATTTTAACAATTAGAATCTCCTTCACCCAGGGATGCTTTGTACCAATTTTGGTAAAAATTGGCCCAGTGCTTCTTGAGAAGAAGTTGAAAATGTGAAAAGTTTACAGACAGATGGACAGATAGACAGACAGCTGGACGCCGGGTGATCAGAAAAGAGCTGAAACTCGAATGAGCTAACGATGTCCAGATAATGTTTGTTTTCTGGATTTTTCATTTGTATATGTGTAAGACATTATTCATGTCGAAATGTTTGGATAATAATCTGGCGATAGGCTTGCCAAATGTTTTTCTGTTCAGATACACCTGTAGCTGACTCCAGCCATTGCAAGCTTTGTTTACAATGTTACTTGATAGTTGTATGTGACGTCACAATCGCCTCTGCAAGCCCACTGACCATCCGGTAAATACAGTTTCAAATTCAGTGAAATATGTAGTGTTATGAACCATTTGCGATTGTATATATTATATAGGGACTATAAATAGACTATATAATATACAGTATCATTTTATTTAAAAAAGGGAGAAAAAAAACTGGTTCAAATGACATAATTTTAACAATTTCAAATAACTTAAGAATTTTTTCCCGTATTTTTTCTTTGAAATAGGACCCATCAGTAAAACTCGGCTATCGCAAAGTCCTTAGGTACCTGAGAATTTATTTCATTATATCCATAATTATACCCCCTACTCAAAAGGAGAGGGGGTATACTGTTTTACCCTTGTGGTTCTGTCTGTTTGTGTGTCAGTCTGTCTGTAATAATTAAATTTTCGTGGCAGTTTTCTCAGTAACTACTCAACAGATGCTTAAAATTTTAACACACTCATTGTTTAGACATGCCATATGGTGGGATTCATTTTTGTATGAATCCAATGTCAACTTCCTGTTCTCTGTCCATTAAAAATTTCTGTCGCAGTTTTCTTAGCAACTACTCATCACAGATGCTTGAAATTTTAGCACACTCTTTTTGTTTTGGCATGCCATATGGTTGGATTCATTTTTGTATGAATCCGATGTCAACTTCCTGTTTACCCCTGTGTGTCCTTACCAATATATTCATATCAGAGAAGGGGTATTACTAGTGAGCATCGGCTTGCAGACTTCTTGTTCGTTATAATGAATTTGATAAAGTATACATAGTGAATTCACAAAATACATGTTTTCTTCCAATCAAAATATACAATTTTCAGTCCAAAAATGGTGTAAATTTTCACTTGACTTTTTCAATATATATTCATTTCTTGGCAAAATCTGTTGAGTGAATGTATAAAGTTTGTTGAAACCTATATATTTAATATTCCTAGCATATAATAACAGAAAAATGCTTCGAGTAAAAAATATGAAGTTCCTAGATATTAAACAAATGTGTACATTTGAAGAATTTTCTTCTAAATATTGTGTGATTTTGTGACCAGTTTTTAAATTGAATTTTGTATAATTTGCATTGTTTAATTCAAATATATTAAAAAAACTGAATTGTTATAAGTTAAGTTTTGAAATGAGAGGTTCTGACTGAACTTTTATTAAAATTTGACGAGTGACATACCTTAAATGTAAACAAGCATTTGACTGTATCAAAGATTTATCATGCTAACTTTCTTCATCGTATTTCCAAAAAAGAAAGTCAAAACCTTTATGTTCATCTTCTTTGAAAGTGATAATAATTGTGTAAGGTTTACAGAACAATCAAAAAACAATTATTAGTTTGGTTTTTTTTTCTCATCTTTAATGCTATGCCAAGGAAATACCAGATTCATATTCGATATAACAGTAAACTTAATACGAACAATTATACAGTAACATATTACTAAATTTTAGTTTAGGTTTAAGAGGTCTAATGATAACAATTTTATCTAAGAGCTGAGACAAAAGTTTTTATCAGTGAAGATCACAATTTTTTTTTTAATCCAGACACTCTTGATCTGATATATCAAGACTATAAAAATCAAAACTGCACGACTAATTCTGTATGAATCATACCTACAACACTTTCTAAAGGTTTGTTTATTAGGAAATTACATTAAGATAATAATTTTTATTGAGACAGTTGCAAGCAAAATCCATTTACAAATGATTATGCTTTCTATATCATTTTATTATATTCATCAAATGTATATCTACTCAACGAGATGTCCTAGGCTGATAACTTTGTTAATTGACTGAAACATATAGGAACAATACTGCTTAGGATTGAGTTTTAGTATTGAGGAGAATTTTATAGTACATGCTTTCTCTATATAACCAACAAAAAAAAAAATGCAGTCCAGATGAAGAATGTAGAATTATAGCTACATGTATACACAAAAATAATTCACATATATTATACACTGTACATGACAATTATACTTTTATTAATTTTTGAAAGCACTAGTGTATCAACATGTATAGCAAAGATTTAACTGAATAACAAATAGACTGGTTGAATATGATTTCTATTCCAGTTATTATCAAATTCATCATTGATAATACCATAGTCACAGAACACAGTCATGCAATAATGGAATTTGTCATTAGTAAATGAAAGCTGACATCTATTTTCTGAGATTCTTTAGAACAAACTGGAATTTCCAATCCCTTCACTTTGTAGTATATCTTGAAATAATAAAAACTGCACCCATTTTGACTCCAAAGGAATATCATCTGAAAGTAGAAGACAGATAATTAGAAAGAAAGCTATCATTTTACACTGCAGGTGCTCCTTGGTTTAAGAGAACTAACAGATAAATAGCATTCAATCTGATTAAGATAGAGATCTTTACAATAGCGCAACACACGCAATTTGCACTATTGTAGAGATCTCTATTTTCAGGTCAGATGACAAGTTCCTCGAAAGTATATAATTTTTCTCAAGAATTTGTCATTGCAGTACTGCTACTTAAACAAGTTTCCTCACAAAAAATTGAGGTACCTTACCAGGCATTTGGGCAAGATACTAGAGGGTGATATTTCCATATAATTTTTGAATTGCCACTGTAACAATTTTTGGTGTACTTATATTTAAAAAAATACTGAAAACAATTTAGAAATCACAAGAGAATGACAATTATGAATAATTTATATAATACCAAGAGATACAAAATATATTTGAGGAACGTGTCACCTGACCTTAATCTGATTGAATAACATTTGAACTTTCCATATTTTAGGTGCATCTTCTGAAAATTACACATCATTAATAGATTCTATAATTACACATTAATCTTGATTCACTTTCAATATTGCTTTTTTTTCTCTCCTTCACTGTAAAACAAATAAAACTAGTTAATGTTTGGACACAATGCAAGATAGAGGTAAACAGCAATTATCATTGTAATGCATGCACAACCTTTGGTGCAAATATCGATCATTTCATAGCAATTGCTGGAGTAGAATGCTGATTTTCACTTAATAGAAATCTGACACATACTATTGCATAAATAATAAGAAAAATGTGAAATTAATGTCAAGAATGCAGGAAAACCAAGTATAACTTCATTTAATTTCCTGCTACATTATATTTTTTTTTCAACATTGTATTCATTTCTGTACATTTTTGCATCCAGATAGATAGCTGTTAACATTTATTTTCATTAATTTTTACCAACATTTTACATATAGTGTTGAAGTGTACATTCTTGTTAAGGTCTTCCGACTTCCTTCGGAAGACCTTATTGTTTTCCTTCTGTTTTCTATTATTATTATTAAGGTCTTCCGTCTTCACGGAAGACCTTATAGTGATTCTACTGTTTCTTATTAAGGTCTTCCGTCTTCACGGAAGACCTTATAGTGATTCTACTGTTTCTTATTATTATTATTATTATTATTATTTTTTTCCCCAAAATTTTGTGCAGGCGATTTCTCAAAAACTATTCAGTGGTTTTAAATGAAACTTTCAGGAATTATGCGTCGTCAAATGAACTTTGTTCATCAGAAGGAAAATTTGGAAAACTCGCTTCTGGTGCCAAGTTATTGACAGTTTTCTGATTTTAAAATGAAATTTTGTCCCCCCTTTTTTTCAAAAATGGTTTAAGATATGAACTGGAGACTTGTTAGAGATGATAGGTTATGTCTTCTAGATGAGGGGAATCACCTTTTTGTGCGTCGTCAATACTTCCGGTCGTTACCGGATGCGAATTTAAAAAAGTCGTATTTTTAAACTTTTTTGTTTTTCTATATTTTTCTTTTATTTTAATAAGGTTAATAGAGACTCTTCTGAAAATTCTTTATATATAATTTATTTTAGAATTGATCAATCCAAACTCTAGATATTCGCATTTCTAAATTTGAAGCGGGTCCAAAATGGCGGCTGTCTCTGTAAACTCCGATAAGTAGGTCAGAATTTACGGAGTCAGCCGAGCGTTTGTTTGAATGAAAGTACCATAAGGATCAAAGAAATGTGAAGGAAATGTTGGATTGTCACATCACAATTACGTTGCAATTCTGTTTCGCAATAGAGTTTTAATCCGGGGTTTCCTCAAACGTCTACTATAATTTTTCTTGTCTGTATCTCAAAGTAGAAAAACGACATGACTACAAGTGGAAATACGATAACTACAACCTTTTGTTTTACACCATGGAAAAACTGATCCTAAACCATGGTTTTAAGTAAAAGCTTTTCAAGAAACTTGCCTGACTAAAGCAATCAATATATAGTAATTATTACGTGGCCATTGTTTTTTCCCCATGCAGGCTTGTGTCATATTAAATGAACAGAAAAGACAGAAATAAGAAAACCATTTTTTTAAAGATTGTTTAATGAAAATGATTAAAATATTTTTTTTCTAAAAGATGTTGTTATTGAACATAAATGGTATCAGATTCCTTGACCGTCGCAGGACGAGACATGTTTTTGGGCGAAACATTCTAGTCTTCCCATGAATGTGTAACTAATCGGGATAGTCCAGTTTGGGGGTAAACAGGAAAATAAAACTTGTAGAAAATCTTACCTAAATCACTGCTTCAGTGTTACTTATCCATACGATATATAATAAGTACAATATGATAAATATACTTTCTCAAGCTCGATATTCAGGTTATAAGAACATACATTTTGATATTTCATTGAAACCATCACCATTCAATAGAAAATACATTCCGAAGGAAATGCGCGAATATTTAACCGTGACGTTTGGCGCGAAATAATGTATCGTGACCAACCTTTCGTAGTAGACAAATGGTCTGATGCAGAAGTATATAGAAGTGCAGAAAAAGATTACATGGACATGCCTGTATATGGAATTACATGAAATAAAAAGTTGAATACATAAAGAATAAAAGAAAGTAAACAGTATCATCAGAGAATGGCTAAAGATATGAATATGAAACTTGCTGAGGTGATAGAGCATCAAATGTAGATATGGTGATTGACCATTATTTTTCGTCGTTCCTACTTCCGGTCGCAAACGGAAGTGAATTCAAAAATGTTAAATTTGCAACTTTTTGTTTTTCAATATTTTTCTTTGGGATTTACAGGGTAAATAGAGAGTCTTCTGGGAGTTTTATGCATATTTTCATCTTTTTGATTGAAAAAGTTTGCAGAGATTTTTATAAAATTCACTTCCGGTCGAGTGTTTACCTGTTCTCAAAATTAGAATTTGTTCTAACAATATTGCTCGGCAACAGTAAACGACTGAAGTCTGAAACTTTCAGGTCTGATAGTCAGTCATCAGTTTATTTGAATCGTGAGAAAATCTTGTATCGCCGTTACTTCCGGTCGTGACAGGAAGTGATGCAAAAAAGTGAATGGTTAATGGTTTGCTTTCTTGGATTTTCACGCTGAATTTCTTTTATCACTTTTTCAGCGTGAATTTTTGTTTTTATTTTCAGAATCGGACGGAAGACCTCTCATTGCTCGCAATGAGTTTCTAGTTATTATTATTATTTTTTTTTTTTCCCCAAAATTTTGTGCAGGCGATTTCTCAAAAACTATTCAGTGGTTTTAAATGAATCTTTCAGGAATTATGCGTCGTCAAATGAACTTTGTTCATCAGAAGGAAAATTTGGAAAACTCGCTTCTGGTGCCAAGTTATTGACAGTTTTCTGATTTTAAAATGAAATTTTGTCCCCCCTTTTTTTCAAAAATGGTTTAAGATATGAACTGGAGACTTGTTAGAGATGATAGGTTATGTCTTCTAGATGAGGGGAATCACCTTTTTGTGCGTCGTCAATACTTCCGGTCGTTACCGGATGCGAATTTAAAAAAGTCGTATTTTTAAACTTTTTTGTTTTTCTATATTTTTCTTTTATTTTAATAAGGTTAATAGAGACTCTTCTGAAAATGTTATATATATAATTTATTTTAGAATTGATCAATCCAAACTCTAGATATTCACATTTCTAAATTTGAAGCGGGTCCAAAATGGCGGCTGTCTCTGTAAACTCCGATAAGTAGGTCAGAATTTACGGAGTCAGCCGAGCGTTTGTTTGAATGAAAGTACCATAAGGATCAAAGAAATGTGAAGGAAATGTTGGATTGTCATATCACAATTACGTTGCAATTCTGTTTCGCAATAGAGTTTTAATCCGGGGTTTCCTCAAACGTCTACTATAATTTTTGAGTTCTTGTCTGTATCTCAAAGTAGAAAAACGACATGACTATAAGTGGAAATATGATAACTACAACCTTTTGTTTTACACCACGGAAAAACTGATCCTAAACCATGGTTATAAGTAAAAGCTTTTCAAGAAACTTGCCTGACTAAAGCAATCAATATATAGTAATTATTACGTGGCCATTGTTTTTCCCCATGCAGGCTTGTGTCATATTAAATGAACAGAAAAGACAGAAATAAGAAAACCATTTTTTTAAAGATTGTTTAATGAAAATGATTTAAATATTTTTTTTCTAAAAGATGTTGTTATTGAACATAAATGGTATCAGATTCCTTGACCATCGCAGGACGAGACATGTTTTTGGGCGAAACATTCTAGTCTTCCCATGAATGTGTAACTAATCGGGATAGTCCAGTTTGGGGGTAAACAGGAAAATAAAACTTGTAGAAAATCTTACCTAAATCACTGCTTCAGTGTTACTTATCCATACGATATATAATAAGTACAATATGATAAATATACTTTCTCAAGCTCGATATTCAGGTTATAAGAACATACATTTTGAAATTTCATTGAAACCATCACCATTCAATAGAAAATACATTCCGAAGGATATGCGCGAATATTCACCCGTGACATTTCGCGCGAAATAATGTATCGTGATCAACCTTTCGTAGTAGACAAATGGTCTGATGCAGAAGTATATAGAAGTGCAGAAAAAGATTACATGGACATGCCTGTATATGGAATTACATGAAATAAAAAGTTGAATACATAAAGAATAAAAGAAAGTAAACAGTATCAACAGAGAATGGCTAAAGATATGAATATGAAACTTGCTGAGGTGATAGAGCATCAAATGTAGATATATTGATCGACAATTAATTTTCGTCGTTCTTACTTCCGGTCGCAAACGAAAGTGAATTCAAAAATGTTAAATTTGCAACTGTTTTGTTTTTCAATATTTTTCTTTGGGATTTACAGGGTTAATAGAGAGTCTTTTAGGAGTTTTATGTATGTTTTCATCTTTTTGATTGAAAAAGTTTGCAGAGATTTTTATAAAATTCACTTCCAGTCGAGTGATTACCTGTCCTCAAAATTAGAATTTATTCTCACAATATTGCTTGGCAACAGTGAACGACTGAAGTCTAAAACTTTCAGGTCTGATAGTCAGTCATCAGTTTATTTGAATCGTGAGAAAATCTTGTATCGCTTTACTTCCGGTCGTGACAGGAAGTGATGCAAAAAAGTGAATGGTTAATGGTTAGCTTTCTTGGATTTTCACACTGAATTTCTTTTATCACTTTTTCAGAGTGAATTTTTGCTTTTATTTTCAGAATCGGACGGAAGATCTCTCATTGCTCGCAATGAGTTTCTAGTTATTCCACTTTTCATAGTACAGGCGATATCTCAGCTGTGCGTGGTTCAATTCTAAAGATTTTTTCAGGGAAGATGCATTATGAAAATATCTCCAGGGGTGTCTCTCACTTTTTTAAAACTCACTTCCGTTCGCGATTTTTGGGGAAATTTGTATTTTTTAAATGGAATTTTGTCCCCTAATTTTCTCGAGAACGGCTAAAGATATGAAAGTGAAACTCACGGATATGATAGAGCATCACATACAGATATGCTGATCGACCTTTATTTTTCGTCGTTTGTACTTCCGGTCGCAAACGGAAGTGAATTCAAAAAGTTCAATTTTTCAAGTTTTTTGTTTATCAATATTTTTCTCTAGAATTTACAGGGTTTATAGTGTGTCTTCTATGAATTCTATTTAGGTCTGCAATATACTGATGCATGCATTTATTGCAAAGATATGACCTATCCAAACTTTTAAAATGGTTTCGACCGTTGACCTTGACCTTTCACCTTGACCCAAGGGTCATGAAAAGAATATAGAAATATTTTACCCAGCTTTCAATTTTTTTGTGTAAGCAAAAACCAAAGTTTTTTTTTTTTTTTTTTTTTTTTTTATACACCTGATCTATGTCCCATTGACCCATGACCCAAGGGTCAGGAAAAAGTTTAAGAAGATGTATTCTGTTATGCTTTTAAGCTAATATCAGGAAGAGAAAAAATGCTTTTCATTTCAGAAAATATGAAAAGGGCAGGGTGGGAGGGGGTGTTAAACCAATATGAAAAAAAAAAAATCAAACCAATAGCAACGTAGAATATTTCTCTGAGACTCATACAACGTCTCGGATTGACATAAAATTCCAGGATACTACAAAAGAGACTTTAAAGAAAGTTTCCTGAAAGTTTTACATTGAATCTCCAAAGTATAACGAAATTAGGAATCTTTTCGACAAACACTATATATTTTTTCTACCTGCAATTTAGGTGCTGATGAACATAAAAATGAATTAAAGCTTTTATCGGCTATTTCTTCAGTTGTTGTTAATCGCATTCGATTCTCTTGATATGATATGATATTTTGATATCAAGCATTCTTGCTTTCTTTAGTATGTGGAATTTATTTCAATTTTATTTAGAATTAATATTTTTCGAATGAATCTCGAAAATAGCGATTTTTCCTATTAAATAAATTTAAACGCTATCATTGACACCCTTTTCTTCCAGAAATGCATGTCTGAAATTTAATTTATACTAGTTACATTTAATTCAACCCACACAGAAATGTTTATTTAAATCTTACCTTGACCTTTGACATTGACCTTTGACCTTGAACCAAAGGTCACAATCAGGCTTAAAGATGTGAAAGTAGTTACAATTCTTAGTTTAAAAGAGGCATAAAATAACTAATCATCCCCCCCCCCCTTCTAAAAAAAAAATCACATCAACAACAACGTAGAATATTTCTGTAAAATTCAAACCAGACCTCGGATTGACACCATATTTGGTACAAATGTAGTATAGACCTCAGAGAAACTTTCTTGAGAGTTTTACGGTGAGTCTAATAAGTTAATAGAAGTCATGAAGTTTCACGGCAAAAACTACAAGTTCTGTTGTGTTTGAAATTAAAGTGCAGGTGAACGAAGAAATGATCTAAACCTTTTATCGGCTATTTCTTCAGATGTCGTTAGTAGCATTCGATTTTCCTGATATGATACGAGATTTTAATACCAAGCATTCTCTCTTTCTTTTACATTTGGAATTTATTGATTTTTATTTAGAATTAATCAGTTTCCAGAAATAGCGATTTTCGGTATATTAAAAACAATTCTCGCTTTCACTGTCGTGTTTCCCTTCTAAAAATGCATGTTGGGAGTTTAATTTGTGCTACACATATTTAATTTAACCCAAAGAAATGCTTACTTAAATGTTTCATATTTATTTCAGGATATTCAGTCAGAAATGTTAAAATCCGAACCCGATCTTTTAAGCTTACAACAAAGCTATTTTCAAAAAATTCAGCATGCTCACAATATCGATGAATCGGGCTACAGTCCATTAATACATTTTCATAAGGGAACAGTGTTAACGTTTTCTCAAGCAGCCCGTCCCTTGTTATTCTATATACTGCTTGCAAGTTCAGGAACTATTTCCTTTTACGGAACTTCTTTCTTCCCCCTACCGATTTTAAAAATACGCTTGTATTTATTCTATAGTCTTAAACAATTAACTTACCCAATTTTCTTGGAATGTGTAGCGCAGTGGTTAGCGCACCTGCCTTTCAAACCAAGGGTTTTGAGTTCGATCCCAGCTGGAGGAGCAATTTTTTTTTTTTTCATTTTCTTGCCTTTTCTTTTTTTTTTTCAGCCCAAATGACACGAAAACACTTAAAAAGGTGGAAAGGCCTCTAATTGTTCTCTGAACGTTAGTTTATTAGTTGTTATTAAGGTCTTCCGATATATATGATAAGATATGAATATGAAACCTGCTGAGGTGATAGAGCATCAAATATAGATATATTGATCGACCTTTATTTTTCGTCGTTCGTACTTCTGGTCGCAAACGGAGGTGAATTCAAAAATGTTAAATTTGTAACTTTTTTGTTTTTCAATATTTTTCTCTGGAATTTACAGAGTTAATAGAGAGTCTTCTAAGAGTTCTAAGTATGTTTTCATCATTTTGATTGATGCATTTATTGCAAAGATATGACTGATCCAAACTTTCTCGTATTGTTGCGGGTTTGAATCCTGCTGGGGCGGGAGATTGTTTCTCTTTTTTTTCAGTTGTAAATGATATTTTTCTCTGTGAAGACATGTATGATTGTTTTTGCTTATTTTTTAAGCTTTTTTTAACAGAGATTCTACAGAAATCCTTTAATAATCATGATCTATGTTAAAAGACTGTGTTACATAAATGCAAACAAAAAATACCTTCAATAAAGATTAGTATTAAATGAAGTGAGGTAGCATAGCGATCTGGAGAAAAGTTCGGTCGGAAGACCACTTGTTGCCCTAGCAACAAGAAACACATCTAGTTATTCTTATTTTTCCAGGAAACTAGAAATATGTCCATAGGACATGAATGCCCTTCCCAAGGTACATTTGTATTGAAAAATGAAATCAAAAATATACCTTGTTTCTGAGAAAATAGTAAAATATGATGAAGGGAGGAATAATTTTATTTTCTTTTTTCATATACAGAACTGATACCTTCAGTACCACTGTTACTTAATGTTGATTCATCCCATCTTTCATCCAAGAGCTACTTGAAGTCTCACGGTTTCAAGTTCATTCTCTCATATATTTAGCAAAGGAGTTCTCTACTTAACTATAGTAGTGTGGTCCCTTTTTACACTCTTGGTTTACCGGTTAAATAATTTTGTTTGTTTACATTGTGTATAACAAAGTATTTCTAATCAAAGCATTGTGTATTTATAATAAATAATTTAACAAATAAAAAAATACAAATCAATTTTAACATCTATCACACTTAAAAATTCCAGATCCAAAGATTTTCCCCCAAACAGACTGTGGTTTCTGTATTACTTGGAAAATCAAATGGGCAGAGACATTTAAATTAAATACTATAAAAAGAAGATACTAGACAGTTACACATTTTAGACACAAAATAAGTAATTCTGCAATCAAAATACAAAAACATTGTTAAAAATTTTGTATCATTTTTGTTGTGTACTTTTACACAATCTAATTAAAATAGATCCTTTATGCTCCTGTATTTTTTTTATGTCACTGTAAGGGATCCTTACAGGATCTAATTTTAATTAGATTGATTTTACATGAATCATATGTGATTTATTTATTAATTTTTTTTTAGGGAGGGGGTATTGCACTGTTATTGTAGGTATTTTCGTACAAATTGATATTCCTTTTGTATTTTGGCAGGGTGATATAATTAACATTTATGAAATCAACTGTTAATTGAAGAAACCCTTTGTGGAATAAAATAAGATGAAGCAAGTTTTAAGCGCAAAAATGAGGAAAAGTGAAATTCAAGGTCATGGAAAACATTAAAGTCAGGAAAATAAGATGCAGTTTAATTGCTCTCACCAATTTGTATCAATTCCTTTTTTTTTAAACCAAGGTACTAGTAACTGCAAAAACAAGAGGCTCATGGGCCACAACGCTCACTTAGTAAGTACAGCCCTTGTTCTTCATCAGCAGATTCTTCTTCCTACATATTCCTATGTAAAACTTTGATCAGCCATTGTAGCCCCACCCTACCCCTGGGGGTCATAATTTGAACAAATTTGAATCGACACTATAAGAGGATGCTACCATATATAAATATGATTAATCAAGGCTTTTCTTCTCTTAAAAAGATTTTTAAAGACTTTTTAGTATGTATTCCGGAGGATGCTCCCTTATATAAATATGACTGATCATGGTTTTGCTGTTCTTAAGAAGAAGATTTTAAAAGATTTTTCCTATATATACCCATGTAAAACTTAAATAGACCATAGTGGCCCCATCTTATCCCCAGGGGTCATGATTTGAATGAACTTGAATTTACACTACCTGAGTTGCTTCCATATAAATATGACTGATCATGACTTGCTGTTCTGTGGGAAAGATATTTCCCATGTATTTCTTTGTAGAACTTTGATTGCCCATTGTGGCCCCACCCTACCCCTGGGGTCATGATTTGAAACTTAAATGTACACTACCTGAGGATTCTTACATATAAATATGACTGATCATTGCTTTGCTGTTCTTCAGAAGTTTTTAAAGATTTTTACCCATATAAAACTTTGTTCACCTATAGATAACCCACCCTATCCCGAGAGTCATGATTTGAACAAATTTGAATCTACACTATGTCTGGAACTATGTAGTTTAGTGTTCAGATATGGAAACTGCGAAATCCACAGGAACAATGTTCAGGCCAAAAGTGGGGTATTGTAGGAGTTGATTATCAAAATCTCAATCCTTCCATCCTTACAAAACTGCTACCATTTGAACACTTTGGTCCTAGATGTGTTTATCACCAGCAGCATCTAAAAACATTTTAGCCCCTTGGGCATTTTCCTGCCTGCACAAAATTTTTAAGAGCCCTCTATACACTGCACACTAAAGAGTTCCGATTTTGTGGTATTTTTATGCAGATAGAGTGATCTGCCTTTTGATCAAGAATAAAGTAAATTGGAATGTACAGTTTATTACTTAATTTGTGATCAAATCAAGCATTCATAACACTTTAATAGGCCAACAGGAAAAGATAAAACACTTCATTTGCAGGTATTTTATCCAATGAAGTAAACAACAGTAATTTCTGTTCATCAGTACCGGTACATGTACTTCATTGTCTTTGAACTTTTTTCCTGGGGGTAAATTCAAGGCACCCTATGTTAAAAATGTGATAGATAAGCCCAATATTTGCACCTTTACACACCATAATTTTCTCAATGTCCAAAAAATATTTTCTTCTAGTGTATAGAGGGTCCTTAAATAGCTCAGTGCTCCAATATGTTCTATGACATTGACATCCTAGACTTTGTTTTACTCACTGATCATCTTAATTGGTGTTAAAACAGTAATAACTTCTCCAATTTAATTCAACATTTCACCAAATGATGTCTAAAAAGTATTGTAGGGACAGGTGAAATTTCATATTAATTCTTTATCATTGTTCATATGGTACAACAGTGCAGTTTATATCAAGTATTGCTCAGTTATATTGACTATCAACTAAATATTTTTTTACTTGTTGAAAATGTGCTATTTAATAATAATTCTAAATTCAAGTTAATAAGTTGAGAGAATTTTTTTCTTCAGATGGTTTATTTATGTCCCTCATCTGATACTGTAAATGTACTTTATTTGGCTGACCGATATTTGGCGTAAATTAGTTTTTCAACAAGATTTAGGGCTTTCTGAATGTGCTTTATATGAACATATATACAGAAGACATTTAGTGATGTACCTGATTTAGCAGAAGCTGCTTTTTCATGAAAGGCACTACTGTAAATAGAATACACTGCAAAATGTAATATTTTTACAGTATTTCAGATCAAATTATTTTTATTTAACGAGAATGATTACATACTCATGCATGTAATTAGGGAGATAAGTATGCATACTTTGATATTTCTTTTGATGTCTTACATGAATTATTTTCATGATTGGATTTGTTGTTTGCCAAAAATCGTGTAGTTAAGATAAAATACAAGTCTTTTTTTATGTTTTGATAAAAAGTAGGCTTTAACTTTTTACCAGTCAATAATTTAGCTGGTACATGTATTGGATATGTTTTGATGGCCTTCAGTAATAGATCAATCTATTAATGCCTAGAAAAGAAATGACAAGTCATAATATTTGAAAAAATGTATTTAAATAAAATATGCAGTAAAAAAATAATTTTAATTCAGATTACAAACTTCAATCAAGTCATTCAGGAGAAGAATTGCATGTTTTGTTGTAATTTGCTTAAATTTTAAGATGAACTGACATTGAAGAGAAAAAATATTTAATTACTTTACTCGACTATCACTCGACTTAAGTCCCTGATTATTCAACTGGGCTATGCAAGTAAAACTGACATCCCTAATAATTTCACAAAAATGTCTTTGTAATGAAAAATTTCAAAAACATGACTTGCTCTATAAGGCATATTTAAGCTTAATGATATAGCTGCATATTTTTCAAGGGTCATCAGAAAAGATGAAATCTTTGTACAGTCTGTGAAAAAGGTGAAGAATTTATTAACAATCCAATTCTGGTAAAGAGGGCACAAAGCATGGACCACTGGAAATTCCAGAGTTGGGATCAGGTGCCTAGGAGGAGTAAGCATCCTCTGTTGACCGGTCACACCCACAGTGAGTCATATGTATTGATCAGGTATACGAAACATTCTGTAGTCAAATTCAGTATAAAAACAAAAGCCTAACAATTGGTATGAAACAAGTCAGATAAAATATGACCCACTGATAGGTTATATTTTCTAACAAGGTCATTATAACAACCATAAAATTTACAAAATGCTGACTGTAAACAAGGTTGTTGAAATCCCTGTAACATCAACTTATCTGTCAGTAGCATGTCTTGTTTGTAAAAAGTGATTGTTCTTAAAGCATTCAAATTCAAATTTCTGTCTTTAATGTGACTTGGCATACATTTGTTCTGGAGAAGTTAAAAATATGAAAATGGGTTACAAGATAGACGAAAGAAATGCATGTTTGTATTTACGACAAAAGAAATGCATGTTTGTATTTAATTGAATATACAAAAGCAATGACAAACAATAAACATATGGCCATCATAGCACATTTAAATTTATCTCTTAGTAAAGCTAAAACCTGTTGAACAGTGAGTAAGAAAAAAACTGAAATGTTCTTGACACACATTGTGTATTGATGCATCCTTCACTATCAGCAGAAACCCAAACAGTCATTAGAAGACTGCTGATAACAGAATATACCTGTCAATTTTATCACAGGTGTAGAAAATTTATCACTTACCAGTTATTATATGTTAGGATGAAGATTGCTGATTGGGTTTTTGTGCTTTGTTCACATTGCACAACCATTTTATAATCCTAGCATTTGTTTCTACTATAGAGGTTTGTTTGCTATTGCATTCAGCAATTTTCTTGTCAGTTTCCGACATTTCACCATCCTGTGAAGCATCACTGCAGGAGCTTCTATCAATTGGAGCAGATGCAATAGAACTCAGAGTTTCAAACATGTCATTATTTTGAGTTCGATGATGAAGTCTAAGCATTGGATCCAAAACTAGACGGTCAATGCCCATTTCATCAAAAAATCTTTCCAGTTCTGTACTTGTTCTGGAAAGCCTTGAACTTAGGTCAGACAAATCTGAACTTGTTCTTGAATGTCGACCACTAAGGTCAGATTGAGATCTGTGGAGTGTTTTCTTTCTTCGGACAACACCCAATTCATTTTCAGATACTTTTGTAGTGGGAATAGCACATCGTTTCTCTACCAGCACTGTCACTGATGTGCTAAGAGACTGGTGTGAAGTAGGAACTAAGAAATCCTTGGATTTCACTGGAGGTTTAGGTCTGTCTGGAATTTTTGGCTTTTCTGGAAGTTTAGGCCTATCTGGAAGCTTTGGCTTTTCTGGAAGTTTTGGTTTTTCATTTGCAGTAGAATCCACACTTATTCCTTTATCCATGTACTTAGTCTCCAAACTAATTGACAAAGACACAGAAATCTTTGATTTGTTGTTTTCACTTATCACAGG
Source organism: Saccostrea echinata (assembly GCF_033153115.1). Lineage (NCBI taxonomy): Eukaryota > Metazoa > Mollusca > Bivalvia > Ostreida > Ostreidae > Saccostrea > Saccostrea echinata. The sequence continues at coordinate 2,209,251 of NW_026889830.1, read as the reverse complement.
TGACACAGGAACTTCATCTCTACCTCCACTTCTAACACCATCAGTACTACTGGGTCCAAGTCTTTTACTATCCCCGCTCACTGGTCGAAGTCTTTTTGATGAACTAGAGTGCACCGAGCTATTTGAATTTTTCTTTTGAACACATATATTATTGGTCCTCTCAGTGGATTTATGTGATGCAATATTAACACCTCCGTGATCAACAGAATCCACTCCTAATCCATACTCTGACACAGGGCGAGCAGGACGATTGCCAGAGATGCAACTGTTTGACCTGATAACAGCAACAATTATTGATTATGTTTTTTTTTTTTTCATATGTTTGTTTGTTCACAGAAACAATAAACTAAATAATGTGGAAACCAATGTTTTTCAAATGTTGTTTATGCAGTCTGTGAACCAGAGAGTTATTATGAAAATCTCTGGTCAAGAGAATATTGATTTTGTCTGTTAAGAAATTAGAAAATGCTTTATCATGCTTTTGTACATCAATTATTTAATTTTCCCTTTATATTTTTGTGAAGCATTAAGGAAGATTTATATGTTGGAATATTTTTTTTTCTTTTCACCTTGAGCATAAAAGTTTAATATCCTGTAAGCTATAGGCTAACAAATGATTTTTAGCCTTGATTTTATTGATCATCTTCAATAACAAATTACTAATTAACTACTAATTGCCCTATATTTCATTGTACTAAATGCAGTATCATCTCAAATTTCTGTAGTTAAATGGAATTTAAATGTTGAGGGAAAGAAAACAATCTCATTCAGGGTGAGATAACTTAGTAAGCTGATGCATGCAAGAACAGAACAGGAAAAATAAATCCATCTTTGTATCATGAAATCAATTCCCATTTATGCACATAGAAACTTGCTTTTTCTGCTCCTAACATGCACTGCATTTATATAGCTACATCAATAATGTACTTACTGGTTCCCAACATGTAGGACTTCTGGGTGCTTCAGCTCCTGTTTGTGGTTTAAAACCCTGGTGCTTTTCACGTATTCTGACTTTGAAGCCTCTAAAAGTTCCACTGCACTCTTGCGTCTACGAGCTGAAAATGCATGAAGAAATTTGTCAGATGTTTCATGTTATGCTCTCTCCTTGAAAACTGCAGACCGGATTGAAGGACAAGCAGCCTTCGTTTTTTTTTTCTTTAGCTCTGTCAGTTATCTTGTGTCTGGGGATCCTTAATTGAGTAACCTCCCTTGCCATAAATGATTGTTTTAGCAGTTATATGTGTACCTGTTTTATAGCCACAATCTATCACTTCAAAACTGATCTGATCTTAGGAGATACAGGGCCTCATCTGGATATCATATCAGAGTTTCTTCCTGTTTAGTCTTTTGTTGTGTTTAATTGATAAGTCAGTCTGATGCATAGGAGATTGAACTCAAAGTGCACCATCTCAAAGCTAGTTCTCAAGCAAAACTTACATGAAAGAAATTCACAGTATAGGCAAAATGTAAAATTAACATTAAATTTGTGTACATGTACCATATAAGATGAAACATAATTAAGGTTAATCTGTTCACATGAGATGTTAACTCCATGATTTTGATGTTGGTAACCTGCAAATTCTTTGAAGCATTAAAAGTCTCCAATCTAAAATTATTTTCTCCAACGGTATGCTATGTGCATGTTTAGAGGTTAAATAATTTTTTAATTTAAGTGCACACATTTCCATAACTTATTTATTTATAAATCTATTTAAAATCTATGGATTCCCAAATACTGTCTTTCGAATGATTATGTATAGTTATGTGTATTTGTTTTATGTATGATGACATGATACCAAATAAATGATGATAACTTAGATTCTAACCATCCCCCAACCCCACCCCAACACACACACACCCTCAAATCAAAGAGCATATATAAGTATAAAAAAAATTACAATTTTACCAAATACATATAGGTGGAATTTTTAAATATCTGTTTCATTGCAATTGACCCCCCCCCCCCCCCCCCCCCCACAAAAATACCCTTGTGAATACTCACCAAAAATCCCTGAGTTGGCAGTCCCCTTACGAAGGAAGTCTGCTCCCTTGCTGACCAGTCTGTCAGGTGTTTGTGTGATGGAAGTCAACTGAAGACTCATGTCTAAAATTCTCAGAATCTTCTTACTAACTCCATAAGTGAATCAGGCCTTGGTTTTTTTCATTTTTCATTTGCCCATGTTACAGCCTCTTATCTCTAAATACCTAGATAAGAAGGCAAACACCTCTTGAATAATGAATGCAAATTGCATTACTAAAATAATTATCAATATTTGTTGTTTATTAAAGCATGCATTCTTGCAGGTGCTTGCACTTATATAAAATTCCTTTATGACATTTCTCTAAACTTAAAATGCATCCAAGCTGATTGAAATGGAATTTCTACCTAATTTAAAATAAATGCAACAAATTCTTGTCTATGTGCCACATTGACACAAAATCAATTTACACGAGAGGTGAGATATAATTTGATTGTAAATATAGTTGTTTTAATATTACCAGTACATCAAGAAGACAACAAAATCTGATGAAAATGGTCCTTGCTTAAATCTGCATGCTTTGAGAATATGACATATAGTGATAAACATAATGTTTCACAGTTCAGAGTTTTCATCCAAAATATTTGTTAGCTGTTGGACTTTACTTTAATGTCCACTAAACACATAAATGTTACTTCACTTATTATCAAGTTTACAATGAAATTTGCATGTAACCACTTGAATCAACAGAGAAATTTAAAGACCCCACTTTAAAAGAAGAGGAGTAAAACAACTCTAATTCACATATAGGGTGTGTACAACCAGCAGTATGTTACTGTCAAAGGAAATTTACAATTAACTGAATAAGTAATTGATTTTCCTTTTTATAAGTCATTAAATGGCTTTTCAGCAGTCAACTGTGGGGTTACAATTACCCACAACACAAACTATGTAAAAAATAATAGTTGTAATTCATCCTCCAAGTTGTTTCAATGACCCAACAATATATGAACATTTTAAATCCGAAAATGAATGACAATAATTCACAAGACTGTCCTAAGAATTGCTAACAATTCATACATACAATTCAATGTACAAATAAAAAAAACCCACTGTGTTGTACTATGGACTTGCTCTGTAAAAAGCATGGTAAAGCATTCACAATAATAGGAAGAATTATTAACTAATTTAGTGCCAAATCAGATGGAGAAATACAGTATATTATCTACTGTAAGAATATTATATATCACCTGCCTCACTATAGTGTTAAGTGACTCACTGGAATTTTCAGTTTGACTAAGATTGGGTAATCAATAGTCAATATTCTATCTCCCCCTGAGTGCTTAATGCCGGAAATCACCAAATCAATACAGGTAAATTTAACAATGAACTTTATGGCATTTACAGTGTAATTAAAGCTCTGCGTGGCTAACAGTCATATTGACCATAGGACAAGAAGTCTGACCAATGTAAATTCATACATGTATAGACTGATACCGACATCAGATCTTATAGGAAATTCCTAGAACCTTCGTCAAAAAACCACATTTGCACATTGACCCAACAATCCAGACATGACTCGGAATTTTAATGAACACACTCGATGAATAATTAATGCTAAGTTCTTATGAGATTACATGTTATTAAGGCTGAAGTCATTAAATCTTGTATAAGCCTACATGACTTTTACGCATATAAGGGCTACAGCTATTGCTATCATTCATGTAAACCATAGTATTGCATAAATGTTAGATAATCATTGACACCACTCCTTTATGTATTACAGTCAAAAAAATCAATTTGAAATTATAAACTTACCTGAAACAGGTATAAAAGTAATGAATGCAAGATGAAAGCCTTATGGTTCAAAGAGATATCATCATGATTATTATGATACCATATAAAAATATCCACAGGGAAAAACAATTAATTGACTATCATACTTCTATTCCCTGATTATGGTCACTGATTCATGTTAACAAGAGATCAGCTGGCGCAGGTCAACCATCAAATTACTGAAGGTAAAATTGTCTGATTTATATGTTGTCATCCATTAATGCACCCTAACCTTACCTTAAGGGTTTCGCTTTGTGTAAGCTTAATAAAAGTGACCTTTCAATAATTTTAGATCCATTGGTATCTTCAAATTATACTCGGTAGATTTCATAAAGGCAGTTTCATTCATGATTTAAAGTTTTTGTGTGCGTCTCCAATTGGACCTTAACACATCATTGGCAATACATTAGCTACCTACCATGAGAAGACATTATTTGGAGAAGTTGTGCATTTACAAATATTTTAAACACCTTACCTCTTTGTCACATGATTATGAGGAAATGATTTAACAACATGACACAGAACTGAAGTCGTGGACACAGGTAAAAACACAGGAAATGCAGACGTCATTTACCAGGAGATAAAAACTGAAACAGCCTGGGAATTGATATCCCAGGTATATAAATGAATTGCTGTGACCTGTGCCAGACAATGTTTATACCTGATAGGCCTGTTATGGGTAGAAATCAATCAAGCATTAAATACCTCTATTGCTTTCTGATCTTTTTTTCACATACTGACCAACTTTGAACAATTTATTTGGAAATACCTAGTCCTTTTGTATAATGGTAGAACATCATAATATGACAATTACGTGTCTTTGAGATGACTTCATTTTAAATGATCTTTATCATAGTTTACTCCAGTCAGGCATAATGTCTAACTGTATAGTTTAGTCTTCATTTTTAAAGTTTGCCATTTTATCTTCACACAATCAGTTTTATCTGAAGTTTTGGACAATAACAGCTGTCAGTTTTCATTCTTGTTAAGTCACCCTGGGAATTCAGCTACCTTTTTCACTACGCTGCTTAAGTAAACCTTACTTTAACATATTCATTCAAATGCACAGAACTTTATGTTGCATGTTTACATTTATTTACTTGTACACCTCTAGGGCTTTGTCAGATTTTTTTCTGGATTAAAAAACCACAAGATCATTCATAGTACATTCCAATAAGAATCTTTAAATGTGACCTTGAAAACAAAGATGTAGGGCATTTGAAAGTTGCATTCAGACGTGATCTTGAATGACCTTGTAGTGAAAAAAAATGGGAAGAACAGAAAACTTCTCCGATAACAGACAACAAAACAAGTCCTCGAAAATGACATCAGTAAACAACATTTAAAAAATTGCAAAATCTTTGCTTATACATATACTTTTAGTCTTGTCAGACAACTGGTCAGATTAAAATTGCATTATACATGTACTTCAATGGGATTCATTTTTTTTTTTTTTTTTTGCTACCTTCTATGCTTAATAATTTGATTGCAAGTCCCTTCTTCCTAACCTTGAAGGTGATAAATTTATTATATAAAATTGGTGCTGAAGAAAAATCCTGTAGAAATTATTATTCAGTGACCTGGTGCTAGATGACAGTCGGGGTGAGTTGATGGGGTGGGGCTAGGTGACAGAAGGTAGGTGTGCTTATTACAAAAAAAAAATGGTGGAAAATTTATTATCAAAATTCTGGAAAGGAAAGAAAGAAAATGAAAAAAAATACTAAATGCTGAAATTCCTAGTTGAGAAATGAGGGTTCTGAAGACTAAATGTAATTGCAATATTTTTGGATAAAGAAGAACAATTAGTACTGTTTGTCTTTTCTCATGTTAACTGGCATCTATAAACCTTTTCTAGGATCAGAAAATTGACAAAGTGTGTAGAAAACAATCAAAAAATAAAACATTCAATAAAAAAATTCCTGGTCTTATTCTGGCAAATCGTAAGCATTATGAAAGATAGAAAAGTCAATTCAGGAGAAAATCAGACCCTTAAATGCTAAGTCCACAATTACCATGGCTATATCCTTCAGAAGAACCCTGTAAACAAGGAAATTTTCAGACAAACATTGTCACTCCTTTAGTTTCCATGCACACAATCAGTGTTTGAACCAAATAATTCTGTTACTATAAGCACATTCAAAATTTTCACTGGGAGCCAACATGGAAACTGCCTTGGACTAAAACATATAGCCAGGGAGAAAAAGGAACTAATCAATGCTGCATCAAGCTAAACTACCTGTCCTCCGAAAAGTGTGAAAAAAAATAACCTGACATAATTTTTTACGAAAATAACATGAAATTATGATAAATTATACATATAATATTAATATTATTGTATCTTTTGAACCCACTAGCTACCAAATAAAATTTCACTACACAATATTTGTTTCTTTCTCTAAGCAATTTACATGTTACATGCTACAGTAGCCACTTTAAAAATACTTTTATTAAAAAATTGTCAAGTAGATTGAAAATTTAAAGACAACCACTATCTAGGATATAATTTGTTACCAGACACATAGTAATGGGGGACTAGGGGAAGAAAGAATGTTCTTTTGCTCTTAATTTAGTTTGGACATTTCATGGAAAGGCCACTGTCATATGATTTTGGTTCCGAGTAATTTAGAATTCTGGCCAGAAAGGCTAAATACACTGTACTTATATTGATTCCAGGTGATAAATAAAAGTTCCAGCCTGCAAAAGTTAGGTTGGGAAGGTAATTAATATTAGTTACAGGCATCCATTTATCCTTTAAAATGTACTAGATGAAATCCTGAGCAAGCGCAGGGATTTGAATTTATACAAATCCTGAGCAAGCGCAGGGATTTGAATTTATACCACTACCGAAAGGAAAATTCCATTAATATATATAGATAGTTTTCGACTGGCCTGAATTTAGCAAGTTATTTCCCATTGGTCGCCATATTGGAGGTATACAAGCCTGAATTCCTTCATTATTCAACCAATTTAAACTTGTCATACTGGGCAATTGGATAAAGATAGCACCATTTTTCGTACGAATTTAAGTTTACTCAAGCTTCCTTTAATTCATAATTTCAGTATTTAAAAGATTTTTGCTCTTATATTACTGCCATACAAGTATAATATTGGTTGCTCAAAGAGGAAAATTCGCTAGTTGGACCTCCAATATGGTGGCCAACAGGAAACAACTCTTGCTAAATTCAGGTCAGTCGAAAACTATCTATTGTAGTTTCTACATTTGCTGTTTTTCTACTAAGCCAACTGTGAATTTGATTTGAAAACAATTTTTGTGTATACATACTCAAGTGTAGAAATATACACGGTGAAACTGACGTCACAATGAGGCTACAGAGATGTTAATAAAAATATGACGATATAGGGCAGCGAGAAATTCAAACGTTGAGTATATTTTTGGTGCATTTTAACATGTAAAATGTAAATATGTTAAGGAATGTTTTTAAGTTATAGTTTGAATTATTGGTGTGTAAATCACACTAAGAGTGCAACGATAAACCGTTTGATGGTAACCCTAATGTAGATTTTCCGTAAGATCCGTGGAATTCCATAACAAATTCCGTGGAATTCCATGGAAAAAGTGTTCCATGGAATTACAAGGAATTCTCGAGAGTATTGGGACGGAACTTTTTCGGAATGGTATGGAATTTCAAATCTAGCCTGGAAAAGAGCAGAACAATGCCAGAATAGAAATTTGCGGAAATAGCTGGAAATCCATGGAATTCCAGGATATTTGGAAATCTATGGAATTCCATGGATATCCAAGGAATTCCAGGAAAATACAAAAAACTGGAATAATCAAAATGATTTAAGGGCCAAATAATTACAAAAAAAATGACTACATCACAATTTTTCATAAATCAAATCTATATTTTCAAAATAAAAAACCAATTTTGCTTTACAATGTGTTTGGGGACAAATATTGCATACACACTTCTATGTATAATGAAAGCACAAATTTTAAAAAGTATTATCACTGAAAGTATTTTACATCAAAGGTTATTTAAACAATGTTAAAAATCCACAGAAAAATATCATTACTGGATGATCACCTTGGTTTAATTAATGAGAATTATTATAATATACATGCATGTACATGTAGTAAATTACAGTCTGCATGAGAAACAAATGACTTTTGATTAAAGAAAATCCTTTGTACCTAGAGTAATCTCAAACATATGACATTTTTTGATAATAAAACAGAATAGATTTAAAAAAAAAAAAACACATTAATTATGACCTTTTGCTTCATTGAATGACCTTGGGAAAGGTCACTAAAGCCTTAACAGGGTATATTTGCAACATTTGTATACAGTTACAATGATCTTCCAGTCGTCCATATACATTTACCATACAAAGTTAATGACTAGAGTGACAAACATAGGTATTAAGTACACAAATATCTACTACACAACTATATTTGGAAGATCCCATAAAATCAACACATGCTATTTTTTTCCCCGACATGCCCCAAGATCCTAATTATTGAAGGTCCTAAACTTCTGAAGTATTGGCTAGAATCACTTCCTCACTGGTCCTGCTAGAGGGTGGTCAGATAATTGGTGTCACGAATGGATTCACTTTTGGTACGACGGCTTCAAAAGCTCAGCAAGTTTGATGTTGATCATTCCCAAAGACACTTCAAACTTTTCTTGCTCAATTTCTGAAAGAAAAGATTACCATAAAGATGTATGATATCTATCTCATGTATAAATATATGACAAATAATAAACTAAAGCTATATAAGACAATTGGTTCTTTCAACCTGGCAGATCAGTTTAATACTGAAGAATAGGAATTTATTATCTTGTAATTTTTTGTTCAGATTAGGATTGATTTCTTTTTAAACTAATGGAAGCTGTGAAATTAAAAAAAAAATAAAGAGACATGATTGTGTCTAAGTTAATTAACCTTGAATATGAGAGAGAACATTGTAAATTACATAAACTATGTACCCTTAAAAACATTCAGCAAATAAAGTTAAGGTATGAAAAAAAGTACATTAGTAAATATAATTTATATACCATATAAAACATTCAGTTTTGCCTTATTTGTCAATGGCTCGTCTTTTGTCTCTTAAGCTTCTGATTAAAAGCACCTTGAACAGGAGTTTGGATGCCTATGCTGCCTTTGATATATTATCCTCCATATCTGCTTACTCCGTTAACTGACCCTTGAAAAGAGGAAAAGACAAATTCATAGGCATATGTAATTGCTTTAAATGCACATTGGTTAATTTACAATGTAACAAAAATATGGACAAAGCAAATAACATAAAGTGAATATATAGAATACATTTGTTCTAGGCTTCAAACATACAAATACATGTACATACATCTTATTTTTGAAAAATTAAGAAAATATTAAATAAACTGTTATAAATACATGTAACTTCCATGCATCAACAATTCAGTATTGAGTAAGATAATATATTAGTACATGTATACATGTACTTCTTTATTTCTGGAAATTTATATCTGCGACTAAGGTTATATAGGTTTGTGTAAGAATACGATGAATGACATTGACAAGGTGTAGGTAAAAACTTGTGAACACGACAGAGAACTGACATATGAAACAAGTTAAAAGCAACAACTTCTTAAAATAACTAAAATATATTTGAAAGAGTGGAGTCTAACGTTCATAATAATTTTTCTCAATGCCTGGCTAACATTGATAAACACATAATTTCAATTCTTTTGATTTTATTGATTAGGAAAATGATTAAAAAATCTTACCTTTGTGTAAATTTCCATACAGCTCTGAGCTCTTGTCCTTTTTGTGAGCATTCCTGTAAATAAATGCATGCATGATTTTATGTCATAGAGTATAGTCATTTTTAATATTTAAACTTAAATAAAATGTAAAATGATTATGCATGTAGGCATTTAGCATGTTTAGATTACCTGTCAAAAGTTATAATTGTTATGCATTATTAATAAAGGAATTAAGAATATAAACCTCTTGTTACTTGCTCAATAAAAAAAAATCTTATGCTATAAAACATTAATTAATAAAAACAATGTTAGTTTATTTGTGCTGAATGATAATTTGAGCAGGCTCTCAACATTCTCACAAGCTAAGTGACTGAATGACTTAGCATCTACATCTACATATTAGGACCTTTCATCAAACTTGATGATTATATGCCGGCGCTGTGCGAATCGAGTACTTCAGCTATAAAATAATAAAAGTAAGTGCTGTGAATGATCATGAACATGCATTAAAAAATAGATATAATTATTTACATTGTACTCTGTAAATGTAAGTAGTACCTGTACTAAGGAATGTTATTAGCTAATAATTTGGACCAGAGTTCTGAACTGGCCCCAAAGAAGCTGCCGACACCGAGCATGGAAGAGAATTCCATAATGGGGGGGGGGGGGGGCTATATTTAAATTATCTGTGCAAGTACCAAAGGTCTGAAAGTAAGGAAGACTTGAAATGCCTTTGTTGGTGGTAGTCTGTGAAACTAAACAGAGGATTGAGTCTACCGCAACTAAGTTGTGCACAACTTTATATCATATAGACAGCTGATAGAGCATTATTAGTCTACCACCGTCTACACGTTTTTTTCTGCATTGTAAACATAGTAAAGATAGCCAATTTAGATGTTGCAACATGTTGGAGACATTAATAGTGTTATGATGTCTGTGTACAATGTAACATGGACTGTCGTTGCGCAATTGGCAACGTGCCACTAGCATATATAGCGAGGTCTAAGGACATGTACGAACGGAGGAAATTCGGGTTGAAATCCACACATTGTTCAAACATATTTTGATAAGAGATGTTTAGAGTTGTACAATAATTATTACAGAAATGAAACTGCGCTCGCCCTAATGGTTTCATCGTCGGGCATTCTATGTGTGTGGTGCCCAGACTGAGGAACAGTCAATAATCCATTCAACTTCAAGGAAACATAAAATACTGTACATTGTACCTACCTGGTCTTAAAATGTCTGCATCTTTTGTCAAAATACAAATTCCATTCCAAGCTAATAATGACAGCAGTTCCTTTCTTCGTGACACTCTCTTTCCTTCTGTCCAACAATACAACATTGCAGCCGAATTGTTGAATTTTGGCGGGCTGTAGTTGAAATTAATTGTTCATCGAGCCCAACATCGATCCCGACGTAATTGTACTATGAGCCGACAGTTTAAGAAAAAATTCTAAGTTATTTTCCACAGCTTTCCAGAGCAGAAAATGTCTAAGTTTCTCATTTTATCAGCTTTTCCATAGAATTCCACAACTTTCCAAACCTCAAAATGTCTAAGTCCAAATTTGTTATTCAAATTCCAAAAGATTCCAAAAACTTCCAAAAACACTTTTAGACTCTTGTATGGAAATGTTTGGAATTCCATGGAATTCCAAAACTTTTCCAAACCCTTTGGAAAATCTACATTAGGGATATTGCAGTATATTTTTCCACAGTTCAATTCATGATATGCTAAACTGATATCGTGGTTCGGTTCAATCGGTCTAGAATTATCCAAATTGTCCATTTTGTTTCCTTGTTTACAATTTCAAAATGACTTTTTGCACAAAACGTGAGGTCGACTATAACGTATCAATGGCAGTTAAACTCATCTCCAGCATCTTACAAACCTCAGATTTAACACGGAGAAGATTTATGTGAATTAAGTCAAACATAAAGTTTATGTTTCTGCAAAAACATGAATTGGATCTGTTAAGCGATGTGGAGAATATCAACAAAAAACATTAATCTGAGAGTGAGCAGTAGTAGATTTTCCGCCTGCCTGTGAATTATGCAACAATGCCCCCCCCCCCTTTTTGTTGCATCACAAGTAAATTTTGCAGAAGAGAGGATTACCCCCCCCCCCCCACGAAATACAGTTTTGGATGTGTCTCTTTTTTTATTCTTGGCTTGTCAAATTTTTTGGGGGGTTAGTACTTAGTATATAGGTCCCTGGTATCCCCCCTTTGAAAAACGATGGTAAGTGCATAATTTCTGTAAAAAAGTAAACCGACACTTAAATGTATTTTTATCCCTCTAATCTTATAAAAAAAATTAAATTTAACATAAGAATAACAAGATTGAAGGGATAAATATTGTCAATCATGCAAGGCATCATATGCAATGAAAATACCGAGGAAATTCAGAATACATGCAATACGTGTTCACAGACTGACGGAGCAGTCAAACATTCATTCGCATTGGCCTTTCCTTTGTTTTAATATATAAGAAAGAATAAAAAAAAGTTACCTTATTCCGTGTAATATCACAGCCAATAATCATCCTTACATGTGGAAAAAATCGACTACTCAAACCGCACACCTGTGGCTGTGTTATTCTTCCATTGTTTACAAAATCATTTAATAGAGGTTACTCCCCTTGAAGCAGTGCTTGAAATCAGGAATTCTTGAAAATATCCAGCATATATATATTACGAAAGCCTATTAGGATCAAACTACGGTAAAAAAAAATTTAAAAGGCGTTATAACGCCTTTTCAAAAGGGTTATAACGCGAAAAAAGGCGTAATAACGCCTTTTGAAAAGGCGTTATAACGCGGAAAAAGGCGTAATATCGCAAATAAAGGCGTAATTACGCCTTTCCAAAAGGCGTTATAACGCGAAAAAAGGCGTTATTACGCCTTTCCAAAAGGCGTTATAACGCCTTTCCAAAAGGCGTTATAACGCCTTTCCAAAAGGCGTTATAACGCCTTTCCAAAAGGCGTTATTACGCCTTTCCAAAAGGCGTTATAACGCCTTTCTAAAAGGCGTTATTACGCCTTTCCAAAAGGCGTTATTACGCCTTTCCAAAAGGCGTTATTACGCCTTTCCAAAAGGCGTTATAACGCCTTTTGAAAAGGCGTTATTACGCCTTTTAAAAAGGCGTTATTATGCCTTTTGAAGGGCCATTATTATGTCTTTGACGAGCCCGTGCTTTTAAGGTGGGGGGGGGGGTCCCATAAAATTGACAAGCAAACAAAAAAAAAAAACAAGACCCCCCCCCCCCCCGAAAAAAATAAACTGCCTAAACTTGAGGGGAAACCTTTTCTAATTTTTCGGTAAAATTTTTTTTAAATGCAATGACTTGCCCGAGTTTAACCATACTGCAACAAAATGTTAAGGGACCAAGCAATCAATAAATGATTTTTTATATTTAAACTATAGCAAGACTATTCTCCCAAAAAGTGGGGTGGGGGACCCCCCCCCCTCACATTCGTACTACCGGCCTGTTCGAAAAGGAGTTGTATCCAAAAATGGAAAGGCGTTATTTTAAAATAGTAAATATATGAAAGATTGAACCAAAGCCATCTTTATTTATGCAATATTTAGATTATAGTTTTAATATTATAAATTATATTATAAATTATAGTATCATCAATATTCCTGCACATCTCGCAGACAGTTGTTTGCATTTTGCATGCATATTAAGAGAAGTCATCACTCTACTTTTGAAAATCCAGGATATAGGCAGAACCAGCTTTGGGCTTTGCTAGCCACGTATTAAAAATTCATGTCAAATTTGAAAATATTTTTCTCTCCTCTTGGTAAAAAACAGGGAAAGTATTTGCAAAGGTATAATGAGCAATTAGCCTTCAACAAAATTTCTGAAATCCATACACCTTGGTAGAAGCGTCTGGCATCAGAGAAGGACTAAGTTGGTTTAACACTGAAAATATTTTACATATTAAAAAAAAATTTTCCTAGAAATCTAATTATAATCAACCCCCAGGGTGGGCTAAGTAAGTCATGTATTGAAAAAAAGAGGCGTAATAACGCCTTTTCAAAAGGCGTAATAAAACCTTTTGGAAAGGCGTAATAACGCCTTTTAGAAAGGCGTAATAACGCCTTTTGGAAAGGCGTAATAACGCCTTTTGGAAAGGCGTAATAACGCCTTTTGGAAAGGCGTAATAACGCCTTTTAGAAAGGCGTTTTAACGCCTTTTGGAAAGGCGTAATAACGCCTTTTTTCGCGTTATAACGCCTTTTGGAAAGGCGTAATTACCCTTTATTTGCGTTATTACGCCTTTTTCCGCGTTATAACGCCTTTTCAAAAGGCGTTATTACGCCTTTTTTCGCGTTATAACGCGTTATAACGCCTTTTAAATTTTTTTTTACCGTAGTTTGATCCTAATAGGCTTTCGTAATATATATATATATATATATATATATATATATATATATATATATATATATATATATATATATATATATATATATATATATATATATATATATATATATATATATATATATTGGTCAGATTATTTTGGGAAGTTGCCCCCACCCCCTTTTTTTGGTCAGTTAAGTTTTTTTTTTTTTTTTGCTTGTAAGATTTTTTGAGGAAGTTGTTCCCCCTTTTGAAAACCGTTGTTACGAGCCTGCGATAGGTGAGTTATTAAGTGGTTGATCAGAATATATATTAAAATTATTTTTTATTAATTTACAAAAAGTGCATTGGCCCAGGGTTTCCACTCTCTCCCTCTCTCTCAGTGAAGAGAGTATTCCCTTTTTTTAAAGTTTGTAAATCTACCACTTTTTAGTCTTTTTTGTTTGTTTGATTTTTATGGCGCATGAAAAATTAGGCCTACTTCAGATTTTCTTTAAAGTAGTTTAATATGCTGGCCAAACAAAGGCTTGTGATTTCGGGAAATTGAAATAGATTTGACTAAAACAAGAGCAAAAATTAAGTTGAAATCCTGAGATGCAAAGACCGTGCATGCCAAGTTTCATCCGATCTCGACAGAAGTAGACTCACTAAAAATGCTAATCACCGATAATTATTCCCCTAAGAGTGATGGGAGACGATTAATTGCCTAGCAGCTTTGAGTGGTTGGACCACAGACACTTGTTTCGTATACAGGACACTTCTTTTTCTTTCCGACACCCTCACTCCAAACTCGTATTTTATCAATTTATCAATCATTAACCTACTTTAACAAGACATAGATCCATTAAATCTCGTGATTTTTGCTTAAATTTTGCTCTTGTTTTCGTCAAATCTATTATAATTTCTCGAAACCATAAGCCATTGCACCAATGATGTCTCCGAAAACCATTTTTCGGAAAGCCATCTCCACACTACTTTGTCTTACAAAAGTTGTCCATGCGCGGGTCGGGGGGGGGGGCGGGGGGGGATCCGGACCGCCCCCTTGGAATTTGCAGAGTTATTAAACGTATATACTGAACTAAAAGTGACCTTTGACCCCCCTAGAAAACGTGGACCCCCCTCGAACACGCGGATCTGTGTAAAGTTGGTATGAAAAGTCATAGGTACATCTATGAAGATTTAGAAGTCAACGACTACCCCCCCCCCCCCCCCCCCCCCGAAATAGGTTTTCACGTTTGGGAAAAGAGTTTACGTTTTGTTTTGTTTTGTTTTGTTTTTTTGTTTTGTTTTGTTTTGTTTTTTTTTTTTTGCTTGTCAAGAATTTTCCGGATTGGATTTTTTTTGACTGGGGTGGACCCCCCCCCCCTTTGAAAAAAATTCCTGGATCCGCGCCTGTTGTCTGCCTCCATGTATAGTGCCTGCGCTTTATCGGCAAGAACAACAACTTCAAACCAGACCTGGGATCAACTCAAAACTTTTAAAGTATCATAGTCAAGACTCCATACGTACTTTATGGAAAGTTTGATTGTCATTGTTTCATGTATGTAAAATTATAAACTTTTGACAAAAACATCAACTTCGGTAGCGGCTGAAATTTCTTAACAGATGAACAGAGAAATAAAATTTTTATTTTTTCAGATACAATAAATAGCATTTATTTCCCCTGATTTGATTCTTATTTTGCTGCCGCAATTCTTCTATTTTGCATGCGGAATTTATTTTCCTTTTTTTCAGAATTTTTGCCGTATTCTTTCCATACTCTAGAATACACTCCGGGTTTGCAAGTTTTCCACAAATACTTTTATAATAAACAGTAGTGCCTCTGCATTTATTGTATATTTTATTTGCATTTACTAATTATTTTTAACTCATTTTAAAAAACATCCCAAAACTCAAATAAAAAAAATATATCTTATGCACCGATGATATCTCCGAAAACTATTTTCTTCTCCACATTACATGTGTACTTCGTCTTACCAAAATTGTCTTTCTCCATAAATCCTATACTTTGCTTTCTAACATCAGAAGAAAAGGATCGCAGTTTCGATTCTTCAAATTTTATTTTTATTCATCACTATGTTTTATTTATTTACATGTATTTATACTATTTATTTATTTATTTTAATTTTTGAGCATACATAATATGGATACTCACCCCCTACTCCCACCCACCCAAAGAAAAGGTAAAAGGGTGTTTAATTGTTTTCCTAGTTGAACTCTAGGATTCCAAGTTTTTATTTGAAACCTGTTATATTTAGAATCCATCCCTCAAAACTGCTGATATTAATATTGCCTCGCGACACTTGATCTCACGCCCAGGGGTGGGCTGGGGGATGTATAATCACGCTTTTATTGAGTTCATCTTAAATCTAAACTGGACGAAAATGCTTAGAATTTCTAGGTGTGCTCCCACAAACTCACATACTAAATACAGAAATCATTGCACATATCCCGAAACTCATACATTGTACACTTTAAATATTGCCCTTTCATAAGGTCGACCATAGAAATATCAACTTCACAGGAAAGCACAGCTACCGAGCACGAAGTGGGAGTTCGATATGCATTTTCTGTGAAGTCGATAAATCTATGAATTGACCTCGTGGATAGAATTAAGGGAATGACAATATTTGTTGTAATATTTTTTGTATCAATTTATGAACAATCAATACATGTATTTACAATATAGAGTATATCCATATTCATGATATGGTTATGCAATATTATATCTACTATTATATCTCAATTGCAAATAGGTGTGAAAGTATCTTTGTTTAAAAGCATAGTGATATTAACTACATGTATTGTGAAATCATCACTATTGTTGTTTCACAGATTTTTATAATGTTTACAAGTATGAAGTCAGTATACTACTTCATATTGTAATATTCTCATATTCATAAGGTTGTAATTTTTTTCACTTGATACTAGTGGGCTTTCCTAATATACATTTTTGGTATGCTGTTACATACTTGATCATGTGATGCTGTTACATACTTGATCATGTGATCAAGATTGAGCTAATAAGAGAGGTGGGAATAATAAAGAAGAAGAATACAACCAATATAAGAATATATATATATGATATGATATAGAAACTACTGTACAATGTACATGTATATTGAACATAAATTAAATTCTTTGAAAATGTACCTCTCTATATCCTTGAACATTTATCAGGCAAACTGTTTCCATGATTATAATAAATAGTCCCTTGATTACGATTTTGAAATTCTCTATTTTTGAGCATTTATCAGGCAAAATGTTTCCACGATTATAAAAAATAGTCCCATTACTACAATTTTGAAATTCTCTATTTTTGAGCATTTATCAGGCAAACTGTTTCCATGATTATAATAAATAGTTCCTTTACTGAAATTCAAGGCTCCCAGGTCAATGGTTCAGGCCTCAGAGGGGACTAAGTGGGTCAGATTAAAATAAACTATACCTTTGAAAATCTTATTCTTTACTCACAGACATATAGCTGTCAACCCGTTTACATGATAAGTACTTATTATGCCAACCAAAAGTGTTTTTACTGCCAAACAAATTTATGGCCCTGGTTCATGGTTTAAGCATCAGTTACTAGTAGTCGTAATACTTTTAAAAATATATTTTGTCTTTGAATTTCTTCTACTCATGGAGATTGTATATATACTATGAATCTAACAAAACATTCGTTTGAGGAGAACAACAATTCAATTATTGTGTGCATCAATTCAGCAAATTAATTAACGATTCAACAGTGACTTAATGCACGCAATAGCTCAAAATTTAAGATTTCTGTATCTTTAATCATTTGAAAAGATTTTCAATGTAAAAGGTGAAGATAACGAACAGTGATTAATCCCATAAATCCACTAAACAAAGAGAATCGTGAACAGGGCAAAAGTACGGACCTTGGAAACACCAGAGGTGGGATCAGGTGTCTAGAAGGAGTAAGCATCCCCTGTGACCGATCACACCCACCGTGAGCTCTATATAATGATCAGGTAGAAGGAGTTCCCTGTAGTCAAATTTAGTATAAAAGCGATGACCTAACAAAATGATATGAAACGTGTTAGACAAAAACGACCCAACAACAGGTTGTATTTACAATCAAGGTCATTAAAATGACCATAGAATTTGCAAAAGCTGACTTTAAACAGGTTGTTGAAATCTTTGTAATGTCAACTTATTTGTCAGTGACTTGCCTCGGCTTAAAAATTGATCGTACTCTTGGGTATCGAATCATTTGGGAGACATAAACACACTATGCAGGCGATGTTGGAATATTACTACATAAGGAAAGTTGACGATTGAAAAGGTGAAGTCATCTCGATCGTTTCTCATACAATTTACTTATTAATTGGCCATTATCGTCTATCGTCCGTAAAACATCCAAATATGAAACAGATGTGGCAGACTCTGTAGTGTCTTTATTTCGAGTTCACGGGGTTATATCGAGTCGATATATGAATGAAAGTAACTGTTTTTAATTGATAAAACGTCGTCGATATGTTGAGTTGAAGGCCACAGAAAAAGAGTTTTCTTCTCGTGTAGCCATCACGGTAGCTCAGTAGGTAGAGCGCTCGCTCCGTAATCGGGGAAGGTCGTGTGTTCGAATCACGGCCGCGACTGACCTAAGTCGATAAAAAATAGGTAGCAACTGTTCCTTCGCCAAGCGCTCGGCACTGTGAAGGTTGCGGGTCCTTCAGATAAGACCTTAAAAACCAAGGCCACGTGTCACGGTAGACGTTGGCACGATCTCACTGCTCAATATCCCTGAGTGCCGAGTAAAGGTCTAAAGAAGCCCTTAACCAGTATATGGTGACGTCTCTATATGAGTGAAAAATTCTTGAACGGGACGTAAAACAACATACAATCAACCAATCAATCCTTCGCACTCGCATTAACCTCTTTTAGTCTCTGAAGATTATTTATTGTACAAAGATACAGTATTTTTGTCCCATTTTCATTTATCTATTATTTAAAAGTTTACCTGACCATTAAAAAACTATGAAAGTACCTTTGTATTAAATTTTATAAAATTTCTTGTATAATTCTGTTATTCAATTGACCTTTAAGTTACATTATTCACAGTGATTAGCTATTATGGTGAATAGCAAAGGGGAATTACTTCTTTCAGTAGAAATTAATGAATTGACCAAGGGTACAGAATTTCAAAATCTGGTAAAACACCCTTGCTTATCACAACTTTATATACTCTATTTGCCCAGGAGCAGAGAAGACTTTCTAGGAAGTAATCCATTTTCACTATAGATTCAATATAGCCCCACCCTAATACCAAAGTCCCTAACCCAGGGGCCAAGATATTCACAATTTTGGAAGAGGCATTCTTGCTCACCATAACCATGCACTTAGTATGTTTCCTTGGGCAGAGAAGATTTTCAAAGAAATAATGTATTTCTACTGTATATTCAAAAGAGCCTCACCCTAACACCAAAATCCCCGGGGTTATGAATTTAAAACTTTTTGAAAAGATTTCCTTGCTCGTCATAGCCATGCAATTAGTTTTATTGTTAAGTACCTAGAAGAAGATTTTTTTTTAAAAAGTGCATTTCCACCATACATATATTAAATAGACCACCTCCAAAACATGAACCCCTGATCCTGGGGCCACAAATTTCACAATTTTGGAAGAGGCATCCTTGATCATCATAATCATGCACTTAGTTTATCTGCTAAATACCTAGGAGCAGAGAAGATTTTCAAAGAATTAATGCAGTTTCACTATAGAGTGCCCGCCTAACACCAGAACTCCTAGCACAGGGGTCAAGATATTCACAATTTGGAAGAGTTGCTCTTGCTCATCATAACTATATACTTGGTTTATCTGCTAAATACCCAAGGGCAGAAAAGAAGATTTTTGAAAGAATTAATGCATTTTCACTATATAATTAATAGAGCCCTGCCCTAACACCAGAATCCCTGACCCAGGAGCCAAGACATTCACAATTTTGGAAGAGGCGCCCTTGCTCATCATAACTATATACTTGGTTTATCTAGGAGCAGAGAAGAGAATTTTCAAAGAAATAATGCACTTTCACTATATAATCAATAGAGCCCCCCTTCCCGCAGAACCCCTCACCCTGGGGCCACAAATTTCACAATTTTGGAAGAGGCACCCTTAATCATCGACCATAACCATGTACCTACGGTAAGTTATCCGCTTTAATGATTAGCCTCTGTCTATTAATTAAATTACTACTACGTATAACGTTGACTTTTCTGACCATGTGGTTTTAGATTGCCTCACTTTTCCTTTCTTTCTTTCTCTGGATTCGACCAGGTCCTGTCCTTCGTTCGTATAAACGTAAATCCTCTTTACTCGTGAGGCATTTGTGCCAACTTTTCCTGAAACAATTCAAGTAGTTGCGATGGGGAAGAAAAATTGTAGAAAGTTACCTCTGATGGAAATGCACACGAGTTAAAACTGAACTCAGTAACAAGAATACATAAATAAATAATAAATATTCAAAGTGCTAGTATTCAAAAATTAAAGTACATGTACCCCTTCAGCATGCTGCTAGTATTCTTGTAAAGCTGAGCATATACCTTATATAACGACGGAAAACTAATCATATTAACTTTAATAATAATACTATAACAAACTCACAGTATCATTCATGTCAGACTTGTTAAAATAAATACATTTTATGTATGTAAGTAAATAATGCCATGACACTGAAATAAGATTTATGATCCACGCACCTGTTCAATGATAAACACGCATACTACATGTATTACAGTGTAGTAGTTACATACAGCTGTAGCACAATATCACAAAACATCCTTTTACGGTCACAATACTTGCTGTGAAACAAATGCAGTAAATAGATTCTTCATTGAATCAGAGCACATCATATTCCAACTAATATTGACTAGAAACTGAATCTTTGTTTTTAAATGATTTGTATGATTCTTAAAATCACTCGAAAGAGTCTGATTATTCACTAATAGTAGATTTCCGCAGGGATTCTCTTCCTTTTGATCTCTTAGGTCTTCCGTCTGGAATAACAATGTCTGGGAAATGGCTTTTCCCACTAGGTTCTGACCCATGCATTAACCAGGTCATGACAAACTCTTTGGAGGGCATGCCCCTCGGTAAGGTATTCAACAAAGGTGGGGGTTGCCTGCGCTCGGGATTCTCAGGGCCCCTCTGTTTCTTTCCGTCTTTTATCAGTTTAGATTTCCTCACAGTACTTGGCGAATGTTGTCCAGCGTGATAATTACTGTGAAAAAGTAAATCATTTCTTTTGTCCTTTTTGAAATGAATAGCACAGGGTGAGGCTCGTACCTCTGGAAGAATTTGAGCAGATTCCGTCCTCACGGAATTGGCTTTGGCAACTTTGTCTATGGCATCTTCTGGAAGATCGAATCCATCACTGCTGCTGTCCATTGCCCTGAAAAAAGATAAAACAACAGTCACATTTAAGCGAAGTAAACCAAACACTCCAGGAAAATATCTTTTGTCTTCTGTCCACCATTTGCAAATCATTAAAAATTCATACTGTTTCAAGAGTTGTGAATGAGAATGTGACACGGGTAATAAATCATATCAGATAAACCATTGACAAGGCCAGATACCAGTGTTTGAGAACAGAATGACTTTCTCCTCTACAATTTATGTGGACGATAACCATTTGAGACAGGTTTTTCATCAAAGTGACCTATACCAGGTAGGAGACTCTCATATAAAGTCAAATGAGCTCGAGACGACATAAAAAAAAAAATAAATTAAAAAATGCAGAATGTATTTTAAGAAAACGTCTTACACAAAAATTACTTTCATTATTCAGATCGAGAAATGTGCATAATTGTGTTCAGATTTAATCCCAACGAACCAACAATAGCATTCACAAATCCGCAAAGAAAAATTAAAATAAGGAAATTATATTTGTTTGACCAAACCCACGGGTATAAATGCAGTACTTCCAATAGGCATTATTCGTTATTCTTAGGTTTACCAATGTTTTCCTCGAAGCTTCTATAAGACCTCCAAACATCCAACAATGGATGCATGAAAGGAAACAAAATTTCTTACCTGGACTCTCGCGGCGTTATGCGAGCAGAGAGCAAACAAAAATTGCATTTTTTCCTCCGTGCTGTCATATTACCAAGTGATTCATAAGAATTTCATAAATGTCTTCACAATCGGAAAACCTTTCCAAACTAACACTAACATGATATCCTATCATAAAGTTAAAGGCGACCAGTCACAACCGAGTTATGTTTATATGAATAGTGTGATAAATTACTCCAATGCTTTCAGTACATGGCCTAAATGAGTTCCCAGTTTTTGTCCAAACGGTCATAAGATTAGGTCTGTTTCTGGACAATGGAATTTGGATCTTCAAAATATGTAACGTCACTCAGAGCAATAAAGTGATCAGTGACTTTATAATAAGTTAATATCCCTTTTAGGAGACGCCTGAAACTCTTGAAAAAATCTCAACAGCAATATTTACACTTGAATTTAAACGGCGTTATCTACTAAAATAACAGGACCACTACCAATTATTTGAAATTGGCGATCAAGCATACTGCACATTAAAGAGATATAAAATATAAATGGTTGGGTACATGACATGTCGATTGTTTATTCAAAGATAAGATTTTTATGTCGATCTCCATCTATTTGATTAAGGATCAAACGTGATAGGCTGGTACTCCAAAGGTTTTAATTTATTTTTCCTTCATTTGCTTAAAACACAAGACCCATTTCAATTCTCTAACATATGGTCGTCACGTTAACATTCCAGAACCTCTTGCAAAAGCTGGCACTAAGAGCGCTTAAATCCTCAATAAATTGAGCGACACAGAAAAACACGCAGTAATCATTTGGTTTTTGATTCCTATTTCCTGGTAGAGAATTTCTTCTTAAATTGTCCCTTTGACGGTCATTTTTTCCTACCGAAAAGGAAATACATTCGCTTCAATATGTCACGGGCAATAAGTTGTAAAAACTTTTGACATCGATTGTAAACTTTAGATTATATCCCGTAACTGTAAACTCTTGTTCGGCTATCAGCGTTTAAAGCAAAACCATATATTCTCACGAAACTCTCAAACATTTAAACAATGCCACACTGTAAAATGCCTCATTTATGGACAACAATCAAAAGAAGTGGGATTAAGAGCTACATTCAAAGAGTACAAAAGTTGCAATGTATGGAAAACTTTAGCAGAGGGTCTTAATTTGAAAGAAATTCCAGAACCTTGTCTTCATATGTTCTAATACATGTATAAGATCTATGAATATAATAGTAATGAAATGAAGATCGAAGTAAAAACTTCAAAAATGAAAGCAATCTTCTAAACAAAAGAATTTCTGCTTTGATGTATTATGCATAAGATAACCAAACATTAAAGCACTGCAAATTTTAATATCAGAATTTGTTGGATTTTATCGCGGATTTTCTTTAGCGAAATGGAGTTTTTGAAAAACCACCAAATACCGCAGAAAAGCAAACAGTATAACAACCGCTACATGAATTTCCAATAGTGTCATTGAACGGCATTGTTCATGTAACCATGAACAATAACTTGACATCTATTAGAATTCGATACCAATGTAATATAAAGGTTTAAAATGCTGAAATCAATACAAAGAATTGAGACACTAGTAATTAAAAGAACCCCTCACAAAATGTGAATGACAATGACATGGCCTGAGTCTTTACTTGATCTCAAAGTTACAGGAATGTTACCTGTATATTTCTTTTATCACAAGATGAAAGCGTAACAAGGACACATAGATTTCCTACCTGATAGCCACAGCATTGCCAGAGACAGCAAGACTGTCCATGGTTGCTCTGAATCGAGCGGACCTTATCGTCACCCGCAAATAATGTGTCTGCTTAGAAGTAAACTCAATACATAACTATTTGATATCAAAATATACACAGGTTTTAAAAAAGAACCTGTCTATTGAATGCAGTCGTTGATTAAATGATCGAATTATCTTTACATTACAACCCAAAGATAAACATTTTTGGCACCGTTCACAGACCAAAAAACGGAATTAAAAGGGATGTGTTTATACAAGGCATTTGAAACAAGTGTTATGGTCACTTTAAAATCTCTGTGCAAAGTCACTAATCCATAAGTTTAAAAGAATTATTTCAATGATTGTAATTGACGTGTGATGCAAACACTTAATCTATTGTTTTCGGGAGTACAGGATCAAAATTAAATAGATTAGCAGAGAACGGACCTCTTAGTTTTTAGCTATAAATTTTAGCATACAATTTAGACTATTTTTACATGTATATCAAAAGAAAGATACAACCCCCAAACCCACCACCCCCTTCCCATACACACGAATGATTATGCATACCGGTATGAAATTGGGGAAATGTTTCCATTTAGAACGTAATACATTTGATGTTGGACGTAATACTTCGGGAGTCATCTGGATTATTCAGATGTGCTCTAAATTTAAATTGATGACGAAGTAAATATTAAAGTAAAGTAAATAAGAAATTGCATGGAAAATGGTCAGCCTCTTTCAGCCATATTTTCTGGGGTTGAAAATTTTGCAACCGCATCCGGATCTTTAACGGAATCCCCCAGCTTATCTTACGAAATCTGTCTCAACCTTTTAAAAAGCCTGAACATGGTGATTTTTTCTCTACTAAATAATAGTTTTTGGCTAAAAACAATTCTATTTCGTATTTTAAGGTAGATCTGTTGCGTAAATTGTTAACCACTCAGCCTCCTTAACTTAACTTAAAAAAAGGAAAAGTGAATATATCACAAGGTTTATCTTTCACAACACTACCAGGTATTTACTCTTATTAAAAATACAGAGGTAACAGAGCACTTGTCAATTATTTAATGATTTAACACTGTCTAATAAATTTGTTTGGCTTTTGAATTGTGAAGACTATGATTTTCTTTGCATACTATGACAGATGCTGAGCTCATGAGGTTTAAGTGTATAATCTTATAAATTTTTTCAAGATTTTTGATTTTTCAAAGAGTGTCATCTAGTAAGATTTTGTATATTTATTTGTGTTGTATACATGTATGTAATAATTGAACTAGACAAGAGTGGATTTGGTATGTCCTGTAGCATTGTCTCTTATTGTTGTTCTTTGCTGTTAATCCATACACGTATATATTATCTCGTATCTTACTCAAGCTATGAACTCATACAATATTTTGTATTTCTTTAGCAGTGTATGATTTTCTTTATTATATTATTATTATACTTACAACATATATATAACATTGAAATAATGCTCCAAGTGGACCAATTAATGACCTTTAGCACCGTCTCTTGTTACTTCATGTTTTTTTTTTTAATTTTTAATTTTTTTTTAAAATTTCTTCGGTACATCTATGCGTAAGCAATCATTTATTGATTTTTAACATGTTTCTTTGTCATTATCTTTATAAATATGCATAATTAATACGACTTTGTCCCTTGTACATCCTGCTATCTGTTAGTAACCATGTCTCTGTACTTAAACTACACACCACTGATTTAACTTATTGATTTTCCAATCGTAATGTTATATTCACCATGTTGCATAAGTGTTAAATTATAAAATTTATGATGTTAACTAACTTTCTGTACATTAATTTTTCAAGTTTGTGTAACTTGTCATCATACTATATCATTCAAACAGAACAGTGAGTTGATTCTCTAAGTTACATTATATCTAGTCATTATACCATTTCTTATTAAACAAAGTGAACCACGAGCTAATTAGTTACATGTATATTGTACTTATCTATTTTACGTGAATTATTGTTACGTGTCATGCCCCATGGGGCCCTAATTTGGAAATACTATCTATTCTATTCGATTGTTCCTATATCTATAGAATTAGTCATTTTTTAACTGAGTAACGGTGAAAAATGTTAGAAATATAAATTATTTGTATTTATGTTAATATTGTACAACTATGCAACTAAACGGGAAAAAGTTTTTCTAACTATATGGATACACTGCTTAACTTGCACCGAATTAAACCCAGTCTCTGGTTTCAATTCAATAAGGTTTTAATTTACATTTTCTTAAAGTAATTTGATCGTTTTTTGTTCTACAGCTTTACCTCTCTCATATTCATTCACTTTCTGCTGAAAAGCAAATACGTGCAGGTTTTAAACGTGTCAAAAAATCTGTGTACAGAACCTCAAAGCTCTGGTTTTCGATTTTCGTGCACCTGCGAAATTCTGAACTACGGAGTGTATGTGTATTCTCCCGTTATCTACACAGCGGTTTTTTTTCTTTTCTTTTTGGGCTTAAAGAAACTGTGGCCCAAAGCTGTTTAAAATGTCACCGTTGCTATTTTCTACAAACAGTATTCAGTATTTTCCAGTTTAAGAAAGAATTATAATAAAATATATAAGCCATATTCGCGCTTTTCGAGGAATACTTGCCTGTCGTCCGTGATTGGTTCCACCCGTTTCTTAATAATGGTAAATTGATGTCCAGTCCTTTCAATCTTTTTCTGACTAAATCTGATATCAATTCTGTTTAACCCAATAAGTGGGAAAATTTCAGTCAGCTCGGACACCAGGGTGGGTGTAAACAGCACCTCATCCCTGCCGATTTGGGGTAGGGTCGTTTTTTCTCTCGTCATCGGTCGTCTAGCCGACATGGAGTCGTTGATGTTTTACAAACGAAACACAAATTAATTCAGAACATAACATAAACTGCATTTCCATATTTTCCCCATCATAATTTAAACATCCCATATACGTATATATAAATTGGTAGAGGAAATAGGACAACGTCCTCTTGCGATTTGTAGAATTCTATCGACGTTGATCTTATTATAAGCTTGCAACAAAA
Source organism: Saccostrea echinata (assembly GCF_033153115.1). Classification (NCBI taxonomy): domain Eukaryota; kingdom Metazoa; phylum Mollusca; class Bivalvia; order Ostreida; family Ostreidae; genus Saccostrea; species Saccostrea echinata. Next base: position 2,182,546 of record NW_026889830.1, on the reverse strand, counting down.
TATTTTGTATTTGGTCCGTATTACACAACAAATCCGATTAAAGACTTTGAAGTTTCACTCAAATTTTAGCACAGCACTTTCATTAAAAAAGTTTATAGCCCAGTCACTTTAACATAAATCAGTGTGTTATGTCTTTAAAATCAAAAGCTCTTTCAATCCACTTTTCAATAAGTTATTTAGGACGAAACAGAACGTCGATTTCTCCTCCCTGACGGGGTGTATTTAGATAATAATGCAGTACTGTAAAACTTGGACCAATTGATACCAGTATTAAAGGGGTCCCATGCATCCATAATCTTTTATTTACTCTGCAAATCGACCACATCCAATATTAAGGTATAACGATCATATATCCATTTAGACCGATACTTAATGTACCTCCTTAACAAAAGAATACTTCTTTTCGAACATTAAGGGATATTCGATTTTGTGCTACACGCAGTGCATCTCTCATAGAGCATAGACTTTTGTTGTGGTAAACCAATGTTGAAAAGATTGAAACACGCTGTGGTCACCCACGAAGTGCAGAAGAATCAGTTATATGGCGTTGACATTTTTTCATACACCATGGTCCATGAAATTTCGGCATATCAACTTTCGCAGAAATCTAGTTTGTACGAGTCGTCGACTTTAAAGACGCCAAAGCCTTAAGGGGCATAAAGGTGTATCGTGCAAAGTATATTTAAATAGTTACAATGTGTATAGGCAGCCATATGCATAAGTGATGAGGATTAAGTTTCTTATGAATTTTGGTAAACACCATTTAAAGTCGTATTAAGCCTCTCAGAGTATATAGTTAATAGTATACCCAATGAAGAAAATCAAAATTTCAGCTTAAACCCCAGAACAGATATAACGACCATATTTTTTATGCCTTTAAAAAAATTATATATTTTTTTTTTAATTTCAGCCAGAATAAATAATCAGTAAACTAAAATCATTGTAGTTATTTGATACTACACAGAATCGAAGTAGACAGAGGACAAATTATGTATTGTTTCGAACAGATCAGTAAGTCAATATCTTGCACAAAACAGGGAGTTTAATCATTATAGAATATACAAATACAAGTAAATAAATCTGCCATTTACATATATGGCATTCTTTGTGATCGTCTTTTTGTCATCACAAATTCATGAAGCACTCTGAAGATCGATGACACATCGATATTTAACTAATAATCACCCGTTTGCTTGTGTGTTAAATTAATTTGATACCTATACAACAATATTGATTTAAAGGAGAAAGTAAAAGAGGAAGAAAAAAAATTATGTGTATTTGACTATTATTACCCTTTAAAAATCTAAACTCATGAAAAAGTTCTTAATGATTTTCCCCTCCTCCGACATGGTTGTTATAATATTATTCTGCTGTCATTGCAATTGTCTGTCTGCCTGTTTGTTCCCCTTTTTTGTCCAGAAATCAGAAATCATATATGATATCTCTAAAATGTTATATCAAGGTCAATGTCACTAGACTATAAAATATTGCGAACATGTCCTGGCCACAACTTAAAACCTTTACTAGAATGAATTCGAACTCTAACCTATGACCTAAAGATACATCAAGATTTTAACTCAGTTGAACTGACTGAAATCGTGGCCAGGTTTTGACCAATTCCAGACTGTTTTGTTGTTGTCAATGACCTAACTGTAGCATGATCTTTATTCAAGATCATATCTTAGGTCAGTGGGAATTAACTCATCTTGAGCATGCAATACTTTGATAAATACATCCAGTCTTGTAAACTATACACATCTACAAAGTTCCTGTTTCTAGGATGATCTATGCTATCAAAGTAATTTATTGATGACCAGTGGTTGGGAAATGAGAAAGGGCCCCTTTTCTCACCCCCAATCTATTTTATATTACAGTACTTGTTTTCAAACCAGTGAAATTCTCATAGTCGAATATTACAGTCGTTGAATTGAATTGGATTGAAAAAAGAGATTAAACATGTATTCGTATGCGGATCAGGCATCCAAAAAATATCCCTGGTTTCATTGAACAGTTAATGGAAAATTTTCTGCATTGTGTACTAGCACTAAGCAGAGACGTTAAACTTTATTATTTTTAAAATTAATTACCCAGCAGAATATCACATATACATGTCATTCTAACGGAACACCAAAAGGAAATACAATTTAATGATGCGTGCAAGTCTGAATGTTAAAAAAACTACACAACCGTGTCTTATATGTTTTTCTATCCATGGAATTCATAAATCAATGGAATGTTGAAGGTAGTGTATTATGTATTGTCTGCATATATCCTATACACAGTTAAGAGACGTTATTTCACATAAACATTTTATTATGGTCTTTTCACAGATGAATATTTCTTTAAACCCCTATATATTAATTTTGGTCCGTTTGTCGGTCCATCCATCAGTCTGTGTAGATCTGTTATTCTATCTGTTTGTAACACTTGTTTCCAGATGACATCTCAAAAAGTTAAGGTTTCGCTATCATGATTAAGTTTTATATCATAACTCTCTATGACTTTAAGAAGACCTCTTTGGATTTTGAGGTCGAGAGATCAAAAGTACGGTAGATCAGAAATTCACATATTTATACATAAAATGTTTTCCAGATAATAACTTTAGTTCGTTTTGAGGTTTTGCAATGAAATTTTATAACTCCCTAAGATTTTTATGTATACAGCAGACAAAGTGCATGATTAAAATGAGCGAGGGTGCCTTTTCAAAAATTGTGAATTTCGTGGCCCCTGGGTTAGTGGTTCTGGTGTTAACGGGGGATCATTTGATCATAAAGTGAAAATGTATAAATTCTTTGAAAATCTTCTCTGCTCCTATGTATAAGCACACCAACTAAATGCATGGTTATGATGAGCAAGGTGCCTCTTCTAAAATTGTGAATTTCATGCCCCTGGGTCAGGGGTTCTGATGTTATGGCTGAACTCTATTCAATTCATTATACAGTTAAACTTGTCTAATCCGGATGTTGTGCATTCTGAAATCTTGCTTATTACAATGTAATGTTTAAATTGTTGTCTAATTCGGAATATTATTTCTTATCCAGTCATTTTCTATGAAACCAGTGGTGTCCGGATTAAACAAGTTTTACTGCAGTGAAAATATTAATGCATTTATAGTTAATGCTTTGAAAATCTTCTCTGCCCCTGGGCATCTGGGAGACAAACAGAGCACAAAGTTGTAGTGAGCAATGGTATTTTTACCAGATCTGCGAAATTTTGGAACAGTAGGTTAAGTGTTCTGGTGCTGGGCAGGGATCTATTGATCTTGTAGGGAAAGGGGGAGTTTCGATAAGGCTGTTTTTCGGCCCCTCGAGAAATATAATGAAATTGTGATATGTTGTAGATAAAAGTGTTATCTTCCTAAAAATATGAAAAAAATTTATACTGCACATTTTCTGGTCACGTGATAATTAAAAATTTAAGTATACCCTCTTCCCAAGATTTTTGGAGGCGTCATATTTAAAAGGGGTAATGGAGTTTCTTTAACGTCAAAATCATAAATGAAATATTACAAATGTGAATAAAGGCATCAAATAACCAATTTCAATATTTTTCTTTACAGAAAATTAATGATATTTATTTTATTTGAATGCGTTTTAAGGTGCAAGATTTTTCTCGTGTTTTAATTGTAACTCTTCTTCCAAAGAGGATGAATGTAACATATAAAACGTATATGAATAATAAAGACAGGAATTTTCAAAAAATGAATTAATCGACAGTTTATACTTAAACTTAATAATCAATATATAACATTTTCCCATATGTAGAAAAGCAAATGTAAAGATATATAGACAAGAGATAGATAAACATAGAGAAACACAAACTGTCATTGACAGGTGTTTGACACATTTTTGTCAACTAAAGTTATTGTGCTAATTATAGTATTAATAAAATGTACCGTAATATCATTAAATTGAATTTAAAAAAAAAAAATTGAAATTAACAGATTTTGGAATTCGGTACGATTAAAAAATGCAGCTATTTATATTTTTAAAGTATATTTAAAAGAATCATTCTGCAATGTACATTGTATTTAATAATACCAAGCGTATTACTACCAGTCAAAATATTTTATCGAGATAGTAATTATTAGTCCCATACCGATGAAGCCGGAGGGGTCTATAGGTTTCCTCATCGTCTGTCCGTTGTCCGTCCGTCCCTCTGTCTATCTGTCAGTCTGTTCCACTTAGCTTTTCGCACTTTACAAATTAAAAAAAGGGGGGTTCGGTGTTTTTTGTTTTGTTCTGTTTTTTCTAAAAAATAAAAATCGCATATATTGAGCTGATTTTTGTTTTGGTATATGAGTTATAGATCAAGTTGGCATTTTCTTCCGCTTCAATGATTTTTCAAATAGGGCATTTTCAATTTTTAATGGAAACCAGGTTATACTTGGTGTGCCGATAGTGGACTATTATTGCTAATGCAGTGCTTACAGAATGCGTGAATAAATAGCCAAATGATAAAAAAAAACTAAAATACATTGAGTGCATGTCTTCTATTCATTCTTAAACTTAAAAGTATTTACGCACTTAAAGAGGTGCATTATGTTTTCAGCAAAAATGAGACAATTCAGGCAAGCGAGGGCCTACATGTAATTCATCGCGCTTCCCAACTTCCTTTTGATGCTTATGTTGTTTCACCAACTTTAGTCATTATTTGATTTGCTAGACCATAGCCGCAATTTAAAATACATTTGTAAATACCAAATGTATGTGTTAAATCATATCCTGCAGGAACGTACAAATCAACATCCAGTCTTAAAAGTAATCTACGTTCCCTACATGTAGACCACACGGAAATATATGTGAACCTTCTCTAACAGATTGAAACGAGGAGAGTTTCTATTCAAAGGAATGGCTATAACCATATCCTTGATAAAGAACGTTCATGAATGCACTAATCCTCAAACTTCTCTTTAGTTCAGTCAGTCATTCGGAAAATCTAAGATTCGGCATCTGTAACAGTTCTGGTAATGTGAAACCCTAAATGCATCATCGGTGCATATTTCTTCAAGATAGGGATTATATTTACATGAAAATAAGACATGCTCCAAAATATATACCCTGAGCATTCATCAAGAAAATGTAAGTCAGATCTAGCATCCGAAGCAAGTCTGACAGTGTGCATCCGAAGATGCATCATGAAGCACGTCTTCTCAACAAGTGCTTATAGCTGCACTGCTCCATAAACATTAACCTGCATGCTTTAAAAACATTAACCTGGACATTCTTTAACTGAAAATGCAGCATCTGAAACCCGACAGATGACAAGAAACACACTAGATCAGGCGACTCTGATGATATGAAAAAATTGATTAAAAACTTTTAATAACCTGGAACGCCTATAACGATGGTATTACAAAAGCTCCCCAACTTCGTGTAGGTGAGCTAAATATGTGACGTTAACGTTATACGCGGGTGACGAAATAATTATGGAAATAACTATAGGATACGATTATGTTTTCTAATGTTAATATTTTCGAGAGTTCTCTTTGGTTTAGAAAAAATATGCTACTTTTGGCTTTGTATTTTAACACGGCGTAAGATCAAGTAACCAGGAGCTTCTAATTTTAGATATGCAAATTTTAGACAATTTTCAATTTTTGGATATGAAGTGCACACGCGACACTCATCATATTTTAAGATATTAGTGTGCATAGTATATCTAATTACTGAACAAAACTAGGTGAGTGTCCCTCATGCACTTCATATTCTAACCATCGATTAATATATGCCACCCTCTTATATTTTCCCATTAGCCTAATGTTAAAGCATTTGAGGGTACATCTACGAATGTGCCAACTACGGCGTGAATTCATCTCATATAAACTCTTAAAATATAAATAACAAAAATTAACATATATATCTTGAATTCTAAACCAATTTTCAAAAAATAAAACGAAATTTATTTTTATGAAAATAAGTGGGCCGATAAGCGGACTTATCGAAACTCCCCCTTTGTACTCTACTGAGAAAAGGTATTCCCTTTTACTATTCACCAATGACAATTAGTCACTGAATGTAAATAATGTAGTTGATAGGTCATTTGAATAAAAGATTTTTTAATGTATAATACAAGAAATACTTATGAAGCTTTTCAATGGCCAGGTAGTCTTGTAGATAATAAATAAATTAAACGAAAAAGGTGAAGATAACGAACAGTGATCGATCTAAAAAAAAAAATACAAACAATATAAATCTATGAATAGGGCATAAAACACGGACCCCCGGAAATTCCTGAGGTGAATTCAGGTGTCAAGGACGAGTAAGCATCCACTGTCGACAGGACACGACTTGATTAGGTAGATTCAATAGTTCGTAATCAAATTTAGTATTAAAAAACAAAGGACTAACAATTGGTATGAAATATGTCAGTCAAAATGCGACCCAGTTTCTGGTCATATGCCAACAAGGTCTTTATAACGACCATATTATTTACGAAATGCTGACTTCAAACGAGGTTGTTAAAATCACTGTAACGTCAACTTATCTGTCAGTACCCTGCCTTGGTTTAAAAATTGATCGTCCTCGGAACATGCTCTTGAGTATCGAATAAGTTGGGAGACATAAGCACTAAATGCAGGTGATAGCGGAATGTTACTAGTAGACATGGATAAGGAAAGTTGACGATGGAAAAACTGAAGTCATCTCGTTTGCCATACAAATTAGTTGTTAGTTGGTCCTTCTCGTCTTTAGTCAGTAAAAAATCCAGATATGAAGCAGAAGTGGCAGAGTCTGAGGTATCTTTTATCTCGAGTTCAATGCATCGAGTCGACATATGTATGAAAGTAACTACTGTTAATTGAAAAAAAAAATTGTCGATATATCTGAATGCCAAGTTGAAGGCCACAGCAAATGTTTTCATCTTCTCATGTAGAAGTTTTTGAAAAAAAAATCTGCTTTGTAGGAATATAAAACAGATCAGTGAATAAAGAAGCACAGTTGGAGACTATCGAAATTCCAACAGTTTGTCTCCAAAGACTAGATAGATATTGTCAATGAGGAACTCTTTGAGCATCTTTTTAATAGTAACTTCAGAGTACAGTTGTACTTGTGTGTAGAATCAGTGTGATTTTTAACAAAGTAACAATTTTTAACAAAGTAATTTTGTTGATGACCAATCACAAGATATGAAAATTTGTTTATGATATCTACGCCTGATTTTTAATTTATCGTGAGGAATGTTGTATAAAGCGGAGAAACCGACTTTTGAAAAAAAAAAGTGATTTGAAAGTAATTTTTAAACGTTCTAGGAATTTATGAAAATCCACATTTGATTTACACCACTTTTAGAATACGCTGTAGCACAGTTCGTCTGATGTTTCTCCTTTACAGCAATAATATTTTTGTGAGGAGTTAAATGAGACCCCCCCCCCCCCCCCAAATGAGACAAACATGAATAAATTCAAATGGAACACTATAACTGCTCTAGTAGCATAAAAAGCCCTCGTAATCCCGTATACAGGTAGTCTAGTATCTTCTGCATTCATTTTCCAGTTGTGTCTGCAGATAGCTACAACTTGCAAAACTTTAATATATATATATATATATATATATATATATATATATATATATATATATATATATATATATATATATATATATATATTCACACCTATAAAATCTATTCAAACATACACAAGTAGTAGTTTTGATGTTTTGTGTTAGCAACAATGCAACTTTAGCCCCTTACACCAAACGATCTGGGAAACATAGGCATAGCTCTGCATGTTTGTCTATATGTCTGAGGATATATATCCTAGGTAAATGTATTAATACTGAACTTTCATTGTACAATTCATTCTTATACTTTATATTGGTCCAGGTTTAAGGACTTCTTATCCTCATTCACCCCTTCCTTTGCTTATGTCGTTTATATTTTCATTAGAATATTCTTCATCAAGGGCCCCTCTAGCCTATGTGCTACATTAAAAGTTTAAATTTTATTTAGAAATGATATAAATAGTAATAAATAAGTTAAATTTTTGTAAAATATGCCTGGGTTATGAGAACATGTCGTTTTTGTTGTCCAGTGAGTCACATCTACTGTACAATCTTTTACAGTTACACTGCCTAGTTATAATCGATTGAAAAACTACACTTTCAATTTCATCAACCACAAAGAAGCAGTTGTTATTTTTGGAGATTTTTCAAATTTATTTTTAAAGTAGAAATAGGACATGAATGCCCCGCCCAAGGTACAAGTAATCCAACAAGAAAATTTGTATTAGTTTATGAAGTTTGATGAGAATATCTTTAATCGTTTCTACAAAATTGATGATCTTAAATAAAATGGATATAGATGATAAATTCTCACCAAATTATGTATCAGTACATAAAAATGTGTAATATAAATGTGCAATGATTTGGACCGTAGATATCGGATTGGGTAGCTCAGTCGGTAAAGCACCTGACTAGTAATGCAGGGGTCCTGGGTTCGATTCCCGCCCCAGTCATACATTTTCTCCTTTCCTGTTACAGATTTGAGGCCATTGACCACCCCTGGACTTGCAGGTAAAAGTCCTGCCAGGGGCTAATAAGAACTTGGGTTGTGTCTTCGAGGGTGTAGACAATTTAAGGAAGGAGGGATGTAATGGTTTGGTCTGTGGATATCGGCCTGGGTAGCTCAGTCGGTAGAGCACCTGCCTAGTATGCAGGGGTCCCGGGTTCGATTCCCGGCCCAGCCATACATTTTCTCCTTTCCTGTTACAAATGTATTCTCTAAAACTGAGCAAAATGCAAATTTAAGGAAAGTAAGGTTAAGGTCAAAGGAAAGGTCAAGGTCAAAAGTTGTTGTTGCAATTGAATAGCTCTCATTAATGAGTATCAGCATTTTAAGTTTGATGAAAATATCTTGAATGATTTCTTTAAAACTTAACTTAAAATTATTCTAAGAAAAGTGAAGTCAAGGTCAAAGGAAAGGTAAAGGAAAAAAATGTCGATGCTGTTGAATAGCTTACATCAGTATGTGTCAGCATATGAAGTTCGATTACATTATCTTGAATAGTTTATTTAAAACTGGGCTAAACACTAATTAAAGAAAAGTGAGGTCAAGATATATGAAAGGTTAAGGTAAAAAAATGTGGATGCAGTTGAATAGGTTTCGTCAATATGTATCAGCATATTAAGTTTGATAAAATTTATCTTGAATAATTTTTTTGAAATTGTGTTTTGAACTGAGCTAAACGCAAAACAGAAAGACGGGAGGAAAGAAGGACGGAAGACGGATATGACAAACACTATATGTCCCGGCCATATTCATGGCGGGGCATAAAATTTGTACATGCACGTCTTTGTTTAGTCATTTAATTAACATTTAATTTTTTTTAAATAAAATTTTGTATAAATAAATAAACATTGAATGCAGTAATGGTGGTCTAATTCTATTACGCAGAATAAATAGCTGGGTCTCCACTCACTCTTTACCTACTAGATAATATTAATAATAATAATAAAATTTTATATAGCGCCTTATCTTTTGTGAACTCTAAAGCGCTTTACATAGATATAACAATCTACATAATAAAAGGAAGACTAAAACAATCTTATATCACCTATAAAATAGTAAGACATTCTGAAAATAGAGTCACGTTGATATTAAAACAAGTCATACGTATATACACTTTCCACTTCAAGTAAAGGCTTTTTTAAAAAGGTGAGATCTGCAAATAGAGGGAATTGCAAAGTTCATTTAATACTTTCATTAATCTCCATTTTTGAAACGACAAACATTTGACCATAAGATACAAAGTAACCTATTCGTTGCCCTCTGTTTATATCCAGTATAAAACAATACTCCCCTTTCATATGACGTAAATCAAATTTAAATGAAACATTGAATCAATAGAGCGCATTCCTCAAAATGGCAAACCAACAAGGAAAGATTACGAGAATATTAAGGACCTCAATGCAGCATCTTTTTAAAACACGAGGTTCCAAAGAACCAGAATCACCTGGCTGAAGCAAACAAAAATTTCTCAATACTTGTCTGGTTTAAGAACTAAAAATTCACAAAATGTTGACAGCTCAGGGGTAATAATTCAAAAATGGATGATGAGATAGCTGCAGAATTAGCTAAACCACGGGTGCTTGTAGACCCCCCCCCCCTCCCGAATGTACATCCTTGGTCCAAGGATATAAATATTTATAATACAGCGGGTATGATTTTTTTTTTTTAATTAAAACATTAATTCTACGTTATTTTTTGGAATTTCCATATGGAATACATTGTAAATGTGTTCTATAAGAACAATTGATGAAAAAAGACAAATAAAAATATCTTTAGACTCTAGTTGCATATTGGGGTGGGGGGGGGGGGTGGGGGGTGAAAAAGGCCTATATCTGAATGCCTATAGCTTCAGATATAATTATAAAATCATATACAATTTGTGATTTAGTAAATTAGTACATATATAAAGAAATTTATGAAATTATGATAAACGAAACTTTTCTGAGGTAAATTTTCTCAGCATTTTTTTTCTATTACTAAAAAATAATTTGGTACTCGCGGGGTTCGAACCCTAGCAATAAAAATCATGAATATATTTTTCCTTTGAGACCAATATGCTAACCACTACGCTACACAACTCTTAATGAATAGTGTCATTTAAATCATGTTTGCGATATTACCCTTGACTAAATGGACTTCTAAGTATTTCTCGGAAAGAAGAGAATGTTGTGTTACTAAAGTGTATTTTTAAGGTATAGTGGGTTTTTGCTCCATATTTTTGTTAACCAAAAAAATGTACATTTTAACGCAAACTTGGTGGATAAACTTCAACAACAACAACAACAAAAAATGGAGCGAAGACCATCTCATATCGAAAAATTGTATTATAGTGAGAAAAAAATATCTTTTCCCCCTCTTTGGTGTGTGTGTATACTAATTCTTAAGCAAATAATTTCAATCTTTGTGAGATTTTTGAAAATTGTGGAGATTTTATAAAGTGAACTTTAATGTTGGATGAAATATCGAAGAAAAATTTGTAATAATTGAGATTAAATTTTTCGCCTTCATGTTTGTCGCACAATAGGAATTTCGTTCGCCTTCTTCGCCCGCCTTCTTTGTCTATTTGGTCATTTTTGTTCCTACATGAACAATTTTCATCTATCATAGAATTTTCAAAAACTAACATAGCCAAACAAGATATGTTTGTGAAACACTGTATGGCAGCTCACGGCGAAGGTTATAGTTTCTCAAATGCAAGTCAAACTCCAAGGTCAAAAATATTTGTACCCAAAGAAAGGTCTTGTCACAAGGAATACACAGTGAAGTATGAAAGTATGAAAGCCCTGGCACCAAAGGTTCAAAAGTTATGGCCAAGGTTAAAGTTTGGTAAAAAAAAAAAATTCAAAAGTGGGTCAAACCCCAAGGTCAAGGAGTCAAATATGTTGGTACCCAAAGATAGATCTATATATGTGAAATATGAAAGCCATAGCTCCAGCCAATCAAAAGTTATGGGCAAAGTTTTTGCTGACAGACAGACAGCTAGACGGACGGATGGACGGACGGACAATGCAAAAACCTATGTGCCCCCGAATCTTCAATTACGGGGACATAAAAACTACACAACAAATTTATATTCCAAGGGCTATAACTTCAACATTTAAGATTAATGGAGTTTGGTAGACAAGTAAATCTTATTTAATGAATCTTAAGCAAAAAACTGCCTATCACCCCTATGTTCTATTAATAGTAACAAAAGCCTTGATTTTGATTGGATCAAAATGAAAAGTAGATTTTATCCCACATCATTACTATAAAGTTTCGGGGAAAAAAATTGTTGAAAAAAGTTTACAACGACGGACGCAAAGTGGTGCATGGGCCATGTGAGCTAAAAACGGATATTGAATATCTATGGCTTTTTATGAAAACCACTTAGTGTACTCAATCTTCGTTTGAAAAATCTAGACTTCATTAAAAAATTAAATTTTAAAAGTAATCGATAAAGTTATCTTTCAGCTTAAACATGCTAGGAAAATTTAAAATTAGCTCAGAAGTCTAACATATTCTTTCAAACCTTCATCTATATCAAATGTGTTGCTTCTAGTCCTAATAAATGGATAAGTTTTGGAACATTTTCTCCCTTTTACTACGACATTTTTAGATTAACAGATTTTTAAATAACTTTTATTACTTACCTAAGACAAGCCAACAGGTCACTACTTTCCCACATCTTGGATTTTCCATTCCTCATTTCAAATGTCTCTGCAGGCGAAAATAACCAAACCAGCAGACGACACCATCATTAGACATCCTTAACATACATAAAGCGCTACACTGTCACTTTGGCAAAGCCAAGAAGTTGACTGTTCTCATCTCCAAAAATTTTCATAGCGAATTTTAAAATTTTCAAGTAGGTATCCCGATAAAGTTTTACATTAATAGTATGTTAAGCTGGGCATATATTGGCAGCAATATCAATGGTTGAACCCGTGTTTAGGATTAAAACACAGCACTTCGGCATGGGAGTGTTCACCTTTAGGAAAAAGAACACGGAAATCTAGTGTTACAAAACAACCTTTTAAATTTGGATTTGCTGCAAAAAGTATTTAGACGTTGACTTTTGATCGATCACAAGGAGGTACGAAATGTGCATATTTATAATGAAGCAGATGGAAGAAATCCAAATCCGGGCTTTCTTTACACGATCCGGCGTGGTGAAGTGGTTTAGAGTGATCTCTTATTGAATTGTTATCGTCATGTATAACTTTGTTACTTTTCTTTGCAAGTTTAAAAAATAAAGAACAAAGGCATATTTAAAGTTAGATCCAAAAACGCGTTTGATTAAATAATTCACACGGGAAAATATAATTTGCACGTGTTGCGTAACAATAAGATTTATTTAATTAAGTTACCAAATGTATGAAATCCGATTGCATTGGTTTTCTTCTAAGAAAGTAAATAACATTGGGAAAAAACAATTAATTTTTAATATATGTTGATAAATCTGAATGTAGGAAGTCTTATAGTTCATGATTGGCTTCCTCCTCTCCCTTTTTATGACCCCGTAATCAAAGATTCGGGGGTATATAATTTTTGCCCTGTTCGTCCGTCTGTCTATCTGTTTGCACGCAAAAACTTTAACCTTGCCAATATCATTTGATTGGTTGAAGCCATGGCTATCATATTTCACATGTGTATTCCTTGTGGCAAGACCCTTACTTTGGGTGCCAACATATGACATTTTGACCTTGACCTTGGAGTTTGACCCATTTTTGGAAAAATTTATCCAACTTTAACCTTGGCCATAACTTTTGAACAGTTGGTGCTAGGGCTCTCATACTTCACATGTGTATTCCCTGTGATATGATTTTGGGTACAATAATTTTTTACCTTTTGATCTTGACCTTGGAGTTTGACCTACTTTTTAAAAAAATTAACATTGGCCATAACTTTTGAAAGGTTGGTGCTAGTGCTTTCATATTTCACAGGTATATTCCTTGTGGCAAGACCTTCCTTTGCGTACCAACAATTTTGACCATGAGCTTAGAGTGTGGGCTTCTTTTGGAAAACTTTATCCTCGGTCATGACTTTTGAGCAGTTGGTGCTAAGGCTTTCATATTTCACATGTGTATTTCTTGTAATAAATCCTTCCCCAAGGTAACAATAGTTTTTACCTTTTGTCCTTGGAATTTGACCTACTTTTGAAATATTTTAATCCTGGCCATAACTTTTGAATGGTTGATGCTAGGACTTTCATATTTTACGTTTATATTCCTTGGGACGAGACCTTCCCGTGTGCACCATTAATTTTGACCTATGACCTTGGAGTTTGACCTATTCTTTCACAGGTGTATTCCTTGTGAAAAGACCTTTCTTTGGGTACCAACATTTTTGATCTCTTGACCTTGGAGTTTGATTTGCATTTGAGAAACTTGAACCCTCGCCATGGGCTGCCATACTGGGGCATCAGTGTTTCACAAACACATCTTATTTCTAGAAAGATATCCCATGTGCATGTGAAATCATGAGTTAGAAATGCGAATTTCATTTTTATTTTCATACTGAAAGTTCTAACTGGCTTTTGGCATTTAAACGAAAAAGAAAAGCTAAACACGTATTCACAACAGCTTATGAACATAATAAATACAAAATCGATAAAGGTATTCTTAATAAAACTAGGATCATGGCGCTTGTTTATTATGAGGTATGTACTGTGTGGTATGAAGAAAAGGCAAATTAAATATATATTTAATAATTTTTTTTAAAGTTAATTGATTGATTTTACTGTTCAGAGTTAAAAATCATAGTGTGTGCCAGTTATCATACAAGCATTAAATATCGCAATACATGTGCTGTCATAAACGAGATTTGTTTACAAACACACACTTAACAACAAAATATAATTCTAATTTTAAAATGAAAGATTTTATACTGAAATCACATTTGTTTAAATTTTCAATGCGATGGTGTTGTACTACTTAAAAACGATACTTGGTCTGTAAAACATTTCAAATTTTCAGGGAACAGTCAAACCAGCGGGTGGAAATCATGACCCCGAGGAGGCCTCCAATCGTCTGCATAAAGCCATACGGGGGCTCGGTAAGGGCGACCAAAAGCAGCTTTGACAAGTGGTTTTTTACGTTAAACATTGAAAAGAGAGGTTGAGAATTCAATTTTCAACTTTTCACTTTCAATTCTTGTACTGTCTTTCATTTTTCAACTTTTAAATATCTCGAATTCTCAAGATAGCATCTTGAACTTTCTACTTGAGTATTTAAAGTTTCAAATTTTCAACCTAGTGGATTAAAAAAAGTATTTCAAATTCTAAATATAACGCAGGTACGAACCATCTTTTTTTTTCTAGGGGATGGGGGTTGGGGGTGTAGAAAAAACTTGACAAGCAAAAGTGTGCGCACAGATTCCGCAGAAATTTTTGGGTAGACACAATAATAACATGGAGCTGAGTCCTTGAATTAAAATTTTTATACATTAACATTCGAAAGAAAGTTTTCCACCCCCATGAATGAAAATGAAAAAGGTGAAATAGCAATGGTACGCAGTGAAAGACCTTGTCATAAGAAATAAACATGCAAAATATAAAAGGCCTATCTCTAACCATTCAAAGGTTATGGCTAAGGTTAAAGTTTTTCAAAATAAGGTCAACTTCCAAGTTAAGGTCAAAATTGTTGGTATCCAAAGGAAGTTCTTGTTACAAGGAATATACTTGTGATATTTTTTTAGCACTAATGCTTACTGTTCAAAAGTTATGCCCAAAGTTAAAATTTTTTAAAAGAGAGTCAAATTCTAAGGTCAAGGTCAAAATTTCACAATATACACGGTATTTATACTCATGGAATGGTCTTGTAACAATGAATATACATATGAAATATGAAAGCCCTAGCATTAACCATTCAAAAGTTATGGCCAAGGTTAAAGTTCCTTAAATTTTTGCAAAAGTATTTAAACTCCAAGGTCAAGAGGTCAAATATGTTGATGCCCAAAGAAAGGTCTTGTCACAAGGAATACACATGTAAAATATGAAAGCCATAACTCCAACCAATCAAAAGTTATGGGCGATGTTAAAATTTTGCGGACAAACAAACAAACAGACAGACGGACAAACAGGGCAAAAACTATATAACCCTGAATCTTGGATTACGGGGGCATAACAATGACTTCTACTGTTATTGACCACAAAGGTGGAAGTTCAATTTCAATTTCTTCCCCTCTTCGTCAGGGGCGTCTAAAGGGGTCTTCCACCCAAGAATTCGTTTGTACAATCATACTTATTGTTCAGCCATTTTTTACTCACTGAATTGTCTATGGATTTTTCTGTTTGCCCAATCATGAAAATGAGCACACGGCAGGTGTGACCGGTCGACAAGGGACGCTTACTCCTCCATGGCACCTGATCCCACCCGTAATGCTTTTAGTGGTCCCGTTTTGCTACTGATTTGTATTGTTTCAATGGATTTTTGAACTTGATTACCGTTGGTTATCTTCATGTTTCATTTGTTCCTATTTGACTTCTCCAGAACTGCTGCATTTAAACATAGGCACGTGTCTAGACAAAACTTCTTTATCTGGATCTCTGATGAGATTTTGAAATCTCGCAGAGCACACATTATTACGTTATACTTTGAGTTCAAAGTGACCTAATTCTTTATTAAGTTTATCATTTCTTTCAGGAACTGACGAAAAAGTTATAATTGATGTCTTAGCTGGACACATCAACTATGAACGACAAGAAATCAAAAAGATGTACAAAACAATGTTTGGTCAGGTGATCTTTCCAATATGTAATATTGATATTTTGCCCATTTTAAATAAAAATGATTTGTTTTAATTGTTCTATAACATAAATAGATAAATAGTAAATATCATTTTGGAAATAAAGCAGAAGAAAAGAAGCTGATGCAGAATTTTTTAAAATAAAACCAAAACGGTTGTATTGGCATGATCAGTTTGAAGAAGCTCCTAATTTTATTCTGTAGGACTTGGTGGAGGACTTAAAGAGTGACCTCAGTGGTAACTTTGAAAAGCTGTGTCTGTACCTGTTGATGCCCAGTAGAATGTTTGATGCCTGGTGTCTGTATCAGGCTATAGAGGTAGGGGGACTGAACTCATACCACAACATGTAACTGACTTCTACGAGATATTTGATTAACAAACTAAAATTTGATAACTTAATGTATGAAATACTTTAGTGTACCCTGACTGCAATTTTAGTACAGTAATTGGATTAATTAAAAGAATGTTCATTTTGTTGAAAGCAATATTAACTACTTTGTACCACAAGTAATGCTAAGTAAAATGTTCTGTCTAGTTGGTCCTTTACTTTATTTGAGTTTTCCTTTTCCAGGGCCTAGGGACAGATGAAGAAAGGCTAATAGAAATTCTGTGTACTAAAACAAATGGTGAAATCCAAGACATTAAAGAGGAATATCTGACTTGCAAGTATCAAAAATAGATGTTTCATTGGTTTGTGTTTGATGATAATATTAAAGGTGAAGATAACGAACAGTGTTCGATCTAAAAAAAAAATTTATAAACAATACAATTCTGTGAAGAGAGCATAAAATACGGATCCCTGGAAATTCCAGAGGTGGGATCAGGTGTCTAGGAGGAGCGAGCGTCCTCTACTGACCGGTCACACCCGCTGCGAGCCCAAAGTATTCATCAGGTAGACGGAACATTCCGTAGTCAAATTCAGTATAAAAACAAAGGCTAAATTAAAAATAGATGACAAAACTCATCAGGTTCTATGCTGTAATAGGGGTATCATCTAGTTTTGATATTCAATCTTTGACACTGCCTTTACTAATCCTACTGTCTTTTAAAACTTTTAAAAACTGAAATGAAGTAAGACTACATGGACATTTCCAGTTTTCAAAAGATCATTAGAAGATGATGTAAGGAAAGATACTAGTGGCCATTTTCAGCACATCCTGATCAGCCTGCTACAAGGGAACAGGAGTGAAGACCAAGAGATGGATGACAAAAAGGTCCAAAAAGATGCCAGGGATTTATATGAGGTATCTTACTAAATTCAATCTTACTAAAGACAATCTTTAGGAATTTTACCTTGGTTTTAAAGTGATAAAAATATATATATTGGCATGAGTTGCCTTTACAAATGCATGAGCTTGAACATGCTTTTTGAAAATTGAGGTATATATACCTCATGGCCTGTATACTTTGAAAATAATGTTTTTAAAACACAATTCTTCAAACAGGGGCATATTTCTAACTTGGCCTATTAGCACTAGAGAGACCCCTTAACCAGACATGAAATTTTCACTGTCAGCAAATTCAAAGTACCATTTCATTATATATACCTTAGTCCACTTAATTATGGCTGTATAGATAAAATTTATGTAAACAGATTTATTCTAAACAATATTCTACTTACAAGATGTCAAAATAAGGGGGAAAAACTCCTGTGGATGCATGCTGTCTCTTCTGTATGACAGTTATTCTAGAACATGTTCAGTCTTCCAGACAATCATTTATAGGCAGGTGAGAACAGAGTAGGAACCCATACGTCTGTCTTCAACAGCATCCTGGCTTCACGCAGTCCTCCACACCTACAGGCTGTGTTTGACCAGTACAGAAGAATCAGCCAACAAGACATTGAAGGTGCTATCCGATCCGAGACCAGTGGAAACCTGTGCAAGGCTTTCCTGGCTATTGGTATGGTAGATACTGTAAGGCCATTGTTTTATTAGTTGTTTTTCAAAACTGATTGATTGAAATTTTCAAGAATTTGAAAAAAAAAAATGAAATTTTTTTGAAAAATTTATTCAATAACCACAAAAAATAAGTATTTCTGAATTTTTTTAAAAAAGTTTATATCTTATATATTTAGGATTATAAGCTTCCGATGAATCCTATAAATGGATGTTTAAGAACTTTAGCTACTCAAATATACCTATAACTGGTATGCAATTTTTATTTTTCAGAAGGGGGGGGGGTATTTTTAGAGGTTTGTAATTAATGTTATCTTTTTACGAACCTACCGACCCAATATTTTGGATAAACATCTTGAATGACAACAAATAAAAAAAATAGTGGCCTAATATCACCTATTATTTTGTGGTTTGAGGAAAAATATTGACATGTGAGGATTTGATATTGTGGTTGAAGAAAAAAACATGATACTATTAGAAATTTTAACATTTTTTGAGCACATGAATCCTTGTGTCTCGTCTTAGTTCATACTACTGAAACAATGAAAATAAACCCACATGAAAATTAATGAAATTAGTGATTTTACAGTACCGGTACAATTAAATTTAGACTTTCTGTAAGTAATTTCAATATGAAAATATTTGATTTTGCTTTTATTTACAGTGAAGTGTATTAAAGACCCCACAGATTACTATGCAGAATGTATCCACAAGTGTATTAAGGGACTAGGAACAAATGATGAAAGACTCATGGAATTAATTGTCTCCCATTGTGAGGTATGTGATCAGAATTGTGTCTATTTTGGCTTTAAATTCATTTTAGAAATAAAACCTTTCAGATTCAGTTGTGTGGTTTGTTTTTTTAGATTGATTTGAAAGATATTGGGGATGCATACTTAAAGAAGTATGGAGAAAGTCTGCCTCTGGCCATAAAGGGGGACACAAGTGGAGACTATGGGAAACTGCTTGTGAGACTTGCCACACCCCAGTGATTAATCCAGAGACATTAACATTGCTTCAGTCATAAGAATAGCAGCATATGTGTATGCTATACCTTGTAAAGGGCACAGGGAATTCATCAATAAGTGAGAATGTGATCTTGGAATAAGATAAAGTGAATTCTAAGACCATTGAACACTTTTTCAAGAATGTGAAAGAAACAGTAATTAAAAATCTATCATATACATACAAGTAATATACACTGTAAGAATGAATGACAGAATTGCAGATATCAAGCTTGGTAAAATTTAGTTCTGTCCTTTCTCAAAAACAGGAAATAAATTGTAAATTTACATATTCCAGATGTTACTGTTCTTTATGCTATTGATCACATAGCTTGACAAAAGTCACTAAGTACAGTTGTATATGTATTGTTGTTTATATAAAACATGGAAATCTTGATCTTTGCTGGTTACTGAATTTTAACATGACTCTTGGCCATCACTCTAGAACCCAAGGATCATATTAATCTACAAGGATGTAATAATT
This sequence comes from Saccostrea echinata, assembly GCF_033153115.1. NCBI lineage: Eukaryota > Metazoa > Mollusca > Bivalvia > Ostreida > Ostreidae > Saccostrea > Saccostrea echinata. The sequence continues at coordinate 2,162,927 of NW_026889830.1, read as the reverse complement.
AAATCAAAAGTAAAATTAAATGTGATAATTTAGTCAGCTTTTTGCAATTTTACAGTCATTATAATGACCTTGTTTGTAAATACAACCTATCGTTGGGTCGTATTTTGCCTGACAGGTTTCAGACAATTTGTTAGGTTATTGCTTTTACACTCTGATCAATACATAGGGCTCATGGCAGGTGTGACCAGTCTACAGGGGATGCTTACTCCTCCTAGGCACTTGATCCCTCTGGTGTTTCCAAAAATCCATGTTTTTGCCCTGTTTATGATTCATTTCATTTTGTTTACTGGATTTATGACATATATCACTGATTGTTTCAAGCCGCCATTCCTTGAGATTTCACATGACTTTTTTCTACTATTCATTTTTTAGTTACAAAAAACACTTGTAAAGAATGTAGAAGTACTTATATGTATTATTTTCAAATATCATGTAAATGAAAGTTGTTAGTTCTGATCTCATACACAAAAAAGCTTATTTTAAGCATATCTTTCTGTCTAAATCGTTTATGTATATAATGCACGATACTTTCCAGATAAGTTTATCAGTTTCTTTATGTAAAAGAACAGTTTCCTTTTCCATAGCATTCCAATGATTTCATCACTTCTAAAACACCCTGAGAAAATTTACCTTTCATCGACCACAAAGTTTTACATGGAAAACACAAGAGCTCTTTATGGCAGATTTGCGTTTCTTTTTTCCACCTGATACAATGAGCGACCAAAGTGCTTTGTGTTCTGATTTCATATTAGCTTCCATCTTGAAAATTTTTTTTAAAGAGTTCAACTGCTTTAAATCTGTGAGAAATGGTGTTCTTTGTTTCTCCAGGCATCTCGGCATAAGTTTGTGTGAACCCCTCAGGCTGGAAGCACGGATCCCATCCAAAATCATTTGATCCTCTGGGTTTCACAATTTCTCCTGGTGTTTTTCCACAAAATAATTTCACCTCAGAGTCTTTTTCACCTGAGCTGTAGGCTAAAATACACATGGCTGTGGCTGATTTATCCTCAAAGCCATGTAACATTTTGTGTAGACCTGCAATATCCATTACAAATATAATTTCTTGTGTAAAATCTACATGTATATTCAATATTTCCAAGAAAAAGAAAATATACCCCCCCCCCCCAAAAAAAAAAAATCATAAAGGAAACAAAAAATAAAACAACAACAACAACAAAAATTATCAACACTAAATATGACTTAGAAAATCTCCTTCTGTAAGTTAAAATAATTAGTGTGGTCTCTGCAAGGAAGTGAAAAAGGGAGAACTCTGGATTTACTTTTAGTTGCGGGAAAAGTTTACCTTCTGGTTTCAGTTTCTTGAGGAACCACTTAATATATGGACCTGGGAGACCACCCAAAGCATTGAAACACAGACTGGTATCCTCCGTAACCACAGGGCACTTCAGCTGTTCTGCAGCCAGCTTACATTTCTCCCTAGCAACGTCCTCTGGCTCTCCTTGAAATTCTGGCAAATCAATATCTGCATTGGTTATCTATTAAATGGAATACATGTACCAGTTTAAAGCATAAGCTTGATCACAATATCAATTTCACACATCAGTATGCCTACAAATTTGAATGATTATCACCTTGTATGGAAAATCATCTCCAAGTATTTGCATAAATTCTTTTAATTTGTTTTTATTCCCTGTACAGAGAACAATTTCTTCCTTTTTCTTCTGTTTTTTCACTTCAGACATTATAAACCTCCTCTGAAATTAAAGAAATCTAATTGATAAAAAGAAGTCCATGTGCATGTATTTGTTAGTCATTGATACATGTATATCATATCAACTTAAGAAGTGTTTCATCTCTAGCAAGTTTTGGAGCCAGTTCTGTACATTGGAATTGTTTATTTAACTCTCTCTTAGCTCTGCATTGCTGAAAATGTTCATGAGAAAAAACTAGAGTCCCTTGGGCCACAATGATTACCTGGGTCACCTTGGCCCTGTTCATCTGAAGAATATTCGAAAATTTCCCCCTCTTTATTCTGTGAACAATTACCCCATATTGTGGTCCCACGTTAGCCCTAAGGGTTATGATTAAACTGAACTTGAATCCACAAAACATGGGAATGTTTCAATATCAATATGACTTAAATGGCCTTGCTGATAAAGGAAAATAGCCTTTTTTTTAGAAGATTTAATTCTTCTCTGTGGCATATGCATTGTATATAACTTGATAGCCCATTTTAACCCAACTTAGCCCAATGATCCATAATTTGAAGAAAAAAAAAAGAGAGAGAATCCACACAACTTTCATCTTTGAGTATTTAAGAAATGAATGCAATATTTTTTTCTTTGACGGAAGTATCAAAGAAAAATCTGGATGGAAAACATCATCAATGCATAGCGCATTGATGAAAATGTTTTCCGTTCAAATTTTTCTTTACTACTTCCATCAAAGAAAAAATATTTCATTTCTTATCATTTGATTATGATTTAAAAATAATAAAATGAAAATTTCTTTCACTTTAGTATTTAATTTATGCATCAAAGACTTGTATAGAAATGCATCACAATTAACAACCTTGCTGAAATTCAAAAATGGCTGAATGTACAGATCTACGCACATTGAAGTTTTCCATCCAAGTTTTTTTTGACACATCGATCAAAGAAAAAATTATAAGATTTATTTCTTATCATTGAATACCCTATAAGCAGAAATTTTAGTGAGGATTCAATTTTGGCATTTTTAGTGAGGGTGTTGAGATTGCTAAACATTGCTAACAATTCATTCCGTATTAAAGTAACCATTATCTTTCTGTGCATCATAAAATTGCTTAAATTAAATATTGATTTTTAAGGACAAATCGCTAAATTTGCGTCTCACTAAAATTTCCACTTATACGGTATTTATCTTTCAATGATGAGATTTAACTTGAGAACGAATGACTGTCCAACATATAGCTTATGGTTACCTAAATTTTCACAGATGCATAGTAATACATAATGAAGAAACAACCTTCTTAAATATTGTCGTGTCATTACCAGCTCTTTATAACAATGATAGTTTTAACAAAAAAAATTACTGTTGTGTTTTTAATTTTTGCTATATCCCATTGGGTATATTTCCCCCGGAAAGCTGATATCTTTAGGTTCGTAAATGTAAAGGGAAGCTACTCAAATATAACCCTAACAACTCTTTCTAGGTCTCAGAAATTTTGGATTTCATTTGCGAATCTCTTCATCTGAATTTCAAACCGAACATCACAACCTGTCCATGCATAACACAACATGCTGTAAAACCTGAAAGAGTCTCTTGCTGACTGTTTAACATTGAAAGAATTCCGTCCTTGCTCAGTGTTGTTTTTTCTCAAGCATTCGATCATTTCCTAAGAATGAACAGATTAACAGCATTTCCACGCTTTGGTAGGTTAAAAACATTTCTTCACAGTTCTAATGTTTATACCAGTTATCTTAAAGACAAACATTTAATATATGTAACTATGATTAGGCTTGAGTATCGCATGTTACTTAACGATACATATGATACGGTCATGTGATACAACCAGGGTTAGAAACTCCCTAAAATTACAACTGGCAAATAATTGCGAGTACCAAGAAAGTGAACTCGCAATTTTATAAGACTTCTCACAATTTTCATATAAAGTTAAATTTATATAAATTAAATACATGCAACTTAAGGAAAAAGTAACTACTGTACAATACACAAAATACAACTACAGTGTGACTTTTATTTAAATTACTAATTTAAATCAAAATTTAAATTACTGATTTAAATCAAAAGCATTGTGTTCTGTCATATTATATAATTTTGCTACAGTTTCAATGCAATAAAAATCAACTCGCAAGTTTTTGCGAGTTACCTAATTTTTAACTCACAATTTGGGAATCCTAACTCGCATTTTGCAAGTTGTATATAATGAATTTTGAACCCTGACAACATGTACAGTTCACAATACAGCTGTCAACCATTGAATTAACTGTTATCTTTACATATTATTTTTTGCTAACCTCCATGATTATAGAAAATATAAAAAGAATATCTTGATACCTCTGACTCAAAGTTAATAAAAGGTGGATTTATAGTCTTGACCTTGTATTTTTTTCTTTGCTACCTTGGTTTCAGCCATTTTAAAAAAATAAAATTTGTTAAGTTGTATGTAGAAGTAGAAAATCAATGAAAATTATCTTGTACTGTATCACCATACATACATGGTGATACGATATGCATATCATGAGCCCTTGCTATCAATATGACCGATGTATTGACATATCCTTACACCTCTAGGTATGATGATTTCTTTCCTTCTTTTCCGCAACTGCATTGTTGTCATTGCAGACGATCTGATTTGTTTTGCAAAGGGGGATAATTAAGAATAACAAGAAACGAAAGCAGAAAATAACTCAGGAATGTAATGGACAAATTTTGAAAATCAGGAAAATAGAGTGAAAGTATTTAATTTTCTCTTTCACAAAGTAATCTGGAAGCGGGAAATATACATGTAAAGTCAGCCAAAGTAGTTCGGGTTGCTAACTGCAAGTGAACTGCAGATTCTATTGATGCAGTTATCAAAAGAATTTTTTATCCAATCAGAATCAATTATTTTATAGAATTAAAATGATTTGCATATTAATATGATTTAGACTGGCCCTGCTACTCTGACTCTTGAAAAAAGATTTTTTTTCAATTTCCTCTGCATTCACATGTAAAAATCTGATCCCCTAATCTGGCCTTACCTTACCTCAAGGAACCATGATTTGAACAATTTTAAATGTAGACCACCTGAAGATATCTGCATATTAACAGTATTTACCATGGCCTTGCCTTTCTTGAGAGGATGACTTTGAAAGACTTTTTTCCTCTATATTCACATGTTTAAGTTTGATCCCCTATTATGGCCCCACCCTATCCTTACAAATGAACCATGATTTGAATAAACTTGAATTGGAACTTCTGTATTAATATAGCCCTGCTGTTTTTGAGAAGACTACTTGATATCTAGGGGTAAAGAAAAAGATTTTTGAAGATGACATTAATTTTATGGTTTTGACCACACCCCTCATGCCGCAGGGAGGTTGAGACCATAAATATCAGTTTTTGTTTTCTTTTATCCATAGATCCTATGAACCAAAACTGGATCTGTCTTTCCAAAGAAGAAGCTGAAAATATCCAAGTTTACTGCCAACAAATGTCACACAATGACAAACAAAAATTGGACTTGGGTGACTTAAACACTGACTTAACATCAAGTAATTACATCAATGCTCTTTCAGAAAAAAGAAATGGGTTTTCAGAGATACTTCCTTCAAATGACTTATTGCAATTGTCAAATAAAATTATTAATATGGTTACTGGTACCATAGTACATGTACCAGTGATTATATTAAGATTCTGAAAGTAATACTTTTAAAAATGAGTAAAAATCTAACTAGGGTTACAAAATTAAAATGTTCAAAGCTATTTTTTCACCCATTTTTTTTAAAGTTATTTTTTAAAATTATGCAATGTTAAAATACTGCAGTGATGATGGCACTACAGAACGATAGCGAATGTATTACTGCATTGTCACCCTATCTCTCCATCTTAACATTGTCATTGTATTATCGTGCCATTGCCAGGTCCGGCACAATCTCTTGATTTAGCTATATATAGCTTTATTAAGCTATTCAGAGTAGCTTGATTTAGCTATTTTATCACACCTTTTTCTTAAATGTGTTATTTTCTCAGCATGCACAAAAAGTCACACATTGGTGCAGTGATAATATTCAACCTTGAACTCTTCTGAAAATAATACATATAAAAATCAGTCATCAAATTGTGTCTCCTTAAGAGACTTTGTACTCAAAGTTCTAAAAGTTTTGGGGCTATATAAAGAACTGATACAGTTACTTCTTCAATGAAATTATAAAGGAGGCCAATTATGGTCAACAAGAAAATTGATCATTTTGTTGATTGATAATAATTCAGTACAATGAGAAGCAATCATACTTATCCATGCCTCAATGCACACAAGGTAGTGTACAGTTCCCCAAACAATGGAAATTCATCTTTTGCTTAAAAGTATTCAATTGCTGCAATGTTAGAACTAGCTATCTTTCATTTTGTTTGTTGTCTTGATAGCGCATAGTACATTTATGAATAGTCAAATACATGTGACTTTTTGTCTATTTCTTACAAAAAACAGTTTTCTGAAAAACTGCATATAAATAGCTTTATCAAGCTATTTTGAATAGCTTGATAAAGCTATATAGCTATTTCAAGCTATATACTGTAACAGTAAACTTCTTTATAACTTGCTCGGTTATAAAGTATCTCCAGATGTATAGTAGCAATTCTGTAGTTCCAGCAAAGTGTCTATATATTTCATTGGAAAAAGCACCCCTTACAACGTATTTGTATATAACATAGTATTGCTTATAAAGTATTTGAAATTTGGTCCCGTTACATAATTACACCTCTTATAACGTATTCTGACACCTGGTTTCACACCTTTTCTATCAGCTCGGTGACCATGGATTAGTCATGGTTTATTGATTTCATAGCTTGATTAGTCATGGTTTATTGATTTCATAGCTGCATGCGCCTTAATGTGTTTTTCTAACGAGGTTTCTTTGTTGTTTCAGGTAGATGTATTATAATAAATTATTTAAATAAAGTTCATCAGGTAGATGTATTATTTAAATAAAGTTCATCAGGTAGATGTATTCATAATTAATTGTTTGAATAAAATCCATAGACCGCGAGGACGACAAGAGAGTGCCTGACACATGTATACCATCTACCCAGACGATCAATTACAGGGCTTTTGTCCGAAATTACAACTTCGTAAATTTGTTTGAATGTGTGAAAGAAAGTGTTTTCTCCGCTCTGGCAACTGTGGAAATTTAAAAAAATGTCATCAAGCCAAACAGACAAAACTTTTTTAAAATGATCTGACGATCATCAAGATTGTGCAGCACTTAGTGCCATTGAAATAATTTATACTTTGCGAAAATAAAATGTTATTGAAGATTAATCTTTCTTAATAGAAGAAATGAAACCAAATATACCTGTAAATCATTTATTAACATACTATAAATACTTTAAAATATTAATAACACACTAGTGGTTTGAAATGTGTTTACGGTAAAGGTGTACTGAGTACTTCCGGTCTCCGTTTATAACGTACACTGGTTATAACGTAGGATTTATCACAGTCCCTTGAGATACGTTATAAAAGATGTTTACTGTAGCTAAATCAAGAGATTGTGCTGGACCTGATTGCATCATTATCATTGCACTATTGCACCAATGCAATGAATGCATCTTTGCACAATCGCACCAACCTTGACAACCTTGTTCTCTTACAGTATCAGAGAGTGTGAATTTCTGTAAAAGGTAAGTTTTAAGTTTAATTCTGGATTTTTCAGTTGTATTACCTCGTGGATGTGTCAAAGAAAACTATTTCATATATTAAAAAAATCGGAGAACCCTTGGGATACGGAACGTAGGGGGGGTGTCCTGTCCCCAAGCACCTGTGAGTAATTTTAGAGTTTGAAAATCAGAGCCAGAAGATCTACTTACACAATTCTTAGCAGCAATACCAACAAACATGTGCACTTTCACTTTCAAAGTTTTCCGCTCTTATTTTCGTATTTTTAAAAAAATATATGTATAAGAAGAACATAACCAGCAATTCATATGTATGAATTATTTGTTCAAAAGAAAAGAGACCTATATTTCATCTTCTTGTTGTTTTGATGAATTTACATAAAAATTCAATCAACTCTTCTACGAAATTTGCGTAAATGTGGCTAAACAGAGTGTCCTATATTTTCCAACTTTCGGGGGAGAACACAGCCAACGCGGCGAAAAATATGTCGTATTTTCCAACTTAACTAGCATATTTATTTGTAGGAAGTACCTTCAAAATGTCAAGACATCGTAATGTGCGGACTATGAACTATGATGATGGTTTGGGATTAATGATGTTGTATATTTTGATAATATAACGCAATCTCTTTTTACCTTAATACTAATAGTAACCCGAGATTCCTCTGTCTGTAACACCAATATTTACCAGATGTTTGCAAGGAAGTGTTATACGTCACACGACATATTTAGAATCTGTAATTCCCCATTACGAATTCTTTCAGGTCTCTTGAAGACCACTTTGATGTAATTTACTAGTCACTGTCTGACGAAGACAATTCATGCAAATATAGCTGGGTTGCAGAAAGGCACATGAAATGCACTTTACATACAGTGTGTGCCAAATTAAAAAGCACTACCCAAATGCCTGAACACAGGCACGAAAAAGGTTTTGTCTTCCACCTATTCCCACTTTTTATAAAGCTTTGTTATTTATATTTTTTTGTTTCTGGTCACCTAGCTGCAAATCTGTAGCTTGCTGGTATGAAAAAATTAGGATGAGTGACCAGAGAGCTACAGTGCCACCCACTGAAAAAGTGTATATTTATTGAGCACCAAAAAAGTGCATTTCAACTGCCATCTTAAAATATTACTAACCATGTGGTCCTAACATATTCATCTACTATATCCACACAGGGACCTATATACTAACAGGATAGACAACTCTCGCAAGTCTCAGGATATCTCATAAGCTGAAGGATTTTATAAGTCAATTTTAATTAAACATAATTATAATCAAATATTTCAGATCAAAACCTTAATTTAGCTATTAATTTAGCTATCAAAAAATTATTCAAGATTTGTTGTTGCCACTGTTTATACTCCTAAGCTTAGTAGTAGTTACCTTTATTTCAAAATCAGCACATGCCCTTGGTCGGCTGTATTTCCGAGATTTTCGCCGATTTTTGTGTTTGTTTGATTTATACTTATATTAATATTATAATGTATGCTTTAAAATTTATTAAACATACATTTTAATATACAAAAAGAACAGATTACATTATTCAGAAAACAGGCTTTTTACTGGGAATAAACTTAGTTTGAAAAACTTGTAGTGTTATACATGACATTTTGGGTAAATAAACATGGTGCTGAAGGAGTTGCCTATCCTGTTAGTATATAGGTCCTTGATCCACATCCAAACATTTCCAATAACCGTTGTTAATAGCCCTCCTGGGCCTGAAGTTGAGACCATCCAAAATTTCACCTATTCATACTGCCATTTTTGGTGGCACGACACTTCAACCCAATGCACTTCATGCAGATGTCAAATACAAGAGTATTTAATAGAGGTCTTAAGATTTTTTTTTTTGAAATTGGGCCTTTGTGCAGTTGCAGTAATAATTTGGAGAAATAAATACAGAACCATGCACAATAAATATACATTTTTAGCTCTTCTGAGCCAAACGGCGTGCGGTGTGCGTAAACTTTTTAGAATATGGGCCATAACTCAAGAACCCCTTGGCCAATTATTGTCAAATTTGTCACAAGGTATCCTTGGCCCAAGGGCTCCCTTTTGTACTAAAACTGGGGTTGTGACCCTTTAACAAGGGGAGATAATTAGGAAAATAGAAACAAAAGTACTGGTTGCTAAAAAATCTTCTTCTCAAGAACCACTGGGCAGATTATCACCAAACTTACACAAAAGGATGAGGATATGCTGTAGATTAAAATTTCCATGGGGATTTACCCTGGGGCAAAGGGCGTGGTCTCAAGGTCACTTCAAAGTTGACCAAAAATTACATTTTTAGCTCACCTGAGCTGAAAGCTCAAGTGAGCTTTTCTGATCACCCGTTGTCCGTCGTCCGTCCGTCCGTCTGTAAACTTTTCACATTTTCAACTTCTTCTCAAGAACCACTGGGCCAATTTTAACCAAACTTGGTACAAAGCATCCTTGGATGAAGGGGAGTTTAAATTGTTAAAATAAAGGGCCAAGCCCCCTTCCAAGGGGAGATAATCAAGAAAAGACAAAAATAGGGTGGGGTCATTAAAAAATCTTCTTCTCAAGAACCACTGGGCCAGAAAAGCTGAAACTTATGTGAAAGCATCCTGGGGTAGTGTAGATTCTAAATTGTTAAAATCATGACCCCCGGGGGTAGGGCGGGGCCACAATAGGGAATCCAAGATTTAACATTGAAAAATGTAGAAAAAATCTTTAAAAATCTTCTTCTCAAGAACCACTGGGCCAGAAAAGCTGAAACTTATGTGGAAGCATCCTGGGGTAGTGTAGATTCTAAATTGTTAAAATCATGACCCCCGGGGGTAGGGCGGGGCCACAATAGGGAATCCAAGTTTTACATTGAAAAATGTAGAAAAAAATCTTTAAAAATCTTCTTCTCAAGAACCACTGGGCCAGAAAAGCTGAAACTTATGTGGAAGCATCCTTGGGTAGTGTAGATTCTAAATTGTTCAAATCATGACCCCCGGGGGTAGGGCGGGGCCACAATAGGGAATCCAAGTTTTACATTGAAATATGTAGAAAAAATCTTTAAAAATCTTCTTCTCAAGAACCACTGGGCCAGAAAAGCTGAAACTTATGTGGAAGCATCCTGGGGTAGTGTAGATTCTAAATTGTAAAAATCATGACCCCCGGGGGTAGGGCGGGGCCACAATAGGTATTACAAGGGGAAATCGGGTGAAAAACAGCAAGGCCAAAGTTACTCAGGTGAGCGTTGTGGCCCATGGGCCTCTTGTATTAAAATGTTGATATTTTGCTTACTATAAGGACTAGGATCATCAAATCTTGTCAGTTGATGCATCTAAGGACCTCATATCATGTTGACTCAAAAGTAGGTCATGGTGACCTACTTTTTAAATTTTGCGGCTATTCTTTTTCAAAATGATTTAGAGGCATATTTTGAACAATTTAAGGCCTATGATCATCAAACTTTGTCAGTTTATGTATCTTAGGTCCTCGAAGTATGTCAACTAAAAAGTAGGTCACCTTGACCTACTTTTTGAAATTTATGGCTTATCTTTCTCAAAACAATTAAGGTCATTAATTCGAATACCGAGAGGTTTAGAATCATTAAATCTTGTAAGATGATGCATCTTGGGGCCTTAAAACATATTTATTAAAAAGTAGGTCACAGTAACGTACTTTTTGAACTTTGCAGGCATTTGATTTCAAAGCGTTTTAGAAGCATAATTTGGACATTTTTAGTTTTATGATCATAAAACTTTGTAAGTTGATGCATCTTGGGTCCTCAAAAAAGGTCAACTGAAAGGTAGGTCATCGTGACCTACTTTTCAATTTATATGACTATAATTAAATATTTCAGGTACTAATTGGCTTAGAATCATCAAACTTTGTCAGTTGATGCATCTTGGGTCTTCGGAGTAGGTCGACTAAAAAGTAGGTCACAGTGACCTACTTTTGAAAATTTATGGCTTTAATTAAATGTATGGGGTACTAATTGGCTTTGAATCATCAAACTTTGTCAGTTGATGACTTTTGGGTCTTCGGAGTAGGTCGACTAAAAAGTAGGTCACCATGACCTACTTGCAAAAATTTATGGCTTTAATTAAATATTTTGGGTACTAATTGGCTTAGAATCATAAAACTTTGTCAGTTCATGTTTCTTGGGTCCTCGGAGTGCAACAACTGAAAAGTAAGTCACGGTGACCTACTTTTAAAAATTTATGGCTTTAATTAAATATTTTGGGTACTTTTTGGCTTAGAATCGTCAAACTTTGTCAGTTGATGCATCTTGGGTCCTTGGAGAACGACAACTGAAAAGTAGGTCACGGTGACCTACTTTTGAAATTTTATGGCTGTATTTAATATTTTCAGGAATTATTTGGCTTAGAATCGTCAAAAATTTGTCAGTTGATGCATCTTTGGTCCTCGGAGTAGATTGACTGAAAAGTAGGTCACTGTGACCTACTTTTGAAAATTTATGGCTTTAATTAAATATTTTCGGTACTTATTGGCTTAGAATCATCAAACTTTGTCAGTCGATGTATCTTTGGTCCTCGGAGTACAGCAACTGAAAAGTAGGTCATCGTGACCTACTTTTGAAAATTTATGGCTTTAATTAAATATTTCAGGTACTTATTGGCTTAAAATCATCAAACTTTGTCAATTGATGCATCTTGGGTCCTTGGAGTACAACAATTGAAAAGTAGGTCACTTTGACCTACTTATAAAATTTTATGGTTATAATTGTAGAAAATATTTTAGGTATTAATTGGCTTAGAATCATCAAACTTAGTTGATGGGTCCTCAGACAATGACAAGTGATAAGTGGGTCACCATGACCAACTCTCAGGTACTAATTGGCTTAGAATCATCTTGGGTTCTCAGAGTGTGAATTGGAATTTCAAGGGTTTATCTAAATATACAGGATACTTCGAGGGTTCAGATAGAAGTGATAGGTTGCACAGTTTATCAGAAGAGCGATTCAAGGCCCATGGGCCTCTTGTTATGGGTGGCACTGTAGCTCTGTGGTCTGTCAATATTTTTTTTTTCGGAGAACTACAATTCTGCAGCTTCCAGTCACCATGTTGAAATGACTAATGATGTGAAGAGAAAAGTTGAGACAGAGACTATCACTGACTTCAAGAAACACTTTGAATTAAAAAGTACCTGAGAGTTTGAAAGGAATGGAAAGATTGGTGGGCAGTGGGACTCAATTATTTATGAACACATTGTGATGGAATTTTTATAGTGCAGCAGACTCCATCAATGTGTAAAACAAAACAGTTAAATTGATCTTAATTATTTCTTTGAAAATCTTCTTCTCTGCCCCTGGGTATTATTTAAACAAACTAAGTACATTGTTATGATACACAAGGATGCTTCTTCCAAACTTGTGAATTTCATGGCCCCAGGGTCAAGGGTTCTGTTGAAAAAGGAGGGGGGGGGGGGCTCTATTGATTATATAGTGAAAAAACAAAATTCTTTTCTCGCTTTTGGTTAAAAAGCAAAGAAGCTAAGTGTATAGTTATGATGAGCAAGAGTGCTTCTTCCAGACTAGTGAATTGCATGACCCCTGGGTCAGATGTGCTGGTGTAAGGGTGGGGCTCTTGATAATACATGTATAGTGAAAATGTGTTAATTCTATTAAATAATCCTGTCTGCTCCTTAGTGTTAAGCAAATAAACAATATTGGTCCCAGGGTCAAGGGCTCTGATATATCTCAGTGGGGGGGGGGGGTGCTCTATTGATAATATAGTGAATCTGTAGTAAAAATTCATTATTTCTTTAAAAACCTTCTCTGCACCTGGGCATATCAGAGGCAAAAAGAGTAAAAGTTTTAATAAGGAAGGGTATTTTTACCAGATTTTTGAACATCTGCACCATTTGGTCAAATGTTCTGGCTCTGGGGCCATAAAACTTAGACAATCTCACTTTTGATCTCAGTCTCACTTTTACCAAAGAATTTAATAGTGGAAAAGTGAGACTGAGATCAAAAGTGAGCTTGTCTAAGTTTTATGGTCCTGGGGCCTGGTCCTGGCCAGGGCTCTATTAATTTGTATTCTACTGAGAGGAGTTATCCCCCTTTGCCATTTACTTTTGACAATCACTGTAAATAATGCACTTGAAAGGTTAGTAGAATAAGAGAATTATGCAAGAGTTTTTATTGTATAATACAAAAAGTACTTTCATAGTTTTAATGATCAGGTAGACTTGTAAGCAATAGATAAATAAACATAGGTAATCAGAGATTACAGAGCTCACCTCAACGAATGTTGTCTTTAAGTAAGGCAAAGTCCCACACTAAACTAATAATCTAGGAGTGTGCATCCCTAGATGCAACATTTATGCAATTTTGGTCTGATAGGGCTTGCAGTTACTTGGGAATAAACTTATCTGAAAACTTAAAACTAGTCACTCATCCAGAAAATGTAAGTCAAATCCGGCATCCGAAGCAAGTTTTGAGATTGTTCGTCCCTTGATGCATCATCCATGCAAGTTTGGTTCAGATAGGCCTTATAGTTACTTGGAAATGACATCTGCTCCAAAAACTTTAACCTGAACACTTATCCAGAAAATGTAAGTCAAATCCAGCATCCAAAGCAAGTCCAGTAGTGTGCATCCTTAGATGTATCATCCATGCAAGTTTAGTCAATATAGGGCTTATAGTTACTTGGAAATGACATCTGCTCCAAAAACTTTAACCTGGTCACTCATCCCAAAAATTTAGGTCAGATCCAGCATCCGAAGCAAGTCCAGTAGTGTGCATCCTTAGATGTATCATCCATGCAAGTTTGGTCAATATAGGGCTTATAGTTACTTGGAAATGACATCTGCTCCAAAAACTTTAACCTGGTCACTCATCCATAAAATATAGGTCAGATTCAGCATCCGAAGCAAGTCCAGTAGTGTGCATCCTTAGATGTATCATCCATGCAAGTTTGGTCAGTATAGGGTTTATAGATACTTGGAAATGACATCTGCTCCAAAAACTTTAACCTGTTCACTCATCCATAAAATATAGGTCAGATCCAGCATCTGAAGCAAGTCCAGTAGTGTGCATCCTTAGATGTATCATCCATGCAAGTTTGGTCAATATAGGGCTTATAGTTACTTGGAAATGAGATCTACTCCAAAAACTTTAACCTAGTCACTCATCTGGAAAATGTAGGTCAGATCCAGCATCCGAAGCAAGTCCAGTAGTGTGCATCCTTAGATGTATCATCCATGCAAGTTTGGTCAATATAGGGCTTATAGTTACTTGGAAATGAGACCTGCTCCAAAAACTTTAACCTGCTCCAAAAACATTAACCTGGTCATTCTATAGCTGAAAATGCAGCATCTGAAACCTTGACTGGTACAATAAAACACACTAGAAGCATCCTCCATGCATCTCTGACTAATATAGGCCATAGAAGTACTTGAAAAGAAAACTGCTCCAAAAACCTTAACCTGGGACGCCGACGCCTAGGGTATTACATAAGCTCCCCCAACTTCGTTGAGGTGAGCTAAAAATGAAACAAAAATAACTTGTCTTATTAAATGTTCATCAAAGACCAAGGAATTAAAATAGTACAAAAGCACTGATAGTTTGTTAATATACTGTATGGTGATAGTGATAAGTGAGGAACAGATTAGAACCTAATTTATGAACTGTTAATGAATACTAGACTAATTATTTTGTTGATTCTGATCACATTATTTTTCTTGGGCAGCAAAGCTTCACCTTTCAGTTCATTTTATACTCTATGGATCCTCCAGATTGTTGTATTAGACTCAGGTGACCGTTAAGGCCCTTAGGCCTCTTGTTAAAATTTGAAATCCTTAAAATGTCAATCTCTCATGATGAATAAAAAAAAAAATTTCCATATTTTTTTCTAAGACAGTGATTTATCTTTCAGAATATTATGATGAAGATGAAGTCTATGGACATTCTTATGATGATAGCTACTGTGTTTCACCAGCAACAGGTAACTGAACAATTGTATCATATTAATGCATTCAACATATTTTTGAACATTTCGAAAATATTATAAACATAATAGTAAGAAGGAAACATACTAAAGTGAAACACATCCTTTTGTATTGCAATTCGAAATGTAAGTTATCTAAAATGTACCAGCAAGATATAATAATTGTATTCTATGTTTCTGTAGCTGCCCAGTTCACATTCAACAGAGAGAGAGATGTTAACTTGTCGTCGTATATGGAGGAGGGAATTCCCGAGGAGGAAGATGAAAGTGAAAGTGACCTTGAGCCACTTAGTGATTCTGGGAGAGACAAGATTAAACTTGATGACATTGAACAAGGTTATTAATTTCAATTTTATGGGTTTTTAATTTTATCTTAATATCAAATTAAATGTGTGTACAATTAAAATATAGTAAAACTTCAGTATATAGACATCTGCTGGATTATTGGAAAAAGTCATGATATCTGTAGTGTACTATCAGAGCAAAATAATGAAAGGTACATACATGTGAAATCAATTATCATTTGCTTGCAGTATGTCCAGATATTCCTTTTATTTTTAAGTACAAATGATGAGACATAATTGAGAGTTTCAAGTTTCCAGGGCAGTCTCCAGTAGCATTTTTTCACATGCACTGTTTCAATGTTTACTGTCTACTGCCAGAGAACTGTCTTCTTTACTAAGACAAAAAAAGAGAAGAATTCAGAAAAAAACATTTTATCATTTGAATTATCACTAGTGTAACAAGTTTTTAGCTCTACTGGTCAGAGACCAGAAGAGCTTATGCGATAGTAAGGTGTCCGTCGTCCGTCCGTCTGTCTGTCTGTCTGTCTGTCTGTCTGTCTGTCTGTCTGTCCGTCTGTCTGTAAACAATTTTTCAAAACGCTACTCCTCCTACAGTTTTGGTCCGATTTCAATATAACTTGGCACACAAGTAGACTACACTAAGATACATAATTTAGTGCATCGGTTTTTGATTTCGATGGATGGTGTTGCCATGGTTACTAAAAATAGAAATTTCTGTGAAATTCCTTTAAAACGCTACTCCTCCTACAGTTTTGGTCCGATTTCAATATAACTCGGCACACAAGTAGACTACACTAAGATACATAATTTAGTGCATCGGTTTTTGATTTCGATGGACGGTGTTGCTATGGTTACTAAAAATAGAAATTTCTGTGAAATTCCTTTAAAACGCTACTCCTCCTACAGTTTTGGTCCGATTTCAATATAACTCGGCACACAAGTAGACTACACTAAGATACATAATTTAGTGCATCGGTTTTTGATTTCGATGGACGGTGTTGCCATGGTTACTAAAAATAGAAATTTCTGTGAAATTCCTTTAAAACGCTACTCCTCCTACAGTTTTGGTCCGATTTCAATATAACTTGGCACACAAGTAGACTACACTAAGATACATAATTTAGTGCATCGGTTTTTGATTTCGATGGACGGTGTTGCCATGGTTACTAAAAATAGAAATTTCTGTGATATTCCTTTAAAACACTACTCCTCCTACAGTTTTGGTCCGATTTCAATATAACTCGGCACACAAGTAGACTACACTAAGATACGTAATTTAGTGCATCGGTTTTTGATTTCGATGGACGGTGTTGCCATGGTTACTAAAAATAGAAATTTCTGTGAAATTCCTTTAAAACGCTACTCCTCCTACAGTTTTGGTCCGATTTCAATATAACTTGGCACACAAGTAGACTACACTAAGATACATAATTTATTGCATCGGTTTTTTATTCAATTGACGGTGTTGCCATGGTTACTAAAAATAGAAATTTCTGTGAAATTCCTTTAAAACACTACTCCTGCTACAGTTTTAGTCTGCTTCTAATATAATTAGGCATACAAGAAGACTATACTAAGATACATAATTTATTGCATTGGTTTTTGAATTCAATGAACAGTGTTGCCATGGTTACTAAAAATAGAAATTTCTTTGAAATTCCTTTAAAACGTTACTCCTCCTACAATTTTGGTCTGATTTCAATCTAATTTGGCACACAGTTAGAATACACTACGATACATAATATGTATTTCTGTTTTTTTTATTTGGGTGAATGGTGTTGTCATGGTTACTAAAAATAGAAATTTTAGTGAAATACTTTCAAAACGCTACTACTCCTAGTTTTCATTTGATTTCAATATAACTTGTCACAAAAGTAGACTACATTAAGATACATAATTCTATTTATTGTTGCATGTTGCAATGCTTCAAATCCAAGTGCTACTTTTCTTTTGTTATACAGACAGACCAGTAGAGCTACAGTCTCATCAGAGACTTCTGGTTTTAACATGTCTATAACTATTTTTCTGGTTCCTAAAAAAAAAAAAAACATAGTCTCTTTTAATCAGAAAATGAATGTTATAATTTCTTAGATCAAATTGTTTAATTTGATGAGATAAGTTTTACTTTGAGATGTTTTAATTATAAGAAGTAAGATCAGTTTCTGTAATAATGTTTTTACATTTAGTTTTTAGCTCACCTCAACGAAGTTGGGGGAGCTTATGTAATACCCTCGGCGTCGGAGTCCCAGGTTAAGGTTTTTGGAGCAGTTTTCTTTTCAAGTACTTCTATGGCCTATATTAGTCAGAGATGCATGGAGGATGCTTCTAGTGTGTTTTATTGTACCAGTCAAGGTTTCAGATGCTGCAATTTCAGCTAAAGAATGACCAGGTTAATGTTTTTGGAGCAGGTTAAAGTTTTTGGAGCAGGTCTCATTTCCAAGTAACTATAAGCCCTATATTGACCAAACTTGCATGGATGATACATCTAAGGATGCACACTACTGAACTTGCTTCGGATGCTGGATCTGACCTACATTTTCCAGATGAGTGACTAGGTTAAAGTTTTTGGAGTAGATCTCATTTCCAAGTAACTATAAGCCCTATATTGACCAAACTTGCATGGATGATAGATCTAAGGATGCACACTACTGGACTTGCTTCGGATGCTGGATCTGACCTATATTTTATGGATGAGTGACCAGGTTAAAGTTTTTGGAGCAGATGTCATTTCCAAGTATCTATAAACCCTATATTGACCAAACTTGCATGGATGATACATCTAAGGATGTACACTACTGGACTTGCTTCGGATGCTGGATCTGACCTACATTTTCCGGATGAGTGACTAGGTTAAAGTTTTTGGAGCAGATGTCATTTCCAAGTAACTATAAGCCCTATATTGACCAAACTTGCATGGATGATAGATCTAAGGATGCACACTACTGGACTTGCTTCGGATGCTGGATCTGACCTATATTTTCCGGATGAGTGACCAGGTTAAAGTTTTTGGAGCAGATGTCATTTCCAAGTATCTATAAACCCTATATTGACCAAACTTGCATGGATGATACATCTAAGGATGCACACTACTGGACTTGCTTCGGATGCTGGATCTGACCTACATTTTCCGGATGAGTGACTAGGTTATAGTTTTTGGAGCAGGTCTCATTTCCAAGTAACTATAAGCCCTATATTGACCAAACTTGCATGGATGATACATCTAAGGATGCACACTACTGGACTTGCTTCGGATGCTGGATCTGACCTACATTTTCCAGATGAGTGACTAGGTTAAAGTTTTTGGAGTAGATCTCATTTCCAAGTAACTATAAGCCCTATATTGACCAAACTTGCATGGATGATACATCAAAGGATGCACACTACTGGACTTGCTTCGGATGCTGGATCTGACCTATATTTTCCGGATGAGTGACCAGGTTAAGGTTTTTGGAGCAGATCTCATTTCCAAGTATCTATAAACCCTATACTGACCAAACTTGCATGGATGATACATCTGAGGATGCACACTACTGGACTTGCTTCGGATGCTGAATCTGACCTATATTTTATGGATGAGTAACCAGGTTAAAGTTTTTGGAGCAGATGTCATTTCCAAGTATCTATAAACCCTATATTGACCAAACTTGCATGGATGATACATCTAAGGATGTACACTACTGGACTTGCTTCGGATGCTGGATCTGACCTACATTTTCCGGATGAGTGACTAGGTTAAAGTTTTTGGAGCAGATGTCATTTCCAAGTATCTATAAACCCTATATTGACCAAACTTGCATGGATGATACATCTAAGGATGTACACTACTGGACTTGCTTCGGATGCTGGATCTGACCTACATTTTCCGGATGAGTGACTAGGTTAAAGTTTTTGGAGCAGATGTCATTTCCAAGTATCTATAAACCCTATATTGACCAAACTTGCATGGATGATACATCTAAGGATGCACACTACTGGACTTGCTTCAGAGGCTGGATCTGAGTTATATTTTCCGGATGAGTAACCAGGTTAAAGTTTTTGGAGCAGATCTCATTTCCAAGTAACTATAAGGCCTATCTGAACCAAACTTGCATGGATGATGCATCAAGGGACGAACAATCTCAAAACTTGCTTCGGATGCTGGATTTGACTTACATTTTCTGGATGAGTGACTAGTTTTAAGTTTTCAGATAAGTCTATTCCCAAGTAACTGCAAGCCCTATCAGACCAAAATTGCATAAATGTTGCATCTAGGGATGCACACTCCTAGATTATTAGTTTAGTGTGTAACTTTGCCTTACTTAAAGACAACATTCATTGAGGTGAGCTCTGTAATCTCTGGTTACCTATGTTTCATAGTATGATTATTTCATGTACTCTGTTTACAGCTAAACTGAACTCTTGTTTGGAGGAGATAGGAAATGTCCTAGGGGATACCATTCCAGAGCACATTGTTTCCCAGGCTGTTGTAAAGCATAAATACAACATTCAGGCTGCCTTGAATGAACTTTTAAATCAGAGTGGTATATGATGGAGTTAAAATATTACTGTACTGAAACCATTGAGAAAAAAAATATCAAAAGTTCTTGCAAAATAATAAAAATATGCATTTTAAAAGGTCTTTGTAACACATAGTATTTGATGTTAATTCAGTGAATTTAGATGAATCTGAACTCTTTCATTATGACTTCATTGTTTTATCGCATGTTTTCAGAGGCACCAAAACCACAAAGACAACCAAGGCCAGACAGACGATCCAACAGACAAGGTGACTATATTTATCAAAAATTCTTACAGTTAGAGTGAAAAAATGTTGATATCACTATGTAAAATACTTCATTTATAGTATATTTACTTCCTTTTAGCTGATAGATTTAGTTTGCTCCTTGCTTCTTAAGTCATTGCTTAACATTTTGCCCTCTTGTTTTTTTTCCATGACCTTTCTATGACCTCTCTACTTGTTGGTGATTGGCTGCATGTTAACTTCACCTGATTCTATGGAATTTGCTGGAAATGGTGGTATTTCATGTAATATTTGGCGATGGTAAGGTAAGATGATGATGATGATTTTGATAGCTTTTTAGAATCTTTGGAAACTGATGGTGAATGCAGCAATATATTTACAAGTCAAAGTGCAATGTCTCCAAAAATTCTAAAATTTGGTTCATCACCCAAAGTTGATTACATTCCAACAAATAAACAAAAATTAATGCAGGGACAAATATCAAACATTTCTGAAAGAAGCTTTTGTAAATCAGACAGTAGTTTGTCTCATTTAGCAGAAAAATGTCAGGGAACTTTAGAAAAACAAAAATGTTCAAAAGTTGAAGAGGACAATTTTGAAACTAATTCAGAGGTAAAAAAGCAAGGTCTCTCACTTGCTCAGCTTGCAGCTGAACATAAAAAGCCTTCGCTATCACAGCTTGCAGCAGCTAAGAAAGAAGTTTCTTTAGCTCAGTTGGCATCAGAACAAAAGGAATTGTCTCTAACTCAACTTGCAGAACAAAAGAATGCATTGACTGGTATAGCCTTGAAACAGCAAGGTCCATCACTAACACAGCTTGCTGCAGCACACAAGGGAAATATGTATCCAGAGGCGAAAAAGCCCTCACTAGCACAGCTAGCTGCAAAACAAAAGGAATCATCAACCTCATCAAAAGTAGTGGGACTGTCTGTTGCTGAGACCGAGACAAAAAAGCCAGTGATGTCTTTAAGTCAACTTGCCTCAAAAGAGAAGGGGATATCCTTAGCCCAGCTTGCTTCTAATGGAAAGGAAACTTCTTTAAACCACCTTAGAAAAACACCAGAAGATTCCTCTTTAGTTACAACTGCAGATAAACCAAAAATATCTCTAGCTCAACTTGCTAAAGCACAAAAACAGGAATCTCTCACTGCTCTTTCAGTAGCAACAGTTGAAGACCAGTTGTCCACAGACCAAAAGGGGACATCTTTAGCAGATCTGGCTACAAAGCAGAAAGGTCTATCTGGGGTTAGAGCAAAACAGGGAGAAAAAGCAATGTCTCTAGCACAGCTTGCATCAAAAAGCAAAGCCTCTTCACATAGTACTGGGGTTTCTCTAAGTCAGCTTGCTAAACAACAAGAACAGATTGGATGTTCAGCTTTGACTGTTAGTTTAAGTGAACTTGCAAAGCAAAAGAAAGTGAAGACTAAAGGCAGCAGTGATTCAGGATCAAAGAAAATGGCAGGAATGTCTAGTAGTACTCAGCCAATAAGTATTCCCTCCGAAAATATTTCACTCAAAATGTTGGCAAAGGAAAAGTCGTTGCTGGATCCTTCAAAATCATCAAAGGAAAATAGCCAGGAAATGCAAACAGAGGAAACTGATTTGAATACTAAGAAATCAGCAGAAGATGTAATCATTGAAAAGCTGTCTTTAGATTTTGACACCTTACTTACCTTAACCAAAAAGCCGTCATTTGTTGGAAAAGTTATTTGTGGAAACTTTGCTGTACTGAAAAAGAAGTTAAAGAGTAATGATTATTATACTAATCAGCCATTTTCATTTGTGAACCAAAAACAACACACAGGTCGCCATTCACCAGAACAACAAAAGAAGTTTCCTACTTTTGATTTCTCTACACCATCACCAGATGATATCATAAAAGAAAAGCAGAAGAAAGCTTTTACTCGTTCAGGGCAAAGAGTGGATTCCAAGTGACAAAATAGCATTCCCTTAATACTCCCAATCTATTGTCATAATGAACTGTTTGAACTAGAAAGCATTAAATGTGTTTCAGTATGCATAATTAACATAAGCAGCATAATGTCTGCAATAAAATTGAAGAAGTTTTTACAACTCTAAACCCTAAAATATACTTGTAAATAACAGTTAGTAAATAACAGTTAGTGAACAAAGAAGGTTTTCCTTCTGCAAGATTAAAAATGAAAGAAATGCATTTGTAATTTGATATTTAATAATGTATTTATTTTTTCTTTACTGTAATTTATTTCAGCTGATTCACTTTATGTAAATGTAAATGTGATATGCAAGGCATTGAAATAAATGTAATTTGTAAATAGAAATAATAAAATGAAAATGTAAATAGAAAAATCTCTAGGAATTTACATGCACCGATTTTGATTTATGACTTTGTACAATTTATATTTTTCATGTTTGTTTTTTTTTGTTTCTCTGTATTTTTATACCACTGAATTGATAATTAAAGGCAGCATTCTAATTTGTTTATTTGATGATCATATTCAAACAACAGAGAATTATACATGAATGTCATTATCAGTAGATGTATTACCTACATCTGTAGCTTACTGAAAGGAAACATGTTGGATTCTATTGAACGAATGAGACCACTTGGGTTATCAGGTCAGAGATACACTTCTGTAGCAGTTGGTTAACAATTAAGACTCCTTTTTTAGCATCATGTAAAAACCTGTACCTATACATCTTGATTAAATATGATGCATTATGGTCCCGGCATCAGGTGGATCCTCCTTCAGTGGTTGTTTCGGGGCTGTCCACTACAACGCCCAGAGGTGTGCAGCCTGGGATGATCAAGTCCAAACCTGAAACCACTCAGCTCACTGCTCTTATTTATGAAGTTTGCTGCAACACACTGTGTGATTTAAAGGGAAAAAAATCCTCAGTGTACATGTACATCATCTATTGGCTTGAGTGGAAGGACACTGAATCAAAATCGCATTCAAAAATAGATTAAAGATCTTAAGGCTAATAATCAATGAAGTTAAAAACAGAAGCATTAGAAATAAAAAGGAGACATTACATCATTTCTTTAAGTTATTTCATGATGTGGACATTTTTCTCTACTTTCCTCTCTTGATGATTTTTCATTATTCCATAATAATGGCTGCTGTTGGTCATGTTGAATTTGAGAAAATGGGTATATTAGGTAGGTGAAGTTATTTGTATTAGTAATTTCATTATGACTTCCAGGAAAGAATATTGCTTCCGCTATTCTTCAAGTTTCACATAACATTTTATCCACTTAGTAAAATTTGTTTCTAGAATAAATTTGATGTTGAAAAACTTTATTGGAGATAAAGAAACTTGCTTGAATTTAACTGATGTATATGTAAAATGATCACATCAGGGATTGTTCTTTTGAGGGAATGTAAGAAAAATAAATGGATTCTACACATCATATTTTACAAATTTTTTTCTTTCAGAGTTTGCACCTGTTCAGCCAACAGTTCAATTAAGAACACCAGTCAAAAAGAGTCCAACACCTGACTTGGCCAACACTACTTCTGCCACCTCACAGATGAAACTGGAATCCAATGCAGAACCTAGTGTCAAAATCCCAGTAAACGACACCAAATCAGTTCCTAGTACTGTTAAAAATGGTGTAAAAGAATTGAGGACTAACGATGGAAACTTAAATGTAGACAATGAAGTGACCTCTAGAAACAAGGAAAGTAAAAGTGTGGTAGATGTGAACCTTAAATCTGTGAATTCAGAGGTGGATTTAAGTGGTGATCTGACTCAGAAAAATGAACTAGCTACCCCCAGCAAATCAACTAGCGGTATCCCAGCAACACCAAAGAGTACATCAAAGTGAGTCAATGGAAGATTTGTTGATTGCGTAAATTGAAATTTGTCAAAAAGAGAAGGGTGGGTAAATTTTAAATTTATGGACCAATAGTGTTGCAATTTGAATTTATGTAATCATATTTTCATTTACACAGAATGAAACAGGATAAAGCAAAATTAAAGGAAGAATTTGAGAAGAGGAAGAGTGGAAAAGATCTACTGAACTTGGTTGTTATAGGTAAGGGTGATGTATTGTAAATGTATGGAATACAATATAGAATACAATTTATATAATGACAGAGAGCCATTTCATTAAAACTGTGTCATTTGTATCCAGTTTCCACAATTGGCTTTTTTGTTATTCTTTGTAAAGAAATACTTTCCACAAAAATCTGGTATTTCCTATAACTGTGTTAGCAAAATGTATATGTCAGAGTTTGTAATATTGAAATAACTGATGCAACATTTCAATAGGTTTATATGTGGATTGGACCTGAAAATGAAATACTGTTTGCAGGATTATTTTTTGCTGCATGTAATTGTTACAGTGGGAAAAGGGGTGAAAATAAAATGGGACAAAATTATCAGCGTATAAGTACACATTGACAAGCACTTGAAATACTAACCATTTTGTTACAGGTCACGTAGATGCGGGTAAGAGTACTCTGATGGGGCACCTGTTGTATCAGTTAGGGGTAGTCAACAAGAGGGCCATGCACAAGTATGAACAGGAGTCCAGAAAACAGGGCAAAGGATCATTTGCCTTTGCTTGGGTCTTAGATGAAACAGAGGAGGAAAGGTTGGATATTTGTAAATATTGATTGTACTTATTCTTATATAAATTGAAAATACATATACCAAAAGCATCTTTATCTTATGCAAATGAAAAATGTGAGAGTTGCATCAGTTACAAGTTTGGGTTTTGGTTTGCTACTTGCAATTGGGTCATTGGGTCAGTCTGTGTGTGAACACTTATTAACATAGTAATTTGACTAAGTGATTTCTGACATTTTCAAAACAGAGGATGGTTAAAGGAGGATGATATTTTGGAGTCACTTAATCAATAGTCAATGTGAAAAGGTCAATATTGATATGTCTGAATACTTTTATTGACACTTATTAAAAAAAAAATGGTTCTGTATATTCTCTACAGGTGAAGAAAGGTTTGAGGAAGACACCCTGTCTTCTGAGGTTGCAATCTGAGGTTGCTCAAAGTTCAAGATTAAATAATCAAAAATATTATTGTGAACATGCTGTAGGGCATGGATGATTTTGTAATTATTATTTTTTTTTAGTTGCTCAGTTTTATTTACTTCTCAGTTTCTTATGTGATACATGTACTTAAATTACAGGACAAGGGGAGTAACTATGGACATTGCTCAAACAGCATTCGAGACTCCCAACAAGCAGATTACATTATTAGATGCACCTGGACACAAAGATTTTATTCCCAATATGATAACAGGTAATGGGCTTTTACATTTTTTTTCTAAGAGGGCATGCTGTGGTGAAATCTTGCATCAGCAATTTTGGCAGTTGCTGTTTACTAGTCATTACTGCACAACAAGAAATATGTCCATAGGACATGAATGCCCACCCAGGGTTCTTTAATAATGCAATAAGAAAAGAAATTACCTTGCTTCTTTGTATTAGATACAGTTAAATGAGAAATAGTGAGGTCAAGGTTACAGGGAAGGTTAAGGTGAGAGAATTATGACACAGTTGAATAGCTCTCACCAATTAATATGAGTGCATGAAGTTTGATGAAAGTATTTTGAATAGTTTCTTTAAAACTGAGTTTCAAACACAACAGATAGTAAAGTCAAAGGTTATAGGGAAGGTCAGAATAAAAAAGAAATTGGACACAGTTGACAAGTTCTTACCAATATGTGTAAGTGCATGTGTTTAAAATAATATCTTTAATAGTTTCTCTGAAAATAAGCTAATTGCAAAATAAAGAAAAGTAAGGTCAATAGTTCTCACCAATATGCATCGGTATATATGTTCAGATAAAAATATTTTGAATAGTCAAGATTAAAAGAAAGGTCAAGTTCAAAAAATTCCAGTGCAGTTGAATAGCTCTCACCAGTATGTATCAGCATATGAAGTTTGATAAAGATATCTTACCGGTAAATAGTTTGTTTGAAATTGAGCTAAACACAAAGTGTGATGGATGGAAGATGGACATAACAAACACTATATGCCTTGGCCATATTCAGGGCAGGGCATAAACATTCTTATGAAGAAAGATATATAAAAAAAAAAATCAATCATAAAAGTTTTGTATTAAGACAGTGACTGATTCATTCTTATTGTATAGAGTTGTATCATATATATATTTCAGGTACTGCCCAAGCTGATGTTGCTATTCTAGTTGTCAACGCTACACGAGGGGAGTTTGAGACAGGATTTGAATCAGGGGGTCAGACTAGGGAACATGCTCTCTTGGCTCGATCACTAGGTAGGCAGTAAAGAATACTAGGGCTGTCACGGTTCCAAAATTTTTCGGGTCGGGTCGGTTCTGTAAATTTTCGGTTCGGTTTCGGGTTTTTCGGGTCGGGTATTTACATCTATTTTAAACCTTCATTTCATGAATTTAACTTGAAAAATCTTTATTTGTTACATTAAATTTACATTGAAAACAAGTCTTAACCATGCGAACGTCTAGACATCGGTGACTTGGCCTACTATTAGCCTCAACCTGACCATTCCTGCTCGTTTTGATAATTATCTAATACTTCCGTGACAAGTGTTTTGTCATGGAATGAAGTAGATTTCAGTTGTGATGTTTATTTATCACTGTTATCGTCATCATTCCTTTGATTTTGACGCCATTTTTTGTATTGAACAGACTCTAATATATAAACCAGACCCGAACCGAAATCCGGAAAAATGGAACCGGAACCGAACCGAACAACTTGGACCGCGGTTCTCGGTTATTTCGGGTACTCGTGACAGCCCTAAAGAATACATTTTGTAGGATCAAAGACACTGATTGCAGATATAGGAACATGTTTAATACTTAATATGTATTTTTTGTAACTGCAGGTTAATATTTGTTTTTATCATATACATGTAGGAGTGTCACAGCTAATAGTTGCCGTCAACAAGATGGACACAGTAGATTGGTCACAGAGCCGTTATGATGACATTGTGAAAAAATTAGGTCAGTTCTTGAAGCAAGCTGGCTATAAAGACTCGGACCTGTCCTATATTCCATGCAGTGGACTTGGTGGGGAAAACCTTGCTAAAACAGTCTCAGAACCTAAACTAGCAGCTTGGTATAAAGGAAGCACTCTAGTGGAACAGATAGGTAAACTGAAGATTCATACTGTTGATATCCAGATAGGGTTTTATTGCATATGCATGTACATAAACTTAGGTTTCCTATTCCATGATGCTAAGTCTTGAAGACTGGAATGCAAAGCAAATCTGTTTAATGATTGATCAGCTTTTATGATAATATTCTGCATGTTTCTTCAAAAGTATTAAGTTGACCTTGAGAATAATGAATATTAGCCTATTTGCCAGAAGTAAAGTTATCTTTACTTAATGAAAATCAGAAGGATGTTTTTTTTTTAACTCACCTGAGCTGAAAGCTCAAGTAAGCTTTCCTGATCAAAATGTGTCTGGTGTCTGTCTGTGTGTTGTCTATAAACTTTTTACATTTTTGACTTCTCAAGACCACTGGGGATAGTGTGGGGCTGCAATAGGAGATTAAAGTTTTACATAGGAATATAAAGGAAAAAATCTTTAAAAATCTTCTCAAGAACAGCAAGTCATAATCATTCATATTAATATGGTTGCATCCTGAGGTACAGTAATCTAGATTCAGACTTGTTCAAATCATGACCCCAGGGGATAGGGTGGGGCCAAATTAGGAGATCAAAATTTTAATATATTAGGAATATATACGTATGTAGGAAAATTCTCCTCAAGAACAGCAAAACTGTGATTACTCATATTAATATGGAGGCATCCTAAGGTATTGTAGATTCAAGTTCATTCAAATCATGATCCCTGGAGGGTAGGACACAGCCTCAATAATAGATTAATTTAATCAGTATTTTATTATGTAAAAATCAAATTACATAATTTGATTGGACATTAGACATGGCCTATATAAGTCCTCTCCAATAATAGATCAAAGTTTTACATAAAAATATATTGGGAAGAATCTTCGTATGCAAACAACAAAACCATGATCAGTCATATGATCAATCTTATAAACAAGGAAGCATCCTCAGGTAGTGTAGATTCAAGTTCGTTCAAATCATCACCCCTGGAGATAGGGTGGGGCACAATAAGATATCAAAGTTTTACAAAGGGATAAGTAAACATTTTTAAAAATCTTCTTCTCTAGACAGCAAAGCCATGATAAGTAATACATGTATAAGTATGGAAGTATCCTCAGGAATATATAATTTCTTTATTTTCTTCTTACTTTTTTTGACTTTTTTTTTACCTGGTATATTATTGATGAAGTTCTTGGGCAGTCTTATAGACTGAACTTACTTTGTTACTAGCACAAAGGACAGACTGTATTTTCTAATTTATTGATCTTCCCAAAAATTTGTTGTATCCATGTGTACAGGAAAAAATTTCAGAACAATAGGGCCATGTTGATCGAATATGATACTGTAGCATTCTAATGTTGTGTGAATTTGACTTTGATTAAATCACAGCTCTCTTAAAATCTTACACTAGATTTTGGTCCACAATATGGAGTCAAATTTTTTATGAAATAAAACAGGTAATGAAGAACAGCAGGATTAAAGTAACTCGAGTGAGCGTTGTAGCTCATGGGGTTCTTGTTTAGAATTTCATTATTTAAAATCTGTATTTGTGCTGAAAATGTTAATCAGATCACTTTATTTTGCAGATAAGTTTAAGCCAGTTGAACGGTCAATGGATAAACCTTTCCGTTTGATTATCAGTGATGTTTTCAAGGGATTGGGGAGTGGATTCAGTGTGGTGGGTCGAGTCAGCTCAGGGTCAGTCCAGACTGGAGACAGAGTTCTTGTACAGCCTGCGGGGGATTTAGCTGTTGTTAAAGGTAGAGTTACTTTTATGTGGATGATTTGTTTCAGGGTTTGAAAAAAAAAATACATACTGTACTTAAATATGCAGCCAACTGTATTGTAAGTAGCCTGGAAGGAAGGGTGGATAAAATTATGTGCTTTAAATGATAGAGAATGTAATTGCCTATTTAATTTTTAAAGGATATTTTAAAAACAGAGAAAGATTTGTTTTCATGTTAATTTGACTTGTGATATAGGAGCAGTTAGAAATATTGCAGTGTATTTTGGGTAATTTAATTGTAGGGGTGTCTATGGAGGATTCAGACAGCACTTGTGGTTTTGCTGGAGACCATGTAACAGTCATTTTAACTGGAATGGACATGGCTCATGTCAATGTTGGTAAGATAATGAGATTTCTGTTACAAAGGGGAGCTCATATTAATTTCTGAATTTTTTATGGCATGTTAGAAGTCCATTTTCCCAAGAAACAGTTTTAAGCCTAGTTAATAGTGGTAAACAAGTTGACAGCATTTATGATTTGAATGAAGAGAATCCAGTAGTCTTCTTGAGAAACAAAAGTGATTGTAGGTACAATCATGCAGTACATGTATTTACATCGTGCTAAGTAGAGTCTTTTGTATTCAACAGGTAGTGTATTGTGTGACCCTCAGAATCCTATAAAATGTGCCATAAGGATAAGGGCAAGGATTGTCATATTCAACTTGGAATTACCCCTGACAAAGGGATTTACGGTGAGAATTGGTTTATACGTTATGTTTGGAGTTTTACATATAAAACATAAGTAAGCCAGTAAACACAGATTAAGGTACAGCAAGCTGGAGAATACCACATAATTACTTGTGGGAAAATGTTACAAACAAATATAATACTTATTCATGAAATAGAATTAAAGAATATTGAATGGTTAGTTGATGTTTTGTTTTTTAGCTCACCTGAGCTGAAAGCTTAAGTGAGCTTTTCTGATCACATTTTGTCCGGCGTCCGTCTGTCTGTCCGTCTGTCTGTCTGTAAACTTTTCACATATTCGACTTTTTCTCAAGAACTACTGGGCCAATTTCAACCAAACTTGCCACAAAGTATCCTTGGGTAAAGGGGATTCAAGTTTGTTCAAATGAAGGGTCACACCCTCTTTCAAGGGGAGATAATTAGGAATTAGTGAAAAAATAATGGCATCATTTAAAAATCTTCTTCTCAAGAACCATAGGGCCAGGAAAGATGAAACTCATGTGGAAGCATCCTCAGGTAGTGTAGATTCAAGTTTGTTCAAATCATGACCCCCGGGGTAGGGCGGGGCCACAATAAAGGATCAAAGTTTTACATAGAAATATATAGGAAAATTCTTTAAAAATCTTCTTCTCAGGAACAACAAAGTCATGATGAGTCATATTTATATGGAAGCATCTTCAGGTAGTGTAGATTCAAGTTTGTTAAAATCATGACCCCCTGGGGGTAGGGCGGGGCCACAATAAAGGATCAAAGTTTTACATAGAAATATATAGGAAAAATCTTTAAAGATCTTCTTCTCAAGAACAGCAAAGCCATGATAAGTCATATTTATATGGAAGCATCCTCAGGTAGTGTAGATTCAAATTTGTTCAAATCATGACCACCGGGGGTAGGGCAGGGCTGTAATGGACTATAAAAGTTGTACATATAAATATATAGGAAAAATCTTCATCTCAGGAACAGCAAAGCCCAGATTGTTCATATTTATATGGAAGCATCCACAGGTAGTGTAGATTCAAATTTATTCATATCATGACCCCCGGAGGTAGGGTGGGGCCACAATGGAGGATCAAAGTTTTACATAGAAATGTATAGGAAAAATTTTAAAAATCTTCTTCTCAGGAACAGCAAAGCCCTGATTGATCATATTTATGTGGAAGCATCCTCAGGTAGTGTAGATTCTTTTTTGTTAAAATCATGACCCCCGTGGGTAGAATGGGGCCACAATGGAGGATCAAAGTCTTAAATAGAAATATATAGGAAAATATCTTCTTCTGAAGAACTGCAAACCATGATTAGTCATTTTGATATGGAAACATATAGAAAAAATATTTCTTCTCAAGAACCAGAAAGCTATGTTTAGTCATATTGATATGGAAGCATCCTCCGGTAGTGTAGATTCATGTTCAAATGATGACCCTTGGGATAGGGAGGAGCCACAATGGGGGGGGGGGTCAAATTTTTACAAAGGAATATATGGGAATTTTTTTTTTAAAATCTTCTCAAGTACAACAAAGCCATTTGTTATATTGACATGAAAGCATCATCAGGTAGTTTAAAATTCAAGCCCCCCCCCCCAAGGTAATCTTTTCAATACTGAAATGATTTGTGGTTTTGCCTAGCCAATTTGCTCAGGTGAGCAATGTGGCCCATGGGCCTCTTGTTTTTACCATTTTGGTGTAGGTTGTGTTCCATTATCAGTCTATCACAGAGCCAGCTGTGATTAAACGTCTCAACAGTCAACTCAACAAAACCACGGGAGAAGTCATTAAAAATAGACCCAAGTAAGCAAGTCAAAAATCCAAAACTTCATGGGAAGAAAAGTCAAATTTCTGAGTTAAAACACCAAACAAGAGTTACATATACCTTAAATAATTATGTAAAATCAAGTCAGAAATTGTTACCATTTTCTTGAAGATTAGTGTGGCATCATGAGTTAACTATCATGTTGGCATTTTCAAAGATTTTTTTTTTAATATTTAGAATAGTTCTAAGTTGTCAACCAAATAATTTGTTTTTTTTAAATAAATGTTTTCTGAGAAAAAGCTTTTGTTTGTAGATGCCTTGTTAAGAACAGCAGTGCAGTTGTGGAGATTGAGTTTGAGCGGCCAGTCTGTCTAGAAATGTATAAAGATTTTAAAGATTTAGGCAGGTTCATGTTACGTCATGGTGGTCATACAATTGCTGCTGGACTTGTAGAGGAGGTAAATTAAAATTATGATTTTTTTTTTTTTTTTTTTTTTTTTGTGAAAATGGTAGATAATGTTTAGACTGAATGAATAATAGTTGGATTAAGTTTTTCATATAGTAAATGTAAATTTTTAGGATATAGTGAAATTTCTTTTAATTTTATTGGCTGGTTTGGAAAACAAAAACAGTCTTTGGATTGATGGTGACTATCTGTGTCTACAATTTGTTTTAGTTGTTGTTTTTATTGCTGTAGTTGATAACTTATTAGTGATATATGATTGTATCTTTTTACATTACTCATTGGTAACATGACCTTAACCTTGGACCTGGAAATGAAAAAAAAAAAACATTACAGTAATGACTTACTCATTCCAACATCACACATTAGTGAATCAGAGTATAATGTGAATACTGCCATTAATGAGGATTTTGAGGATCGTAAATAAAGCACATTCATATTTAGTGAAAATTTAGATACCTTAAATTTCTCACATAGGTTAATTATGACAAGATGTTCTAAATATTACCATTAAAGTTGACCTTGGTCTTTCAGTTAGTAGAAATGCATTTATTTCTTTTAAGGATAATATGTATATGTATTTGATCATGCATGAAAGAGATAAATTAAATTGAAATTTAGATTTTAAAATACCTTTAGAGTTGATCATGGCCTTTGACCTTGTTATCGTAGTTCCTACTGATGACACCAGGTGGAGCTAGATTTTTCCTCTTATATCACTATTGTGACTGTTTTGACAGAGGAATGAAGATAAGATGTATAATAGACATGTGTAGATGGATTGCAAATTTTCATGGTATGGTGATCCTTTTTAGCTCACCTCGAAGTCAAGATGACCTTATGCTATACCCTTGGCCATAAAGTTTTAGCCCATTCCCAAGTAACTACATGTATATGCCCTACCTGGACCAAACTTGCATGGATGTTGCATCTAGGGATGGACACTACCACACTATTGCTATCTGTTTTTGTCCGTCGTCGTCCGTCGTGTGTTAACATTTGAACATTTTCAGCTTCTTTTTTGGAAACATTGAACCAATTTCAACCAAATTTGGCATATAGCATCTATGGGTGAAGGGGAACAAAAATTGTGAAATTCATTACCCTACCCACCTGAGGCCTGAGGGATGGGGCTAAAACCATCAAACTTAATGCAATCTTTAAAAATCTTCTTCTTTACTCCTGGACATCAAGCAGTCAAACTGTTGGCATGATTGTAATAAGCACTGAGCCCTCTACCAAAATTTTGAAATTTATGGCCCCAGGGTCAGGGGTTCTGGTGCTAGGACGGGGCTCTGTTGAATATATTGTAAAAATGCATTATTTGTTAAAAAATCTTCTCCTCTGCTGCTGGTTATTAAGCAAACAAACAATATGCATAGTTATGATGAGGAAAGGTGTTTCTTCTAAAATTGTGAATTTCATGGCTTCAGGGTCAGGGGTTCTGGTGTTAGGGCAGGGCTCTGTTGAATATATAGTAAAAATGCATTATTTCTTCAAAAATCTTCTTCTCTAATCCAGCTCAAACAAACTGAATGCATAGTTATGATGAGTAAGGGTGCCTCTTCCTATATTGTGAGTTTTATGGCTCCTTGCTCAGAGGTTATGGTGTTAGGGCGAGGCTCTAATGATTACATAGTAAAAATGCAATAATTCTTTGACAATCTTCTCCTTTTCTCCTGGGTATTAAGCAGATGAACTAAGAATATAGTAATATGATACTCAGGTGACCTATAAGGCCCTTGGGCCTCTTATTTTGGATGCTGGATCTGACCTAGATTTTCCAGACGAGTGACCAGGTTAAAGTTTTTGGAGCAGGTCTATTCCCAAGTAAATATAAGCCCTACCTGGAGCAAACTTTTATGGATGATGCATCTGATGGACAGATGGACACTACCACACTTGCTTCGGATGTTGGATCTGACCTAGATTTTCCACATGAGTGACCAGGTTAAAGTTTTTGGAGCAGGTCCATTCCCAAGTAACTATAAGTCCTACCTGGACCAAACTTGCATGGATGTTTCATCTAGGGATGGACACTAACCAACCTGCTTTGGATGCTGGATCTGACGTAGATTTTCCACATGAGTGAATTTTAGCCATATTTTAACCAAATTAGTGTGGATGATGTATCTAGAGATAGACACTTCCAGATTTGCTTTGGATTCTGTCATTCTGAATCTGACCGACATTTTCTCCTGATTAGTAAACAGGGTAATGTTTTTGGAGTAACTATATTATAATATGACCTGTTATGATTAAACTTGCATAGATGGTGCATCTAAGGATGAAAACTTCCAGACTTGCTTTGGATGTTGGAACTGACCAAAATTTTCTTCATTAGTAAACAGTTAATAGTTTTTTGAGCAGGTCTATTTCCAAGTATTAACTATAAGTCGTACTTAAACCAAACTTGCATGGATATTGATCTTAGGAGGTACACTAACTAAAAAAAGAATATGATGTGAAATTTGCCTTACTTAAAGATAACATTTGTCGAGGTGAGCTTCGTAATCTTTGATTACCTATGTTTATCAGTGTCATGATATTTAAAGTTACTTTGTGACTTCAATATGAAGTGAAAACAGATGCTGAGAAAAAGTAAAAGTAAGTATGAGTGAAAGCCCAGCTGCATCATGGACAGTGATTTGCAATCCAGCCATTCTGTGGTTTCTTTTAGAATGTGCTAAAATGCTGTTTCTTTTTTCTTCAAGAACTACTTTCTTTAATTAGTGATTTTTTTTTATTGCAGGTATTGAAAACAAAATCAAAAACAGATGAAAATTCTCCAGAATGACAGTTTTTCCTAGGAGCTAATCCTGATATTTTGAGACTGCCTCATGCTTATCAGCTCTTTTAAGTCCTTGCCAGATAATTCTTTTAAAAAAAATTTGCTTCTTTTTAGCTCACCTGAGCCGAAGGCTCAAGTGAGCTTTTCTGATCACATTTTGTCCGTAGTCCGTCTGTCCGTCTGTCTAGCTGTCTGTCTGTCCGTCTGTAAACTTTTCACATTTTCGACTTCTTCTCCAGAACCACTGGGCCAATTTCAACCAAACTTGCCACAAAGTATCCTTGGGTAAAGGGGATTCAAGTTTGTTCAAATGAAGGGCCATGCCTTCTTCCAAGGGGAGATAATTATGAATTCGTGAAAAATTAATGGCATCATTAAAAAATCTTCTTCTCAAGAACCACTGTGCTTGAAAATATGAAACTTATGTGCCATGATTGGTCATATTTACATGAAAGCATCCTCAGGTAGTGTAGATTCAAGTTTGTTCAAATCATGACCCCCTGAGGTTGGGTGGGGCCACAATGGGCGATTAAAGTTTTACATAGGAATATATAGGAAAAATCTTTAAAAATCTTCTTCTCAAGAATAGCAAAGTCATGATTGGGCATATTTACTTGGAAGCATCCTCAGGTAGTGTAGATTCAAGTTTCTTCAAATCATGACCCCCGAGGGTCGGATGGGGCCACAATGGACGTTCAAAGTTTTACATAGGAATATATAGGAAAAATCTTTAAAAATCTTCTTCTCAAGAACAGGAAAGCCATGATTGGTCATATTTATATGGTAGCATCCTTAGGTAGTGTAGATTCAATTTTGTTCAAATCATGACCCCCTGGGGGTCGGATGGGGCCACAATGGGCGATCAAAGTTTAACATAGGAATATATAGGAAAAATCTTTAAAAATTTTCTTCTCAAGAACAGGAAAGCCATGATTGGTCATATTTATACGGTAGCATTCTCAGATAGTGTACATTTAAGTTTGTTCAAATCATGACCCCCGGGGATAGGATGGGGCCACAATGGACGATCAAAGTTTCAAATTGGTATATATAGGAGAAATCTTTTAAAATCTTCTTCTCAAGAACAGCAAAGCCATGATTGGGCATATTTACATGGAAGCATCCTCAGATAATGTAGATTAAATTTTGTTCAAATCATAACCCCTGGGGGTCGGATGGGGCCACAATGGGGGAGCAAAGTTTTACAAAGGAATACATAATAAAAATCCTTAAAAAAAACTCTATTTCCTAAGAACAGCAAAGCCATGATTGGTCATATTTATATGGAAGCATTCTTAGATAGTGTAGATTCAAGTTTGTTCAAACATGACCCCCGGGGGTAAGGGTGAGGCCACAATGGGTGATCAAAGTTTTACATAGGAATACATAGGAAAAATCTTCTACTCAAGAACAGCAAAGCCATGATTGGTCATATTTAAATGGAAGCATCCTCAGGTAATGTAGATTCAAATTTGTGCAATTCATGCCCCCCCCCCCCCTCCCCGAACCACTTTTATATTTAAACTTTTCAACCTTTCAAGACTGAACTGATTTCTGCTTTTTCCTAGCCATATTGCTCAGGTGGGTGATGTGGCCCTTGGGCCTCTTGTTCTTTTTATTATTTATTTATTCTTAAGGAAAAAGTAAAAAAACTAACATTTTTTGGTCATTCTGATTAATGGCTTGTTTAAACATGCTCATGTTTGTCTTCCTAAGTTATTTACTCCGTTGACAAAAGTCAAATTACTTGAGACTGGTTCAAATGACATAAGGATTTTTTTAAAACATAGTGTTTTTGAA
Organism: Saccostrea echinata; assembly: GCF_033153115.1. Classification (NCBI taxonomy): domain Eukaryota; kingdom Metazoa; phylum Mollusca; class Bivalvia; order Ostreida; family Ostreidae; genus Saccostrea; species Saccostrea echinata. The sequence continues at coordinate 2,126,257 of NW_026889830.1, read as the reverse complement.
AAAAAATCATGACAAACTTGAACATTTTACTCTGTGATTAATTGAATTTTAACTTTCTTTTAAATGTACATGTAAATTTAAATTGGTCCTCTGATACAAGTACCGGGTATTGTATTTAATGATATTTGAATTATGGTAAACTTTGTATTTCTGATTTATTATGTGCATTTTCATTTTCAACCAGCCTGCCCAGTACATGTATTTCAGTCACAGAAACAGTTTAAATATGTCAATGTTACGCAAATTAAAGCACTTTTAAGTGTTGCCTTTATAATTCTATTACATGTACATCACGCTGAGAGAGAGAGAGAGAGCAGTGGATCTAATTGTAATTTATTGTTCAGGAATTATATCAAAAGATTAGAACTTACTTTAATTCCATTTAATTTAAAGAAATAAAATGCACAGTTTTCCCTTAGAGTTGCCTGTTGGTATTTTAAGGGTACACTCTAATAATAGGGGTAGTACTTGTAATCTTTTAGTCTTTGAAATTACAGATTACATTTCAAAGATGACTTTTGGATTATGTTCTTGTTTGTTTGAATTTGGATCAATAAATGTATTTTGCCTAATTTATTTAAGATATGTTTTATCTCATATACTCTCAAGACAGGTTTGGGATTATCTTTGATCTTACTGCAAATACACTAAAATTCGTTTAGAAGGAACACAGGAATAGCAAAGTTTTTTGGGATCCCTGGTAAATTCTTAACAATTTCTTGTAAAATTTTATGGTTAGAACAAACTGGATAAAACAACTTTACAGATTCTGTGTCTTGTTGAAGATAAAAATAATGAAATGTGCATCTTTAAAACAAACTTTTAAGATCACACACTTTAAAGTATTGAACTGATATTTTTTTCATAGGTATTTATGTTTGAAAATTAATGCATCAGAAATTGTTCATTCTCCGAGATAATTTTAATATTTAATATTTCCCTGAACGTACTAGTGAATCATACTTAGAGTAAAATGTGTATTGCAAATTCACTTTAAATACTTAAATAAATTCATTATATGGATAAAATAAAATACAGATATATCAAAGTAAATTCACAGGTCCCTAGGACTTTGCTGCAACTGAGTTTAACTGTATGGAAACCTTTGCATTTGTTTCTTTTTTGCAAGTTTGAAATTGGAGAAAATTTTCAAAATCATCCTGGAATACTTTTTAAAATGTTATGTACAGATGTATGTGTTATAAAATTTTCTTGTTACATGTATTTTCATAAAAATGAAACCTTTACAAAAGTTTTGTAAACTATAAGAAATTACCCTCACAAATCTTTCCATTTTACAGTAAATTAAAACACGATCCATCACAGATATTTTGATGTTAAACAAAAATGTCATGACTCAGATCGGAAGACCAAGAATCATTGGTTATATTTTTCTTCTGGTAATGCTTTTGCCAGTTAAAAACAAAAGTGTTGTAAAATAAGAATATGTTACTCGTATTTTAATCTATGGCTGCATTCATGATGGAAACTTCCTGGTATTAATTGCTAGTATCAAGTTCCATTAAACAGGTCAAGGAATCTACCATATATGAATATTGTTGTCATTGCGCACAGAGGTGCTTACAGCGAGCAATTTTCCAATCCAATGAATGAGCCGAAAAGCATGATGGTCTACTATATGTTTATATTTTACCATCTTCGCTAGCCAAGGGTTTCTGATACGCTACTATCCTCATAAACCCTTGGCATACGGTGTTAAAAAAAGTTGGGATTTTTTTCTCAAGTTGTGATTGGAGTTGATCGACATCGTTCGACCAATCAGTAATTGTTTTTTGTAAATGAGGATATTTGCGTTCGGGATACATCTTGACTCTTTAATATCAGGAATGAAAAACGCAAGTAAACAACGATCCGTTAGATAACATGCCATTCTATGAATAGCTATATGGTGTCATCCAAAATCGTGCAAAATATGTGATTAAGAATCCATACTGAAGATGTAGATTTGCATTTTAACATGTTTAATAACAAATTAACATAACTCAATACCTTCTTGTTAATTTTTCTTTAAAACATTATTTTTTTTTAAATACGCTTTTTATTTCTGTCGATGACGCAATCTGTGCCAACCAGAATCGTGATCATGTGACGAAAACAATCCCGTCTTTTGTCAGCACCGTATGCCAAGGGTTTATGAGGAGAGTAGCGTATCAGAAACCCTTGGCTAGCGAAGATGATATTTTACTACAAACACGTGGGTCAGGGAAATTTAAGACGCGATTTCAAATGACTGCGGGAAAGTCAACTAATAATTATTTTTAATGTTTTTGTGAAAAACACAAAGAATAGGTATTAATTAAGATTTTCCATGCTCACAATAACAAACAAAGTCAATTTTCCGTGTTAAATAGTACGTTGAAATACTGCTCACAAAGTATTCACAAGTAAATAAGTACCCAGTTTTTATAACTTGGATATTCGTAAATTTGCCATGCTACTGGTGATATTCGTTGTTACTTTGTTATTTGTTTACTAGAAATCAAAAGTTAATGCAGTTATAAAAAACATAAGTCTATTGTTGTACGGTATTTTAATTCTCGTACAGTGATGATCGAAGAACGTGTATTGAGTAGCATATATATCGAAGTTGTATACGTAGTTAACAATGACAATACGTGAGTACACCTTGTTTTGGACCAGGGAATAGTCACGTGAAATTCATACTGAGTGATAGTACAGCATGGGAAAAACTGCCAGGCTATTGTCAACAAACGGACTTATACAATGGAGTGGAGAAAACCCAAATTTTTCCATTGTGAAACATTTTTATGTAAATGTGAGCATGGAACTAGTAGATAATGATGTACATATTTTATTAAGTGTGTTGCTTGCAAAAATGCATCATGTCTTTCCGAGAGCGATTTCAAAAACTGGCCTTTTTGAAATGTACATGTAGTATTTTTTGTAGTAACCCAGAATGCACTCATTTAGCTGATTTTCGGTTTGCCAGTCACGTTGGGTGCCTCGTTTAGCATGTAAATTTATTCTGACGTCACAGAAGATAGTAAAGGAACATGAAGCAGTTACTGCACTTTGTGTATAATGTATTGAAAAATGCTCAAGGTAATGCTATATATATTCTAAAACACTGAACGCTCCATTATCTCTGTAAAAAAAAAATGCAACTGGGATTCTGACTCTGAACTTTTCTCTACCATTTTCCATGTTGAGCAAGGTCATTCTTCATTCTGAAGTTGTAAGGCCTGAGAAAAATATGCATATATCTACTATTGGATGCTAATAAAAAGTAGGATCATTAGATACGATTTATATTTTGAAAAATTATTTGTTTACCATAAAGGTATACATTTTTTTTTTAAAAGTTTGAAATTCTCTTTTTCTGGCCATAAAAAGGTCTAAAATGAATTATGGAGATAACAAACAATAATCAAGTTCAAAAGTCCATTGAAACAATACAAATAGGAAGGAGAACACAGACCTCTAAAAGCATCAGAGGTGGAATCAGGTGCAATGGAGGAATAAGCATCCCTTGTCAACTGTCACACCGGTCATGTGCTCCTTGTCATGATCGGCCAAACAAAAAAATTCGTAGACGATTCAGTAAGTAAATAATGGCCTAACAATTAGTATGAAAAACATCAGTCAATGTTGGACTTAATGATAGATTGTATTTACTGACAAGGTCATTTTATCGACTGTAGAACTTGCGAAATATTGACTTCAAATGAGAATGTGGATATCCTTGTTTCATTAACTTGTTTGTCAATAGCATGCCTCATTTAGAAATTGTTTGTATCTAGAGCATGCTCTTGCATATCGAATCAACTGGGAGGCATAAACTCCTTATGCAGGTGATAAGGGTATATTGCTACGTAAATAAGGGAAGTGTTACAGACATGCAATTTTCTGAATTTTATAATGAAAAAAAATATTTGAGTCAGTGCATAAAATTAGGGTCAGTCAAGTAACTGTAAACAAACATATTTTTTTGTTAGGCCTAAGCAGCATTTATTTCTTCTTTCAAATGATATTGCTCACACAATGAATTGTTATGGTGTTCACAACATTATTAATACCAATCACTATTGATCTTTAATGGACTTCTCCTTAGCATCATGCATCCCTTTATCAGATTAGACTGAAAAGTATAATTAAATTGTATTCACAACTTGGTTTGCACCTGTCACTGACTAAAATGTTAAGTTATCCTCTTTTAAATTGTAGCAAAAAGTTAGCATAGTCATTTCGCGATCTTTGGACTTGTCTTTGATATGTTTGATAAATCATGACTGTAACCATGTTAAAAACTTGAGTAGCTTTGACTTGTGACCCTAAAGTGAGTCTTTGCATTTCTCCGGATACATACCACTTCTTCAGAAAGTTAAACACTGAAGGTCAAATGATTCTCTAAATGTGTCCAATAGCTCTCTAAATATTGTGTCCACAACACTATTAATGATGCATTTAACTTTGACCTTGACCTTTTGACTACTGAATAACTTTCTTTGGCCAACTTCAACCACTTAAACAAGGATGAAACAGAAAGGTTAAGTGGTACTTGACAAAAGTCCTTTTCTCCATGAGGAGAATCAGGCCATGGATAAGTTCTTTTCCATTTTGGTCTCTTTTTAGATTTCACAGGGGGCTTCAGTCAACAGTCTAAATCCTTTTGTTTCCTTTCCCTTTCTACAGTTACTGTAAACCACCACACTCTTAAAGTCTTGATCATTATACCTGGTAAGGTATAGATCGTCTACAACTACTGAAGCAAGCTTGAGACTTGGTCAAATGATACTCTACATTACATCAACAACACTGATTAAAAGATATCCTAACATTGACCTCAACCATTTGACCTTCATACGAATACAAGTAAGACCAGAAGTCTCTGATGAGTCAGTAGCTCTACTGGTTTGGTCTAATACTAAAAAGAGAAAAGCAGCATGTGGACTTGAAACTTAGTAGCAATGGCAAGTCATCAATAAATAAGAATTATGATTCTTGGTTAAGTTAACTTGTGTACAAATTTTGTTTTATTCATACCAAAAATACAAGAGGGGTAATGTTGTAAACGAATTCCAGTATTATCCAATTTATAGTAAACATTTGCAACAGTGTTAATCTAAATCAAACTCGATAAGCAGAACTATGTATCTTAAGAGTGCATCTTCACTAGCCATGCTACTCTCCTCACAAACCCTTGGCCTATTGTGGTATTGAGTCTGATTTTTTTTCTCAAGTTGTGATTGAGTTTATTGATATTGACCAATCAGCAAGTGCTTTTGAAAATGATGATATCTCCGTTTGTGATATACATGTATGTGGACTGTATAATTTCGGGAATGAAAAACACAGATGAAGTATGATCCATAAAAGAACCTGCCATTCTATTAATAGCTATAGTGTCATTCAATTTTGAGCTGATGTGCACATAATGTGATCAGGAATCTATATTGCAGATATACATTTGCACCCTTAATAACAAATAAACATCCCTAGATACCTACTTGTTAATCATTCTTTAAATACTTTTATTTTTAAAAATGCTCTTTATTTCTGTCCATGATGCAAGCTGTGCATATGTGGTAAGATTTAAGATCATGTGACAAACAATCCCAACATGATAGCACTATGGGCCATGGGATTGCGAGGAGAGTCCTTGGCTAGCAAAGACGGTTAGAGTGGTCTTCAAAAACATAGTCATAATTATGTATCTTTGTATAGTTTAATTTTGTACCATGTCTTATTGAAATTGGACCAAAACTGTAGGGAGAGTAGCATTTTGAATATATTTCACAGATATTTCTGTTATTACTAACCATGGGAAAAGAATTCTTCGAAATCTAAAACGATTAAATAGAATTATGTATCTTTGTATAGTTTACTTGTGTACCAAGTCTTATCAAATTATACCAAAACTGTGGGAGGAGTAGTGTTTTGAAAAATTGTTTACAGACAGACGAGGGACACCTTATTAATGCATAAGCTCCTCTGGTCTCTGACCAGTAGAGCTATAACATTATTCGCCTTGTGCTTATCACCTCCTTAGTATATTAGCTTTAGACAAACGTAAAATAGTGTCAAGTGTGAACTTCCAGTGTTCCTCCCTTCTGAAGTTTGGGTCCAGACATGATTGCAAGAAACAAACAGCTTTTCTGATGGACAGATGGACAAAGTGATTCCTGTATACCCTCTCCCCAAACTTTTTTTGCAGGGTATAATAAATATACATCTCAAATTAAATCATAACTCAATAGAAAAAAAACAAACTATTTTCAAAATGTAAGATGCAGTTTATTTACTTTACACAGTTTAAATCCTTCAAATCAAGCTTGCAAAAATTCTTCTGTGGATAGATTCAAAATTCAAAGCAAAACAGATTTTAAAACAATCTGAAAAAGCCAAACATAAGTCCAAGAAAGGCAAATTTGGCAATGTTTTTTCTTTCCCACCTTAAATTGAAAACAATAATTTTAAGCTAAAAGAAAGACTGTTAAGAACGCACAGACAATCCAAAACAGTACTTTTTATGTTGATAAACATGCTTTGTTTACGGTACCAAGTAATTAAACATTGCATAAACATGTTACAGTGTAATCTTCACACTTCTTCAAACAAATTTGTGAAAGAGAATTTTTTTTTTTACATGTTTTACCATTTAACCCTATTACATCTTTTCAATAATATATTACTTGAAGCCACTTCAAATGACTAGATTCCTGCACTGACTGGACAATATGACTACCATGACAAAATAACCTTTGAATGAATAATATCCATTTGGGAAAAAAAACAATAACACACTCATGACCATTTAATCTGACCACAAACAATTGCAATGCTTCCTGCATTTTTCTAATGAAGCATGAAACTTCTTCACAAAAACTAAATACAATTTAATCACATTAACCAAAGGATTATGCAAGGTGTGTAACCTAATCACCATTTAAACTGCAATAAAAGTGAATTTCAGTTGTTGAACAAGAGGAAGTACTCTCACTATCCTGACCACATCATAAACAAAAAGCAAAAACTGCACTATTATGAGAAGAATTTTCTCTTGCAAACTTGGCACCCTATATATACATCATTTCTGCCATACTTGACATTTTCTTTGGAATATACACAAAATCATCAAAATAGCAGGCTAATTCATCCACAGTCATGTCATCTAACCTAGCCTCCTGTGAACAACTCCTCTCTAAATACTGGTCAGAACTTCTGCTTTTTACACTTTCAGAACCCACAGCTTTGGAAAAATACATAGGGTCAGTTTTAGACCTAAAGTGGTGTTTATGGTTGGAAGATTTCAATCTCTTATGAAGACTGGCATTTTCTAAATCTTTTCCTTTTTCGCTAAAGCCCTGATTTAAGGAAGAAAAATTTTCAAGATTGGTTTTACACCCTGCCCCAAAAAGAAAGGTACTGTTTGTAGGACTGTCCAAAGCACCTGTCACTGGCAACTTAGTTCTCTCCACATGTAAAGGAATTTTCTCACTATGCCTTCCTTTTTTCACTAACTTTAATCGTGCTGATCTTATAATTTGCTTTCTATCCTTCTCTGAGTGATGGAGTTTTAGTCTAGCTTCCCTTATGTATTTACGTGGGGGCGGTGTCAAACTGGTAACTTGGGCATAATTGTATTTCTTCTCTGTCTCTGCTTGAGATCTTTGCTTTGAACACATGCACTGCTCATTTTCACACTTTTCATGATTTAAAGATATTTTCTGCATAGAAAATATGACCTCTTGAGGATAAGGTTCCATTCTCTTGGGAATTTTCTTTTTGTGTTTAATACTATTTTGAACTTTAGCACCTTCTTTTTCCTCTTCAGAAGTGGAACCAATCCTGAAACATTAAGAATTTGTAAAAGGAATGCTGATTGTTCACTTTTATTTGAGAATTGGCAAGATATATCTTCTTAAACAATATTTTTCTTGTTGCACCCCCCCCCAAAAGGAATGCTACATACATGTAATGTCTAAACAAATTAAAATCAGGTGTCTCTATGCTTTAGAACAATTCCTTTAAGTTTTTATTGGTTCATTAGTTTCATATGTTTTCATGATATTTAAAAATTCTTTTTTAATTCATCTCCCTTTTCCTTATTTGGTAAGTAATATTCTCCTTCTAATTAAAAACATGAAATTTCAACTTTATCCAAGAAAAAAGTTGAGGTGCTCAGGCTTGGGTGAAATAAGTGTGGCTGGGTTACATAACATTACTTTTTTTCATTTTTGATTTTTAATCTACCAGGTAAAAAATATGAAAAAAAAAAGGACAGATGGCTGGGTTTCATTTTGTAGCCTTTCCATGCAATATCTTTATCAGATACTCAGTTTTATACAATTTGCTAAAAATTATCATTTTGTTATAGTAAGTATTACACAAATCAGTTATTAACCCTTTTAAAAATTTATTTTCTATGATACTAATGCATACATATTTGCCCTGAGATTTTGTTTACTGAGACCAATTTTCCTTCTTTTTTTTCCTTCAACCAAAACAGCAAAAATAAAGGATTGGAACAATTTTAATAGGGTAGGCAGGCATGAGAATCTAAAATTAATCTTAATATGTTGACTTAAAATGTGAAAAATGTCAGCAAGTTATTGCAGTGACAGATTTCTCTCCAAGATTTTTATGAATCTTCAAGTATATTATTACAATTATCTAACAAAAACTACATACACAGTTGTCCAAAAGGCATCTAATTTATTCCTGTCACTTCCCCCTGTAAGTGTCAGATCCTGCTCATACCTATAAAAGAATAAAGAATACTGCTTGTCAATTTTCTCAATATGGTTTTTGAAAAAGGTGATCCCTGATAAAAATTACAAAATACAAAAATTATCTGTCTTTATTTTAAAATCAAACTAAATAAATGATATATTCTAACAGTAAGCTGTTTACTAAAAACTATGACTATCTATTGAAAATAATGAAAATATAGTGCAAGAGTTTGAAATACTAGCATGGCACTTTTTTCTTGTTTCTCTCACAACTGTACAGATTGATGTGAAAGTCTCTAGAAAGTTATCTCAATATAAACTTTAATTATGTTGGGAAAAAAACTTATAAGATGAAAAAAAAAAGCAAGATACTTGTGTGTTGTCCTTTGATTTGATAGAAATTATTAAACATACAGCCACCCCCCTTCAAATGCGATAAAAAATAATGCCCAATACATCTTTAATAGTTTATAGTTAAGTATCATGATTAAAACAAAAAACATATATACTGAAAGGAAAAAAAATGCAGGGTAAACTTTTGAAGTGAATTAAAGCTATTTTTTCGAAGGTATTTTCCAGTATATTGTTATCTATCATCTTAAATCTCAATATGTTACAAAAATCTCAAGTTACAAAAATCTCATTTGATTTTGACTGATAATTCATAAGTTATTGAAAATCATATGATGGCATTCTCCCCCCCCCCCCCCCCCCCCAAAAAAAAGGAAAACAAAAATTCTCAGTATCTCCCTTGCGCGTCTATCACAACCTTGATTCTCCTGTGCAAGAAGTTCATCAGAGCTTTTTTCTTTCTCATACGGACATTAATTCTACCCTTCTGACAAGGCATCCCCTTGTTGGATGAGATTAGCTGAGCCTACTGACGCCTTTAAACCCTAGCATCCAGTTAGTCCCACAGATTTTCAATTGGAAAAAAGATAGAATTTACATATGCCAGTTGATTTGGTAAATGTGAATATTTATGAGAAAGTCTTGACAAACTGATAACATTTTCCTGAGGGTGAACATGCTAAATAAATAGGCTTACAATGCACATGTGCGTGTGAGAGTATCACCGAAGTAAAGTTGTCAAGCTCACAGATTAAAAAAAAGAGTAATCGATTTCTTTCAGTTTTAGAGTGAATGTAATGCTTATGATTGCTTACTGTATTAGAATCGGTTTCAGTGGTAATACAGTGGTGATTACACAGGTGGCAGGATGAAAAACCTTAATTTTAAATGACGTTGTTATGCGCCAACGTCAGTGTCACGGTCGGTTGAAAACCATTCCTGTTCCTCTTTGACAAGGGAGAAAATGTTTCATGGTGGAAAATGAATAAATAAACTGCATAGCAACATGTCGCCTTTTCCTTCACATATGCAATTCAATTACTAGACCCCATGGGACTTCCTTCAACGATACCATGATTACAAGAAATTCATATTGACTGTATTTAAAATACACTGTAGTGAAAAACAATTTGTATGCCCAAGTGCATCAAGTAGTACTACAAAATCTGTTAACAAACCTGATATCATTAACATTTGGATGTTTTTCACCACTTTTCCTATGTGACATCATACATTTCACGGTTGAGTAATTTTGAACACTAATTTTAGTGCACAGTAACCAAGATACACTTCTGACCAATTTTCAGCCACTAAGTCAAAAATATTTCGCATATTAAGTTACCCAGTGTTTCTTTTTCCTTTCAGTATATAAATAAACTGTGATGAAGTGATTGATGCACTGAAAATGTCAATCTAACTTACCTTTCTAGAAAATCGGTCTGCTCTTGTCTCACTTGTAAATTGCCAAATGCTGATGTTAACTGTATTTTTGTGTCTTCATTATCACCCATTCTGTTTTAAGTCATTTGAGAGAAAGAATATAAAAACATATAACAGGCATTTTGATATAAATTTATATATAAAAATCATGTTATGATACAACTATATGCACGAACCAATTTTTTTCACTTATGTTTTAAATTATGTGTGCTTTCCTTATCAGTAAAATTAAGCCCCCTTCCTAAAATTTCAAGAATATTAAAAAAATTGTAACTAAAAATTATCCCTTCAGAAAAGGTTTGAAATTTGTATAGGAATTTGTATGAATATCAATACCCTAAATCCTAAAACACTGATCATTAAAAATGAATTAGATTATCAATACTTTCACTTGTTGGATTGTTCATAATCATTAAATGGGAATATCAAAGATCATCATTTCCACTTGCTAACTTTCTAGATTAAAGAAATTCTCAAACTATTAGAACATCAATTTAAAATGTAAACCAATTTTGTAAAATACATGCACTATAAAAGAATATTTTGAAATTAGCCATCATTTTACTTATTAAATAATAAATATTGAAACTTTCAATTAACTTAACTTCAATGAAAATATCAATTAATGAGTATAATGTTATTGTTCAAATATGTGAGGTAATAGTGGTGCACACACCTCCATTCTACAAATTCAGAAGTTTCAAAAGCCATTAATTTCAAAAGTTTAGAGAATTATGCTTCAAGATATAAATTTGGAATATTTACTAAAAGTACTACGTATTAGGAATATATATAAGGCTTGAAATGCAAATTTCTACATCAACATTTTAGGGATGCAACTTTATACCAATATATCATTACTACTAGAATACACAAAAAAATTTGTACAGTATACACAGTCTGTGTATCATGATATGAAACATTTAAAGCAATTTGTTTTTAAGCCATTCCAAGTTTTTCTTCTTTTTTTTTCTCTGTTCAGCGTCCACCTATCTTTCATAAACCTACTTACCTATTTGCAAAAAAACACACAAACCAAAAAATAAAACACAGACTTTATAGTCATAAAAATGATGTCATTCAAATGATTTCATTATTTTATTTATTTCATAGGAAGATCTATTTTTTAGCAAAATCAAGGTATTAATTTTTTCTTAAAATAACCTAATATAGCATATTGTAGACAGATATTCAGAGAAATTTACACAATTCAAAGATTTCGATCGCAATAATCAATTTCAGGACTCCTGATTTTGTTTGTTAAATTTTTCTAATATTTGAATTGGATGGCAAAAACCAAGGCACATGTGGACACTAAACATAGAAAAAAAAAAACTTGGATTGGCCTTAATTTAATTTTTTTTTTAAATATTAATTTAACCTGTTTTTGTTGTTTTTTGGAGCGAAATCAAATGTTACATAATGTTTTGTGAACTTGATGAAATAGTCTACAACTTTTATCCTTTCACACAGATATTTTTTAAAATATCTATATATCTATTTCAGATTCTTAATTTGTGTTAATTATTGTATATTTTTATATTTATGTTCAAGCGCTTAAGAGTAATTTTAATTATATTTAGCGCTATACAAATTTTATAATAATAATAATAATAATAATAATAGAGAATTTCTCTGAGAAACAAATTATAATAAAAATATGAAAGATGAAATACCCAGTTTATCATATCATGATATATGCTATATAGTTGTACTGATACATCCCTACAACATATATAAGGTGTGAAACACAAATGTTAATTACGTTTACACTGAACCAAAAAAAGAAGGATAAAAAAAATGGGGTGACATATATCTTACTTCTGCTTCAACAGTAACTGCAGGATGTTTAAGACAGTTATAAGCTTTCCAGGGTTCGAAATTCACTATATACAACTCGCAAAACGCGAGTTAGAATTCCCAAATTGCAAGTTAAAAATTAGGTAACTCGCAAAAACTTGCGAGTAGATTTTTTTGCATTGAAACTGTAGCAAAATTATATAATATGACAGAACACAACGCTTTTGATTTAAATCAGTAATTTAAATAAAAGTCACACTGTAGTTGTATTTTGTGTATTGTACAGTAGTTACTTTTTCCTTAAGTTACATGTATTTAATTTATATAAATTTAACTTTATACGAAAATTGCGAGTAGTCTTATAAAATTGCGAGTTCACTTTCTTGGTACTCGCAATTATTTGCGAGTTGTAATTTTAGGGAGTTTCTAACCCTGACTTTCAGTGGAACCTACGGTGTTGGAATTGTTGCATCACAAGTGATAAAAATTTTATTTCCCACATTTGTGTAGGATTTTATCTAGTTATATATATAACGACTGAAAGTTGTTTTGCAGTTATATTCCTTAACATCGTCCAAACTGAAAGTGAAACAAGGTATTATCACACCTGAGACTTCTTGGATATAGAATTAATGACCCCCCCCCCCCACCCCCTTTACAACTATTCTTTGTATCAGTCAATGGTAAAGTAATCTCGCCCCATTTGAGGCAATGTTACCCTTCACTTTCAGTTGTCGTTAAAATGCTGTTGTAAGTGGGTCTACGTAAGAGTTTGAGTGATATTATGGAGAAACAGGAAGTTCAGAAAGTTATGTTTCCGACAGTGACATAACTCGAAACAATTTCATAAAATCGGGACGTTATTTCGCGCTTATTTACTTTCCATCTATAGTATCTCACCTAACGAATCCCAATATATCTCCAATGAGATAACCCACACTTTTCTGAACTGTTCAAAAAATGGTTTTCACATTGCGTACTTTCTAACAACAACAAACCGACGCCATATTGTACATTTTTCCAGTGTAATAGTCACGTGACAAGAAATATTCAAACATAAAGAGAATGATTTTTAAAAAACTGAAAATTTTAATATCTATTAGAGGTTGCAATTTGCACATTAATCTTTTTTTAATTGAAATAAAAACCATATTTTTGTTAATTTTACAAGCTACACACATTTTGTGACGTAGTACTCATTAGACGTCAGCATGAGCCCGTGATACGTGTATGGAAAGGTGGCTAAAGCTGTTGTAAAATTGTTGACCATATTTTCTACAATTTTATGTCATTTATAGAATAACACGTGGTCAACATTATGGAACTGACAGAGGTGGTTTCTCCGCATGTTGCTGTGCCAGTAGTTGGAGTTTTACTTTGTGCATTTCTTGTTTTTGCGTTTGGGTTTAAAACACCTGGTCAACCACCAAGCTTCAATTTTGAAGAAGATAACAAACGAAAAAGATCAAAGAAATCAAAGGTTAAATTTCTTAAGTTTTAAATGCATAATAACTTTATCATCAGGTGTTATTTCATGAATCACATAAACATAAGTGCAGAACATTTTTTAAGTGCACACTCAGATTGAATGATAACTTCTATCAGCTGATTAAGTGCATTTCAAATTGCCATTGAAAGTCATTAGGATTTGATTCATAATTACTTGAAAAATTCCAATTGTTATTTTTAGGCCAAAGATGTGCAACAGTACACTGCTTTTGTGTTAATTGTGCTTTATGCCAATGCCTGTTAAGAAAATAATTTTAGTGACTTATTTAAAAAAAATGAAATAAAGAGAATAGTTTCTGTCATTGAATTATTATTATCAATTTAATTTTTGTGTATGCTACTTGATCTTTGTAATAGACTTCTGTCATGATGGAGAGGAAATGTGACTGACTGAGTCATACATGTAAAATGGTTGAACACACTTTTGAAATATATATAATATTATGTTTAATCTCCTTAACTTATATCACTGACATGTAAAATGTCTGCTTAGCCATTCATATTAAATATGTATTATCATATACCTGATTGCAACTTTTAATTTTACTTTTTAGTCTCCTAAAAGTCAAAGTAATGGACATGTTGTAGCAGTAAATGAGGAAACTGAAAGCAAAGCAAATGCCAAACAACCACCACAGTCAAAAAATGTTGCAAAATCTCCTAAATCAGCTGCCAAAAAATCCACTGAGCAGAATAAGAAGGTAATTAATTTCACCTTTTTTTTATTATTATTATTATTATATCAAGTGAAATTGTCCATAATTTTGCCTTTTTCTGACTTAATAAGGTAATGTTAAAATTAGTAAGTTAAAATTAATAAAGTTAATAATGTTAAAATCTATGCTTTAATTAAAAGGTTGGAAAATACTTTCAAGGAAATTTTTGTTAATTTTAAGGTACACTATAATATTTAAAGGATATTTACTTGCATGTTACTATAAGTATTATGGTAAACTATAAAAAGTCTTTGGTAACAGGTGTAAGTGATTCATGTCAAAAGAATGAAATGTTTTTCGCTATTGTTTTAGGTCAAGAAAGCTGTGAAAGAAGTTGAAGAGTCTAAGCCTATACCCTCTGCACCTGTCTCTGAAGATGATGGAGGTAGCTGGTTTTCAATGTGATGAATGCTTATTAGATGAAATGTCTTCACACTGTCCTATACCATCATAAATCACATATAACCTTGATCTATGCCCTTGAATCAGATTAACAAATTTTAGCTCACCTGAGCCAAAGGCTCAAGTGAGCTTTTCTGATTGAAATTTGTCTGTTGTCTGTCATTGTCGTAAACTTTTCACATTTTCGTCTTCTTCTGAAGAACCACAGGGCCAGTTTCAACCAAACTTGTCATAAAGTATTCTTGGGTAAATGGGATTCATGAAGGGCCTTGCCTGCTTCCAAGGGGAGATAATTACCAATTTGGGAAAAATTTATGGCATCATTTAAAAATCTTCTCAGGAACCACCGTGCTAGAAAATCTGAAACTCATGTGGAATCATCCTTAGATAGTATAGATTTAAACTCTTCAGATCATGAACCCCAGGGGTAGGGTGGGACCACAATGGGCAATCAAAGTTTTACATAGGAATATGTAGTGAAAATCTTTGAAAATCTTCTCAAGAACAGCAAAGCCATGAATAGTCATATTTATATGGAAGCCTCATCAGGTAGTGTAGATTCAATTTTGTTCAAATCATGATCCCAGGGGTAGGGTGGGATCACAATGGGTGATCAAAGTTTTACATAGGAATAGATAGGGAAAATCTTAAAAAATCTTCTTCTCAAGAACAGCAAAGCCCTGAATAGTCATATTTATATGGAAGCATCCTTAGGTAGTGTAGAATCAAGTTTGTTCAAATCATGACCCCCGGGGATAGGTTGGGGCCACACTTTTAAACTTTTCAAGACTGAATTTTTTCCAAGCCAAGGTGCTTAGGTGAGTGTTGTGGCCCATGGGCCTCTTGTTTAGCTCTACTGATCAGAGACAAAATGAGCTTATGCCATAGTAAGGTGTCTGTTGTCTGTCCTATCTGTCTTTAAACAATTTTTCAAACTCTACTCCTCCAACAGTTTTGGTCTGATTTCACTAAGACTTGGTACAAAAGTACTATACTAAGGTACATTGTTTCGTTTATCAATTTTTTTTTATTTTGACATCATTGTTACACTATGGTTTTTAGTAACCATGGTGTAGCCATGGTTACTTAAAATAGAAATTTATTTGAAATTCTATTAAAAGGACATTTTAACTCATACAGCTTTGGTCTAATTTTAATAAGACTTGGTATACAAGTAGACTATACAACCATACATAATTCTGTGTATCAGTATTTGATTTCGAAAAAATGTTGTTGCCATGGTTACTAAAAGTAGAAATGTCTGAAATTCTTAAAAAATGGTAGGCTTCCTACAGTTTTGGTCCGATTTCAATAATACTTGGTACACAAGTAGAGTATACAAAGATACACAATTCTTTTTATCTGTATTTGATTTCAATTGTGTTGCCATGGTTAAAAAATATAAAGTATTGAAATTCTTTCAAAATGCTATTCTTTTTACAGTTTTTGTGAGATTTCAATGAGACTTGATACACAATTAGACTATACCAAGTTCAGTATATTGGTATCAGTTTTGAATTATGACAAAAGGTGTTGCCATGGTTACTAAAGCTAGAAATATCTGTAAATCCTCACCCTACAGTTTAAATCCAAAACTTGGCATGCAAGTAGCCTATACTTTCAGAAATAATTCTATTTATCTGTTTTTGATTGCAATAATTGATGTTACCAAGTGTTACTATAAATGGAAATTTTTGTAAATTCTTTTAAAACATTACTCCTCCTACAATTTTGATCGGCTTTCAATTAGACTTGGTACACAAGTATACTACGCTAATGTAACAGGACGACACTCAGTGACTATTACTGGAATATATATGTGGTATTTTTGAACCCCCAAAAAGTTTACTTTTGTAAACCAAAAAATTTAAATATTGCACAGTTGGACTCCAGTTAATAAGTAAAATAAGATTCAAATAACTTGGTGGTGATTATGGTTTATTCTGGCTTAACCTCTAATTAGCAAGCTAAATTAAATCTAACCAATGATAAAATTAATATAAAGAAAATTAAAAAAAAATTAATGGCTGCAGTCGTCTTAACCCTAAATTCCAAAAAATATAAAAACACTCTAATACATGTACATAGATGTACATAGATTGACCTGCATATGAACCTTATTTTAGATGTAAAATTAAATCATTTGCTTTTTTGCTAATTTTGTAACAGGAAAGCTTATCCAGAGAAGAACTTTTTCATCTTGAAATGTTTAGCATTTGGGTGACAAACAGATGTGTTATATCAATTTTGACCTATGTATGACTGTTACCTTTCAATTAATTTAAAAGAGAGATGCAAAATATTGTCTGATTACCGGTATTCTTCCCTGGACTGTTTAAGAAAACTTCAAATATCTTAACAATATTGTGATTTATTTGAGGGAAATTATAAAGGGGAGTTATAAAAATTTTACCTAGGAGGTAACCTTTCACAGTGGGGTTATAGAAGGTATTTTATTGATGCCTGTGTTTATAGGAGGATGGACAACTCAGGTGTCTAAGAAAGACAAAAAACAAAAGAAAACAATCATCGAGTCTGATGTGGAGGACAGAAATGTGGAGGAGAAGCCAGTGGAGGAAGCCATTGTGGAAGAGAAGAGTAAACCTGTGGAACAGAAGAAGAAAAACAAGAAGAAGAATCAGCAGGTCAGATATTTATAGGTGTATTTTAGTTTGATCTGTTTTTCTTCCTACAAAAATTGAAATCTGAAGTACTGCATTTTGATGGTACACTTTTTCATAATGAAGATGTTGGTAAGAAATAATGTAATACATATTTTATGCTTTTTTCACTTCACCTGAGTTTCTAAGGTTTTCCTTCATATGTTTCCATACATCACTTTATGTCATTTGTAAACTTTTGAACATTTTATATTGTAAACTGATGGCCCCAGGGTTCAGGCTCCAGGATGGGCCTAAAAAATCTTTGAAATGTCTTGCAGTCAAACTATGTGCTGTTTGTTGTGCAAAACAGTCAACAACAGTAGGAACTTTTATTATAAAAATTCTTTGTAATATTTTTTTTTTTTTTTTGATAGGAAAATGTGCCTGTTCAAGAAGAAACAGTCCCAGAAACTAAAGTTGAACCCAAGGTATACCAATTTTGAAGTTAAAAAAAGTTGTTTTTTTACATGTTTATTAGAATTTGGTAAAAAAAATCAGACAATGAAATTACTGTATGTATTTTTCCTTCTTAACAAGTCAGTATAAATTTTGAAGAAAAAAGTAATTTTTGACATGTATAATAGAAGTTGACAAAAAATCAGACAGTGAAATTACTGTATGTAGTTTTCCTTCTGAGCAAGTCAGTATAAATTATAAGATTAATATTTTTAAAAAACAATTTTTTGTCAATATGAATACTAAAAGATTTAAAATTTTGTAGGAGACAGTGATGGAAAGTAAAAAGGCCAAGAGTAAAAAGAAAGCTGAACCCAACAAAGATGTGGTGAAGAAAAATGAACCGGCCAAACCAAAACCTGAACCGGAGAAAAAAAGTGAAGAAAAAGTCAAACAAATTCAGGAGAGTGCACCAGAAGAAAAAAGCAAAACATCACCCAAAAAGAAGAAGGGAGCTTCTCCTACAGAGGTAAAATACTACACATATATACATGTATACATAAAAGACAATTTCTTAATACCAGATCTTGCACTGAACATGGTTTCAATTATTGACATGTGTTTCTATTTGGAATAATTCACACAAGATTTGCTCTTCTGTAGAATACATGTTCATTTCATAGTTTTATGTTTATTAAATTCAAGCAAATAATTGTTTTGAATTTGATAAATTTTATATATTTTTATTCCTAAAATGTTAACAGAAAAAAGTGGAAGTAAGCAAGCCAGAGCCAGTCAAAGAGGCAAAGAAATCAACTACAGCAACCCCTGGAAAGTCAGCTGGGGAACAGGAAAAATCAAATGCCAAGTCGGAAGCTTCTTCAGGCCCCAAAACTGCCGAAGCAGCCCCAGAGGTGAAGACTGAGGCAGTGACTGAATCAAAAAAAAGCAAAGCAGAGCCACAGCAGGGTATGTTGTCTGACAGGGTATAGTAGGTTCTTTTGTACGCAGTATGTAAGAATGTAAGAATGTAATTTGTTTGGACAGTCTAGAGTGGTTATACAATGGAGACAGTATGTTTTTACATTACAATCCATTGACGTAGATACTTGTATTATAATTGTTTATTATTCTTTAAGTTTTAACTTATTTTATTAAATAAATTTGATAAGGATTCAGAAACAAGCAGAGCCTACATATACCCTCTCCTTGTCAGGACAAAAAGAGTCAGCCCAGGGAGGGATCAACATTAACTATAAAACGGAAGTGCCTTAATGTTGAGCCCTGCTAAGAGTGATACTTGTACATGAAATAAAGTATACTGAGATTCACAATCAAGCACAACTCATGAGTATATAAGAGAGAAAAATATAGCTATGATGACCACAAAATTATTAGGGCCCCGCAAGGATTTGCGGGTGCCCTATAGTAATCACTCTGTCTGTCTGTCTGTCCGTCCGTCCGTCCGTCCGTCCGTCTGTCTGTCTGTCCGTCTGTCATTCTTCCGTCCACAAATTTTCTGTTTTTTTCTAATAACTTTTTTTGTAGTTGACCAATTAAGTTCAAATTTGGTATGTTGGTTGAAGAGGCAGTAAGACATATTTTGATGCTAAGTTTGGTTCTCTATGTCATCTAGTTTGGAGCTGGGGTGGTGGGGTAGATTCCTTAACTTTACATTAGAATGAATGCCAGGGCAAAGAGAGATAACTGCTGAGAATGTTCCTATTGTAAAGTATGAAAGCTGCAACTAGTCCCATGGGATTAATTAGCTTTCCTCTAGAAGAAAATCCAAAGCATTATCTGTTTCTGTCAAATTGAGATTAATTAACACCTCTGTCTGCAAATGAAGTTTTTTTTTGAAGTTAAGGTCAATTCTGAATGATGTTTACATTCTCTGAAATGTGGATTTAAATAATGTTCATACTTTGGTAAAATACACAATGAGTTATGATTTTATTGAATTCTAAAGACAAGATATACATCAAGATATTTTTTTTTTATTATTTATTTATTCTTTTTTTTTTTTTTTTTTTTTTTTTGCTGCCTTATGTAAATTCTACATGTACTATTAATTTTAACAGGTAGTCCGATAATGAACTCATTCTATCATTACTATCATTACTGAAAAAGTTCTTATTGTGAACTTGGAAGAAAAGGATGAGAGAGCAGTACAATTAATCCCCTGGGATTACTTATCTTGTCTGGGGCAGAAAATTTTCCAAGCTTATCTTTATTTGTCACTTTAAGATAAATTAACCTTTGTCTGCAACTGATGTTTGTTTTGAAGTTAAGGTCAAGCCTGGGTGATATTTGCTTTCACTGAAGGCTGGCATTTTATAAAACACATGCTTTATTCTTGTTTAAATATACATTTAACTGAGTTATTATAGATATGTTTTTTACTGCCTTATGTAAATACAGGGATACTCTTTACAGGTTGTTGGATATTTAGGAATTATCTTGAAATTTTATAAAAACAGTTGTTATTGCATATTCTTCTTCATATATTTTTTAATTTTTGTAATCAATTAAAATTCTCATTCTGTAAGCTGCACCCTTATATTTCTACCCCTCGGCGGGGCCCTTACTGACTGGTCAGTTTTCTAGTTTATTTTATACCTGTTCTTTTAATTTGGTTGTAGCTGTGAAAACTGAGGCCAGTGGTGCTGAAAATGGAGAATCCGCTGTCTCATTTGATGAAGTGGGAGGTAAGTGTGTGCTAAAGGACATCAAATGAGCACAGATAGAAAAAGTATCACTTGAAGTCCCTTATTTTATTATAGTCAGTCTATCATTACCTTGACCTTCCTAATGACCTATGACTTTACTATTTATTGTGTATAAAACTCACTTTAAAAGAAACAATATAAGATATTTTCATAACAATTTTTACCTTAATAAAATATTTCTTTTGCATTACTAAAAAACGCTCCGCAGGGCATTCATGTCATATGGATATATTTCTAGTTAGGATTTGTGTTTATTTTTATCTGATTTTTTTAGATTCCTGGGTTGAAGCAAAGCCAAAGAGCAAGAAGAAAAAAGCCAGGCGGGATAACTAGCCAATGCTATTTTGTTTTGTTGTTGTTGCTATATACTGCAATAAAAGGTGCTGGATCCTTGTTAACAAGGCATTGTGACCTTTGTGACCTTTACACACATTGACGAAGGCCTGGTTGTGGTGGTAGATTAGAAGCAAGTCTGAGGCATGCACACACATCATGATCATCAAAGGCAAAGGCACAGCATACACTTCCATGAAAGAAATTGCCAATGGGGTTTTAAACAGATTGTAAATGAACTTACAAGGGCAAGATGTTTGGGATGTTTCTTTTCGTTACCTCTGTTTTTTTTTTCAAACACATTTGTACTAGTCGAAGAAATAAGTGCTTATTTATGAAAAAAAAAAAAAAGAAAATGAATTTGAAGAGAATATTTTTTTTCATTTCTTGGATTTTATTTCCAAACACACACAAAAAACAGTGGCATATTGAATCTTGATACATGACCTGGTATAGTTTTGCTCAATGTAACTGATTTTTTTTTTCAAATGAAATGTATTATTTGTTAATAATAATTTTCTTTCTCATTATGTAGATTTTAAAACTGTGTGTAGGCATTGGGGTCTTATTGTTATGTTTTGTTTTTCTCTTTCTGTACAAATTAATTCAATTCTAGTCACCATTTAGAAAAAAAATCTCAGATGGTGGAGCTATGGATAAATGTTGAATGTATTACCTCACCATTGCTCTGATTATTGTTGATAGAATAAGCTGAAGATTGGAGGGGGGTGGGGAATTAGCTAAAGGAATAATTTGATCTTTAGTGGACCAAGAATAACATTTGTATGACATGTGGATTTGCTTATTGTTGATGTTAAATTTAGTTTTTCACTCAAAATATACATGTAGATCATATAAATAAGAAAAATATATTTTTTTATGATTAGATGCAGTGCTAAAATTTTGATGGACAGATGACATATAGAGTATGTGTACATAAATAGAACTTTGAACATACACAAAAACCACTTGATCCCAAGTTATAACTTTTTATAGGCTTGTATTATTGTTCTAAGGTTGTCTCATAGGGTCTATTAAATGAAATTATGATAAATTGTCATTTGTATGAGTGTTTGCTATGTTATTGTTTTGGATAAATATTGTATAGGTGATGTACAGTATCAGGAACAGTTTGGTATCTGGTACTCTACATAAATTTCCTGTGATATATAATGTGTAATACTATGAGAAGTGGGAGACAGGATTTATAAATATAGTCAATTTAGGATAAATTCATCAAAGTTATGTTTTAATTGATGCAGTTACTATCTGCTCTATCCGAATATTGAGGAGGCAGTAAAGTGTTGATGTAGGAGATCTCCACTATGTCTCCAGAATGTAATTATATCAAAAAGACATACTAAATTTATTGAGTACATTCCAGATTTTTCTTTGGCAGCTTTACTTTAATAGTGCATTAAGAAATATTGAAAGTTTATTTTTATCTCCTTGGATGCGTTTCTTTTTACATAGATAAATTTACTGTACAATTCTTTTTAAAGGAAAAACAAAGACGGTATGATAATGATTAGGTTTGTCTTCCAGAGTCTGAATTTAAAAGACGATTCTGTCACTATGTAGACATCTTGCCACTTATGAAATTGTGCAGAAAGCCAAATTTAGATTTTTTTTACATCCTCATTGCAGAACCAAGTCGCAGTTTGTGTAATTAAGTTTTTTGATTCCTGATAATATTCAAGATTTTCATATATTTAAGTGCCAAAACATTGGAGGACGCCATTAATGAATTCTCGTGAGAAATTTTGCTTGTTGAAAGTTTGATGTATTAAAACTATTTAGTTGATATAAAAAAAAATATGTTGAATATGATATGTATTTTTGGTATTAAAAATATTATTTATTGATTATGTGTAAATTAATATATGTGTGCAAATTGCATGAGTAAAACTACAGCAGTGTTATCAGTGGCATGAAAGTGCTGTTCATTAGTATATATATATATATATATTGAAATGTATTTATGCTTGATCATTTTCTTTCTGTAGTAGTACATGTATCTATAGTTGTTTCTTATGTGAGGTATTTATCAGCGCATCAGTTGTGTCTCTTTAAACAAATTCAAGGGTGCGTTCAAGAGCATAGCTGCTACATAGCCTCTATGTAAAGCTACAATCTTAAATGTTAAGCTAGCCTAACTGCCACATAAGGAGAGCTAGCATAAATATTTGATGCTAAGTACCAAATCCAAGATGATCTCCATAGTTACCACTTGCACAACACAAAATTTTAACAAAAAGGGGGGTTATTTTCTACATCTTAGCAAATTTAATGTAAATTTACATGTGTACATATTTTTGCTTTAAATAAACTTTTTGTTCCAAAAATAAGTTTTTACTGATATATTTTTATCCAAAATGTAACATTTCACAGCTAGGCTAGCTGTGCGTTCAATAGATATCTACCACCTAGCTGCTAGGTTAGCTGCTACAATCTTGAACGCAGTCCAGGTACATTTCTGTGTTATATTTTATTGAACTGAAATGAACCTAAATTGAGATATGCCAGTATCTAGATGTTGACAGTTGAAGAAATCAATGAAGAAAAAGGTCTAAGTTGGATGTATATGTTTATATGAAAGGGAACACATACATGATGAGTTGTGTATGTTCTGGTTATGGGATTTTATGTAATATTAGGTATTGTGAATAATAATTGCCATTTTCATGCATATTAATGCACTGTATTTTCATAGAAATGATATAAGAGAGAGCATGAATCATTTAATGGTAGGATGAGTAGTGAAAAACAGATTTTGTGATTGAAAGGAAATGGGTAGGAATTTGGTCAGCAAAGTCAGAGAATTGTTCAGTCAAGTAAAACATGTATATTAACTTTTTTCTTAAATCATACATACTTTGTAGGTTTGTTGAAATGGTGGATGTGCTGGCAAAGAAATAGGGGGGTAGTAGTTAATTTTAACTTTGTTAAGTAAAGGAATTCCTTTACCTTTGTCAGTAGTTCCTTTTTGTGTCTACATTTTTAATTGTCATTTGAGTGTGAATTGTTATAAACATTTTAATGAAAAAGGGAAAATTACCAGAATTTTTTTTTCACCCTTATTTGCCCATAAGTTGTGCAATGTTTTATTGATATGACATCCACAAGTAGCTAAGGATTGTTATACACAGATTAGTCCTGATTTGCTGTGTAAAAGAGATTTGATGAGTGTATGTTAACAGGAATGATTTGTGACAAATGTACATTTTAATGATATGGTGCATATGATTACACAAATGACCAATCAGAAATCAGTATACAGGGTATGTTACATCTTATCTCCTCTCAGATCTGTCTGAAAGATTTATTTTATGTGGCATTAGTGAACCATTCCAAGATGTAGTGCATATACTTGTATACATATATATTTTTGACATTATAGTCTTGTTTTTGAAGTAATGTGAGCTAAACAATAGTATTTTGTGATGCCATGCTTTCAGTTAGTGTGAAGGATTTGCTGATTAGTTTTGAAAAAAGGAATATGTTTTATAATCATTTAGATGTTAATCTGTTTGAGAGGGAGAGAATGTAATTTGACCCGTATCAGGTTCACTTAGGTTGTGTTCATTATAGAAAAAGAAAATTACAAGAATAAATTAAAATTGATCATATATACTCCTACTGTGTGTTTTTATGATTTTAGAAATGTGATTTGTGTACTTATGCAACAGGAGAGGAAAAAATGCAATGGACCAGACCGGGATTCAAAACCCGTGCCCCCTGAATCTCCAGTTAGGTGCTCTACCAACCGAGCTATCTGGCCACTGGCCATCAAACCTGTCTGACCAAAACATTCCTCCCTCCTTAAAAGTCTTTGGTCCCCAAAGACACCAACCCAGGCTCTTTCCTGGCAGGTCTTTCACCTGTCACTTCCAGGGCATGGCACGGCACCAAATGTAGCAGGAAAGGAGAAAATGTATGGCTGGGGTCGTGGATATCAGCCTGGGTAGCTCAGTCAGTAGAACACTTGACTAGTGATGCAGGGGTCACGGGTTTGATTCCCGGTCCAGCCATACATTTTCTCCTTTCCTGTTACACTTACCAGTTCCACTTCTGGGTTCCATTAAATGTTCTACCAAGCCTGTTTCTTTACTACACTCTGAAAAATCAACAGCAGTGAAGGAGAAACTTAATGAGTACTGTACAACAATATATTCGAGAAGTGGTGTAAATCAAATGTGGATCCTTAAAAATTCCAAGGAACTTGTAGAAAATTTGAAATCGCAGAATTTTACCAAAATCAATAACGTCAAAATGTACGACTTTTCAACACTTTATACAACCATTCCCCATGATAAATTAAAGTCCAGGTTCTTTGACATCATTGACATCTGCTTTTTTCAATAAAAATGGAACTCGTAAATTTATTTACCTTATCATTGGTCATTTGCAACATTATTTTGTTAAAGCACATTCTGATTGAACACACAAGTACTCTGAAGCTGACATTAAAAAGATGTGTTTAGTTTCTGATTGACAATATCTATGTAGTTCTTCCAACAATCTGTCGAAATTCCCAGCCATGACTTTTCATACCATTCAGGCTCAGTGTTTTAAACATGTTGGAGAGATTTAAGAAGTTGCCAAAGTAGTTCTGTGTGATCAGTTTGGAAGATAATAGTATGATTCAATAGGAATCGGTAAATATAAGGCTCTGGATTTGAAATTGAGGTGAGCATATGATCTAGAAAAAAAAAATTATGTTATAATACATGTATTGCTTTTAACTATTTCAAAGATATTCATTTCCGGTGCCATTCTCTTCAGATAAAAAGGCTCAGTCATTCATCATATGACTATTATTATACCCCTGCTTGAAATGCAGCCAACTCTTCCTAAAACACTTATTCAGAAGAAAATTTAATGAGACTTTCACAGAATCTTTATCACATAGTGCCTTTGTGACCTCTTATTTTACATTTTGATGAGAGACATATTTTGGGTTTCCCATCGCAAAACATGGACACTGCCATTTCTTCTATATTCAGGGTGCCGATATCTATATCTGCAACTCCTCCTATACCACTGAATAAAATTTAATGAGACTCTCCCAGAATCTTATTACATAGAGCCATTGTGCATCTCCTATTAAACTTTTGATTGGACACGTATATTATGGGAGCAGGTGTATCATTTTGTGAGCTCATTGCTCACAGCACCTCCAGTATATAATTACAGGAACTACCAGTATCACACACTACAAGCTTTAGCACAATATATTAAAAATGCTAATCTCAATGGAGTTCCTCCGCTGTTATTCAATTACATGTAGCTCTAACATATGCACTCAAATAGTAAAAATCACAGTCAATCATATGTCAAGTTTTATGAAAATTGCAAATCTGAGGTTTGTTGTATTTTGCAAGCAAAACAATGCCAAATGAAAATAGATCAAATACAGAAATCATTGCATTTATCTGCATAGGCTGTAAGATGCTGGGGAAAGAACATTTATCATTAACTGAAATAATGCCAACTTGTTCATTTTGTTTTAACTTTTAGAGGGGTCAGATAATTTATTTGAAAAAATAAAAGAAATATGGTGCATATCTGATAAACTATTTAGAAAGTGACCATGCAGCATGGTGACATATCACATGGTGATGGATCAACAATCTTAATTTTTAAACGTTTAATCTGTTAAAGATCAAGCATATCATGACGTGCTGTCGACAATTTGAGAGTAATGTGTAACATGTTTCTATAAAACACGTTTATAGCACCTGTGCGATCAATTTCAAGGGAGACAATTCCCTAACACGATTTTTTTTAGTACTTTCAGTACTTTGATGTTTTTCACATTTAGGTTTAAAATGTTATTTATTGATTAAAAAGAAAAAATAATAATAATAACACTCACTGATAATATGGCATAATATTTGTAAATTGTTTCTTGTAAATTCATTATTTATTACATTTATTAATATTGTGAGCAAATATTTACGATAAACATAAACACGCCCACTTTTCGGCAATTGCATGTGTTATTCAACTTGAAAGTTGGATCCGTTTTCAATGACCCATTTGTTTCCCTGCTTACACAGACGATGGGTCTCCGTGTATCAAAGTTAAAGAAAGCCATTGTAGATGACCATCTTCTCCTAATGAATATTTTGACGACTGGTGGTTTGCTAGCTATGGGAGATGTGCTGACACAGACTATGGAGATTAGTATGGATAAGGAGAATAAACAGAAATTCAGTTGGTATCGAACAGGCATGTGTTAAATTAATCAATTCTTCATTATCTGGGTCATGAATGCCAAAATATGTATTTCCAATTTCCGAATTTACTAAGGTCATTGAAAAAGTTGTTGATCATTGTTGTAACTTTAACTATAAAAGTTATGATCAGATTACAATTATTACATCATATATATTTTTCAATAGGTTACAACTGAAGTGTTGTAAAGGTATTCACTGAAAAAGTTGTTGATCATTGTTGTAACTTTAACTATAAAAGTTATGATCAGATTACAATTATTACATCATATATATTTTTCAATAGGTTACAACTGAAGTGTTGTAATAGGTTACAACTGAAGTATTGATTCTTTACCAATAAAATATCCATATATACATGTACATGTTTACCAAATTCCACATTCCCCCTTACTCTAAATTACTTATAATAACAAGCTTTTGACTTTAATTGTGTAAGGGTAGATATAATGTAATTTGCATGATGAAATAAATTTAAATGTGTACATTTTTTTGACTATAAGACTTTGAGGTATGAGTGTACATGATTTTTAGAAGAATTTTATTAATTAAGACTTTAAAGAAGATGTATCTGTAGTGGTTTGGGCTATGTGATCCTTAGATATTGGCCTGGGTAGCTCAATGGTTAGATCATCTGTCTAGTGATCCAGGAGTTCCGCCAGGGATTAATCTAGGTTTTTGGGGAAACTACCCTTTCTGAAGAAATTGGGAAAATCAGTCGGGGTCTGGGGGCTGCACCAGGCCCCCAGTGGGTGCATTTTTATGACTATTTAGAGTTGAAAATACATATATCTTGAATGGTTTCTTTAAAAGTGAGCTAAACACAGCTAATTTAAAGAAAAGTTAATTCAAGGTCATTTAAAATGTAATACAGTACTAGTATACATACATACAAGGGAGAAAGAGTTGCACGGTTGATAAGAAAAAGACATAAAAAGGAGGGATAAACCAGATACTTTTTATACATATACATGTACATAAGTTCTGAGCAAAAATATTTGTTTTATATATACATCATATATATGCATACATACTTACAGTATATCTAACACACTTTAACATAAATATAATTTTCATCATAAATCAGTTCACATACCTAAGACTTAATTTATGTAATGCTTTTTGTAAAAATCTTCCAAGAGAATTTAATATATCTATTAATTCCTCGGAATACATGAGAAAATAATTAAATTTTTGACAACATAGCTTTAATAACTCTAATTATTAATATCTTATATAGCTAGGAAAAGTGCTTGGTGTCAGCTTAATTGGGAATGCTGTGTGGCAGTCAAGCATTTTGTTCTCTTTTGGTCTGATACATGAAAGTCAGTTGGAAGAGCACATATTTTGGGTAGTTTTTTTTGGGTGAGGGTGTTACAATCCTGGTCTGGTTTACTGCATTTATTCCCTTAAGCTTGTTACATCTGTATTTTAACCCAGGACATAAGCAGTGTGTGATTCAATTTTTTTCTCTCTAATGTAAATTCCTTCTGAATGATACAGAGCGGATGCTGGCAGTAGGTTTGGCTTTGGGTCCATTTGCTCATTTATGGTACAGCAAGATTGTGGACAAATTAGTACCTGGGGTAGCCACCACTCAGACAGCTGTTAAAAAAATTCTAGCTGATCAGCTTATAGCCGGACCATTCTTCTGTAGTGCTTTTTTCTTTGGTAAGAGATTGGTTTTGCACACTTTTATTGTACTTCCAATTGTATTACAGTCAAACCTTCTTAGATTGAACTTGATGGGACCAAGAAAAAAACTCCTAAGTTATCAAAAAATTCAAAATATTAAGGGTAAAATAATTAATACCGTATAAGTGGAATTGTTAGCAAGACGCAAATTTGGCTATTTTTCTTAAAAAGTCGATATTTTATTTTTGCAAGAAGTAATTTTAGCGATTTTGTAATACATGTACAAAGAAAGATAGGGATTACCTAATGGAATGAATAATTCAATTATTGTTAGCAAAATTAAGTTTTAGCAATCTCAACAACCTTGCAAAAAATGCTAAAATTGAATCCTCGCTAAAATTGCTGCATGTACAGTAAGTGTTTTGGACTTTCATATTACTTCTACATATCCATAGTACATGTATTTGAGATAATGGTGTTCGATCTACTGAAGTTCATTTGTACCGGGTATATGGCATGATCCACCTTTACCTGCATTCAGTGTCTACTTTATAAAGAGTGTAGGATTTTTCTTCAATTTTAAAAGCATCTTAATGAATTAAATGGTATACATATACAGTCGAACACGGATATCTCGAATACCATGGATATGTTGAAGTAATTGGGAAGTCCTAACCACATATTTCTTAAGTATTTTACTCTCGATATCTCGAACCCTGGGATATATCAAAGTTTTTTCTCAGTCCCATCGAGTTCGAGATAAAGAGGTTTGACTGTATATATAATCATGATATAGGAATGGGAATGTTGGAAGGAAAAGGGGGACAAGGGGCTATTGCTGAGGTTAAAGAAAAGTTCCTACCAGTGTACATGGTAAGATTTGACAACTATAGTATTGCAAACATTCTTTGATATTTAATTTGCATGCACTGTATATATATGGTAGTTATCTTGTTGGAAAGTTGAAAATGGAGAAAAATTCAAGATCTCTTTTCCAATTTGAATTTACTTTGTCAAAATATGTTACAAGAACTGTCAAATTAGTTAATACATGTATATGATTACGTAGAGAAGTATTGCAATTCTTATTTTTAATTAAAAAATTCTGAATCATATATTTTATGGAAAAAATGAAAAATATCGTATTTCAGATTGATTGGTGTGTATGGCCACCAGCTCAGTTTATCAACTTTCGATTTCTTCCTGTTGAATTCCGTGTAATATATGTGGCCTGTATCACACTCTGCTGGAACACATTTTTATCATATTACAAGCATATGGTAAGAGGTTTTTTAGTTAAAAGTAATAATTATTATGTACATGTAATTTTTAGCTCACCTGAGCCGAAGGCTCAAGTGAGCTTTTCTGATCGAAATTTGTCCGTTATCTGTCGTAGTCGTTGGTGTCGTCGTTGTTGTAAACTTTTCACAATTTCATCCTCTTCTCAAGAACCACTGGGCCAATTTCAACCAAACTTGCCACAAAGCAGCCATGGGTGAAGGGGATTCAAGTTTGTTCAAATGAAGGGCCATGTCCTCTTTCAAGGGGAGATAATAGAGAATTGGTGAAAAAAATTAATAGCATATTTTTAAAATCTTCTTCTCAAGAACCACAGGGCCAGGAAAGATGAAACTCATGTGGAAGCATCCTCAGGTAGTGTAGATTCAAGTTTGTTCAAATCATGACCCCTGGGGTAGGGCGGGGCCACAATGGAGGATCAAAGTTTTATATAGCAATATATAGGAAAAACCTTTAAAATGTTCTTCTCAAGAACAGCAAAGCCATGATGAGTCATATTTATATGGAAGCATCATCAGGTATTGTAGATTAAAGTTTGTTCAAATCATGACCCCATTTGGGTAGGGCGGGCCATAATGGAGGATCAAAGTTTTACTTAGAAATATAAAGGAAAAATGTTCTTCTCAAGAACAGCAAAGCCATGATGAGTCATATTTATATGAAAACATCCTCAGGTAGTGTAGATTCAAATTTGTTGAAATCATGACCCCTGGGGGTAGGGCGGGGCCACAATAGAGGATCAAAGTCTTAAATAGAAATATATAGGAAAATATCTTCTTCTGAAGAACTGCAAAGCCATTGTTGCGCCTGCATAGCAAACCTTTAGTGTTGTTTAGAATGTATCTTTCATAGTTATGTTTTCCTTATAGAACTAAAGATGCATGTTTACACTTGGAACAACAAATGTCAGTGTTTCATTTTGATTACGCGGATTACGTTTACCTGTAGTATATATTTCCACTTTTGTCTATTCTAGAAGAGTGTCTCTTAAAATTATTATGTCTTGTGGAACTTAGCATCAAAAGATTTATTCATTATATATGATAACTGGAAATGCATGAGATTCAGTAATTGCGGAAGCTGTATGGTAGAGATGAATATATCCGGAATGTTGGCAGACGAGTAGTTTCTGGATATATAACTCTAGAAATAATAAGCTTAAAATAATTATAAAATTATAGATATATAAAATAGATCTTTTGGAGTCTTATCAGTAGGTTGGTTTATCCTAGTTTATTGATGAAAGTATTGTTTTTGGAGTTTTACATTTTACATATGACGTAGTCGCAGCATCACTGCGTCACAGTATAAAAGCAGCGAACTCGAAGCGTCGTCGTCAGATCTCCTCCAGAAAAATGAAGAAAAAGTCGGTGTTGGTCGGTGCCAGTAAAGTTTAAGGTAAATTCATATTTTAGATAAGTTAGAAAAAGTTTCAAACCTTCTTAGCCTATTTAGAAATAGTAATATTAAAATATAAATTCTTTAGAAAATATTTGAGAATTTTTATTAGCTTTAAAGTATTCAGATATTGACTACTCGGTATGAGATTCTGAACCAAAGTTTGTTTCTTAAATTATTAGAATAAATTTTAGTATTATCGACTGTGCAAGTTTAGAATAATTAATTCCGTTTTTATTGAGATTTAGCTAAAGTTAATTTACGGTGCAGTTTGGCACCGGCGGCACTGAGCACCGGGTAGCACCGTGCACCTGGTCGCACCGAGCACCGAGTAGTATATATTAGACCATTCTAAGTTGCATAGGTTATATAAATGATGGTTGGCATTAGCACAAGAACTTTCCTATCTACGCATGACATGCTAGCATAGGATGGGGGTGGACTTTTTGTTATTAAGAAGTAGAAATTTGGATTTCAGATATAGTTTTGAATACAGTATCAGAGTTCCTGATTGTGCCTGTATAGTTATACCTAGTAGTAGCAGCAGATAGCACCGAACATCTTGAAGCTCCGGAAACCGAGAAGTAGTACAGAACACCTAGTAGCACTGAAAACCTTGTAGGCTTGTAGCACCGGAAACTGAGTAGCACCGAACAGCCCCGAGCACCGAACAGCCCCGAGCACCGAAAAGCACCGAGCTCTGTGTATACGTAGCACCGAGCTCCGCGGAAGTTCAGCAGTATACTTAATATTGAAGAGACATTTTAAATATTTATTGAACTTTATTGTCTTTGATGCTATAATAAATGTATGTATTGATGCTATAATAAATATATGTATTGATGCTATAATAAATATATGTATTAACTGTTTATATATATTTCTTTTCTTTATTAAAACTAGGTACCTTCAAACCCAACTATTGTAACGTGCCTCATAGGTACCGAGTTGATGTAAAATTACACGTTACAATTGGTGGCAGCGAATTAATATATATTTACTTATAAAACCCAAAACGTTACACCATGATAAGTCATTTTGATATGGAAGCATCCTCAGGTAGTGTAAATTCAATTTTGTTCAAATGATGACCCCCGGAGCTAGGGTGGGACCCAATGGGGGATTGAAAATTTTACATAGGAACATATAGGAAATTATCTTCTTCTCAAGAACTGAAAATCAAGTTTAGTCATTTTGATATGGAAGCATCCTCAGGTAGTGTAAATTCAATTTTCTTCAAATGATGACTCCTGGGGCAGTGGTGGATCCAGGAATTTTGTAACGGGGGTGGGGGGGGGGGGGGGCGGGAGGGTCAGTAGAGGCAGTGGGTCAGGGGGCTGCATTGTGGGTCTAGAGCAAGGCCTTGGTGGGGGTATGGGAAGGTGACGAATTTTTACAAAGAAGAGATGTTTTTTCCTTGATTTTAGGATAATGGACATATATGTTCTACATAAAAATAATTCAAACAGGGGGCGCACCGGCCCTGGATCTGCCTTTGCGGGGGTAGGGTTGGGCCCAATGGGGGATCAAAAGTTTTACATAAGAACATATAGAAAAAATATTTCTTCTCAAGAACAGAAAAACTATGTTTAGTCATATTGATATCGAAGCATCCTCAGATAGTGTAGATTCAAGTTTGTTCAAATGATGACCCCTGGGATAGGGAGGAGCCACAATGGGGGATCAAATTTTTACAAAGGAGTATATGGGAAAATTTGAAAATCATTTCAAGTACAACAAAACCATTTGTTAAATTGACATGGAAGGTAGTTTAAAATTCAAGCCCCCCCCCCCCCCCCCCCCCCCCCAGTAATCTTTTCAATAATGAACTGATTTGTGCTATTGCCTAGCCAATGTGCTCAGGTGAGCGATGTGGCCCATGGGCCTCTTGTTTTCTTGTACTTCAGTTTTGCATATTATGGATAAAGAGTCATTTACATCAATGCTAACAAATTTCTGTTTAAGGACATTGGCAAGTCAGGGCTTTCCGGAGAAAAAAGGTTTAATACATGGGTTTTTTCACTTGTAAAATAGTGATTGAGAGTGATCTCCCGTGTAGAATTCTCCAAGCGGTGAAAACCAGTAAAGCGTATGTTATAGAGGTAAACAAAAGCACGTGTACTTCCTTCAACGGGTAGAAACTTCTATACAGCAAGAAAGAAAAGTTGTAATGGCTTTGTTGTACATTGTATTCAGGGACAAAGAGCAAACAGGTCGTCATTTACCATAGTTATGCTCAGTATGCTGGGAAGGGCAAAGATGTGACATATGCTGAAAGGTAGGTCGACCATGCCGACTGAGAACAGTTCTTAGGTCGTGTGAAAGAATCAGCATTTAGTAATTACGAATAAAAGTTAAAAATAAATCCATGTCAATATTTTTATGACAATGTATTTCAATCAATTCAGTCAATTACATGATAAAAACAATCAACCAGTCATTTGACCAATTTTAGCTGTTAAGGGACGCAACTCAAAAATGATGATCGGTGCCGGTATATCCATGTCTTTTTTTTATATATACATTTTCAACCAAAATATCTAGAAGTCATAGGAAATGAAGTTACAATAATGTATACAATACAAAAACTGTATGAAATAAATGGGTTTTGAAGAAATATTATGGTGAAAATTTATGTAGGTCCCTTTTATCAACATTTTACATAGGAAATGCATTAAGAATTGTAAAAACACTAATTTGACAAAATCTAAAAAAAGAATGCTGGATTAGTAGGTAAAACGATCCAGAATATAGCCTATTTAGTACATTTGAACCTACTCAAAAGTTCTTGATAAATTCTATACAACAACCAGGAACCTTGCCAATGTCCTTAAAGCAATGAAATATGAAGTTGAGTAACTCAATTGTGTTTTTATTTTTTTATAGGATTCACATAAGATTGAGGAAAAACAAGAAAAAGTCACAAGCTGATGATCAATTTTTCATAGGGAGTGAGAGACTTGTATTAGTCAGAGTTTATTTTATTAGTCAACTATTGTTATGAGATTTTCATTTTAAGATATATTGTGTTTATTATACATGTACTTGTCTGTTCAGCATAGGCTCCAGTCAGCGATTATTTTTATAACAAGTTTTCTTCTCATTCGTGTATTTATTTACATGTCTTTATAATCTCCCATTTAAGTTTTTTAAATCTTTTTTTTTTCAATGATCAATGTACAATTATTTATACGTTGAACTTGATATTTATTAAAAATTTGAATAAGAAAAAGAATTCATGTGTTTTGCTTTTTATGGACCATTCGTGTATACATGTACTGAACTTGGGATAACATATGGTTTTGTGCACCTGTCCGTTCAATGATTTCACATTACTCTCAAGAATAGAAACAAAATACTAACAATTATTTTTTAAAAATCTATATAAACTTCTAAAGTATCACAGGTATAATATTTACAGTAGAAAATACATTTACAAGTTAATAACTGATTAGATATGATTGTTGTCACCTTAAGCCCTCGTATTTTGCTGTTCGACAGTTCTTGCTGGAGGGCAAACATTTTCTCATCTTAGCAGGAAGTACCCAAGATTTTCTCTGGGTAACATTCACTGATGTCATTGTGATATATCAAGTACTTATGATCTGTGTGGGGAAGTTTCTGTAAATTCATTTACCATTTTTCTGGATGATTTTTATAATTTCTGATTAAGAGAATGGATATTTATTAAACTTACCGTAATACAAAATGACTTGAAGGGATTGGAATATTGCTGAAAATAAGTAAGTATCAGAACATTATACCAGTATCATAATGGATTAATTGTCTATTAATTGTTTTACTGACATTGTAATGAAAATAATTTTTGAATGCAATTGTTTGTAATAATAATTTAAAGTTTTCATTTAGATCCTTCACCAATAAGAAATGTCAAATCACTAACAAGCATTTGATTTATAATCTTTTTTTCTTCTGTATAAATACATTATATGTGTAATAAATTATTATTATTATTATTTTTATAGTCTGTAGTATCTTTAAGACATGGGATTCTGGAAACAGCTTGGTTTACTTTTATGGAAAAATTATACTTTGAGAAAAAGACAAAAGGTATGTATTTTAAAGTGCAACATATATTGAAAGTGTACTTGAATAAACATCTCAGAAAAAAATGTTTGATTCTGAAATTAAGGAGAAATCCCCCTCCCCCCCCCCCCCCCCCCCCCAAAAAAAAAGAAAAAGATTTTATTCTGAAATTTAGGAGGAATCATACCTTATATATATAGTGTATCACTATTGCAAAGTTTTAAGGTCATGTTACATTTCATTTGTACTGTCTACATTGGTAGCTAAATGGTTTAGAGTGCATGCATTTGCCACAGGAGGAAACTTATTTTTTATCACTGATTTATACTCTGCATTGGGATATTTTGCTAAGTTATATACATTTTTAAAGTTTTAAAAAGTATATTACATTGTACAAAATTCTTTCAATTTATAGTATTTTTAAAGGTGTGTTATGCCTTCTAAGAGTTGTAATTTTGGAAAGGTGATTAAGTTCATGCACATCATTTGTATTATATGATTCATAGTCTCAACATGACCTGTTGTGGGTTGGTGTGAGACCAGTTGTAGGGTAGGTGTGACGTTTGTTGTGTAATTATTATTTTATAAACATCTACCTGAGCAGTCATTGTTGATCTTCATATCAGATTTATCAAAGGATGTTACAGATACATAATGATACACAATATGTATGAACAAGTAGCTTTTTATTACATATGACACATTTTCTATCCATTTAATTATTTTTATATAGAAAGGAAATTGATTTGATTATTAAATTGAATTTGAAATTATTTGTGTTTTAGACATGATTGTTATAAAATGAAAAAACTAATATTGCAACACACCATTACATTTTAAAGACAAACATACTTTTATACGATATTGTCAATGGAATATGTCAGAATCAGAGGATTCTGCTATTGATTATGTTAAATGTGTTTATGCCCCTCCCTCGTTCTGAAAAAAGGGGGCATATTGGTTTGCACCTGTTGGTCAGTCAGTATGCCAGTTGACATGATTGAGAATTCTTTGTTTGACATATATCAAACTTGGTTAATACTGATACCCCATAAAGAGTAGATGACCCCTGTAGGTTTTAAATACTAAGGGTCAAAATACTCTGAATAAAAGAAGATATTGCCACCTCAATATCTTGAAATTCTTTAGCTTGACTTACAACCAAACTTAGTACACTGATACCCCTAAGAATTGGATATGGGGTCACAGGGTCATTTGTCAAGGGTCAAACTACTCTAGAAATAATAAGGTAATGTCCTCTCAATTTTTTGAAAATCCTCTGCTTGGCAGAATCAGACTTGGTACACTGGTACATGTACTCCCATAGGTGTTGATGATTCCTTTTGATTTTGAGGTCACAAGGTCAAACTATTCTGGACCTTAGAAGATATCCTTTGCTTGACAGACATCAAACTTGGTACACTGGTACTCTTAATGAGTAGAAGACCCATACTGATATCAAAGTCAGACACTCTAAATTTAAAGTTCATTCTTTTCAGTATTGCCATGGAAGAGAAGATTAATATATTTTAAGTTGTGTTTTATAGTGTTAATTTTATTCATAAAAAATGTACTGGCATACATGTATATTTGTTTATCAAGAACTTAAGTATAATGTATATATTAACATGTAGATCATATTTCTGTATCAGTCACATTTGCAATGAAATAATCAATGAATATAAAATTGTACATGAATTAAAAGGTGACATTTTTGAGATTTGTTGATTTCTATTAAAAGTTGTTGCTGCCCCCCATCCTTCCCCCACCTCCTCCCCCAATAAATCGTGATTGCATGTTTGCGCTATATGGACCATGGATATCAGCCTGGATAGCTTAGTGGTTAGAGCACCTGATTAGTGATACAGGGGTCCTGGGTTCCATTAACAGTCCAACCGTATTGTTTTTATTCATTCCTCCTTTCTTTCTACAATTGGTGCTCTGTGGGGGGGGGGGGGGGAGGGGGGGGGGGCTTGTTTTAGGTTGTATGTACCATAATTAGTAATTCCTGACAAGGTGAACTTATGTCTTCAAGGACAAAGACTAAGGAAGGAATGAGGTGGCAGTTTGGCTTTATGGACTGTGAATACTGGCCTGGGTAGCTCAGTGGTTAGAGCACCTGATTAGTGATACAGTGGTCCTGGGTCTATTCCCAGTATAGCCAAATATTTTCTTTATTCATTCCTCTTTTCTTACTAAAGAAGTGTCTGTAATAAACAATAAATCTGCATTATTTATTAATAAGAGATATTTATTTATACTGTCTTTTTCACAGTACAGATTATTGGCTGAAATAGTGACACCTACCATCTTGCTGTTAGTATTAGTACTGGTCAGAACTCGCCCGGATCTTCAAGAGTACAACCATGAATGTAAGTCACCTTACTACTGAGTCTGTAAGTCACCCCACGAAGTTATTGGAAGTCTTACCTCTCTATGTAATGACAAGCATATTATGTATGCAGCATATATATAACTTAATTATAGACGTACAGTCTTTTAATTGTTCATAATCCTACTATTACCTGCAGTCATTATATTCACATGTGATTTCATGTTAAGTTTTCTGAACTGTGTATGAACAAAATTGCAGTAAAACATGGTTATAGCGAAGTCCTGTGAATTTACTTCACTTTGTCGGTAATTTGCTATATCCATATCACGTATTAGTTAAAATTACTGGTATATAGGGAATTCACAGTTATATGTACATGTTTTCCTTCAAGTATGACTACCAAATATGTTTAGGGAAGTTGTAAATACAAAACTTATTTTAGGGTACGAAAGTTTCTGATGAATTTTATATATAAATACTTAGAAAAAATAGTGTCAGTTCAATATTTTAAAATTTAGGTCTTAAAAATTCGCTGTAAAAGATGTTAATTTCATTATTTTTAATCTCTACAGGACACAAATTCAGTGTGCTATATCCGTAAATTTGTTATATCAGAGTTCGATATAACTGTAAAATTTTACAAAGAATTGCTAAGAATTTCGCCAGGATCCAAAAATTCTTTGCTATATCAGTAAATTGCTATTTCAGTATATTTGCTACATCTGTCTTCATTTATTGTAGAATATTTATAATGTGGAATATAAATTTTGAGTATGTGCTACATGTATACACATTTTAATAAAAATTATTTTACCTCTACTGATTTTTCACTAAATAAGAGTAAATTGATATAATTTGCTGATTCCCTAAAAATTTCCATAAAAAGACTGATTCCCTACAAAAAGGCGTCAGTTTGAGGAACTGATACACACCTATTCGGAACTCTTCACAATTTCTTTTAATCGTATGAAAAGTTCTGATGTGTTCCAAATGAAATATTGAATACTCATAACGCTGCTCAGTTAAAGTCACATATAAGGAGGCAGGGTTAATATAAGAATATGCTTGCTAATTCATGTATTCTATAGACCATGTATTTATTTGAATAAAGGCAATGCCTAATTTCTATTCAATTTATTAATTTATTTTATTTACATTCTGGGTAACTGATATTCCCATTGCACAACTTATAATTGCACTGCGTATAAAATAAAATTGCAAAACTTCACGAGTTATCTGGTGTAATTTTTGTATCAGTATAATAAATCAGCTTCACCTTGGGAAATAAGCTTTCTCTTGGGGAACTGGAATCTTGCGGACT
The DNA here is from genome assembly GCF_033153115.1 of Saccostrea echinata. Lineage (NCBI taxonomy): Eukaryota > Metazoa > Mollusca > Bivalvia > Ostreida > Ostreidae > Saccostrea > Saccostrea echinata. The sequence goes on along the minus strand of NW_026889830.1, from coordinate 2,086,930 downwards.
CCCTAAATGATATACTGGTACTTTAACTGTTTATTAGGTAATTAGATCATTTTCTTGTAGGCCATTTTGATGGAAAGGCAATGCCTAGTGCTGGAGTACTCCCATTTCTACAGTCTTTCTTTTGTACCTTTAATAACACTTGCCATGAATCATTTACTCAAGATGAACAACCAGGAAATGTGGGCAACTTTGGAAAGTCCATGTAAGTCGACAATCATAGTAAATTAACTTATTTATGGTTTTGATTCACAAAATTCCAGTGTGAAAATAATTCACGAATCCACATGTATGTATCTTTTTATTTTTGTGTATCCAATTTGCATGATTTGGTTTAGAGACTGATTCACTGTAAGAAGCTTTCTTGTTAAGGAATGAATGCAAAAATCTCATGTTTTAGTCTATAATGTAGATCAATCATAATAAAGTTTGTTTTATTGTGTAAATTGAATAATAGTATCAAATTATGTCTGAAATTATGCTTAAGTTATTGGTGATAACGTAGTTGGCTACATCTTCAAAAGATAAGAAAAACCTATGAACAATAAAGGCTATTCTAAAACAAGCTTAAATGCTAACATATCACAATGTTTCAAGTTTTCTTCTACTGGGCTTTAACAACAATTCTTTATAAACAGACTGACCAATTTGGTCTTTGACATTGAGGAAATTCTGAACAGCAACATTGACCGAGAGTTGATTAGTGATTTACTGGAGGATTGGGAAATCATCACACAACTGATGACCAAAATCAGCAGTGGGAGTACCACAGGTATATAAAACTGAGGAAATCTGAGCTGAAACAATATTAAATTCTAATAGGTTGATTCTCACTTAGCTGTGCCAATGATATTACTCTGCTATTACTCTGGTGACCTGCTATCTGTTTTGTTTGTTGTCATGTGTTGTCTCTAATGAGAGGTGCATCGTGTGCAAAAATTTAAACATTTTCAGCTTTTCTTTGGAACCGCTGAACCAATTGAACTTGAATTTGGAACCACTGAACCAATTCTGGCATATAAAAACTAAGAGTAAAGGGGAACAAAAATTCCCCCCCCCCCCCTTGGGGCCAGAGGGATGGGGCTAAACCATAAAAAATAATGCAATCTTTAAAGATTTCCTCTGACTACAGGACATCATGTAGTCAAACTGTTGGCAAGATGTAATAAGAATTTATCCCTCTACCAAAATAGTTAATTGAATTCATAGACCTAGGGTCAGGGGTTCTGGTGTTAGGTTGGGGCTCTATTGATGATATAATGCAAAAAATCTTCAAAAATCTCTCCTCCTGCAGACAAACTAATGTATAGATATGATGAGCAAGGGTGCCTCTTCCAAAATTGTGAAATTCATGTCTCCTAGGTCAGAAGTCCTGGTGTTAGGGCAGGGCTACATTGGTCATATAGTGAAAATGCATTAATTCTTAGAAAATCTTCTTTGCTCAAAGAGAAACTAAGTGCATGGTTATGATAAGAAAGGGTGTTCCTTTCAAAATAATGAAATTTTTTGCCCCTGAGACAGGGGTTATGGAGTAAGGACAAGAGTTATTCTTAGTTTTTAAAAGTCAACTAAACTTGCAAATAATAGATGAAGAAAAAAGAGATTAAAATACCTTATATTTGTATATTAAATGTTATTCTTAGTCCAAGAATGGCTATTATGGTGTGGGGATTGTCCTCTGTGGATTCTGTAAAATTCAATATATTTTTCATACTTAAGCACTATTATCTTGTCATTTTGGGAATAGTGATAGGGTGTAGATAGAACTTGCATATACAGGCAACAATTCTGTTTAAGAAATTTTACCATGTTTTTTGCATTCGCCTTGTTTTAAATTCACCCACCTGTGAGTATGGCGAAAGGGGCAAAAATAAAATGGGGGCGAAAATTTCCCTGTATACAGTATTTCATCCTTTTTTTCCTTCTTTTTGAGATTCAATTTATTTTGTGTTATTATATAATTATTTACTTTTCCATTGATGCTTTACAAGGTTGTATTATACTTAGGCAACCGTTAAGGTCATAAGGCCTGTTGTATTTTCTGCTGGCAGTTAAACTAGATAAGAGTAGCTATTTCATGTATAATTTAACCTGGAATTATTTACAGGAGCAATAAGAATTGGAACAGTATTGGGGAATCCCCAAAACATCAGTGACGTTGTAAAGGAAAAGAAAATCAACCTGTCTCTAGATGTTTTAATAAATGTCATGAATGCCACCCTTGACTTTAATCAGGTACTTATAGGAAATAATATCCTCTTAATGAAGATTTCATTAGGTAGTCTTATCTAAGAGATATGTACAGATTTCATGAAAAGAGCATTATTATAATGAAAATTGGACAGCAAGCCTCTAAAGTTAACTCAGTCTTGAGGCAATTATGGCTAGTGCTTTCATATCCTAAGTTTTTGTGAGATGATCCAGGTTGGGGACAGCATTCCATCACAAATCTATGTTGTACTGTCTTCTATTTTAGCTTAACAAACCAAGTCTGAATAAGATATTTAAGGATTTTGACACATGCCCTGACTCACAACATAGACAGCCAGCAGCCTTGGAGATATGGCAGCGAATCTGTGACACAGGAAGTGTGCTACACACGATTGATTTTCATAGTGATGAAGCCAAGGAACGCAGTCAGAGGGAGATCTGTAACCTTGACAAAGCTGACCTTGAGCACATGTACCAGGCTTTCCGCGCTCAGTTTAGCATTCAGAGATTTTTTATACAGGTATCTGACTGAGAGAATTAGAGAATTTTTGCAATAAATTGCAAGAGTATTCATCTGAAAATTGTAATTCTGTTGTTTCACTTAATTAAATCATATGCATATTAAATATGTACTCAATCATGTGTATTTCTATATATCTTGATTTTCTTTTCAGATGTTTAAATTTATATTTCTGAACACAAAGAAAATTCCAAATGTTCAAGATATCTACAAAAGGTTTAAAAAGCTTATAAGTGATGTGAGTATACATTCTAAATACTTGTAATTAGCTTCCTTGAGTCATTCAGTGTAGAAATTTGTTTAAAGCATGGGCTCATAGACTAGGTTGAGGCTACCATTGGAGAATAAGAATAGAATTTGTAAATTTGACATCAAGCCTCAATATGCTGTAAAATAAAATAATACTCTAATGAAATAATGCCAAGAAATTTCATTCATCTAATACGAATGTTCATATTAATTTATCAGGAAGAGAATTTTGACTTCGGTGAGCATTGTGGCCCTTGGGCCTCTTGTTTGATTAATTGAATAATCAGATCCAATAATTGAGCAGCACAAAGGAATTTATGAAGATTTGTTTCTTTTGTAGTTAACTTCCTTGAAGGAGTTAGATATAAAGAAGATGGAGAAATTTTTCAGAGACATGAATAAAAAGAAAATAAATTCAACACTGATTGTCCAAAATTTGGGTGACTTTGTTTGTGGTGCTAACTCTTTTTTACGTGTACAAAGCAAACGTTCTGAGGACCTGTTTGAGAGATTTCGATCTCATGGGCGACTGTCGAGAGGCGATTCAGAAGGGAACACAGCGGGCAATGATTATGGAAAGGATCGTAAGTAAAATCACTTTGTCTGATATCAAAGAATGTTGTGATATCAAAATCTTTAATATCGAATGTAAATCTTTTAGACAGTAGCATAATTTGATTATTATATAATTATTGCATGTAGTTGAGGGTAACATTAAAAATGTTCACCCCAATAAAACCATTCTTAACAGAGGTGCAGTCAAGGTTGACAATGGTTTTCGAGGAGTGAACATTTTCAATGTTACCCTTAACTGCATGCAATATTTATTATACTATACTGAATGTTTTATACAAATACATATAACAGTGAACTATGTGTGCATAAATTCTGTGCAGTGAACATTTTTTGGAGTATCATCCATCATCAAGCAATGTTCAATATTACTACCCATGAGGGCCTGGTTGGGTTTATCATTCAGATGGTAGTAGTGTTTTTTAACAAATATTCCTTGACAAATCAGATTCAACTAATTTACACAAAATTATGATTTTAAAGCTTATGTATCTTCGTCAGATTGTAATTGAAATACAGACTTCTTGATAAAAAAAAAATCCCAGTAGCAGATTACGTCCAGGCATTGATTGCATCATACACATGTACCTGATGTGAATTAGCATATTAGTCCTGAAAATTAGACATTGAAGTTACAGAACAGGCATTCATAATTTTAGAAAATGAAAGATTATCATATAGATTTAAATTGATTATTCAAAATGAACAAAAAATATAAAACTGTATATTATTTATAATCAGTTCTGAATCATTGAAAACTCGGAGATTATTATGTCGAGATTCCTATTTTTGTGAAGGTCCACTGTGTCGAGACCTTGTTAACTTCCTGAACGAGGATGTCCAGACTAAGATTCTTTGGAAAAACCTCAGACCAGTGGTTCTGGGAAGGATCACATATGCCCCTGATACACCATCAGTCAGGAAAATCATAGAAAAGGTACACCTGTACAATGAAAATTACAAACTGAATCCTCTTTGAATACATTTTTTTGTCAGGTATCAGTAATTAACAGAAGAATAGACTGTTCTTATGATCTATCTTTGTGTAACTTTTTATGCTCCAGTAATCAAAGATTCGGTGGCATATAGCTTTTGCCCTGTCCATCCATATGTCTGTCTGTCCCTCTGTTTGTCTGTTTGTCCACAAAAATTTTAACCTTGCCCATAACTTTTGATTGGTTGGGGCTTTGGCTTTCATATTTCACATGTGTATTCCTTTTGACAAGACTTTCCTTTTAGTCTATCATATATGACTTTTTGACCTTGACCTTGGAGATTGACCTAGTTTTGCAAAATTTTATCCAACTTTAACTTTGGCCATAACTTTTAAACAGTTTGTGCTAGGGCTTTCATAGTTCACATGTGTTAGCTGTGACAAGACCTTCCTTTGGATACCAACAACTTTGACCCTTGACCTTGACCTAGGAGTTAGACCTACTTTTGAAAAACTTTAACTTTGGCCGTAACTTTTGAACAGTTGGTGCTAGGGATTTTTTATAGTTCACATATGTAAGCCTTGTGACAAAACCTTTCTTTGGATACCAACAACTTGGACCCTATGACCTTGAAATTTGACCTATTTTTGGAAAACTTTAACCTTGACCATAATTTTTGAACAGTTGGTACTACTGTGTATTCCTTCTGACAAGACCTTCCTTTGGATACCAACAATTTTAACCTTTAACTTTGACCTTGGAGTTTGACCTACCTTTGAAAAACTTTAATCTTGGCCATAACTTTTGAACGGTTGGTGCTAGGGCTTTCATATTTCACATGTGTATTTCATGTCAGAAGGCCTTTCCTTGGACACCATTAATTTTGACCATTTTACCTTGATGTTTGACTTAAAATACTTTTGAAAAACTTTAACCTTTTCCATATCTTTTCAAAGGTTGCTGCTAGTGCTTTCATATTTCACAGGTATATTCCTTGAGACAAGACCTTACTTTGGGTACCAACATATTTGATTTGCATTTGAGAAAGTTTAACCTTCCCTATAAGTTGCCATACAGGGGCATCAGTCTTTCACGAACACATTTTGTTTTCTTTCCTTTAGGCTAATCAGACATTCTCAGACTTTGCAAGAGCTGTACAGTTGGCAAAAGACTGGGAAGGTTATATAGAGTCTGTACAGAAACACTTTGCAGGGAGTTCAACATATGATATTCTCAGAGTAAGTTAAGAATGATAAAATCCTGAATGTTGTCATCATGGATTCTTTAGTCAGAAATTTTGGATCTTAAGGCACTCTAAATACCTGAGCATGGACTGAATTTTCTTAACCTTACTGGTGTAAAAAATTGCAAGAAGATAGAAATGAAATGAAATAGTAAATGTTACCTTTATGGCAGGGCAGTGTAGGATAGATAATTTATGAGTTTGACTTGTAGAGATTTTCTGGGTCTTGTCTGTGTGACCTTGTGGAGAACATTACTATGTCAGCCTTTGGGAAGACAAAGAGTGTAGGGATCTGTCGATTCACCAAGACTCTACTGAACGGGAACCCAGATCTAGGCAATTATAACTGGAGGGACATCATCAAGTTCACAAAATCACTGGCAAGGGTCCTAGCAGATTATGGAGAGGTAAAGTCAAACAGAATGGACTTTTTCATTCCAATAAACTGAAAGTTTGTTTTGTTGACCATTTATATTGATTCACAGTCTATTATTAAACAGATATAAGCTATGTCATTTTAGAAATTGTCAAAATGAACATTTCATTTTATCCAAGTTTTATTGCAGTTTTATAGCAAGTTTTAAAAATTAGGAAGATAACAATGTTAATGGTTATTTGTTCCAGTGCATGGTTTTTGACAAGTTTGTTGGATTTGCTACGGAAGAAGAGATGCTCATAGAAAGCACAAAAATGGTGGAAAACAACACATTGTGGGGTGGTGGGTATTCAAAGGATATCATTATTTTCAGATTTCTATTATTTAGATTTCAAAGGATCAAGTTACAAATAAGAAGCCTAAGATATCTGTTCATTACATAGTGAGCTGTACAGCACTGTTGATGTTTGATTTGTATTGTAGCCCTGGTATATGTTTAATGCTTTATTTGTATTGTAGCCCTGGTGTTTGATGTCAACAATGAAACTCACAAGTACTCACTACCTACCCATGTCTCGTACAAAATAAGAATGGATGCTGACAGAGTGGACACCACAGAAAGAGTCCTAGACCAGTAAGAATCCTAGTAAACTACAACAAATCTCAAATATTTACAGATGTATTAAGTCAAAAGTCATAAGTCAATGTAGGCAGATAACCAGAAGATGCTGTGGATCAAGCAATTTCTGTGAATTTATTTTTTTTCGCAATTTTAAATTCTTGAAAGAAAACACTCAGTTTATTGCATTTTAATTTTTTTTTTCCATTTCACTGACCACTTCACAGATATGGTAAGTTATAGGATTCTTGCAATTTTATTACTTGTTACTCCCTCAATGAAGTTGAAGAGAGGGTAGGTTTTCCAAATTATGTGACTTTTTGTCTCTCCCCCTGTGGCTCCAGTATATCTATCCTCTCTCTGGTTGTAGAGTGTACAAACCAGGTCCCAGGAGAACACCGGGTAAGGAGACCAAGTTCCTGACTTATGGATTTGCCTACCTCCAGGATATGGTGGAACATGCCATCATAAAGGTACAGACAGGCTCCGACAAAGACGTGGGTATAATGGTGGAACAGTTCCCATACCCTTGCTACATAAGGGACTCGTAAGTCAATTGTACATTTCTGTTGGCTAAAGCAGATGAAGTAGAAATATGAATTATGAACTTAATTCATGATTAATGCTAGATATATTAGAATTTAATTTTCAATGTCCTTACTATCTAGGTTACTAAAAAGTTGTTTCGTGTAAAATTTTAAAAATGACTCCTATTTAGATATAATATCAGAGCATAATCCATGTTGTGTATACTTGTAATTGTAGATTTACATATGCCATTGAGATAGTTCTTCCATTGCTCCTTGTTTTGGCCTGGATTCTACCAGTGGCCATGTTGTGTAAGAATATTGTATATGAAAAGGAGAAAAGGTTAAAGGAAGTGATGAGGATGATGGGATTGGGTAATGGAGTACATTGGCTGGCCTGGTTTATCAATGCTTTTGTTGTCATGATGTTCACCATGGGACTTCTTGTTATTCTATTGAAAGTAAGTTCCATTATTTTTTATTTTCACAGTTTTTGAATTGTTTTATTTAATTGAAAGGAGAAACACAGTAGATATATTTCAATTTCGGTGAAAAAAAACTAAAAGTAAAATAAACCATTGTAATATGGAGTTATATAATTTCTGCTTTCAGTTTGGCAAAGTCATCCAGCACACAGACCCCACTGTTCTGTTATTCTTCTTCAGTACCTTTGCCCTTGCCACCATCATGCAGTGCTTCTTCTTTAGTGTGCTGTTCCATCAGGCTAACCTGGCAGCATGTAGCGCAGGCTTCCTATACTTTACTTTATACATTCCTTATGTGTTAGCTAAACGGTGGCAGGAGGTTCTACATCTCCCAGAAAAAATGGCTATAGTAAGTTTGTTTAAAGGCAATACATTTTCGCTAACTTTATCTGGAGGATCTTTTTTTGTGGTTTTCATTAGGACACAATCACACCAATATTACATGTATTATTTAAAGCTGAATTCTGCAATCTTTATGAATTATTTCTGGTCTCTTTTTCTGACAGTGTTTATCCTCCAGCATTGCCTTTGGCTTTGGTTGCTTTAAGATATCACAGTTTGAGCAGCAGGCAGTAGGGGTACAGTGGCACAATATCTGGGATAGTCCTATGACTGGAGATGACTTCTCCATGATGCACATTATCATCATGATGTACGTAGACACAGTGATATACGCCCTGCTTACTTGGTACATAGAGGCAGTGTTTCCAGGGCAATATGGAATCCCAAGGCCATGGTACTTCTTTGTTCTGAAGTCTTACTGGTGTGGAGGCAAAACCAAAGAAGGCAATTTAGAAGAGGGCCTTTCACCTTACTTTGATTCAGAAGGTGAAAAATTTTTACTAACTCATATATATATTTATATATATTTATGTCAGGCCAGTCTCTTCTTGCACAAGGTATATCTTTTTAACTTGTATCAACATCTATGATGTGTACTTGTAGTGACAGTGGTTAAGTAGTAAAAAAAAAAAAATTGGGAAACCAAGATGAAAAAAATAACTCTAGGTACAAGTATAAATAAGTATTTATCTACATGTGTGTATATTCAAAATTAAATGTTTTCTATAGTTAACTCTGTGTCTTTTTTTTAAACAGGTAAACCAGTAGAGGATGAGCCACAAGATAAAACCCTTGGGGTGGCTATCAGGGGTCTAAAGAAGGTATACACAGAGGGTAATAAGGTGGCTGTCAATGGACTGAGTCTCAACTTTTATGAGGGGCAGATAACTTCCTTTCTGGGTCACAATGGAGCTGGCAAAACTACCACCATGTATGTATATAAACAAATTAATCATCTATTAAATGGAAGAAATATATTGGTCTGGACATGGTTATGTGTCTTAGTTCACAAATTCTGTCCAAACTATCAAGTAGTGACCAGTGGTTAAAATTGATTAGGAGACTTTTATGTATCATTGCTGATGATGTAAGTGTTTGTCTAGAGTCCTATCCAAAGCCATAGCTTCTAGGTCATTGGTCTCTGCAATTAAAAAATAAACTGTCGAGACAACCTATAATGCTGGCTTGAATTAAATATAGATTTTAGTATTTTGTTATCCATGATCTAGAAGTATGACAAAACCTGATGTAAGGTCACATCACAAACTTAAGATAAAGGGTATGTGGAATGACCAGTCATAATTTAAAAGGGTAAACATTTTGGTTGAAAGAAAGAATGTTTACTAAGTTAACAAAATATAATGGAAAGCTTTCCATAACCTTATCACTGGAAAACTAACAGTTGATAACAATACTTTCCTGAATTTTTTTTTGTTAATTTCTTTCTTGTCTATTTGGTTAGGTCTATTCTGACAGGGATGTTTCCACCTACAGATGGCACTGCATACATTTATGGAAAAGACATAAGGAAGGACATGGATGAGATTCGTCAGAGCCTGGGAGTCTGTCCTCAGCACGACCTGCTGTTTCAATTGTAAGGCCTTCCATTTGATACTGTACATGTATTGAAGGTGTCCTTTCTAAGGAATTTTCATACTGAATTATTTTTTCTCTTTGATTTTTCAGCATGACAGTGAGGGAACATCTCTGGTTTTATTCACAGTTAAAAGGGTTAAGTCTACAGGAGACAGCTAATGAGATAAATCCCATGATTAAAGACGTAGGACTGGGCCACAGGAAGCATGCATTTCCTCACATGTTGTCAGGTAGGCAGGAGTCTAGATCTGCAGTTGGTCTTGGGAAATTCAGTTTAACAGATGGGATTTGAAAGAAATATGAGTATATTTTTGTTAAATCATATCTCCTGCATATAATCTGTTAGGAATTGTTAGGAAGTAAAAAAAAAAATGTTAGAAGTGCAGCAATGAAAAGGGAAAAAAAATCATTGAAGTATAAAATTATGGCTAAATGTCTAGTACTGGTACATGTACTTTGTAAAGATAAATATGCTTTACTGGATATCTTGATCACAACTATTTTTAGGTGGAATGAAGAGGAAGCTGTCTGTGGCTATAGCATTTGTAGGACATGTGAAGACAGTTATACTGGATGAACCTACAGCAGGAGTAGATCCTTACTCAAGGAGATCTATCTGGGAGTTGCTGCTTAAGTACAAAGAAGGTACATAAACTAAGAAAGGGTTTTAATGCAACTGCTGGGATAAATGTTCGGCTTCTTTGTCATGTAAGGCAAAGATCCATTGTATCTGTAGTGTGATTAAGCTATATGTCAACATCATTGATGTTTTCGCTTGAATTTCATTTCATTTGGTGTTTTATAAATTGTTCAAATCTTGGAAAAAAGTGTACTTTATTAAGTAGAATTGTCAGTTATTTTAGTGAATATACAAAGTATTTTCATGTATGTTCTGTAAGCCACACCAAATTGACATAATTCATTTTACTGTCATCAGGTAGAACAATCATTTTATCCACACACCATATGGATGAAGCAGATGTACTTGGAGATAGGATAGCTATCATCTCCCAAGGAAAACTCTGCTGTTGTGGTTCCAGCCTCTTTTTGAAATCTCAGTATGGCAATGGTTACTATCTAACAATTGTCAGGAACCTTAGTGAAGACCACACTGAAGTCAAGGGAGATAAATGTGCACATGATCAAATGAGTCCTCTCCCTTTGAGGAAAAGTCCAATTCCAGCTCCAAGGAGAAAAGCTAACCAGAAAGGGGTTAGACATCATTTTTGTGACAATTTGCTCAATTGGAATCAAAAAACATTATCAAAAGTAATGTATAAAATGCTTAGAAATAATTTTCATCCATCTAAATGATGATGACAAAATTGAGGATAATGATGTTGATTTCTTTGTAGGTTGATGAAACAGAGGCCATTCACCATAGCATATCTTGTGTAGAGAAATTAAAGAAAGAGGAAGGGTCTTGTCATTCAGTATGTGGATCAGGAACTACAGGGGCCACTGTTATAACAGGTCTGTCTAGCTGTTAGAATTCTTCTATTAAAATTTTCCTGCTGCGTATTATAGGGTTGTTGATTTTCATGCTAAAAGCAATATTTTTGTATTTTTAGATGAATTCCTTCAGTTTACCAGGAAGCGTCTTTTGGCATTTGTGAGGAAGTTTGTGAAGAGGGCTAAGTTTGTGGAGGACAATTCCACAGAAGTCACCTTCCTGTTACCAGAGGCTAGTGCGCACAATGGAGATTTTGAGGATCTATTTATGGAGTTAGAAAGATCCAGAAAAAAGTTAGGAATCTCCAGTTTTGGTGTGTCTGACACTAGTTTGGAGGAGGTATATTAGCAAGGAATCATTACGCTTCATTTATTTATGAATATTGAAAAAGAATACAATAGTTCTTTATTTTAAGTAAGCATTTTGTTCCTATTCAGTCAATAATTGAGACCTTTTCCAGGTTTTCTTAAAAGTTGCTGAAGAGGATGGAGAAAAACAGACAGATGAAGTGAAAAGAAATAAACTGGAGGAAAACACAGATAGTAAGCAAAATATAAACTATAGTCATACATTAAATGTGCAAAGTGCAGAAAGTTTAATGTAAGCAACACCCAAGGGATGTAGGAAATTTTTGAAAAGGCTAGAAGAAATCTGAAAAATTGGGACTACATGTATTTGATAGAGTACAAAATATGACTACCCTACAAATATGGATGATCAATCACCAATAATTTTTGAAAGTCTTACTGTGATATGTAATTGTTACATTTTTCAGGGGGGAGAGTGCCACGGCCGGTAACAAATTTGAGTTTCAGACATAACAGGAAAGCCTCATATCTCAGATCACAGTCTGTGGAGGATAAAAACGTCAAAATCAATCTGGAGGAGGGCAGTGCTGGTAGGCTGTGGACTCTTCATTTAAATGACCGAGAAATCTTTTTCTATCATTTTATCAATTTTTATTTCAAAGGCATAGTATTCATTAATTTTCAGCACTTTAAGTTCATATAAGTTAATTGAATCCTGTAAGAAATGATTAAGATCTATGTTTCACACCAAACTAATACTGGCAAATTGTTTGTTGTTTTTTTTTTCCTTTAACATTTATGGTTGAAAATCAGTCAATTGCTTATTTTTTAGATGGATTCAATCATGAGTTACAAGAAAGAGTGCGAGGGAAGAAACTGTTGTTTATGCAGTTTTATGCTTTACTTATCAAGAGATTTCATCATTTTAAAAGGAGCAAAAAAGGCTTTCTTTGTGAGGTAGGATAATGTCTCCAATTCAGACATAACAGTTAAATAATCTGTAAACATTTCTTTTTGGGCAACCAACTTTCAAGAATTTTACTTCAGTTGGGAATCAAAAGTTTGTCAGAGTGGAAGAATGCTTACACCTGGTACATGTATTCCTAATCTTAAAAATACTAACAATTTGAAAACATAAAAAAGGGTTATACATATGAAAAGAATGGCAAAATATGTATGTAATGTATGTTTGAATGACAAAATTATAAAATGGCATAATTCACATCATTAAGTTGAAACACCATAAGGAGGTAAAGTATTTTCAGGAAAAAAAATGCCAAGCTCTTTAATAGGTGTGCACACTTCACTGGAAATTGATTTGTTGCAGATTGTGATGCCAGTGCTATTTATCTTGATATCCATGGTGTTTGCCAAAATAGAATCTCCCTTCTCAGAACCTCAACCAATGACACTGCACCCCTGGCATTTCACACCAAAGAGAAATGACCCACATTTATATTTGTTCTACAGGTATGAGATCAATGCTTAAATGTTTCCAAATCAAATTAAGTCTTGATACTAAAGATGAAAAATGTTAATAAATACATGTATGTAACTGTTTTACACAGATACTTGTTTTAATCCTTTTAGTTTGGATGAAAATTCTCGTTTGGGAAAAAACCTTGTCAGAACATTGAAATCTGATTACGGCATAGGGAACCGTTGTCTGGATCCAGAGGTCTATACAATACAGTACGTTTATTATCTAATATATAAGACATGTCGAAGTTCATGTATAAGATAATGATAAAAAATAAATACTTGTATGTGTTTTTTTAATTTATAGGGGGTACCCTTGTCAGCCTCAGTATGCAGCATTATACATAACAGACACAAGCAGTAACCAGACACAGGATTGTTCTTGTAGCACTGGTGTACAGTATTGTCCAAAAGGTAAATTGTTATCCAGCTGAAAAGTAAGAAAATTTTGATAGTACAAATCACAGTAAAATTTTCAGATAAATCAGTAAATTCCAACTGACTATAATACTGATATACATTTATAGCAATATTCAACATTTTTGACAATTTTAGAACTGTACCTATAAATCTGAATGACATAACAGTTGCTATAAATTAACTGTATTAAAGAAAACTAGTGCAAACTCTTCAGGAAACAACTTGATTTTTGTTTAATTTACAAAAAATCTTCCTGCCTAGGAGCAGTAGGTCCTGAACCTCCCTTACAGATGCTGGCCTCAACAGATTACCTGTATGACCTCACAGACAGAAACATTTCTGATTGGCTGTTGAAGACAAATGATCAGTTTATTGGTAGAAGGTATTATTTTGAACAGTAATAAAATCTGTTTCTTCCTTATGTGTTGTGCTTGTGCAGATGAAAACAAGAGGGCTATGGACCACTCTTTCTCTGGTTCTAGTTACTTTGCACTGACTTTTCATTTTGAGGTTGATTTTTTTCACCCAGTACCACACAAATGTACCCTTTGGTTCACTGTATGTACAGGACATGTACATGTATATACACAAAAAGAGATATTGTAATTGTATGGCAAGGTTTTCTTTCAGTAAAAATGGCATTACACATTTTGATAACATGTTTACTCTTCATTTTGGTTTGTTGTAGTAAATTTTTGACTTTTTCAGATTCGGAGGATTTTCCTTTGGAGAAAAAACAAAACTGGCCAAACTGAACAATCGGAATGTACATGAGTTGTTACAGAAATTCTCCTCGGTTAAAACATCTGACAAGTCATATGGCATAGACAACAACAAAATCTGGAGCAATGTTGCTCTGTTATTAAACACCATGGCAACAGAAGATATTGCTAAGGTAATTGATAAGTCAATTTTATTGTTGAAAAATTTTTTAATTTACAGTTTGTTGAAGTAGATTCAACAATGGTCATTTTCTCTACAAAAATCTTACTTTCATGAATAGAAAAGAAAACTCTACTTGCATTTTAAAATAAAGGAATGTTTGTAGACTTCAAATACTAGAGATTTCCTCAGTTATATCACATCCCTCGTTTGGATAGAGGTATATATAACTTGTCCTTGGTTATAATTGTCATACAATATTTGACTTGGTTGCCAGGTTTGGTACAACAACAAGGGTTACATTGCTGTAGTGTCCTACATGAATGTGATGAATAATGTGATATTGAGGAGTAAACTTCCCCGTAATAAGGACCCCTCCCAGTACGGTATCACGGTCATCAACCACCCCCTACAGCTGTCCCAGCAGCAGTCACAGCAGGAGTCCAAGTAAGTGTCTGTCTGTCTGTCTGTCTGTGTACTGAAAGCAGTAGGGTTATCAATGTCATATCATTAAAGATGTTAAAATGTCTTTGATTTACTGGATAGAGTCCTGACATATTTATTAATAGACACAAATATAAGTTAAAATATTTAAGACTTATATATAAAATGATCTTACTAAATATATGAATAAAAATAAGAATGGGCTGTAGTTGCAAAGAAACAAAGAAAATATTTAGGAAACACATTGACCAGATGGATACAAGTCTTTTTATAGTCTGTACTGTATATTAAAATGTTTTGTTTCAGATTTAACAGTAAGGCTGATGTGCTGGTGGCGACCTGTGTTATCTTTGCCATGTCTTTTATTCCGGCCAGCTTTGTTATGATTCTGATAGAGGAGAGGATCTCCAGTTCTAAACATCTTCAGTTTGTCAGCGGGGTCAATCCTGCCATATATTGGTCCACCAACTTTCTCTGGGACATGGTATGCTTTACTTATATAAATCCCAGTGAATTCCTCCAAATTTTTAAGAGCAATTGACATTCCTGCCATTCTTCTTATTCTGATATCTTGGATTTTTGTTGCAGCTGAATTACTCTATCTCCTGTGTGCTGTGTGTGTGTATCTTCCTGGGATTCCAGGTGGAGGCATATGTCAGCCCCACCAACCTTCCATGTCTGATTCTTCTTCTTCTCATGTTTGGGTACGAGATTAAATATTTACCATTTTATAATTATCCGTGAAAGAATAAATCCTAAATTTAAAACTCAGAAGTGATTTACATGTATATACAGTGGAGCCTGGTTAATCCAGACACCTGTGTTCCCAAGTAAATTGTCTGGATCAATGAAGCATTTGAATCATTGAAAGGTGGCTTTTATAATTGGTGGATGAAAATAAAAATTCTCTTTCCTACAAATTTCATCCAGAAGGTGAAGTATCTGAATTATAGGCATACATATGGATTAAAAAGGCTCAACTGTGATAGATTTCTTAAGATATTGTCCATTCTCTGATTTACAAAGGAAGAGACTGAAATAATGGAGGCTCTTTATTTCAGCTATGCATTGATTCCCATGATGTATCCCTTCTCCCGTGTGTTTAATGTGGCCAGCACAGCCATGGTGACCTTGAAATCTATAAATATCTTTATTGGGACCACCTCCACCTTGTCGACATTTATTTTAGAACTTCTGGCAGAAGAAGATGAGGTTTGTTCATAATGAATAATGCATAATCTTCACTATAGTTTTTCATAATTTTAGTATATGTGCATAATTTATACATTTTTAAAATTGAAATGTATGTCACCCAAACATTCATAAACATGCAACATGTAGTTCCTTTCCATTGACTGAGACAAAAGCTTAAAATTAGCTTAAACAAAGCTTAAACCAACAATTTACAAGAAAGTGAATGTTTTCCTAAAGAATTAAAATTAATTACTTGCAATGAAACTGAAATTTTTTTTAGAGATTTGATGTGATTTTTCGTAAGAGTTGATTTGACATGTTTTATATTGGCCGTATTTTGTTAATGTTTCAAGAGAATTAAAAGATAACTGACATGCATTTCATATCTCTGTGATACATTTTCAGCAACTTCAGTACATCAATGAGATGTTGAAGAATGTGATGTTGATATTTCCTCAGTACTGTCTGGGTCTAGGACTGATGGAGATGTCCAGGAACCAACTCTATTCTGATGCATTCAAAAAATTCAGTAAGTTCACCTCAAAAGCAGGTGATCTTAAGTTCATTGTTTTGTACATAAAAATACCTTATGAGAAACACTTGCTTGATTTCTCTGCTTCCTTCCTCCAACTTAGGAAGGAGAGAAGAGCCAGCTTAATTTACTGTTAATTTCCAAGTTAATTTTAGAATAGCTTGAGCTGAACATTTGCATTTTTAAGACCCAGGAATTAGTTTCCAGTTTTAAGTCAGCCTTGTAAAAAATGTTATTGTTTTCATGCACAAAAGTTTATTGCAAATTCATAGTACAGTAGTGATGTACACTGCTTGTAATATCTATTTTGTCACTGTAAAATATTGTTTTAATTGATTTGGGCAGATATGAAGAGTCGTATATCCCCCCTGCAGTTTGATATGGTGGGAAAGAACATCCTGGCTTTGTTTCTGCAGGGGACATTATTCTTTTTCATCAATCTTCTCATTGAATACAACTTCTGTATTAAACCAAGGTAACATTTTCTAGTTGGAATATTTCATTAATGTACTGTATTATGGTATTTCAGCCAGAAGGTCATTGAATTACATTGTATCAACATAAGTCAAGCAATGTAAAATTTTGAAATGAAATGGTAAATTTCCACTTTAATATTTAAGTATACCAGTTCTCTGTTTCACTGTTTATTATTCGCCCTGACAGACAAATAACAATGAAGGATTATCCTTACGAGGAGGAAGATCTGGATGTGGAGAAGGAGAGGAAGAGAGTGTTAGATGGAGGAGCAGTGGATGATATAGTCAGGGTGGAAAACATGACCAAGGTACAACTTAATCACATTATATAATACAGTCAGGGTGGAAAACATGACCCAGGTACAACTTAATCACATTATATAATACAGTTAGGGTGGAAAACATGACCAAGGTACAACTTAGTCACATTATATAATACAGTCAGGGTGGAAATCATGACCAAGGTACAACTTAATTACATTATATAATAGAGTGAGGGTGGAAAACATGACCAAGGTACAACTTAAAGGGTTTTTATCACGTCTCAAAATTTTTTGATATGACAAAGTTTATATGTTATTTAAATCATATATTTAAAAATCTTTGCTAGAAAATTAATATTTTTGATGTTTCAGCGATTCAAAGTTTGAATTTCTCAATATGCATATTTTGATCGCCGATGTTACGCGCCATTGCTCTGACGTCATAGGTGTCAATCCTGGTCAAGCGAAGTAATTATTGTGTATACAAAAGGGCTCATTTGCTGTGTCTATTAAACCTGTTAGAAAATAATTAAGTGATAATTGAATAATTGACAGCTTGTAAGGTATAATTTATGGCTTTATAGTGCACAAATGTGCACAAGAAAGGTTTTAGGAAGAATTTTTTCTCCACATTTCCTGGACTTGGTCGAGAGGTGAAAGGGGGGTCTTTCTCTACAAATGCGATGGCGTTTATCTCCATTCAGAACAATCGTTTATGCCCGATCGATCACGATTTTTTTTTTCTGTCCTATAAAATATTTTAAGGAAAGATACTTATAAAAAAAATAATAAATGACAAACACGCATTTTATATAAGTCGCACAGAATCGAGTAGGAATGTTGTGAACTTCGTTATGGCGTACGGCGCCTTTGAAGAAGACTCATTTTTATTACACAGGTAGAAGATATACAGGATTTATTTAATTATAATTAATCAAAATAATAATGAAGGAGAATTAAAAATTCCCATATTTATATATGTTTACGAAGTTAAAATTTAGTAATTCGTTCTATTTAGTTGAAGTCCCGAGTTGTCAACGGCTTCGTCTTCGGTGACCTCTCTCCAACTGTCGGCATATTTTCTGGTTATTTCTCTCTGCTAGACGTTCATACCTAAAAGATTGACCGTCCATAACCAAAGGAATATAGTCGATGTCAAAATTTCAACCAGCCATACTGTGCATTCTACTCATTTAGCGTAAAAATCTATTCAATATATTTTTTCTTACGATAAGCTTTACGAGTTCTATTGACCATTGACACCTATGACGTTTCAGTACCACGTGACCCCTATCTAATTAGTGGAGATTTTTACTTCGAGGACCCTATATTACGGGCGTTTTATCGTCTAATTACGGCCGTTTTCAACATTATTTCATAATTAAACGATAATTATATGTTTCAAGAATATAATAGTGTTTCATTTTTAAGAAATTTAGATACGTGATGAAAACCCTTTAATTACATTATATAATACAAGCTCTGGAATCAACTGGTCATGTTCTATATAATGTAGTACATTTTCATCCATGTAGTGGCAATGAAGTGCTTCTTTTGTGGAAATGAATGCATATATGTTCTATATAATGTAGTACATTTTCATCCATGTAGTGGCAATGAAGTGCTTCTCTTGTGGAAATGAATGCATATATATGCTTATAATATTCAATTACATTACCCTTTTTTTCATTTTAATATTAAACCTGAGTAAGAAGAGGAATCCACCCATGACCCCCATAATCACTTAACCCTATTATTTTTACATTTGCAAATGTTTTTCTGTGTATAACACAATTTGAACAATACGTATCTATCACTGCATGTATATATAAACACAAAATATCAATGTCAAGTCATAAATGGTTAATGTTATTTCTCATTTTGAAACTTCTTTCAAGATAAAGATACAGGTTGGTATCTCATAAAGCCATTTGGGTAAATAGGTAATTTTTATGCTTACAGATTTATAGAATGGCTGAGGGAAAATCTAAGCACACAGCTGTAGATCGACTGTGTGTGGGGGTCTCCAGGGGGCAGTGTTTTGGATTGTTGGGAGTAAACGGAGCTGGGAAAACTACAACATTTAAAATGTTGACAGGAGACATTCCAATATCTAGTGGAGCAGCATACATTGCTGGTCATAGGTTGGAGCATAATTCTTTAATTTTACTTTCATCTTGAAATAGAAGAAGATACATTTAATAAGAAAGTTCCAAAAGAAATCTTTAAAGAAAGACAAGCAAGAAATACACATCAAATTTTATGACAGTATTTGTATTTTTTCAACTAAAAATGGTTTTCCATAAATCAATTCTGAATAATATACTACTTGTACGTTTTTCAGTATCATTTAGTTTGTAAATTTATCTTTTTATTCAAACTTCTTCATGTCTACTGGTACCATGCTATTTCAGATTTCAGGGATACTTGTGTTTATATTCACAGACAGCTTACTACATATTATGATAGTAATTATCTACTCCTATGTTTCAGTGTTATAGATGAAATTGATACTGTACGGAAGTCTGTAGGCTATTGTCCACAGTTTGATGCCTATGACCCTTTACTTACATCTAAAGAAGTGCTAATATTTTATGCTCGACTGCGGGGAATTCCTGAAAAAGATGTCAACAAGGTGAAAATATATGAATTCTTAGCCACATATTGCCATACACAAATTAATAATTCATAAAATGTGCATTGAAAGTAAAACGTGAAGAAGTTTTATAGAAGAAATCTATAGATTATTTTTTACACTAAATTGTTGAAGATTCCAATTGCTTTCAATACTAGGTGGCTGACTGGGGAATCAAGAAGTTGGGACTGATTCCTTATGCCAACAAACTGTCAGGGGGGTACTCTGGGGGGAACAAGAGGAAACTGTCCACAGCTATAGCTCTGTTGGGAAATCCTAAAGTCATTTTCCTGGTGAGTTCTATCTGATAATCTCAGAAATTCTAATAAAACAAATACTTCATGTAACTTTAAATTAATTACAAACTTTATAGAATAAAGCGGTTCCCCTGAACAGAAAAAAGTTCTGAGGATTAAAGAGACTGCTAGAGGTGTCATAACAGTATTTCTTTTGAGGTTCTCTTCAATGCATGGATGAGGTGAAATATTTTCTAAATCTACCCTCCCAATCTGGGCATTTCTGCACTGAACAGGAACTGAATTTTTTTATGAGATGAAAAAAATATGTATAAACTTTCTAATTTTACCACTTTCATGAAAATGCTCAGCATGCTGAATGATCAGTGTGATGTACATGTGTATTTGATAGGGGAATGATGAGATTCTGTACTTGATTCAAGCACCTGTTCAACTTCAACCAATACATTCATGTGCCTACCTGCTTGCCTATATGCTTATTCTTTGATTCTAATTTGTATATTAAGAATTGTTTTACAAGAAGTTGTACATTTAAGTAAATTAATATTGTAGTATAACCTATAGTAGTGGTCTTTCATTGTTCTCCAGGATGAGCCAACTACTGGTATGGATCCAAAAGCCAGACGCTTTTTATGGACCTGTATCAACAGCATTGTCAAAGATGGCCGCTCAATCATAATGACCTCCCACAGGTTTGTTGATATGTTTTTATTTCACGCACAGGCATTTATAGATTTGAAGGGGTTCAGAGAAGTACATGTAGAAAAACTGGTTCTCTTATTTATAGGGTAGATTGTTTCCTCTGTATATGATTTACGTGCGTTACTTTTGAACTTGAAGATGGTTGCAAAGGTTAATCTCAGCTGAAGACAATGTTTTTTGTCGTGTAAATAATTTGTGAAATGAGTTTTGATGTAATTAATTTTACAGTATGGAAGAGTGTGAAGCTCTGTGTGGCAGGCTAGCCATCATGGTTAATGGAAAGTTTAGATGTATTGGCAGTATTCAGCACCTCAAAAACAGGTCTGTCTCTGATTATGTCATTTGTTAATTGATCAATTACAGTGGCATACTTGTGAGCAAGATTTATAAATAATTTACATATTTGAAGATGAAATTAATTTATAAATGATTCTTATTAATCGCTACAGATTTGGGGATGGCTATACAATTCTGATCCGTGTCTCTGGGCCTAATCCCGACCTGGAGCCTCTTGAGCGCTACATAAATACCATGTTCCCTGGGAGCACTCTAAAGGAAAAACATCACAACATGCTTCAATATCAACTAGGTCCCACCATCAAACTGTCCTACATATTTGGTCAGATTGAGTCTGTACGACATGAGTTCTCTATTGAGGATTATTCAGTGTCACAAACCACACTGGATCAAGTGAGTGTTTGAGCTGTAGTCATTTATATCAAACAAAATAATTTTTTTGTTCAGCCATTTTAATATCAATCAATATGATAGATTTTTTATGATGCATGCTTTTATCAATTTCCAAAAATTAAGGATATGAATTTTGAATACATAATCAATCAATCAAGAAAGAGAGTGAGAGGGAAAGAGTACAGTGTTCCTCTAAATTCATTTTCTTCTCTATGTAGGTGTTTATTAATTTTGCCAAGAATCAGACAGATGTTCTTCCTGAGGAAGAAAATATCCCAACTACTCCTCAAGCCACAGGTAGTTATAATAACATAAAAGATTATTGTGTTACTGCAGTGGAAAAAAATGTCTCTGAACTAATGTGTGTGATTTTGTGATTTCTTGAATGATAATTGACATTAATTACAAAGAAATGTCCCAAATTGTTGTGCTTATAAACTTACAGTAGTTTTATACTTTTCCTGAGGGAAAAAATAAAGCTATGGAACCTTTTGCTTGTACACAAAAACTTGTCCAGTTTGTTCTTATATTAGGAATACTATGCTTTTTAACTGCATACTAATGAATTCCTAATTAGGGCTCTGCTCTGTGGGCACCCTATAGTGATCAGTCTGTCCGTCCGTCCGTCTGAGATCTCTTGTCCAGAGCATATCTTCTTTCTTCTTGGCCCAATCTGGCTCATACTTCACCCACAGAGTGTCTTTGGTAAAGGATGTGCAGTGACCTTGAACCATGTTTCTAGGTCTAAGGTCAAGGTCATAGCAGAATTATATGAAAAATCCTTGTCCGGAGCATATCTTCTCTGCCCTTGGTCCAATGTGGCTCATACTTCACTTACAGAGTGCCACTGGTCAGTAGATGTGCAGTGACCTTGAACAAAGTTTCTGGGTCAAGGGTCAAGGTCAAAAATAGCCTCTCTGTTTAAAATTTTTGTTTAGTGCATAATTTCTTTCTCTTAAGTCCAGTCAGCCTCAAACTTTACCAATTGACTTAGGGTACGGAACATTTGTGATTTTCCTTCCATAGTTTGATAGAGGATATGCAACAATTTTCATAAAGGATATGCAACATTCATGATTTTTGAACCGTTTTTTGATAGAGGGTATTGAGCACTTGTGATTTTTTGGCCATTTTTTTATTATAACAAGGATGACATAGAAGCCCTTTAGACTCAAACAACACATCCCGTAATAGTACACAAATGTTCCTCTTCAAAATAAACCCTTTTCAGCTACCTTACATTTTCATGTTCGTTGCTGAAAGCGGGGCCCTTTGAGATGGCCACCATCTCAATGATATCTAGTTATGAATGATTTATTAGGTAAGAAATAATATTTGAACCTAATATGACTAATTTTTCAGGTGAGAATTTCAATTCCTTGGAGACCCAGAACCTCCAGAGTCTGAGAGTCAGCCAAACAGGAAGTACTATACATCTGATTGGAAGTGAGGCTGATGACCCAATTTATGTGAATACAGCATTTGTATCAGAATTGGAAGAAACTGATGTTTGAATTGATGTCTTGTTTAGTATTTAAACATTTTTATTTATTTTGGATGGTTGTGTTGTATTACTGTTTTTTTTATTTATGGCTTTAATGTGCAATGTACAGTGTATGTTTTCTGATGAAATGACAATTAAGATGTTTATTTATATGCAGCAGAAATTTTAAAACCTAAAAATCAAATGAATTGTTTAATTTCTGTATCCTATTTGTTTTCCTGAGCAATGTTTTAACAACACTGCAGTCCAAAGGCAATAGCATTTCTCAGCAAATCATGCTGGAGCATTACAGAACAGTGATCTGATTCGAGATCTCTTCACTTTAAAATGAAAAATTATTTTGGACTTTATGTTAAGAATTTCTAGAATCTAGGATATAATTTTAGTGAAGAATTTAATGACTCTGATTATCAATTAATACTGAACAATGAAAGGTCTTACCATACACCATTATATAAATATTGCATGTAGTTGAGTGTAACATTGAAAATTTTCAACCCAAGAAAACCATTGTCAACCAAGGCGCAGCTGAGGTTGACAATGGTTTTCGAGGGGTGAAAATTTTAAATGTTACACTTAACTACATGTAATATTTATTATATTATACTGAATGTTTTATACAAATACATATAACAGTGAACCTTGCATGCATAAACCCTGCGCAGTCACTATTTTTTGGAATATCACCCGTCATCAAGCAATGTTGACTGTTGCTACACTGGAGGGTGTGGCTTCTTTATTCAGCAGGTAATAGTGTTTTTTAACAAATGTTTCTCGCCCAATCAGATTCAACTAATTTAAGTAATGATTATTTCAGAATTTTAGTATTTCATTGCCAAGTGACCTAGAGATACAACCTTGAGTCAAGATCATGACACATCCATAAGTCATCATCAACAACATACTGTGAAATCACTAATTTTTATGGGGGTTTAATTTTCGTTGTTTTCATGGTATGAAGATACCCACGAATTCATATCCCCCACGAAGTGTTAAAATTCCTTACTTCAGTATGATGTTTTTCCCTTATCCATGAAATCAAATCCCCTTGAACCAGTCTTTTCTCCTCAATCCACGAAAGGTTGACCCCATGAAATTAAGTGATTTTACAGTACTAGATTCAATCAAGAGTTTAATTAAGAGTTCATTGCCAAGACACAAATTTTTGAAAAAATATTTGGATACATTAACATAGGGGGTAAGGCAATACTGCAATCAAAAGTGGGATGGGGACAACCCCAGCTTTTCAATGGATAAAGCAGTAAAAAGTAATGTTCTGGAAAATTGGGGGTGGGGGTGGTGGTGGCTCCCAACTGGCGGATTTGGAGGAAGGCCCGGCCCACCCCGCCCCTCTTTTGTGTCCAAAAATATACATAATTAATAAATCAATTTGTATGGTGTGGCCCCTTGGCCCCCACCCCTACCCACAACTGATCACGCCCCCCCCCCCTTTCAAGAATCCTGGATCCACCACTGCTCCCCCCTCCCTGACCCTGATACTATGTGCCAGCATTCATGTTCTATGAACAAAAAAGTCCTTTTGGTGACTAATATAAGGATGCCATACTTTTTATCCGCACTTTTTTCTGAGTATAGTATTTTGCTATGGTAAATTCTCCAATTTTCCTTTAGACGCTGGTTGCCCCACCCCCCTTTTTTTCGATGTAAGGTCGAGCACTGGCAAATTCCAGGATTTGGATTGTAAATTAGCTTTTTTTTTTTTGCTCTTCAGATTATTTTGGTAAGTCCCCCCCCCCCCCTTTGGGCAGTGTAGGGTTTTTTCCCTTGTCAGATTTTTTTTTCGGAAGTTGGCTTCCCCACTTTTGAAACTGTTGCTACGGGCCTGCATATAGTGTACTATTTACCAATTTTTGTTCAGATTGTCTCAAGATTCTGTGGATGAAAGGTTTATATTTAACTTATGACCTATGGACTGTTCATTATACAACGGCAAAAATTCTGTAGTTATGGAATATATTAGAAATTCACGAATTGATCAATTAACGTGTGACTTGATGGCCTTGTCACGGCCAACTCTATGATTTTTGATCCTACAATTACTTGAGAAGAAGGAAGTTTAAGAGATTCATTTGATTTCTATTGTTGTTTTAAAGGTGAAAATATGTTTAGTCTTCAGTGTTCAACGAGTAATTGAAAAACTTCTCAGACATATTGACTTTTTACTGGCATACTAACTGTCTTATCACAAAGACAATCTGACAGTATGTACAAGTAAGCATGTCTCTCGATGTGCTTTACTGCTTGTACTCGGTCTGAGTCTTAGTTTTGCCTATCAAATAACTTGATCAAGAGACGAAATCTTCGAGATTAGAACATTACTTGAACAACAGGCTGAGAAAACAAAACTTGAACAGGATAATGTACTTCTGAAGATAAGTTTAATAGGTGGGATGAAAACACAGGTACTTGTGGACAGGACCCCCCCCCTTCCCCCGATATTCAACCCCGGGGCTTGTCGGACATTTTTTCCACAAATTATATTTATTGCACTTATTCAGCATATGTACCATAGGAAAAAATCGTGAAAACCCCAAAATAATCGTTGTACACAGAAAAATACGCCACTATACATTATAAGAGAGAAAGGTATGCCACTCCGGTTTGTTTACGTTGTACCCCCACTGGTCTTTCTGGGTTTAAAAACATGAATTTATTTTAACCTAAAATGTCGGTTCACACTGTCTCTACATATATTTCTGTCTTAGTTCATGCTATCGGATTGACTCTGCATCTCGTAAGAATCCCACAATTAATCCTTAAACAGCATTGCCGTCAGTGCGTTGAAAAAATCCTTAGGTAAACGCAACGGAAGTGCTAATACACTCCCATTTGTCACTATCACCATGCAAACTATACAAAACAATAGTGATTGAGCTTATACAGTAAACCCATTACATTCTTTCTCACAATGGCTTCCTTGATCTTTGAAGAACATTTAATGTACAAAATAAGGTATTTTTGTCTCATTTTATTTTTCGTTTATTTACAAGTCTACCTGACCATTGACAACTTTGAAAGTACTTTTTGTGCTATACATTAAAAATTCTTGTGTAATTCTTTTATTCGATTGATCTATTAACTACTTTATTTACATTGATTAATTTTCATAGTTGAATTGCAAAGAGAAATAACTCTTGCTCACTACAACTTTGTACTCTGTTTGCCTCCTTGATGCCCAGAAGCAGAAACGATTTTCAAAGAAATATTGCATTTTCATTATACATGTATAATCAATAGAGCCCCGTCCTAACACCAGAACCCCTGATATAGGGTCCAGGAGTTTCACAATTTTTGAAGGGACACCCTTGTTCATGCACTTACTTTGGTAATATAGAGAGGGAGAGAATATATTTAAAGAATTGACGTATTTAACTTTATGATCAGTAGAACCCTGTCTCAATACCAAACCCCTGAATCAAAGACCATGAATTTCACAATTTAGAAAGAGACACCCTTGCTCATTATAACCATGCACTTAGTTTATTTCCTAAATACCCAGTTGCAGAGAAGAAGATTTTCAACGAATTAATGCATTTTCACTATATAATCAATACAGCCCCACCCTTACACCAGAATCCCTGATCCTGGGGCCATGGATTTCACAATATCGAAAGAGCCACCCTTGTTCATCATAATAATTCATCTACTTTGTCTGCTAAATATACAGAGGAGGAAAAAAAAAGATTTTTAAAGGATTTATGCATTTTCACTATATGATTAATAAAGACAAGCCCTAACACTACAACTCTTGGCTCTGGGGCCATGAATTTCACAATTTTGGTAGAGGACTCAATGCTTATTACAATCTTGCCAACAGTTTGACTGCTTGATGTCCAGGAGTAAAGAAGATTTCTAAAGATTGCATTAATTTTGAGTGTTTTGGCCCCACTTCTCTGGCCGCAGAGGCTGAGGAGGGGGCATTGAATTTCAAAATTTTTGTTCTTCTCGCCCATATATGCTTTATGGTTTAGGGGTTCCAGAGAAGAAGTGAAAATGTTCAAATGTTAATGCACGACACAAGACAACGGACGAAGACAGATAGCAATTGGTCACCTTAGTGACCTAATAAGTACCGTTTCAAGATTTAAAAAAAAACAAAAACAATTTCAATGAATTTTCTCAGTTCTGAATTCGCTATAAAGAAATACATCGCAAAAGAATAGAAAGCATTTTGGTTTGAAGATTAAAGTTATAATTAAGAAGTTTAAAATTTCTCTGTGTTAAAAACTTAAAAAAAAATCTTGGGGGTAGTTCTATTTTCATATACATTAGTCTTTAAAAATGTCTATTGGGATTAATCATCTCTCTCTCTTAATTCATGAAATAAAATTTGGGGTCATCCTACGTTTTGCAGGTCGCCTACTCGGCCCAAACACAAACTCTCCACCATCATGCACCCCACTATCCTTGGAACCAATTGACTTTTATGCACACATGTCTACATCAGAACCCGCACCAAGTATCATACTTTGGTCTTTGACGTCATCAAAACCAATTTTGTGAATGGGTATAATAAACACAGCGGGACGTTCATCGCACGGGTATATGTATCACGTGGACCACTTATACAGATCCTCACGGCGGTCATTACATCAACTTACTGGTCAACTCTGCCGTCGTCGGAGGAAGTTTGATAGACACCGGAAATACTGATGATGACGATTCCGACTCGTCTACGGTGGTGGCGTCCTTAAACAAGGGTGACAGCTTCAATCTCCGCACCATACAAGCTAGTTACAATGCAGTCATTTTTGCTGACATTCATGCATTTACATGTTTTGCTGGCTGGAAGCTTTAAATTCAAAAGAATTGTAGTCATTGTCCATTTATTCCGTAAAAGAATGCACCATTTGCGCATTTTAATGGCATATTCATATTTAAACAATTTCTTCTTTATTAAAATGTTTTCAAAAAAGCTTAAAAACATTCCTAGCATCAAATACTAAAATGCTCGCCTAAAAGAACTATTCTTGAGTGACAATTTTTTCTAAAGACAGTAAGTTAATGCAACTTAGACTTCACGAATTGGTCTAAGGTTTCCAAGTTATAATATACTGTACTCATTACAATTGATCAAAATTTAATACTTTTATTAGATGAATGAGCAGAACCCCTAAACCAGGGGCCATGAAATTCACAATTTTAGACCTTTGTTCATCATAACTATACACGTAGTTTGTTTGCTTAATACCCAGGAGCAGAGAAAAAGATTTTCAATCAAATAATGCATTTCTATTTATAATGATAGAACTCCACCCTAACACCAGAACCCTTGACCCAGGGGTCATAAAATTCACAATTTTGGAAGAGGCATCCTTGTTCATCATAACTATGCACTTATTTTATTTGTTTAATACCAAGGAGAAAGAAGAAAATTTGCAAGGAAATAATGTATTTTCACTCTATAATCAATAGAGCCCCACCGGAATGAGGAACCTCTGACTCAGGGGCCATAAATTTCACAACGTTAGGCTAGGCACCCATGTTCACCGTAACTATGTGCTCAGTGCTCATGAAATCAAAAATCTTGGTATACCGCCAGTTGCTCAGTGTAATGATGCAAACAGTTACCTGCTGGACGTCAATGTGTCCAGATCAATGTGCAAAAAAG
This sequence comes from Saccostrea echinata, assembly GCF_033153115.1. Lineage (NCBI taxonomy): Eukaryota > Metazoa > Mollusca > Bivalvia > Ostreida > Ostreidae > Saccostrea > Saccostrea echinata. Next base: position 2,058,386 of record NW_026889830.1, on the reverse strand, counting down.
TATGTTGTATCGCGTCTACTCAAGTACAGTAGCAATGAATTTTTAACCTACGTATCTTTCTGTAGCTTGTTATAGGTCAAGCACAATATGAATATGTACTTTCAAAGTCAATTTGATATAAAGAAAGTCATAGGCGTCGGAACCGGGGGGGGGGGGGGCTAGGGGGACTTAACCCCCCCCCCCCCACTTTTTTCAAAGATAGACTTAATATAGGCATTGAACATTGGGGCGTAGGTTTAGCCCCCCCCCCCTTTTAACAGGCACATTGCAGTGTAATCAAGAAGGGTAAGTGGCAGCATTTGAAAAAATAAAATGGCACTGAAAGAAGTTCGATCCAAACCCCCTTACGAAATAGGATTTCGGGTTTGGCTAATTTTCAATTTTCTTTTTTTTTTTAGATTTATTTATTTATTATTTTTGTTTATTTTTTATTTATTTATTTATTTTTTTTTTTTTGCTTGTCAAGTTTTTCTCAGGTTTGAATTTTTTCTCTTTCCCCCACTTTCAATTTGCTTCCGACGCCTATGAAAGTTATCACCTGATGCTTACGATTGGCAGATATTAATAAGGTAGCTTAGAAAGCAAATCTTGTACGATCGTAGTTGGACCTCACAGTTGCCAAACATCAATATAAGAATTCACAAAAACCAATCACGGGAATGGGTTTTATAAATGAATGGATGTTTGTAGGGGTTATTAAGTTGACAAGAGATATTACTAAATACATTGTATTACAAATTACTTATAACTATTACAAATACATTTCCCATTAAAATGGTCAAGAACAGAAGTACAATGGCCACAGATGACCCATAATCTATTTGTACTATACATTCCCTTATCAAAAGATTTATCTTATGGAAATATGGCACTACGAGGAATGTTCTACATATAGTTGTGTTTATTGTATTTAATCTAACATTGAGCAATGCCGACAAAAAAACTTTCTTAAAAGACGAAATCGAGAACATAAAAAAGTTAATTGGACAGCAGAATGAGAAAATTGTGAAACTTGAGAGTGATAATGAAGTTCTTAAAATCAAAGTTCAGGTGCTGTCCGAAGAAAACGAATTTCTTAAATCTAAAGCTACGGATTTAACTAAACAAGGTGAACTGTTGAAGGATGAAGTTATGCGTATGAAGGAAAATTTTGCAAAGTTTGAAAAAGAAAGCAATTCTGTACATCGGAACAGCACAATGCAAGAGAAATCAGGAAATATACCAACAAAAGGACGTAAGCATATTATGTCATGGGACGACGCACTAGGCCCGTTTGGATTATACTAGTAATATCCAATTGAATATAAACAACTGCAAAAAAGACCTTTTAAAAAATAAAAATCTGCATAAAAACACATTAAAAACTTTTGGTAAACATTATTTTTAGTGTATCTTACGGAATCCATATTGGGCCATGTATCTCACCTTCGAGGTTTGGGGCGATAGTGAGCTACATGGCCCTATCCGGTTTCCATAGTAAGGTCACAGAAAAACTTGCTTGCCAGCAGTTGCATTCAATGTCTTTTAATGTGGATTTCAATAGTTCTAGCTATCAATAGTTCAAAAAAATTGCACAGTAAATTTATATCCCTTTTGGAATATTACATTGTATAACTCAAACGGGCTGTTATATGACCTCTGAGTCTCGGCCTGTCAATGATGATCGCCAAGTTAGCATCACCTAATGTCATTCTCTACCCAGAGTTGTGTTGGTAGCGTAGCGGAAGACAACTCTGGATAGAGAATGCACCTTATGTTTGACATCAAATGAAAGACAAATAACGTGAAATGTCTAAATCCCAAACTTTTATTGAGCCAAATTTCAAACAGACTTTAAAAGATCTTTCGGTTGAACTGGATCTAAATGCATCATGATTTTCTTCATTAGCCAATTCAAGGGCGGATGGGGGGGGGGGGGTAAAGGTTCCGCTGTAATTTTCAGAGTTATTAAAATTCTATGTAAAAGTAACGAAGAAAATGATCTTGGATCCTCCTAGGAAACACAGACCCCTCTTAAAGTGATAAGGAGAGTCATGTTTCTGAAGAAAATTGAATTAGGAAAGTGTCTTCTCCCCACCCCACCCCACCCACCCCAATGAAAGAGGATTTTCAGGTTTGGTCAAGTTGTTTACCTTTTTTGGCATGTCAAAAGATTTCCGAGTGTGACATTTTTTTTTTTAGATCTGATGTTGACCCCACTGGAAAAAAAATTCTGGATCCGTCCCTGAAGTTCACGTAGGCCATGCAGAATTCAGCTAATATTAGAAAAATAGTAGTCAGAAATTATTTTTAAACGCTTGGTTCAAGAACCATTTCATTGTATATTTGTATATTTTTATTGTATATTTTGCAGGCCGTCTTCTTCTCCCAATCTCTCCCTCTCCTACCACAGTACCCGTGGAAACAGTAGCATTTTACGCCTATATGTCCAAATCGGAATCAGCGCCCAGCAACCACCATACATTGATCTTTGACGTAACGAAAACTAATCTTGGAAACGGATACAATAAATACAGCGGGACATTTGTGGCACCTACATCAGGGGCGTATGTGTTCACTTGGACGATCAACACAAATCCACACGGCGCCCACTTCATTAACTTAATGGTCAACAATGCCGTGGTTGGAGGGACTTTGACAGACACACAAGATGCAAACGATTATGACTCTGACTCGTCTACGGTGGTGGTGTCCTTAAACAGCGGTGACAGCGTCAATCTTCGTACCACAGGTGCGAGTGATCGAGCGTACATCTATGCTGATATCCATGCCTTCACGTGCTTTAGTGGATGGAAAATTTAGAATGAACTTAATGAATATGAAATTATATATATATTCAAATTCATTTATACTGTTTTCATTTTTGTAGTATATTAAGTTGATAACAGTACAATTGTGCAAATGTTCGTGTCGGTTCTAGGAAAAGCGGAAAGAAGTTGAGCTTTCCACACGAAGCACTTGAAATGATAGATATAAAACTATTGCATAACTCACTACATATCATATTTATTACATTAAAAGCTTATTGAAACAGCCTGTTCTGCTTCTCAGTTTAACTGAAGACACTTTATTCTTAGTTGGTATTATTTAAATAAGTATATTCTCAAATTCTAATAATTCTCAAATAAACCTCAGATTTCCGTTATTATGTGGGTGTGATTCGATAATTCGTCTTGTAAATCTTATCACCGTGAAATTTTTTTCTTACATTTTTGCTATATGTTTGATCACTCCCACACAGTGATTTTTTTTGTTTCTCTATAATGCTAAAAGAGCTCTTGTGGTCAAGCTTTTCTCTACATGTAAGAAAAAAAATGCAATCCTCCTCTTATAAAATCTTCGTATGAGGGCAATTGCTTATTATAATAATGCAATCAATTACCTGCTAAAAAAAAAAGAATTAGAAAAAAGAATTTCCTACATATAATTTCAAGTGAGGCTCACCTTGGGGTCTGAATTATAAACCAAGGGGACATAATTCTTAAAGTTTTGGTTTTGTTTGTTTGTATATTGTTTAACGTCCCTCTCGAGAATTTTTCACTCATATGGAGACGCCACCACTTGCCGATGGAGAGGTGCAAATTTTGTCCTATGCTTGGCACTTACGGCCATTGAGCAGTGAGGGATCTTTATCGTGCCAGCACCTTCTGCGACACTGGACCTCGGTTTATACGGTCTCATCCGAAGGACCGGTATCCACGTCCCACAGTGGGATTCGAACCCGCGACGTAAGAATCAACTCCTTACTTCGCGACTCCAGAGCAGACGCTCTACCCACTGCGCCAAGCGGGCGACTTAAAGTTTTGGTAGAGAGTTTGTAAGCTCTTTATACGGTAATCATGCAAGCAGTTTGCCTGCTGAAGAGCCCAAGATACAAAAAAATACACATTTCAGCACATGACTAATAAATCCCCAGTTTAGGACCTGAAACCTAGACCCGAGGCTATGAAATTTACAAATTTGGCAGAAGGACAAATGTTAATTATAATCATGCAAACAACTTGTCTGCCTAATGCTGAATTAAGAAGATTTTCAAAGATGTGTAACGAATTTTCTATACAAAACCAATTTTTCCGGGTACTAGAGCCTGAATTTTATTTTATAATTTATGTAAAGGGTTATATGTTTGTACTCAATGAAGCAAAAAGCTAAACATTTTCTTGCTAGGTATCCCTAACTTCCAAACATGTAACGTATATACAGGTAACTCTCGAAACTTCGAAGTCCGCGGGACCGAGGAAAAACTTCGAGAGATCAAGAGTTCGAGTTTTCAAGAGTCCGGAATTTTCCGGGTTTGTTGACAGGTTTTAAAATTAGTCTTACCGGATGTAATGCTAACCTTTTACACGTGGTTTTTATAAAACAACGATATTTTTTCGTAATTCAGATGAATATTTCATTAAATTGAGTCAAGCAAAAAATGTATATCGTCATATCATGTATATTTATTTATTCTTTGTAATACGGACATCATACTACGCATTCGTTACATGAAAACGACATTTTACAGCGTCGTACATAGCATTGACTATTCCAAACATGATCATTGAACGCAGTTCTGTAAGTATTTGTCCAATAATAGTAGTCATATTGACATTGAGGCTGTTTCTGCTTTTTTCATATATCGTTTAACTTTGACACTGACTCGAAATAAAAATTAAATTAATGTTTTGTCTTATAATAAATTACTACTTTTCAATGACACTACGTCTCTAAATTATCGTAAGACAGTCGATGATAATTATTTTAATAGCATATAGGCAAAATATGATTCATTATAAATCAATTATCACCTTGCAGCATAAGTGTCACCTGAATAAACATCCTGTTCCTCGAGACCCGCGTCTTCTGCCTGGGGCCATTTAAATGTCCAGGTAAAGGTGCTAATTATATAATCTTGTATACACATAGCCACTTCGAGGTATCGAGGGTAAATTCTAATAGAATATGCATAGCGGGACTGCATTTTGACTTCGAGGGATCAAGGGTTTTGAGAGATCAAGAGTTCGAGAAATCAAGAGTAAATTTGATTAGTTATATAGTGGAAAAATTCGGGACCGGAGACTCACTTCGAGCGATCAAGAACTTCGAGAGATCGAAGTTCGAGCCATCAAGAGTTACCTGTATGTCCTGGAAACATTTTACTTTTGAATTAGCATAACCCAAAATAGCCCCACCATGACTCTCAAAAATGTAACGTATATATTTCCTGGAATCTGATCAATGGAACTAGGAGATATATGAATTTTACAAATTTGCCAGAGGGTTGCAAACGTTTCACCTTTCAATTAGTATAACCGAAATATCCTAACTGAACTCAGGGTCATGAATTTTACAATTTCAGTAAAACTATGAGGAGTACTCGGTGTAAACATGCACATAGTTTATCTGCTAGATGGCAAAGAGCAAGATTACCAACGACTTAATGCATTTTCAATATATAACCATTTATATCCCTACCTTGCGATATTTTTAACAATTTAGTAGTGGGCCTATAGCTTTTATAATCTGTAATTATTTTAAATTTCCAACAAGAAGTGCAAGATTTTTGAAGATTGTATGAATTTTGATGGATTTGGCACCCCCCCCCCCCACCCCGGTCTCAGTGGACCTTGAAATTCACAATTTTTGTTCCCCTTTGTCCATAGATTCTATAGACATGTACCAAACAGGTTGAAACTTGAAAATTCCAGAGAAGAATGTTCAAAAGAACAACACACAACGGGAAGGACAGGAACAAATGGAGATAGGTCGCCTGAGTATAACTCAGGTCAAATCAACTACAATGTCATTTGATATAACCTGCAAATACAATCTCAATTCATTTACTTTCATAACTAGTGTCTTAAAAATACTAGTATGTAAACTATATTTTTCTTATTCACTCCGTATTCTAGGTAATATAATATATTGTAAAAAGACTACTGTACACTGACATTTATTTTTCTTTTCATATTCATTTGCTAAAATTATTAATTTTTCTCCTAACATTATAACTTTTTAAAGCCTAAAAACGAAAACAAACGACCAGCAAAGATATGGTTCTTGTAACCTATGGTGAAAATAATTATCAGCAATCGGCTTGTTTGACCTCTGTTCTTGAACTGTTCAGTTATTCTTATCAAAGGGATTAGCTAAGACTAAAAACATGGTCATTAGTTTTTTTTTTTATAAATCATCTTGTTTCATATTTTTTGTTGTTTATCATATTGTTGTCGGTAATCCAGTTGAAGATGACATCGCTGCAATAAAAAACAAAATGTGTTTGTGAAACACTGATGCCCCCGTATGGCAACTTATAGCAAAGGTTATACTTTCTCAAATGCAAATCAAATATGTTTGTATCATGGCTGTGGTGTTTTTCCTTTGAAGTCAAGTGTACAATAACTGGAGATACACCGATGGGCGGAGCCAGCAAAAACTGTGCCGTGTAAATAAATTATTGAACACCAAGGCGATTTCAACATTTTAAATTATATGTATATTGAAGAATTACAGAATTAAATGGACTTTGTTATATACAAAGACAAAGTTTCTGCCAATGAAATAAAGGTCTTTCACATAAATTACAGTGAACATGTATCCCAAAAAACGAAACGTTTTTACGGAACTCTGCAAATATTCGATCCACCACATCGAGAAATCAAGTTCTTGACATGAATTCCACAAATAAATATCTTAAAATATCACACCTATTGTAATAGAGCCTTTTAGCAGGATATACCATCTTTGCTGTATTCTTTGCTCAACTAGAATAAAGTTCAGCTGCAGTGCATCCATAGATGAAGAGTTATTAACACAGCGTTTTTGTTCATGCCACAGCTCTCGAATATGTCAAATGATCAACGGGTATCTTTTTTTCTTGATTTTCGATTAACACTGAATTTCCCTTCTTCAACTTCGAATTTTTCATCCTTGATATCCAAAGGTTTTCTTATGAATTTCATTAACAATCCGTTTTATATTAAGTTGGAGAGCTGCAATCCGACGTCCTTTCTCATGAACACACACATTAAATGTGCGAATTAAAAGATACTGGCGGGAAGGAGAGAATATTCACCTGACAAAAACTATATTTTTTATTGGTGTAATTAAAAATCATGCTGGAAAAATTGGGACATAGCAATTATTGACGTTTTGATTGGCCATGATACAAGAAAGTTATTGAATATTTATTATGGTGTATCGTGAGTTATTTGGACGAAGGGGCGGAGACTCGTGCTTCGCACTCGTCACCGCCCTTCGTCCAAATAAATCAGGATACACCATAATAAATATACAACAACTGTTACTTGTACCCAAAGTAAGGTCTTGTCTCGAGGAATAAACTTCTGAAATATGAAAGCCCTAGCAGCAACTATTTAATAGATATGGAAAAGGTTAAAGTTTTTTCAAAAGTATGTCAAACATCAAGGTCAAAGTCAAATGGTCAAATTAATGGTGCCCAAGGAAAGACCTTTTCCCAAGAAATACAAAGGTGAAATATGAAAGCCGAAGCACCAATCGTTCAAAAGTTATGACCAAGGTTAAAGTTTTCCAAAAGTAGGTCAAACTCCAAGGTCAAGGTCAAAGGGTCAAAGTTGTTGGCAACCAAAGAAAGGTATTGCCACAAGGATTACATATGTGAGGTATGAAAGTCCTAGCACCAACCGTTCAAAAGTTACGGCCAAGGTTAAAGTTTTCCAAAAGTATGTCAAACTCTAAGGTCAAGGTCAAAGGGTCAAAGTTGTTGGTATATAAAGAGAAAGGTCTTGTCACAAAGATTACATATTTGAAGTATGAGAGCCCTAGCACCAACCGTTCAAAAGTTATGACCAAGTTTAAAGTTTTCCAAAAGTATGTTAAACTCCAAAGTCAAGGTCAAAAGGTCAAAGTTATTGGTATCCAAAGAAAGGTCGTATCACAAGAATTGCACATGTGAAATATGAAAGCCCTAGCACCAAATCTTCAAAAGTTATGGCCAAGGTTAAAGTTTTCCAAAAGTAAATCAAACTCCAAGGTCAAGATCAAAGGGTCAAAGCTGTTGGTATCCGAAGAAAGGTCTTGTCACAAGAATAACATATGTGAAGTATGAAAGCCCTAGCTCCAACTGTTTAAAGGTTATGACCAAGATTAAAGTTTTTCAAAAGTAGGTCAAACTCCTAGGTCAAGGCCAAAGTTATTGGTATCCAAAGAAAGGTCTTATCACAAGGATTACACGTGTGAAATATGAAAGCCCTAGCACCAATTCTTTAAAAGTTATGGCCAAGGTTAAAGTTTGGTAAAATTTTGCAAAACTTGGATCAAACAACAAAGTCAAGGTCAAAGGTCAAATATGGTGGTACCCAAAGAAAGGTCTTGTCACAAGAAATACACATGTGAAATATGAAAGCCATAACTCCAACCAATCAAAAGTTATGGGCAAGGTTAAAGATTTTATGGACAAACAGACAGACAGCTAGACGGACGGACGGACAGGGCAAAAACTATACCCCCGAATCTTCGATACGGGGTCATAAAAAGGTCGTGGGATACCTAAGTGAAAACAATTGTATGCTGGAAAAGGAAATGAAATTTTGAGAACTGAGTTGTGGGATCTGAAGTCAAAGGTTTCAAAACTACAAAATATTGAAATAAGTGCAAGAAGGACAAGAAGAATCATTTGATTCAAAATCGGAAGCGCGAAATCGTAAGTGATCATCCAGCTTCCTTTGTTGCACATATGTTTATTCTTACATTTAAAGTACATCGCTTTTTCATGAATTTATTTCCGTTGATTGATGGGGAAAATCAACGTGTTAATTCAAACAATAAAATGCTTTCTTTGGTTTTTAGTACGGGACTTAATGCTGCAGTTGTTGCAGAAAAAATACATAACCCGCATAGGAGAGGTATGTAATTTTTTTCTGCAATAGCTGCAACATTAATCCCCGTCCTAACAAAGAAAGAAAGCCATTTTATTGTTTAAAATTATATCTGTAAAAATAATCATATAAAGTAGAACTGAGTTTGTTAAAAATTGTATTATTGATATGTACGTCAATGCAAGTTTCATTGATGGAAGAGTCACGCTGAAGAAATCTGTACAGGTGGCTTGCTTAGCGGTGTTTACTGATTTATCATAAACGACCGCCAGGGCATGGTTTTCATAAGAAATAAAAGGAGATTTCATTCAGTGGATGTAAATATCTGTTTTTGAAAGTGAAAAAAAAACTGCTTTGAGGAAGCTCACAATTTTATCAGTATCCGTCTTTGTCAGGTAGACTGCTGATTGGACAAACAGCCGCTCCTACCTCATTACCAGTGGAACCAATCGCCTTCTATGCCTACATGTCCAAATCAGAACCGACGCCAAGCAACCATCACACTCTAGTATTTGACGTCATCAAAACAAATCTTGGGAATGGATACAGCAAGTACAGAGGAACATTTATCGCACCTTCGGAAGGGACATACGCGGAGCTCACTATATAAATCTTTTCGTGAACGGTCTAATCGTTGGAGGGACAGTCACTGATACAAGGAATGGGAATTATGACTCTGACTCATCAACAGTGGTGGTGGTCCTTGGGAAGGGAGATAATGTAAGTCTTCAGACTACATCTGCAACACTGGGTTCCCCGACCATTTTTGTTGATGTCCATGCATTCACGTCATTTGCTGGTTGGAGAATAAAAGATACCACAGAGTCTGACACATCTTTTTCATATTTGTATATTTTACTATCTACTATATAAATTATAATGTAAATTTTACTTACAGAGAACACTAATGATAGATTTTAACTCCTAAACAATTGCGCTGGTTCTGAAGGCCCCTTTGCGAGCATCTCTGAAAGCCTTGAGAAGTCCGTTCCTGCTTACCGATACATATTTAGGGAGATCATAGTGCACTTGTTATGCGACGAAGAATTAATAATGCCGCGGCAGTATCTCCCTTATCTCACTGCAATCTCCAAGATCTCTCCAAGATTATAGATTTCTCAAGCAGACGTTGATATACTTTAGAGCTCCGATACAGTCTCCAGTAAGATCATGTGGTCTCTCTCTCTCTCTTCTCTTACATCTCTACCTTTAGGCGAAAGATTTTACCTTTCTGAAGTCCATGGAGACTGTGTAGACCTCTGAGAGATCACTGATAAGAGAGAGACTATTGCGATGGCTGGGAAATCGTTGAAAGATTGCAGAAATCTCACCAATTTTGCAAAGCTTAACAATTAATTCCTCTACAGTCACCACCTCCGTCTAAAGGCGTTTTCATTTCGTCAATTTTAAGGAGTTTGGATCATACAATCAAAAGTCCTTAGATTTTGTTGTAAAGCATATTTTTAATATCTACACACATAGTTTAATTAAAAATAAGAAACAAAAATGTGGAGGGTTAATATGCTGCATTTGGCACAATGATGCATTTAATAATGACCTTTTGAAAATAAATTTCAAAGTGCGTAATTTTTGTGCGTTGTAACATAGCTAAACAATCTTTATGCTAGTTTCAGACTCTACGACCAAAACACTTCTCTCAGAGTAGATTATTGACGTCTAGTGACATTTCAATCTGGCACTATATCTGTTAGAAACTAAATGTTTACATGTACATAACAAGCTCCATTGCCTTAAAGATGTGTCGCCTAATCCATGGGTCATAGCATCTTTGCAAGTTTGTAACACTTGAATGTTTTGCTGTATGGACAAGACAACATTCATTAACGACATGCGCAACAAGGACGTGGGCATTGCCATGTTGCATGATGATTTTACGCACCGAATTTATAATGAACGGGATGACATTTTGCTAGATAGAGAATTTCACCATTCTGAACTCCAGTGAGGTTTCCATTAACAGTAATCGTGTAATTGCGACTTCAGCGGTCGTAAACTGTACTTTGCCTGATTGGCCTTAGTCCAAGTTCTGGTGGTCAGACTTGGCATTTGGAAACATTGCAATTGATTTATCATAGGGTGTACAAGACACATATAATTATTATGATTAAATGACGCCACTCCTGTACTTCTGCTTGGAGGACTGTCTCCGTACAGGGTTATCAAATTCCTGATACTGTCTGCTTTTGAAACGTTTTGCAGTTTCAATACGTGATAATCCAGCTTACTTTCATTCAGACATTGCTTGATGAAAATATCAGAAAAAATGCACTTATATTAATGTGGTTTCCAAAGAAATTCTCTACACTAGAATTAAAGAATACAATCGGAAAAAGTGACCATCGTTTAGATAAAAAATTAAAACATAATGTGTTTATAGTGTGCAAAATACCGTGTGAACTTTTGGAACACAATGCTGTATCAAAGAATTAACTATAGAGACACGCTTTGCCAGAAATCAATACAATATATTCACAAAATGAAATTCCATTTCATTGAAGAATTGATATGCGTAATTATATATATCTCTGTGAGTATTTTTGTATACAATTCATCATATTTTTATTTACAGATAATCATTAAATGAAAATACGTGTTTTGTATATCGTAAACTTAATTTTTTTCATGGGATCATAATTCCGTAGAATCACAGTTTCTGTTCAATCCGCGATTAGAAAGTTACGCGGATTTCTAGGATTGCAATCGTATGTCTCTAATGCGCTTTGAGTTCGCTGTGACAAATTTCCGCAGAAAAATTAATCCCATGCATAAAAAATATACGTCTACAGTATTTTCAAATGCCAGCAAACGTGTGTTCAAATGTAAATAATTCGTCTTATTCTTCATTGATCTGATTTAATAAATCAAAGTGTTTTTGTATATTATTTTTTGTACCGAAAGGTTCTAAAAATTATTATATTAATGTCGATAAAAGATAAGTCTAAGAACTAATTGAAAAATTAATCGTGCGGCAAATATCTTGTATACCATGAATATTCTTGACCTATGTTCTAATATATAAATACTGCATGTAGTTGAGTGTAACATTGAAAATTTTCACCCCAAGAAAACCATTGTCAACCGAGGCGCAAATGTTTCTCGACGAATCAGATTCAACTAATTTACATGAAAGTATAATATCAATTCTTATCATACCTATCATAAAAGTCAAACTGTTAATATGGCCGATCGCCCTTTTTACATATGCCTTTGTTTTGTATTTTTTGTCCTGCACCATATTGTTGTCGGTAATCAAATTGAAGATGACATTATTGCAATAAGAAATGTTTTAGAATACCAAAGTGAAAAAATTCTTAGACTGGAAAAAGAATTTCTGAAAACCGAGGTATCGGATCTCAAAACCAAGGTTTCAAAATTACAAGACATCGTAGAGGGGAAAGATGATTTAGATGAGTCTCTTATTTCGATATCAATTGTAAAAACACGGAAACATAAGTAATTTCGAGCTTCTCTTGTGTGTCACGTATTCTGTTGAAATCATATTTTTCTCTGATATATATAAGATGTCATTCATTATCGTTCATTTCTAAGCATCTAATAGACAAACGCTTTGCACAAGCTCGAAATCTTAAACGTATAAACTTGGTCAATTTATTCTCTTAAGGTCGGCTTTTGATAGGACAAACAACCACTCCATCCACCACCCCAGTACCCGTAGAACCAATCGCCTTCTACGCTTACATGTCTAAATCTGAACCAACGCCGAGCAACCATCACACTCTAATTTTTGACGTCATCAAAACAAATCTAGGGAATGGCTACAGTAAGTACAGTGGGACATTCACAGCACCTGCAGCGGGGACATATGTGTTCACTTGGACAATAAACACTAGTCCAGGAGGTGCCCACTATTTAAATCTTTTGGTGAACGGTGATATCGCGGGAGGAACACTTACAGACACAGAAGATACTAACGACTTTGATTCTGACTCGTCGACAATTGTACTTGTCCTGAATAAAGGGGACAACGTTAATATGCGGACCACAGCAGCAACAGAACGTTCTGCTTATATTTACGTTGATGTTTATGCAGTGACGTCATTTGCTGGATGGAGAATTGGAAATCAATAATCTTAGCTCTTTTGTGCGAAACTTTTACTGATAAAATCTACAAGTTACAATACATCTTTGCAAGACAATGGTTTCCAATCCGAACTCTTGTAGAGTTTTGTCCATCTTATACAAGTAATATACCCAAAGAGGCACCATAGAACTTGCAAAGAGCTTACAAAAGGTTTCCGATCCAAGCTCTTCTCTCAAGAGTTCTGATGGGAAACCCTTGGCTTGCCAAGATGATCACAATTAATGTTTAAATTTTATTTTTAGTAAAAATTATAACCAAAGTTACCGTGCTCAGGGCAATTTTCTTGATTGTACACGTAATAACTTGCAGTGTGTCGTCGATATATATATATATATATATATATATATATATATATATATATATATATATATATATATATATATATATATATATATATATATATATAATGATAATAATAATAATGATGATAATAATAATAATAATAATCTTTAAATACAGTCTACGGCTGCGTAAAACTTTTTTCATAATTCTGATTTGGAACATCTTCGCTAGCCAAGGGTTTCTGATACGCTACTCGCCTCATAAGCTTATGAGGAGAGTAGCGTATCAGAAACCTTTGGCTAGCGAAGATGGATTTGGAACAGCAAACGCTTTATCTTATTTCAATTTTTCAAGTATTGATAATCAAATAAGTAATATCTTCTTCAAACTTTGAACATTATACGTAGTAAAGAAAGATCTGAAATGCTTTCATTCCCAATTCAGTGCCAAATTTTGATGTCTTTTTCTTTCATCAAATAAAGTTTGTAGGATCAAGCCACTCCCCCCCCCCCCCCCCCCCCCAAAAAAAAAAAAATCCCATCTTTGCATAAAGCACCTCAGGTTATCCATAAAAAAAAGTATTTCTAAAAAATGCATTTCAATTGCATCAGATTATAGATCATGATGATCATATTATATGTATAGACTTAAAAAAAGATCGAGTAGGGGCAGTTTTGAAAGGTTGGTCGGTGTACATCAAACAACTATTTTTTTTATTATTGACCTAAAAAAAAGTTAGATTATTTGGAAGGAAATAGAGATGATTTCAAGATGAATACAAAGTCTTGCACCTTTTATGGAATCAAATTTTGAATTTTTGCTTTAAATAATTTCCTGAATTTCATGAACAATAAAAGTCAATTGCTCTGAATATTTTATTGCTACAAGCAGAGGAGAAATTTGTAAATGATATGTATTAATGAAGAATACTAAATAATGTTTTTAAAACATCATCTCTAACTAAAATGTTTAAAAAAATATACATGTATTTTAAAAATATCATACAGTAGTAACTAATATCATTGAGTATTTTTTAGAGGTATTGAATGAAAAGAATCACAAAATTGAAATATTTCTATTAAATATAGTAAAATCATATAACAATAAATCATCAACACCTCCACTTCCAACATATAAAATCATCACCTGAAATTGGCCTCAAAAGTCACTTACTACACATTCAATGGTCCTCATTTATCTTTGAATCCCATGGTTGTAAAATAAGCTGAAGTCTTGATTTGTAAAAAAATTAATTTCAAACCAAATTCTTAACCATGTATTGATGGATTCATGTTCATTATAACAATAAAAGAACTTTGGTTCTCATTTTATTTGTTGAATTTTTTCATGCATTCCCATGTAAATAACTGGACCCCTTTTTTGTATTTTAAGGCACCATTCTGGACCCAGGACTTGTGGCTTTGGTCAAATTTAAATTCACATATTGAAGGAACAGTTATATACATGTGCCATTTGCTTTGACACTTCCAGTCAAGTGGTTTTTGTTTCTGATTTCCTAATCCTTTGGACAAGGAAGGAAGTTGTCCAAATTAGAGGATTCATTTGAAAATGCTTTGTAGCAAGTTAGAATGAAGAAGTTAGAATGAAGCCACAAGTCTGACTGGTTAAAGATGAAAGACAATTTAAGTCAAGAGAAAAATTTTGAACTCGCTTGTATCTCATTTTAAGTCAAGTAAAGTGAAATCTTTTTATGAAAGAAAATCAAACAAAATTAAGAGAATCCCTGCTGAAAAAAATGTCAAGCTCAATGTCAAGCATTTCTGATAAAAACTCATTGAAAACAAGAGGCCCATGGGCCATAATGCTCACCTAAGTATCTTTGGCCCTGTTGTTCTTCACCAGATTTTCTCCCTTGTAATAAGTATTGTGCCCCACACTACTCCCAGGGGTCGTGATTTGAACAATTTAGAATCTACACTACCCCAGGATGCATCCATATAAGTTTCAGCTTCTCTGGCATAGTGGTTCTTGCGAAGAAGATTTTTAAAGATTTTTCCTATATATTTCAATGTAAAACTTTGATTCCACATTGTAGCCCCATCCTACCCCCGAGGGTCATGATTTTAACATTTTAGAATCTACACTACCCCAAGATGCTTCCATATAAGTTTAAGCTTTTCTGGCCCAGTGATTCTTGAGAAGAAGGTTTTTTAAAGACCCCACCCTATTTTTGTCTTTTCTTAATTATATCCCCTTTGAAGGGGGCTTGGCCCTTTATTTTGACAATTTAAACTCCCCTTCACCCATGGATGCTTTGTACCAACTTTGGTTAAAATTGGCCCAGTGGTTCCTGAGAAGAAGCTGAAAATGTGAAAAGTTTACAGACGGACGGACGACGGACAATAGGTGATCAGAAAAGCTCACTTGAGCTTTCAGCTCAGGTGAGCTAAAAACTATAGGAAAAATGGTGTTTCAATCCACAAGCTATCTTTGGACAAAAGAAATCAAGTTAGCACATGGCTAGAGATGATTTTTTTTTCTCATAAATTCACTTGAAAACATCAAATATCTGTGTATGAGAATTGAATGACAAATATATGAGAATGAATGACTCATAATTAATGTTTATAGTTAAGAAATTACATAATAAAAGACTTTTAACAAACTTCCTTTGCTGATAAATTTGTTTCATAAATTATAAATAATATCAGGTCTTTGCTTACTGCATTCAGATTGGTTATTCTGAGAGTTTAGTTCCTGATAAGAAAGAAGAAAAATACTCACAGATCTTTTTAAATGCATGGATGTATTTTAAACAAACTAATTAAGGTGATTTACACAAGCAACTTTTTAAGTATTCATATGAATCTGCATCTTTCAGGAATATATACATATATTAAAAGCAGCTAATAAAAATCTCATATAGACATGAACATACATGAGAAAAATGATCACTTTGTTGCTATACCCATACACAAAGGTCTGACAACAAACACAAAAGGAAACTTTCCACTGAATGGTGTGATATGTGTATTACTGAATCCAGCCATTTTCACACTTTCCCCTGAATCCTTTATAATCTGACATCCACCCAGAATCCTCCTCCAAACTGGATTCAGAAGCCTCTGAATACAGCTTAAAAATGATCCTTTTTCTGCTGCAACATGTTCCAAGAAATAAAATTTCCCACCCTGAAATTATAAACAATAATTTTACTGATGCAGAGTTAAAATGTTGATATTTAGGAAATATAGTATCAAGAGCATGAAAAGTTTAAAATGCAAATGGTGATCATTTATAATGTAAATGACACTGAATTATTTGCTTCAAAGTAAATAAAACTGGTCACATGCTAAGAACAAAACAAAATAAAGCTTAAAAGGAAAGTTTAATTACAAAACAGGCTTCTGAAAGCTTCACAATTACTTGCTTGTCCATCAAAATTTTTTTAGACCATGACCTACAGATCCACAGGTGTATCAATATATTCAGTACTCTCCATGATGGTTGTTTCAAGTGAAAAACTGATCATGCACATTTTTAAATTATTTAATAAGATATTATTCACCGGTTTCAGAACTCTTCTTACTTCCTGTAAAGACTTTGTGGTATCAACAGTGCAAAGTACAAAAGTGCAAACGACGGCATCAAATATGTCACTTTCTAAATCATCCATTTTTTCAGCAAAACCTTTCAAAAACTTCACATGCACTCCATATTTCTTTGAATTTTCCAAAAGATATTCATTAAAATACCGATTTGGGTCTAAACAAGTAATAGCGCTATTTGGAGGATAAAACTCAAAATTGGCTCCACCTCCTGCACCAATTTCTAGTATCATTAAATCGCTGTCAATACCGCGTTGTTGATCAAATAATTCTGCAAAAAGTTTCTCTTTTTCTCGTTTTGTTGCCTTATTTGCAGATGGTACAAATCTATTGAGTAAATACGCTGACACTATACCATTAACTTTTTTCTTGTTCCTTTTAAGTATATATAACCCTATTATAATGGCACAAATCGGTAAAACATTTCGGACAACAAATGTTTTGAAAAGAATATCACTCTCTGCCATCTTGAGGTCATGTGACAAGATGGAAATAAAGCTGAGCCCGATCCCAATCTTATTATAATTATTTCGGAATTGATTGTAATTTAACGAAATATGTCAACTGCTCGCAATGGACTTGAGTTTTTAAAACAAATGGTAAAGTTCAGAACAGAAGCTAAAACGTTTGAAAATGTCTTACAAGGTGTAAGTATATAAGTGTGTTTGATCTAATGTTAAACTGTTTGATTTTTCTTTCGAAGCTCCTCGGTGCTTTTACATGTGGACTTAAATTTTGTTCGAATTTTCTCAGAGATACAAGGACTTCTGTGTTTTTAGCGTACTTATCTAAATTTTCAAAAAGACATAACTAATTGATTGATTTTCAAGGTCATAAATGGATATCAAAGGTCAAAATACGTAACGGATCTACCCCACTTTTTTTTTTAGACAATTCAGTGTGTAAATAATGTCCTAACAATTAGTATAAAAAAATGTCAGCCAGCATTTGACTTAATGATGATTTCAAGAGAGACTGTTGATATCCTTATTTCATCAACCTGTTTGTCAATAGCTTGCCTCGTATCGAATCAACTTGGAGACAAAAACCCCATATGCAGATGATAAAAGTATATTGCTACATAAGTAAGGGAAGTTGACGATTGAAAATTGAAGTCATCACGTTTAATATAAAGCTTTGTTGTTTGGTTACCATTAAAGTCTTTTTCTAGTAAAATCCCAAATATGAAACAGATGTATCAGACTCTAGCTTGGATTCTTTTATTTCAAGCTCACTGGGATATATCGAGTCGACATATGAATTTAATAGAAGTACTATCGTTCATTGATAATACGTCGTCGATATATCTAAATGTCGAGTTGAAGGCCACAGCAAGTATTTTCTTCTTCTCATGTAGAAATTTCTGAATAAATTCTGCATTGATATGATACAAAAATAGGTCTGCTAACAAGGAGGCGCAATTGGTACCCATGGGAATTCCAATAGATTGTTGAAAGACCTGATCTCCAAAAACTACATATATATTGTCAATCAGTGTGTACAGAATGCAGAATGCTTTTTAACAAAATAATTTTGCAAATGACCAATGACAAGGTAAGTATACTAGTTGAAAAGTCGTACGTTTTGATGTTATTGATTTTGTAAAAATCTTGTGATTTCAAATTTTCTAAAAGTTCCTTGGAGTTTTTATGAATCCACATCTGATTTACACCACTTCTCGAATATACTGTTGTACAGTACTCCTGAAGTTTCTCCTTCACTGCTGTAAATATTTTAGTGAGGTGTAAAGAAAGAGGTTTGGTGGAACATTTACTGGAACCCGCTATGTACCTTTGTTTGTAAGGATTTTTATGGAGTTTTGGAATGTTAAATAATGCAAATGAATATTGCGAGGGGAAAAATGACAATTTTAAACATTAAATTGAGCTAAAACAATATACATTTTGGTGTTCCTACAGTATTGAAAATACATTTAGTTCCTACTTTGTATTCTACCTCGCAGTGACAAAGTTTCGCTTTTGGAATAGGGTATTGAATGTTGTAGATTTCCACTGGAAATATTGTGAATTATTAGGTATGGGTTTTTATTTTTTTGAATAAGAAAAATATGTAACGTGATTTCGACCGATTTTGAAGCAAAGGACTTCGATTCCCCTGGCGTTTATATTCCTTTTTTTTTTTTGCGACTCCCCGGTAAGACACGGTGTATATTATCACCAACAGTAAACGCCTCCTTGGGATATATTTAGTTTACTGTTTAAGGCTCTTTTACTCAAATTTTCTAGACTTGCATTAGCATGGCTGTAAATTTACAAAATCTTAATTCCTGCAGGCATATTTTGAAAATCCTTTCTGACGATATGTTCATGAAGTGAAGTTACACATTCATAAATTTAGAGGAACATGTAAGAAGATATTGTTTCGCTTAAAATCCACCTTCGCTTTAAGCACCTCACCTCACAGAGCTCACACAGTAAATATGTATTGTTTCGATCGTCCACAGAGTTATTTTTCTGTTGAAAATAGATAAAATGCATGGAAGTATTGAACATGTACGTTTTTGTTCTCTCTACATTGAAATATGCATAATTCGAATAACAATGACGATATTTTCTTGACCCGGAATTTCAGATTCTAATGAATTGTTTATAATACGAATGTTGTCTATCGTGCCACGAATCACATTATAATACTATTTAGTATATTAGCGAGTACAATATAGAATATACTTGCTTACGAGGGTCGTTCAATAAATAATGCAATCGGTCATAAAAAAGTAAGAAAAGTGTGCAATATTCTAAACATTTTCAATCTCTCAATGCATTTCCTGTTATCCTTTAGACATGTCTTAAGTCTTTGTACCCATGACCAAAAAACCTCAGCATACCCATTTTTAAGGATACCCCAAAGGCACTGATGAATATCACTTCCCATGACATATCTAGAGCAAATTGCATTAGACCTAAAGGATTTCACTGTTTGTGACGTGATGACGCTTTGCTTGTCGAGAAGTTTAAATACTACGTCACATTGTTACCACATCAAAGGAAGTAACCGAGATCACTTCTCTTCCACGCTAAAGTCGGTCAACTGCAATACACATCGCCGACGTATAACGGGTTTATAAAAGGGGACTGACAGTCCAGCCGTCCTTTTATTGAATATTTCCTGCACAAATCTTAAACAATTGAAAATAGAGCAGTATGCCTTTTTTAGATTCCATAATAATTGAAGTAATGCCACATAAAATGTTGTGCCTGATCAAGCTGGATGTGTCCGTATCAGTCCTGGTCATTCTGGGATTGTAGTAGTTTGTTTCAAATCACTGTTGAAAAAAATGATTTTTCTTTGAAAAAATATATTTCGTGTATGTATTAAACCATGAACTGAAGGACTTAAGAACTGAATATAGAGATCTACATGTATACCCCAAACAACCTTATCATGCGCGGATCTAGAGGGGGGTCGGAAGTGGTCCGGACCCCCCCCCCTCCTAGAATTTGCTGAGTTATTAAATTTATATACTAAACCAAATAAAAAGCGGATCTGTATTATGCAATGTTTAATGATACACTGTTTGATAATTATGCGTGTTTACAGTGTTTAATAATTATGCGATGCAATTTGTTTTCTTAGATCTTATGCGTGTTTTCTTACTTATGTTTGAATTAACTAATACGACGTTTAGAGAATATGGCTTCCTAAATATTTGTCACCATTTCGTACTTGAAATGGAGTATTGTTTTAACTCAATTAAACTATAAAAACCAATTGATATTATTCCACATCTTTGATATGTTACATACAGCATAGACTCGAGTAACTGGCGACAAAAAGTGGGGGGGGGGTGGGGGGGGGTGGGGCTCTCATTTCAATCCGATTCGTTTTTATCCCTTCAAGTATGTTAACGGGCACATAATATAAGAAACCCCTCCCGGCCACTTTTTTATGAAACTCTGAATGGCAGTTTTCTTTAGCCCCCCCCTTTCACAATTTTTTTTACTGTTATAATTTTTTTATGTATTGAAATTTTCATTCGGAGGCCTGTTGCACCAGAACCCTCTCCCCAACTTTTCTTTACAGTCCAATGTAAGCTCTTCCATGTTATTGTGCCTAAAAAGTGACGAATATGAGAAAAGACACCCCTTCTCCGCCCAATTCTTAATTTTGAGTTCTTTGAAATTTCATATTTTTAAAATTTATTTATGATGATAACTATTGTTCTACTTTTTGAGCTTGTCAAAGTATTTCTAGGCTTTTTTTGGACAGCTATGTCTTTACTATTCTTTGCAATAAAAAAGCTACGTATCTGGAATGAATGGTGGTTTTAAAAAGTAGATTAGAGGAGGGATGTGGGAAAAATGAAAGGAAAAAAGGAAATAGAGACGGTTGTTCCTTGTTATAGCCTATATAATACATACATCTTGAGGGAGAGGGCATAATAAGTTTTTAGAACTTTTGCCCAATCCCTTTGTAATTAGAAAGTACAATAAAATATGTTCAAACCAAACCATACATCTTGAGAAAATACATGCATACACTGCTTGTCCAATTAGGGGATGACCATTTGATTTTGAAGGAGGGAGCTGGCAAGAGTCACACCATTATAGCAGTCAAGGACAGATTATTTATTTTCTTCTTTTCTTCTACTCTGAAATAAGGTTGACAAGTAAACTAAAAAGGGAAACTCTATTTCGGGGGGGGGGGGGGTAGAAGTACTAGTCAAGGACAGATTTATTTTGCCGGTCGAGGACAGATTATTTATTTTCAATATTTTCGAGGACATCTTATCTTTTTCCAAAATCCTCCAGGTCCCTTTCTCAGAATCAAGAGGTGCATTTAAATATAGGCTTTACATTCTGTCCTTCGGTATTATTTATACTTTGAATACAAAATGTATGTATTGAACTTCAATGGATAAAATTTGAACGTAAATGTACACGCCTTCCCTCTTTACTATCTCTTTCGAATATATGCGTACAGAGTGGGCTTTTCAGCAGTAATTTGTAATAAATTGCTACAATCTCAGAATGCATGACCTGGATTGATACGCATGACTGATAAATCCAGTTAATCATGCACTACTTTTTATACGCAAATATGAAAAAGGTAAAATATGTTATGGAATAAAATAATCACCTCAACTTCAATTTATTATGTACTCTAAAAAATGCATACTGCTCTATTTTCAATTGTTTAAGATTTGTGCAAGAAATATTCGATAAAAAGACGGTTGGACTGTTTGTCCCCTTTTATGAACCCGTTAAACGTCGGCGATCTGTATTGCAGTTGACCGACTTTAGCGTGGAAGAGAAGTGATCTCGGTTACTTCCTTTGATGTGGTAACAATGTGACGTAGTACTAGTATTTAAACTTCTCGACAAGCAAAGCGTCAGCGTCACAAACTTTGAAATCCTTTAGGTCTAATGCAATTTGCTCTAATTTTGTACAATCTTCCTTTGATTGTTTGCATGCATTTTTAGAATAAAAAGATCTCACAATGGCTGAGATCTAGCGAATTGGGGGATGGCAAAGCTCTGTAAACTTCCTTTTCTTCAGAATTTCATTTATTTCTCTGTGCTTATTTGCAGCAGCGTTGCCAGGTGCAAGAAAATTACCCTGGGGGCAGTATTTGGATTTCCTTTGCAGGAAATCTGTTCATCTTTCCTCAGTGCAATTCGAACATAAAAGTTATTATTAATGGTCCTTCCTTTGGGTGTATCTACATGTTTTACTGGACCTCTTGAAAAAAAATGAAAACTAACAAAACATGCTTGGAGCTCTTGTCTCTCTTTATAATAATAAGAACGATAGCTTTTTCTTTGATTCCACATTTTATTATTGATCTTCCTTTTTGGCTACAAAAAGTGCACCCACGTTTTGTCATCCATCACGTAAATTTAACAAATCTATTTTGGTAAAATATTTGTTTTTAGGTACACCGTTGGCACATAAATGCGTATATTTCTCTAAGGCAACTTTAAGAAAATAATGCACATATCTAATAGAAATATTATTATACTCATTTCCGTTGTCAGAATTCTATAAAATGTTGTGACGATGAAATGCTTAGCGTTCTAACAATGTCTTTGGATTTAAATCTGACATTTTCAGATATCATGTTGCACATTGCATCGATAATTTTTGGTGTCCCTACAAATTTCAGTCGACAGTTTGACTTTTATATTTTAACTCTCCTTTTTTACTTTGAGTTTCTGAATCAATCTGAAAATTATACAGCGTTAAAGACTATTCTTTTCACATACAAAAATCATATCTTTAATATGAGTTCTTCGGCGATTTATGTAAAGAAGCACAGTTTTCACAAACGCTCTCATTTTCATCTTCTTGGCAGAGATCATTTTAAACAGTTTTCAGCTCAGTGTAGTGACCATGCTTACTTTAAAAGTGAATTTCTTTCCGACGACAATAGGAAAAAGCATGGGGTTTCCTGTGATTAGGAGCTCTCAAACATTTCAACTGTGAAAAAATAAAATTAAATAGATCTACATTTACTATGATATACTGTTTGTTGCATTATGTATTTAAAGACCCTCGTATTTAATTGTTAGTTAGATTTTGGTAAATGCAAATTTCTTCAATGCCAGTAATACAGCAGAGGAGAAAGCAAGCCGTATCTAAATTATTATCCTTGTTAAAATGAACAGTCACTGTTCACTTAAAATATTTTATTCCTACTTAAATTAAACGCTTGTATTGATTTGATAAAATACTCCATTTATCTAAAAATTATTAGGGGGAAAATACTCCATTTATCTAAAAATTATTAGGGGGAAAGACACACACACACACACACAAAACCCACCCATCCAACCAACCAACCAAACAAAAAAAAAAACATTGTGAAAGACATTTATTCCTGACAGAGTACATGGAGAGAAGTGACGTCACACATAAATTTTGGGAACACCAACTTCATTACTTTCGACATTTAGATAGATCGATGACGTTTTATCAATTAACAATATTTAACTTTCATTCCTACGTTGATTCGATATATCCCTTTGACTCGAAAGGACACCTAAGAGTCTGACATATCTGTTTCATATTTGGATAATTTTCTAGAAAAAGACATTAATAGCAAACTAACACAAAACTTTATGACAAACCCGATAACTTCAAGTTTTCTACCGTCAACTCCCCTTTTTTATGTAGCAAGATACCATGCAGTCCAGATTTATCCCGAACCGAGATAAAGTCATTTAAATAAGCATTTGCTGATTGGTCGTACTACATTAATTTACTCCAATCACTACTCGGAAAAAAAATCCAGACTTTTGATAGTACCATAGGCCAAAGGTTTTTGAGGAGAGTAGCGGATCAGAAATCCTAGGCTAGCAAATATGCCCAGTCAATAAATGTATAATGTATATACATGTATTTAATGCATGTACAAGGGGTTATCAAAAAGTTTGTGAACTGATGCAGTAAAATTAATACTATGTAGTCTGTGCTTATAAAATTTGTAAGAAACATAAAACAACAAAAGTTTAAGAAATGTTGAAAATTTTAGCTTGATACGTTGATAGTTTTCCAAATTATTGTAAAATAAAAAAAGACATTATACATGTATGATCACCCGGCGCTGTCGCCGTTTAGTTTCCTGACGTCCGACAATGTCATTGTTTCTCAATGTCCGCTCTCTCTTTATCTCATACACTTATCTTAATGAGATTACCTGGAGTTAAGTAAGGACTTAAGCTCGTCTTGTTTATATGACTTTACAATGTTATGAACAGCTACTTTCAATGCATATAATATTGTAAATGGATCTATACATAGGGAAATATCCTCACTTGATTATGCCAGAATACTCAGCTTGTTGGAGTTCAATTTCTACCAAACATGATCAACGTCACTTTTCGACGTGACTGACTTTTGACCCCCTTACTACAAATCGACATTAACTGAGCATCTTTCATCTCTCTGAATCTTTTGGGCATTTAAAACAAGTACTCTGGATGCATTTTCTTTTTCTGTAGCCCGTTTAAACATCCCCTAGGTCTATACCAGTTTTTCCAGGTGCGAAACTTTATAGAATGCAGGAAAAAGAAACCCCTCCCCCTTTATGACGTCATTTTCAAGCCCTTAATTTTTTTAAAACTCCATATAAAATTTACGATAAAATTTCATAGAACTTAAAGAATGGGGTAAAAATTGCAAATTTTACGGAACAACTGTGTTGTACAACATGCCTGAAATAACGGGATTTTTTGATGACAAATGCTCATATCAAAAGATTTTCTCAGTTACACTCAGGTAGAAAAAACGTCATATTTGAGGTTGTTGCGCCGCCTGGACATACCATTGCTTACAAAAATATTAACAATTTATTAAAAAATAAAAATTATGATTTATGGTTAATTCTATAGATAGAAAAGATGATGCTCACTATATGTGTTAAATTTCATTGATGTACCTAAAGCGGTTTTAACTTTATGGCGCTAGTCCACGAACTTTTTGATAACCCCTCGTATATATATGATTTTATTACAATGTATTGAGGACTTCAGATACATTGTCATTTTTTAATAACAGCAAAAGTGTGTTTAAACACTTGCATTTTTCTTGTAAAGATTCGAGTTGTTAGCGGAGGAGAAGGAAAATGTATATGTGAAATGAAAATAAAGGAAGAACACCAGAATGCGGGAGGGACGCTGCATGGGGATGTGACTGCCACGCTGGTGGATGCTGTGTCAACTTGGGCTTTAATGACTTCCCAGCGACAGGTGCCCGGAGTGAGCGTTGACCTTAATGTTTCGTACGTAAGCATATCTTATTTTGATGAAAGTAATTAAGATTCATAGTATACTAAATCATCACAAAATTAGGCCGCTTACAGTTTGACATCCCTCATGAGTCCTTTTACTATGTAGCGTGTCAGGAAAATAGCCAAGAACTGTCATTTCAGCAATTAAACCAGAATGCCCAATTAAAGAAGTGGTTAAAAATTACTTAGATATTCCATTTTTGACCTTTATAAAGAAAATATTTATTTGTCTTGCGTGTAAGAGGTTTAAGTTCAAATCATGGACTAATAAGGATCTGGTGATGCTGAAGTCGTCCTTTCTTGACTGTTTTTGTGGGATTTCTATGGAACGCCATAGCTGCCTTATGTGGTTATTTCATGTTAAGGTGGTGCTTTATTATGTTATGCTGTGGTTATTTCATGTTAAGGTGGTGCTTTATTATGTTATGCTGTGGTTATTTCATGTGAAGGTGGTGCTTTATTATGTTATGCTGTGGTTATTTCATGTGAAGGTGGTGCTTTATTATGTTATGCTGTGGTTATTTCATGTGAAGGTGGTTTTCCATGTGAAGGTGGTTTTTTATGTGAAGGTGGTTTTTTATGTGATGGTGGTTTTTCATGTGAAGGTGATTTTTCATGTGATGGTTGTTTTTCATGTGGTTTTGAAACAGCATAACATAAAAAAGCACCACCTTCACCTGATATAACCACCACGTAACATAATAAAGCACCATATTCACATGAAATAACCACAGCATAACATAATAAAGCACCATCTTCACATGAAATAACCACAGCATAACATAAAAAAGCACCACCTTCTCATGAAATAACCACATAAGGCAGCTATGGCGTTCCATAGATTTCTAATGTTTGTCGAATCAGATGATCATGCTTAACCAGGCACTGATGTCTCAATATAAATTATGTTCCAGCAACTGATGTAAAATACCCGAATTATCCAACATCACATGAAGTAAAAAAAGAAATCTCTTGCAATTCAACACATTTACAGATGAAACACATGACTATTTTCCACTTAAGCAGTAAAACGTCTTCTTTCTTTCTAAAGACCTACTTAGATGATATTTCTGCTAGGAACTCTCGTATTTCTTCCACTTCGAGTCTCCTTATTCTCAAATTTCTGATAACATGTCACACAAGATGGCCCAGAAATCCGCTGCAATTTACATCTATGAACAGACAAATGTCACTACATCACGAATTTTATAACGGTAAAGACAACGAACAATGATATCATAAAACCTAAAACAGTACAAACTGTGAACAGGGAGACAAAAAACAAGATACGAACCATGAACAGGACAAGAACTTGGACCCCTGAAAACATCATAGGTGGGATCAGGAGCCTAGGAGGAGTAAGCATTCCCTATCGACCGGACACAACCGCCGTGAGCCCTGTGTTTTGATCGGGTAGACGAAACAATCCGTTGTCAAATTTAGTTTTAAAAAAATGGCCTAACAGTTGATATGAAATATGTCAGTCAAAATGGTTGTATTTGTAAACAAGGCACCTGAATCCAACTCTGGTGGCCCCACCCTACCCCATGAAGTCATGATTTGAATAAATTTGATAATATGCATTTTGAACCTAAAATTTATTATGCGCCACTTTGAAATCAACCTCCAAAGTTTAGCTATAACAGCATTTTCTCCATTAAAGCACCGGTTTTTGCATGCATTTACCAGTACCATTTATGTTAAAATTGTGGAAAAAAGACTACAATTCACAATCATTAGAATCACACGAGAAGGATTGAAATTTTGTACTTTCTTTCCCATGTCTTTATCGTTCAAATACATGTATATACTGTCCTCTCAGATTAATTGGAGGTAACATATTTTAAAGAAGCATTGATATAAAACTATGTTTACAATTAATTTTTAGTGAACTTTTTCACTTAAATCAATTTTTTCAATACTACACACAGTTATAAGATTGCCAAATATTTTAATTCATTATTGTGGAAAATGTCCTACCATTGAATTTCAAGTTAATAAAAGCAAAATTTGGCACGCACTAAGACATGCTTTTTTATAGTAGTAAAGTGTATTGTTTGGTATATCTTTAAATATTTTTACTTTGCCTACTTGAAAATCTTTACTACTGATCAAGTTTACACAATTATTAGTATATATGATTATTGTTTTTTTAAAAAAAAAAACGACAGAAACTCATATTTGAAGACATTTCTACTTTACAGATTTATGAAACCAGTAAAAGTTGGAGAGGACATTGTGATTGATGCTGATACGCTTAAGATAGGAAAGACTCTGGCATTTTGTTCAGTTGACATTAAATTGAAAAACGACGGATCTCTTTTAGCTCAAGGAAAACATACAAAGTATGTGGGATGATAAAGTTAATGCGTTTTGATTTTCGATGGACAATTTGTATTTGAATTGCAGAGACGGAACTGGCATGCACATATTCTTCATTTCTGTCCTAGTTTTTTGCGTTTTTTCATTCTTAGATGTAAAATATTTAAAGAATTAACTATATACGGTCATTTCCCGGTGACAGTGTGTGAATCTATGTGTGAACAAATGCAGTGACAGAGTTGTTGAATGTGCTTAGATAAAAATTTGTGTAGATGCACAATTTGTAAATATCTCTTGTTTAGTATTCATGAATTTACGTACTTTTTAAATGGGTAAGTGATGCTATTTGTAATTTTTTTTATTATTGACAATCTAGCACACCAGAGGTCTTCATTCAGAAAAGAAGGGTACAGCAAACTCCACCCTGTCATAAAGTGACGTTTTTCGATCTTGCTTAGTTCAAACCTAGCATCGATTTTAATTCACTGCGCACCGAGTGATCACAAGAGAGTATCAAGTTGAGAACAATTTTCTTAATTTCCCAAATTTTGATTAATTTTCATTAAATTTTATATAGTTTTCAGTTTGGGAACTGTTACAGTTATATGAATTATATACGTGATTTTCATACTCATGTATGTAAGATGTACTGAGTATCTGGCATTTTATTCCAAAAGAGACAAAAAGAAGGTCCATAGTAAACATTTCCTTAGATAAAGAGTGGAGAAAGGACAATATGGAAAAAAAAGCCACCTTAAATCTTTAAGCTATTGGGAAGTCCAGAAGAGGGACAGGGTTGTAATAGGGAGGGATGTATATATATATCTGTGGAAAAAATAAGAGTTAACTTTAAAAATCATATATATGTACCATTTTTTCCTTTCAAAATATACATAAATATTAGGGATGGCAATCGAATACGAATTGCCAATATATTAACCGCAAGAAATTCCAAACAATTAATCGTATCAATTGTTTTTGCATATTTTATCGTAAAATATGGACCTCAAAAGTCCAAACAATGCAAATCGGGAGCATAGCAAACACGGACCTCTAAAAACATCAGGGGTGGGATCAGGTGCCATAGAGGAGTAATCATCCCCTGTCGACCGGTCACTCCGCCTTGTGCTCCTTGTCATGATCGGGCACACGGAAAATTAGTAGAAAATTCAGTGTTTAAATAATGGCCTAACAATCTTGTAAACTCTATTCAAATTGCAACACCATGAAACCTGCCTACAAGATTAGACACATTTTTCATACCAGATGACGCGCAAGTTCATTCTGCATTGTCACCATAATGAGAAATAAGTCTTAACCTTCACTTAATTTACTATGATTGTTTGATAATATAATCTGAAACTGCAAAGGATAGACAAAATAAGATACACATTAGAATCAGTTCATGGTACTCAACGATCATTAATTAAATCATTACAGAAACACAGGGCAGGTTGATGTAAAGACAGGGAGTTTAAACAGCAATTTAAACATCTCATAAACTGACTATTTACTCCCACAAAGTCAATTGAGACTTAAACGAGAGGTTTATGGATCTCAGAATCGGCTTTAAAAAATGGGGATAAAAATGTTTACATTCAGAAATTTTAATTTATATTTGTTAAAATTGCATTTTAAGTAAATTGTGTTGAAATTTATACATCAATTTTCATTTTTTTTCCCGACTAACCATTTACATAATTTCTAAAAACATAAAAAATAGAATTTTAGGAATGCACATTATCAGACTTCTTTCTGATGCTGGATTTGACTACATTTTCTGGATGAGTGACAAGGGTAAAGTTTTTACAGCAAGTTCTTTCCAATGAAAATTCAAGCCCTCCCTAGAAAACATATGCAATGATTATTATCAAAGAATGAACGCTACCAGACTTGCTTCGGATACTGGATATGACCTACATTTTCTGAATGAATGACCAGGTTAAAATTTGGAGCAGGCTCATTCCAGTGTAACTTCAAGCCCTAAGTGTGCAAAGCTTGTATGGATTTTGCATCAAATGAAATATGGAAATAACGAACAGTATTCAATTTCAGCGCAACGTTCATTTAAACAATACAAATCGGGAGCAGAGCAAACACAGGCCTCCAAAACATCAGAGGTGGGATCAGGTGCCATTGAGGACTGAGCATCCCCTGCTGACCGATCACACCCGCCTTGTGCTCCTTGTCATAATCGGAAAAAAGGAAAAATCCGTAGATAATTTAGTGTGTAAATAATGAACTAACAATTAGTATGAAAAGCGTCTGTCAGCATTTAAGTCAATGATTTGATGTATTTGCTGACAAGCTCATTGTATCGACCATAATACTTGCGAAATGATGACTTCAAACGAGACTGTTGATATCCTTGTATCATCAACTTGTTTGAGAGTAGCTTGCCTTGTTTTAGAAATTGTTCATACGCAGAGCATGCTCTTGCGCATGGAATCAACTGGGAGACAAAAACCCCATATGCAGATGATAAGGGTATATTGCTATAAAAGTAAGGGAAGTTTACGATTGGAAAATTGAAGTCATCACGTTTATCACAAAGCTTTGTTGTTAGATTACCATTAAAGTCTTTTTCTAGTAAAATATCCAATTATGAAACAGATGTGTCAGACTCTGCGGTATCTTTTATTTCAAGCTCATTTGGATATATCGAGTCGACATATGAGTGGAAGTTACTATCGTTATTTGATAATACGTCGTCAATATATCTAAATGTCTAGTTGAAGGCCACAACAATTGTTTTCTTCTTCTCATGTAGAAGTTTTTGAATAAGTTCTGCTTTATAGGTCTGCTAATAAGGGGGCGCAATTGGTATCATTGGGAATTCCAACAGATTGGTGGAAGACCTGATCTCCAAAAACTACATAGATTTTGTCGATCAGAAACTCGAGCATCTTTTAATATCAACTTCAGAGTACTTGTGTGTACAATAAGGATGTTTTTAACAAAATAATTTTGCCAATGGCTAATGACAAGGTAAGTAAATTTTGTGATTTCAAATTTTTGAAAAGTTCCGTGGAATATTTAAGCATTTACATCTGATTTACACCATTTCTCAAATATACTATTGTACAGTACTCTGAAGTTTCTCCTTCACTGCTGTAAATATTTAAGTGAGGAGTAAAGAAAGAGGCTTGGTAGAACATTTACTGGAACCCGCTATGTATCTTTGTTTGTAAGGATTTTTATGGAGTTTAGGAATCCAGTATAGATATGGTACATATAATTCAAATTCATTTTGATTTTTTGGAATATTAAAAATATTTAAAACTGACATATGATTTTGACGAATTTCCTCCTTAGAAAGGCAGTTATAGGTATTAGTTGGATTACCACTTGCAGAATTAAATCCTAGTTCCTCTAAAATACAATTCAAATAATGAGCCTTACAAACAAAGACAACGTTGTTACCTGCTTTTAAGCGGAAACCAGTACATACTGATCGTGTAATCTATCTAATTCTTGTCTCACTTCTGCATTATGCATCAAGGGATGCACACTATTAGACTTGCTTCGGATGCGGGATTTGACTTATGAGTGATCAGGTTAAAGATTTTACAGCAGGTTCATTCTAGTGTAAATTCAAGCTCTACCTGGACCAAACTTTGAGGGATGATGCATCTAGGTATGCGTACTTCCAGACTTGCTTCCGATGCTGGATTTGACTTATATTTCTGAACAAGTGACCAAGTGAAAGGTTTTAGAGCACGTTCATTCCAGGTTAGTTTAAAGCCTATCATAGAGCGAACTTGCATTAATGATTCATCTAGTGTATCACTGACTTACCAGACTTACTTTGGTTGCTGGATGTGAAGTCCGCTTTCCGAATGATTGTCCAGGTTAATTAAGCTTTTTGAGCAGATCCATTCCCAAGTGACCCTATGGCGAACGTGAACCATTGATGATGATGCATGAAGGGATGCACACTAGACCTGCATTTTCTGGATAAATGACCAGTTTAAGGTTTTAGCTTAAGTCCATTGCCAAGCAGCTGCAGGCATTATTCTCTTTAGAGAAGTGGACAGGCTTTCGCCTACATCCACTTCTCTTCGCAAGCCTTCATGTTTTGATTCTGGAAAACGTGTAAATCTCGAACCGGTGACGGTCTACACTTCAACTGACATTTCGTCTAAAATACGTCTGAATGTACGTAATAGACCATAGGTGCTTGAGGACAGGACTCCCCCCCCCCCCTCAATATAGACCCCCGGGCCTTTTCGACTTTTTTTTCATAAATTATCTTTTAGTAACATATTTGTGATATAATCCATACAATCAGCCCGAAAAATTACGAAAAACAAACATTTTATAAAAATTCCCCACTCTATATATAAAAAACAACAAGGTTGCCAACTTCGTCTGTCATCCGAGAGGCACTACCAAGGAATTTTTTTTAAAATGTACTATAAAACGGTACTTACCAGTAAAAACGGTTTGATCACGCCGTGTCCCAAATATTTCCTTCACTAAACATCTGCATGTCACAATAATATAAGTTTATTTATTGGGTCAAATGGCATGATTTTCACCGACAAGTTATCGTTTTTTGAACTGATCAAAGCTTATCCAACGGAAGTGAAGGCATTACGTCACCTATCGCAAGGAGGATAACTCTGCTGCTTAACTGAGAAGTTCCGAGTGTACATGGAAACAATGAAAAGGTAAGAGAATTACGAAAAAATGTAAACAAAAAGTCCGCGAAAGACGGAAAGTCAGCTGTTTTAGAGTTCACAATGTTTGACGAAGACCAGGAGTTGGCATTTCGTCTTTCAAATGGCCATAATTTGATTATTAGTGGTCAGGCAGGTACAGGAAAGACATTTCTTGTGAAGAGGATTGTTAAAAAATATAGTAAAGAAAAACATGTCGCCATCGTATGTTCCACAGGAATAGCTGCGACTCATTACGGTGATCTGGGGGCAGTTACATTACACAAATGGGCAGGAATAGAAGATGGAAGGCATGTCACCGAAGAACTTATTCACCTTGTTTTAACAGACGAACGTTTTGTGAAAGTGAAAAATAATATTGAAATTACAGATCTTCTTGTAATTGATGAAATATCAATGATTAGTGCCAAAACATTTAATCAATTAGAAATGCTGTGTAGAAATATAAGAAACAATGACAGATATTTTGGGGGAATGCAAGTCATTCTTGCTGGTGACTTTTATCAGTTACCCCCAGTCGCTAATGAAATTATTGGTGATCCAGGTAACCATTGTTACAAACTACCATGGTTTAATAACTGCTTCCCACATAAAGTAAAATTAAACATAATTCACAGACAGAGTGACACAACACTTATCAAATGCATAAATGAACTTGAGATGGGAGATCCATCAGATGAAAGTGTAGCTTTCCTAAAGTCTTTAGACCGACCACTGCCCAGTGAGGAAGAATGTATTCATCTCTTTGCCCGTAATTATGATGTTGACATTTTCAATTATAACAAATTGCAAAATTTACCAGGAGAACTTAAACTCTACAAATCAAGAGATGAAGGATCAAACCACTATTTAAGCAAATTCCTAGCACCCAAAAATTTAGGACTTAAAGTTGGTTGTCCAGTGATGCTTGTCAGAAATTTAAGTGATTCTTTAGTGAATGGCTTATGTGGCACTGTCGTTCAACTCATGTCTGACTCTGTTGATGTGAAATTTGTTTTTGAAAAAAGAAATACTGTTGTGACTGTTAAGCCAGTGGTTTTTACAACTTTTGATCCTGTGGATAAGATTACCATTGCAAAAAGAACTCAGTTACCATTGAAATTAGCATATGCTATAACTGTGCATAAAGCACAAGGAATGACCTTGAAGAATGTTGTCATAAATTGTGAAAACTGTTATCAGCCAGGGCAAATTGGTGTTGCTGTAGGACGTGCACAGCAAGTTGAGGGTCTACGAGTAATTAACTTCAAAAAAACATTATGTCGTAAGCATCCACTCCATGTTACAAGGCTTTATGAAAATTTTACCATAGGCAATGTGCAAAATGATTTGTCTTGCTGTAGGGGAATTAGAAGTGAAAAAACTGAAGACTCTAATACTGATGATGATGGTGATAATGATTTTGACTTTTCAGAAAATAGAAATATTGATGCAAATTTTGAATCTGACTCTGATTTTTCAGATAGTGAAATTGAGAAATTGGAAATTTTAGACTCTCTCATTGAACAACAAATTATAACAGAAGAATTTTCATCAAATGCAAAGACAGCTCTAGATTCAGTTTTTTCTGAATTTGTTGGAACACCTTTGGAAAATGAGATGTTTTCCTTTAAACAGAGAATTCTGGAAAATTTTCAAATCTACCATGATTGGTACCAATTGCAGTCCTCAGTCATTGAAGACATAGGTTTGATTTGTCTACCTGAAGGTGAAAAGACATACTCTGCCAAACAGCAAAATGATTTTTTTGTTAGATTTAATAAATACCTCAGTTCTGATGAATACAAAGACAGTGTAATATCAATGCTTAATATTTATTCAATAAAGGACAGTGGCCCACAATTTCAGTTTCTGACAACACTTTTATTTTATCTGGAAAGAAAGTTTTTTGAAGATTTATCAGGACATCTAGACTTGCAAGATCCTGAATCTATTAAGAGCACTTCAGTGTCAGCAGAAGAATTACTAGCACCTGCAAGAGGAAAAATCAGGTACATCAGTGGATATGTTCTAGCAAAACTGAAACACAACTTATCAGTGAAAACAAGAAATTCTTTATTTGCAGAGGGAGACAATTCTAAAGTATTACAACTTCAAAGTCAAATGAACATTTTAAATTCATTGTGTATTTCATATGATGAGTTGAAGGATTCAACTAAGGATATTGGAAGTTTGCATGAAACTAGAAGAAAACAAAATGAAAGAGAAAGTCTTACAAACTTGACTGATGCTAGTTTTGAATTTTTCATGAAACTTGAAACTTTGTGCAGGGAAAAACTGACACACATCAATCTAGTGTGTCATGGGAAAAGCATATTCAGTTATGTGACAGATGAACTTTACAAAAACACTGAATTATTTGAATTTTGGGTTGAGACTTTGAATAAGAATTATGTTGTTACTTATGTTACATCTAGTGATGAAGAAAACATTGAAAGTATCTTACACTCAATTGTAACCTCTTGTGAAAACTTCATAGAACTCTATCATTCAGTGATTCAGTTATTCTTGAAGGTGTCGTTCAGTCAATTTCGGAGAGACTATCTGTCCTTCCTGAAAAAAGAAAAGGGTAAGGCTCTCCGTAAAAAAGTTGTGGAGAAGAAGTCCAGAAAACCTGTTAAGACATTTAATATACAGTTCCTAACAGAAGACAAGTCAAACGACAGAATTAGCTCACACTTGCGGCTAAAATCTGAAGTTGTATTGAATGAAAAATTCCTTTTATCTTTTACAAAAAAAGATTTACTTCTTATATGCCAAATGTATGAAGTTAAGATGTCATCTCAAAAGAAAAAAGAAGATATACTTTTAAATCTTAACAGAGTGATCTTAAATTGTGATTCCATACCTTGTCCAAACAAACTTCTCTCAGATGCATCTTCACGTTCTGTGCCTGAAGTTGAAGATATTCCAGGACCAAGTGGATATGTCCCCCCACAGCCTCCCTCAACTCCTGTCAGTGTTACTTCTGATTCTTCGGCTTCAGGACTCGCACCTACAATAATTACCACAGAATGTCAATCAAGGAAGGGAAAAGGGAAAGGGAAAGGAAAGGGTAAGGGTAAAGGAAGAGCCAAGAAGAAGACTCCAGCAGCTAATGTATATGATCAAGATGAGGACTGTGCAGTATGTAATGGACATTATGTTGATGGTGAGGACTGGATAAGCTGCGATATTTGTAATTTGTGGTACCACAGGGATTGTGCAAATTTACAGGATGATGAGGAATGGTCTATTATCAGTGAGCCTGAGGGGGTCTATACTTGCGCACTCTGCCAATAAGATGGGTATACATGTACGTACACTTATCTGCATGTTTTGTGTGTTCTGAAACATAATATCAATTAATCAATACATGTATTTGCTCATTTATAAATTATTTTATATGGTTTCTGATACTTGTAATGTATTCAGTTTATATTTGTTTCTTTCAAATTACATGTAATTTTTGCCCTTAGTTAATGATTCTTTAATTATTCCAATTGTTTGCAACCAAAATAGTGTACTCTTTTCTATTAGAAGTTAAAGATTTTAATGACAGTAACCATACATTAAGTAGCTGTTATTTCTTTCAAGATTAAGACTACCTATATACCTATAAAGTGATTATCTACATGTATTGCATTCAACACCTTAATTAAGGAGTGAATTCTCAGAGAATATAAATGTTCATCAATGGAAGGATGCATGTTTCAAAAAAAAAAAAAAAAAAAAATTCCCTTAATTATTTTTTTTTTACAGCTATATTCCATACCTTTGGTTTTACACCATGATGTACTGGTAATTGTGCTCCTTCACCACCTCCTACATTAGATTTTCGAGATATTGAAGCTTGCCCAAGAATTACTGAATTAACTGAATGACAATAACCTAGGTAAGTTGGATTAGTATTGGCCCCGTTATATAATGTTCTCTGCTGACAGAACATGTTCTCAATCACATCACTATTGACGCGACTCGGGATGATGGATGCATTGCAAGACTTTAATTTGTATACACACAACTCTTCAAATCCCATAATTGAAGAAATTATATCTCCCCTTGTCTGGTGAGATATGAGATGTTTTTCCTTGTTTTTAATCAATTTATCCTGTTTGATTGTCTGTTCCCACTTAATGAACCATTGCAGTGCATCATTGTTTTCCTTCAGTCTGTCATCACTGACATCAGTGATTGGTCTAGAGTCTCTAAAGTTCCTTATTAGTGCACTAGTATGGGTCAACATTTCTATCGTTCCATCCAGCTTGTGCCCAGCATCACCTAAACTCTCACGATAAAGTTTCATTAGATGCAACATCTCACTGTTTAACACATCTTCAGCCAAATGATTCCTCATTTTACTTTCTGATGTTAAGTAGATATGTTCCTGTGTGAGTTTGTGATGGATAGGAAATGGGTTTGTAGAAATGTCCCACAGATATGCCCCTTTGAAGTGATCCCATTCTATAAATGTGTCCTCATATTTCAAATGTCTTTTACAGAATGCAGCTTTTCCACTTTTTGATACATTATTTCTTATTTTTTTCAACACATGTGATATGTCCATGATGAAGAATAACTTCTGATTTTCATTCTGAGAGAAAATGTTTTTGAATGAACATGTAATTGGATTTAAAGTATCAAAATTTGGTATCAATATTTTGTACAAGTCTCGATTGCTTTGGGCACCATCTGTACTGATATATTGAATTGTGAACCCAAATGTTGAAACCATGTTTACAGATTTCCATATAAGTAAATAAAGTTCATGACCTGATGCAGTATGAGATGGAAAATGGGCAAATGGGAAGCGAAAACCGGTGAAGCCCAAAAATACTAATTGCAAAACATGAGTAGCTAGAGTTTTTTCTCTTTTGCCGTTTTTCATTTGATCAAAAACAATGGACTCTGGAGTACATTCAGTAAATCCAATCAATTCAATATCATTATTTTGTTTACGAAATTGTAAATCTGGTTGTATCGACATTTCGTCAATGATGAGTCCGCCTTCATATCCTGCAGGGGGAATATTCTTCAATTTGGCTTCATTAGCCATCCATTCAAGCATATCTTTTTTAATCCCACCCTCTTGGTGAACAGAGTTCTTGTACTTTCGTAATAAATTCTGAGAGGGTAATATCAGAAAATTACTGTTCCTCAGTTCACTATAACCCCTTGGACTTCTGCAATACAATGTCAAACATAGTCTAACAATTTCTTTACTCCATCTTCTGCCATTTGGGTTTCGCTCTAAAGCCATTTTTTGGTTCATTAGAAATGTTTGCATTTTCAAAGAACATTCAGGAAAAATTGTCTTTAAAATTGTACTCAAATCATCATGATCAGTTTTTTGTAGTATAATCTCATCATATTTTGTAACTTGTTCTTTGTGTGTAATGTTGTCATCAGTATTTTGTGCATCACACTCAGATTTATTCATTTTTGGTTTCATGTTCAATTTTTTACAGTTCTTACAAGTTGAATATGATGAGGCATTTGATGTGTTAAATGGCAGAACTTTGAAACACTTTTTGGACCTGAATTGAAGAATTTCACTATTCTCATCACCAACACTACAAATATGTTCCTGAAAATGGGGTAATTCTTTTCTTTCAATGGTATTCACTCCTCTGCAGTATTGAAGATGTCCAATGATTTTAAATAATGATTTCACAGACTGAGAAGTTAGTGAAAAGTGACTTTGTAAACCTAAATTTTCAGGGTCAATTTTTTCCCCCATCATATTAAGTGAATATTTTCCATCTGACTGTAAATCAGTTTCAATCATGGATTTCCTTCCATTTATTATTTCTCCAGTAAAGTGTCCAATTTTTATTTCTTTTATATTGTTTGTTATCACAAAAAAGTCTGGTGGTAATAATGAGGGAATATTTATAAACTCTATTTCAGATTGAGTGGCAGACTCCATGTTCCATGAAAGACCAAAATATCTTTGTGTTAATTTGGACCAGTCTTCTGTTGAGCGAACTGCTTTAACTATAACATTCTTAAATGTTTTTTTAATTACATTACCAATTGCCCTACTGGTAACATCAGATTCATATTTCTTTTTGATGTCCTCCGTGTCAATATATTGACTTTGACTGCCTTCTACCAAATTTTCCAGCACCCAAGATGATAAAGAATGCTTGCAATTCATCGCGGCTTGATTTTAATTATTATTTCTTAAATTAGACTTTTTTTCGATTTTGTAAATATGCGCCAAATTAAATTTTTCGTAATTCTCTTACCTTTTCATTGTTTCCATGTACACTCGGAACTTCTCAGTTAAGCAGCAGAGTTATCCTCCTTGCGATAGGTGACGTAATGCCTTCACTTCCGTTGGATAAGCTTTGATCAGTTCAAAAAACGATAACTTGTCGGTGAAAATCATGCCATTTGACCCAATAAATAAACTTATATTATTGTGACATGCAGATGTTTAGTGAAGGAAATATTTGGGACACGGCGTGATCAAACCGTTTTTACTGGTAAGTACCGTTTTATAGTACATTTTAAAAAAAATTCCTTGGTAGTGCCTCTCGGATGACAGACGAAGTTGGCAACCTTGTTGTTTTTTATATATAGAGTGGGGAATTTTTATAAAATGTTTGTTTTTCGTAATTTTTCGGGCTGATTGTATGGATTATATCACAAATATGTTACTAAAAGATAATTTATGAAAAAAAAGTCGAAAAGGCCCGGGGGTCTATATTGAGGGGGGGGGGGGAGGGGAGTCCTGTCCTCAAGCACCTATGTAATAGACGTGTTATATTAACAATTTTAACATAAATACACACAATTGTCACAAGAAAACTGACCTTTAAGCATTGTTAATCCATTTTCACAAGTTCTCCATCCCGGATTTAAATTATGTGCAAGTAACTCTTGAAGTATTCAAAAATCTCTAATTCGGATAAAAATGGAAACTATTTTTACAAAATAATAATGAAACGAGAGAAATCGTCTACTCTGTTATAACTAACATAGGTGCTTGAGGACAGGACTCCCCCCCCCCCCCTCAATATAGACCCCCGGGCCTTTTCGACTTTTTTTTCATAAATTATCTTTTAGTAACATATTTGTGATATAATCCATACAATCAGCCCGAAAAATTACGAAAAACAAACATTTTATAAAAATTCCCCACTCTATATATAAAAAACAACAAGGTTGCCAACTTCGTCTGTCATCCGAGAGGCACTACCAAGGAATTTTTTTTAAAATGTACTATAAAACGGTACTTACCAGTAAAAACGGTTTGATCACGCCGTGTCCCAAATATTTCCTTCACTAAACATCTGCATGTCACAATAATATAAGTTTATTTATTGGGTCAAATGGCATGATTTTCACCGACAAGTTATCGTTTTTTGAACTGATCAAAGCTTATCCAACGGAAGTGAAGGCATTACGTCACCTATCGCAAGGAGGATAACTCTGCTGCTTAACTGAGAAGTTCCGAGTGTACATGGAAACAATGAAAAGGTAAGAGAATTACGAAAAAATGTAAACAAAAAGTCCGCGAAAGACGGAAAGTCAGCTGTTTTAGAGTTCACAATGTTTGACGAAGACCAGGAGTTGGCATTTCGTCTTTCAAATGGCCATAATTTGATTATTAGTGGTCAGGCAGGTACAGGAAAGACATTTCTTGTGAAGAGGATTGTTAAAAAATATAGTAAAGAAAAACATGTCGCCATCGTATGTTCCACAGGAATAGCTGCGACTCATTACGGTGATCTGGGGGCAGTTACATTACACAAATGGGCAGGAATAGAAGATGGAAGGCATGTCACCGAAGAACTTATTCACCTTGTTTTAACAGACGAACGTTTTGTGAAAGTGAAAAATAATATTGAAATTACAGATCTTCTTGTAATTGATGAAATATCAATGATTAGTGCCAAAACATTTAATCAATTAGAAATGCTGTGTAGAAATATAAGAAACAATGACAGATATTTTGGGGGAATGCAAGTCATTCTTGCTGGTGACTTTTATCAGTTACCCCCAGTCGCTAATGAAATTATTGGTGATCCAGGTAACCATTGTTACAAACTACCATGGTTTAATAACTGCTTCCCACATAAAGTAAAATTAAACATAATTCACAGACAGAGTGACACAACACTTATCAAATGCATAAATGAACTTGAGATAGGAGATCCATCAGATGAAAGTGTAGCTTTCCTAAAGTCTTTAGACCGACCACTGCCCAGTGAGGAAGAATGTATTCATCTCTTTGCCCGTAATTATGATGTTGACATTTTCAATTATAACAAATTGCAAAATTTACCAGGAGAACTTAAACTCTACAAATCAAGAGATGAAGGATCAAACCACTATTTAAGCAAATTCCTAGCACCCAAAAATTTAGGACTTAAAGTTGGTTGTCCAGTGATGCTTGTCAGAAATTTAAGTGATTCTTTAGTGAATGGCTTATGTGGCACTGTCGTTCAACTCATGTCTGACTCTGTTGATGTGAAATTTGTTTTTGAAAAAAGAAATACTGTTGTGACTGTTAAGCCAGTGGTTTTTACAACTTTTGATCCTGTGGATAAGATTACCATTGCAAAAAGAACTCAGTTACCATTGAAATTAGCATATGCTATAACTGTGCATAAAGCACAAGGAATGACCTTGAAGAATGTTGTCATAAATTGTGAAAACTGTTATCAGCCAGGGCAAATTGGTGTTGCTGTAGGACGTGCACAGCAAGTTGAGGGTCTACGAGTAATTAACTTCAAAAAAACATTATGTCGTAAGCATCCACTCCATGTTACAAGGCTTTATGAAAATTTTACCATAGGCAATGTGCAAAATGATTTGTCTTGCTGTAGGGGAATTAGAAGTGAAAAAACTGAAGACTCTAATACTGATGATGATGGTGATAATGATTTTGACTTTTCAGAAAATAGAAATATTGATGCAAATTTTGAATCTGACTCTGATTTTTCAGATAGTGAAATTGAGAAATTGGAAATTTTAGACTCTCTCATTGAACAACAAATTATAACAGAAGAATTTTCATCAAATGCAAAGACAGCTCTAGATTCAGTTTTTTCTGAATTTGTTGGAACACCTTTGGAAAATGAGATGTTTTCCTTTAAACAGAGAATTCTGGAAAATTTTCAAATCTACCATGATTGGTACCAATTGCAGTCCTCAGTCATTGAAGACATAGGTTTGATTTGTCTACCTGAAGGTGAAAAGACATACTCTGCCAAACAGCAAAATGATTTTTTTGTTAGATTTAATAAATACCTCAGTTCTGATGAATACAAAGACAGTGTAATATCAATGCTTAATATTTATTCAATAAAGGACAGTGGCCCACAATTTCAGTTTCTGACAACACTTTTATTTTATCTGGAAAGAAAGTTTTTTGAAGATTTATCAGGACATCTAGACTTGCAAGATCCTGAATCTATTAAGAGCACTTCAGTGTCAGCAGAAGAATTACTAGCACCTGCAAGAGGAAAAATCAGGTACATCAGTGGATATGTTCTAGCAAAACTGAAACACAACTTATCAGTGAAAACAAGAAATTCTTTATTTGCAGAGGGAGACAATTCTAAAGTATTACAACTTCAAAGTCAAATGAACATTTTAAATTCATTGTGTATTTCATATGATGAGTTGAAGGATTCAACTAAGGATATTGGAAGTTTGCATGAAACTAGAAGAAAACAAAATGAAAGAGAAAGTCTTACAAACTTGACTGATGCTAGTTTTGAATTTTTCATGAAACTTGAAACTTTGTGCAGGGAAAAACTGACACACATCAATCTAGTGTGTCATGGGAAAAGCATATTCAGTTATGTGACAGATGAACTTTACAAAAACACTGAATTATTTGAATTTTGGGTTGAGACTTTGAATAAGAATTATGTTGTTACTTATGTTACATCTAGTGATGAAGAAAACATTGAAAGTATCTTACACTCAATTGTAACCTCTTGTGAAAACTTCATAGAACTCTATCATTCAGTGATTCAGTTATTCTTGAAGGTGTCGTTCAGTCAATTTCGGAGAGACTATCTGTCCTTCCTGAAAAAAGAAAAGGGTAAGGCTCTCCGTAAAAAAGTTGTGGAGAAGAAGTCCAGAAAACCTGTTAAGACATTTAATATACAGTTCCTAACAGAAGACAAGTCAAACGACAGAATTAGCTCACACTTGCGGCTAAAATCTGAAGTTGTATTGAATGAAAAATTCCTTTTATCTTTTACAAAAAAAGATTTACTTCTTATATGCCAAATGTATGAAGTTAAGATGTCATCTCAAAAGAAAAAAGAAGATATACTTTTAAATCTTAACAGAGTGATCTTAAATTGTGATTCCATACCTTGTCCAAACAAACTTCTCTCAGATGCATCTTCACGTTCTGTGCCTGAAGTTGAAGATATTCCAGGACCAAGTGGATATGTCCCCCCACAGCCTCCCTCAACTCCTGTCAGTGTTACTTCTGATTCTTCGGCTTCAGGACTCGCACCTACAATAATTACCACAGAATGTCAATCAAGGAAGGGAAAAGGGAAAGGGAAAGGAAAGGGTAAGGGTAAAGGAAGAGCCAAGAAGAAGACTCCAGCAGCTAATGTATATGATCAAGATGAGGACTGTGCAGTATGTAATGGACATTATGTTGATGGTGAGGACTGGATAAGCTGCGATATTTGTAATTTGTGGTACCACAGGGATTGTGCAAATTTACAGGATGATGAGGAATGGTCTATTATCAGTGAGCCTGAGGGGGTCTATACTTGCGCACTCTGCCAATAAGATGGGTATACATGTACGTACACTTATCTGCATGTTTTGTGTGTTCTGAAACATAATATCAATTAATCAATACATGTATTTGCTCATTTATAAATTATTTTATATGGTTTCTGATACTTGTAATGTATTCAGTTTATATTTGTTTCTTTCAAATTACATGTAATTTTTGCCCTTAGTTAATGATTCTTTAATTATTCCAATTGTTTGCAACCAAAATAGTGTACTCTTTTCTATTAGAAGTTAAAGATTTTAATGACAGTAACCATACATTAAGTAGCTGTTATTTCTTTCAAGATTAAGACTACCTATATACCTATAAAGTGATTATCTACATGTATTGCATTCAACACCTTAATTAAGGAGTGAATTCTCAGAGAATATAAATGTTCATCAATGGAAGGATGCATGTTTCAAAAAAAAAAAAAAAAAAATTCCCTTAA
The DNA here is from genome assembly GCF_033153115.1 of Saccostrea echinata. Classification (NCBI taxonomy): domain Eukaryota; kingdom Metazoa; phylum Mollusca; class Bivalvia; order Ostreida; family Ostreidae; genus Saccostrea; species Saccostrea echinata. The sequence continues at coordinate 2,014,615 of NW_026889830.1, read as the reverse complement.
TTATTTTTTTTTTACAGCTATATTCCATACCTTTGGTTTTACACCATGATGTACTGGTAATTGTGCTCCTTCACCACCTCCTACATTAGATTTTCGAGATATTGAAGCTTGCCCAAGAATTACTGAATTAACTGAATGACAATAACCTAGGTAAGTTGGATTAGTATTGGCCCCGTTATATAATGTTCTCTGCTGACAGAACATGTTCTCAATCACATCACTATTGACGCGACTCGGGATGATGGATGCATTGCAAGACTTTAATTTGTATACACACAACTCTTCAAATCCCATAATTGAAGAAATTATATCTCCCCTTGTCTGGTGAGATATGAGATGTTTTTCCTTGTTTTTAATCAATTTATCCTGTTTGATTGTCTGTTCCCACTTAATGAACCATTGCAGTGCATCATTGTTTTCCTTCAGTCTGTCATCACTGACATCAGTGATTGGTCTAGAGTCTCTAAAGTTCCTTATTAGTGCACTAGTATGGGTCAACATTTCTATCGTTCCATCCAGCTTGTGCCCAGCATCACCTAAACTCTCACGATAAAGTTTCATTAGATGCAACATCTCACTGTTTAACACATCTTCAGCCAAATGATTCCTCATTTTACTTTCTGATGTTAAGTAGATATGTTCCTGTGTGAGTTTGTGATGGATAGGAAATGGGTTTGTAGAAATGTCCCACAGATATGCCCCTTTGAAGTGATCCCATTCTATAAATGTGTCCTCATATTTCAAATGTCTTTTACAGAATGCAGCTTTTCCACTTTTTGATACATTATTTCTTATTTTTTTCAACACATGTGATATGTCCATGATGAAGAATAACTTCTGATTTTCATTCTGAGAGAAAATGTTTTTGAATGAACATGTAATTGGATTTAAAGTATCAAAATTTGGTATCAATATTTTGTACAAGTCTCGATTGCTTTGGGCACCATCTGTACTGATATATTGAATTGTGAACCCAAATGTTGAAACCATGTTTACAGATTTCCATATAAGTAAATAAAGTTCATGACCTGATGCAGTATGAGATGGAAAATGGGCAAATGGGAAGCGAAAACCGGTGAAGCCCAAAAATACTAATTGCAAAACATGAGTAGCTAGAGTTTTTTCTCTTTTGCCGTTTTTCATTTGATCAAAAACAATGGACTCTGGAGTACATTCAGTAAATCCAATCAATTCAATATCATTATTTTGTTTACGAAATTGTAAATCTGGTTGTATCGACATTTCGTCAATGATGAGTCCGCCTTCATATCCTGCAGGGGGAATATTCTTCAATTTGGCTTCATTAGCCATCCATTCAAGCATATCTTTTTTAATCCCACCCTCTTGGTGAACAGAGTTCTTGTACTTTCGTAATAAATTCTGAGAGGGTAATATCAGAAAATTACTGTTCCTCAGTTCACTATAACCCCTTGGACTTCTGCAATACAATGTCAAACATAGTCTAACAATTTCTTTACTCCATCTTCTGCCATTTGGGTTTCGCTCTAAAGCCATTTTTTGGTTCATTAGAAATGTTTGCATTTTCAAAGAACATTCAGGAAAAATTGTCTTTAAAATTGTACTCAAATCATCATGATCAGTTTTTTGTAGTATAATCTCATCATATTTTGTAACTTGTTCTTTGTGTGTAATGTTGTCATCAGTATTTTGTGCATCACACTCAGATTTATTCATTTTTGGTTTCATGTTCAATTTTTTACAGTTCTTACAAGTTGAATATGATGAGGCATTTGATGTGTTAAATGGCAGAACTTTGAAACACTTTTTGGACCTGAATTGAAGAATTTCACTATTCTCATCACCAACACTACAAATATGTTCCTGAAAATGGGGTAATTCTTTTCTTTCAATGGTATTCACTCCTCTGCAGTATTGAAGATGTCCAATGATTTTAAATAATGATTTCACAGACTGAGAAGTTAGTGAAAAGTGACTTTGTAAACCTAAATTTTCAGGGTCAATTTTTTTCCCCATCATATTAAGTGAATATTTTCCATCTGACTGTAAATCAGTTTCAATCATGGATTTCCTTCCATTTATTATTTCTCCAGTAAAGTGTCCAATTTTTATTTCTTTTATATTGTTTGTTATCACAAAAAAGTCTGGTGGTAATAATGAGGGAATATTTATAAACTCTATTTCAGATTGAGTGGCAGACTCCATGTTCCATGAAAGACCAAAATATCTTTGTGTTAATTTGGACCAGTCTTCTGTTGAGCGAACTGCTTTAACTATAACATTCTTAAATGTTTTTTTAATTACATTACCAATTGCCCTACTGGTAACATCAGATTCATATTTCTTTTTGATGTCCTCCGTGTCAATATATTGACTTTGACTGCCTTCTACCAAATTTTCCAGCACCCAAGATGATAAAGAATGCTTGCAATTCATCGCGGCTTGATTTTAATTATTATTTCTTAAATTAGACTTTTTTTCGATTTTGTAAATATGCGCCAAATTAAATTTTTCGTAATTCTCTTACCTTTTCATTGTTTCCATGTACACTCGGAACTTCTCAGTTAAGCAGCAGAGTTATCCTCCTTGCGATAGGTGACGTAATGCCTTCACTTCCGTTGGATAAGCTTTGATCAGTTCAAAAAACGATAACTTGTCGGTGAAAATCATGCCATTTGACCCAATAAATAAACTTATATTATTGTGACATGCAGATGTTTAGTGAAGGAAATATTTGGGACACGGCGTGATCAAACCGTTTTTACTGGTAAGTACCGTTTTATAGTACATTTTAAAAAAAATTCCTTGGTAGTGCCTCTCGGATGACAGACGAAGTTGGCAACCTTGTTGTTTTTTATATATAGAGTGGGGAATTTTTATAAAATGTTTGTTTTTCGTAATTTTTCGGGCTGATTGTATGGATTATATCACAAATATGTTACTAAAAGATAATTTATGAAAAAAAAGTCGAAAAGGCCCGGGGGTCTATATTGAGGGGGGGGGGGGAGGGGAGTCCTGTCCTCAAGCACCTATGTAATAGACGTGTTATATTAACAATTTTAACATAAATACACACAATTGTCACAAGAAAACTGACCTTTAAGCATTGTTAATCCATTTTCACAAGTTCTCCATCCCGGATTTAAATTATGTGCAAGTAACTCTTGAAGTATTCAAAAATCTCTAATTCGGATAAAAATGGAAACTATTTTTACAAAATAATAATGAAACGAGAGAAATCGTCTACTCTGTTATAACTAACGAGACAGTATTTCCTCAAGTTTCGTTCAAAATCTTTTGATCTTTGTTTTAAATCTTTTTTTTTCATTTTTCGGGAAATGTAGAGTTAATATCGTTTAAAAATAAAAGAAAATATTTTTTAGTATTGTCAGTGAGGAAGTAATGAAGTATTTTTTAAGCTCAAATTTACATTTAAATTGTATTAAAATAGAAAAAATAAGTATAGGTAATAATATTAATTTTGAATAATATGCTAAATCAAAAGTGAATTGTCAAAAACTTTTTTTGAACATTAAAATACGTCTTCGCCAATTTTTCCAAATTATCCGACTTAAAATTTTCATTTTTTTCTAATAAGCTGTGGTACATAAACATTAGTTTAAATCCGGGATGGAGAACTTGTGAAAATGGATTAACAATACTTAAAGGTCAGTTTTCTTGTGACAATTGTGTGTATTTATGTTAAAATTGTTAATATAACACGTCTATTACGTACATTCAGACGTATTTTAGACGAAATGTCAGTTGAAGTGTAGACCGTCACCGGTTCGAGATTTACACGTTTTCCAGAATCAAAACATGAAGGCTTGCGAAGAGAAGTGGATGTAGGCGAAAGCCTGTCCACTTCTCTAAAGAGAATACTGCAGGCATTACCTTGACAAAAATTGCATAAATAGTGCATCTAGGGATGCTACTAAATTATTAGTTTAGTGTGGGACTTTGCCTTACTTAAATACATATATATATCATTCTTATAGGTGAACTGTGTATTCTCTGATTATCTATGTTTTACATTTATTTGTATATAAAACATTATTAAGGATCTGAAAAAAATCATTGAGTGATTGGCCAGGGTAGAAAATCACTCAAGTGAAACAAATGCATCAGAGTTTATATAGCGGGTATAGATACCCAAAGAAATATAACGTATAGCAAAATAATTATAACAAATTAAATAATTCGTTTTGATGCATATTTTCATTTTCTGATAGATATATATAGACTTTGTTGAAGTAGGATATTATATATACTTTTACAAGTGTTGTAATCTTTTTTTTTTTTGATTGAATGTGTTTTTGAGTCCAGATTCTTTGGCAAAAAGAAAAAAAATACATTTATTCCAAGCTTAATTTGCACTAGTTCAGATTTACTATGTAAATTGGGTGCATTTCGTTTAAAAAAAGAAAAACTCTTATGTCAATCTATTAAACATCTCATCCAGAATGACAACAACATTTTCAATTTTAAGTTTTATTTTTTACATCACCATTGTAAACAAAGTATAACAGATAATAAATAAGCATTGAAATGTGACAATTGTCATAATGTGAATCGATTGATTTTTTTTTTCTCTTAACATTGTCCTGTCGAGGAGTTACTTAATCGTGACAAAATATTTCGTTACTGTCTCGAACAAATTAATCACAGGTGCCTGTTAGCTAATGGAAAGGTCAGTTCAGAATAACAAATAATGTATTTTTAAGACAATCAAGTGAACATTTTACCTGTGATAGACACGAATAAATGCAAATCATCTTTTTATAAATATTGTCTCATGAGGTTATGAAAAAAATTAAATTTTTTTTAAAGATAAAATTTCATAAAGTTTTCATAAAAGTAATATAAAAGAATGTTTCTCTTAATGTATGTGTTTTAAAAAACCACAGTATATTTTTTTGCATGGGGATATTAGTAAATTAGTGGTATGTATATACACACAATATAATAAATGATATTTTCAACATAGTAGGAAACCTAAGCCGTGTCATTCACTGCAAAATATATTATCAAATACCTAAACAAAATTTTTGAATTACTTAAATGGTACCACGTTTTTGCACGAACACATTTAAATCATACAGTGAAGCAGTAAATATCGCATTCTTTGGCACACAGTAAGTTGAAAGTGACTTAACCCATCAAATAAACACCAGTACATCGTCTATCTGATGAAATTCAATAATTCCACTATAAATATCCATGCAGAATTTCAATAGCTAGAATTTACACGAATAAATGAAGTAGAGAACGTTAGTTCGTCTGAAAGTGAAGCATTCTTGACAGGCAAACACAAACCGGTGGATCTCATATCACTCTCTTAAAAAGTGTCTTGAGTAACCAAAGGCCTATGCTTGAAGATCTGTAATCCTGAAGGAAAATTGCACATGTTTTCATAATTAAAAATCATGAAATCCTCTGAAATAATGAGACGATGATCCTTCACTTTCCAAGACTAGTATCAACATGGCCTGGAGCACTATTTTGTAGAATGTCACCACAATTTTAAATTAAAACCCTGGAGAAAAAAAAAAACAAACAATTTTTTCGATTAGAAATATTAAAAAGTTGAAATTAACATTAATTGTCATGAATTAAAATGATTATATGTATAAAGGTAAGTTTGAATTCCTTGGAATACAAAGTATCAAAATGAGTTACCTCAACCGTTAACCAATGGATTCCAGCGCTACACATTGACCATTTAGACAAACCTAAAGAGAAGAAATAGGAATATATACATTAGTATGGCATTTATAACTGAATTACATTTAATTTTTTGTTAACTTCAAAATTATCTACTATATGTATTCTAAAATGAATCTAAAAAGTCGACGTTTTTTGCAAACTTACATTTGCCTTGCCACACGCTGTACCGTCTACTGCAGGCTCGGATCGCGTGTATCTCCATTCTCCCTGACGATCATCACAGCATAAATGTTCACACTGTTTTGGTCCCTCCTGCAAAATAATATTCATCACTTTATTTCACATCTCATGTAATATACGATGAGATTTTTTTCAGTATTATCTTTTATATATGAATTAATAAAATCTTAAAAATTATTTTATTAAAGATTCTGTATATTGACATTTTATAGGACCATGATTAGATGAATCTGAATTACTTCACAAGGTGGACCTCCAGTAAAACGTCTACACTGTTCGTGTAATGTCATGTATTTTCCAGGAAAAGTGGTTGGAAATTGTAAACTTTCTTTACTGGATCTCTGCATTAAGCACGAAGATCTGTCCATTCTGAGAAAATTCTGGAAACTTCGAATTGAGCATTCTGAGAATCTGCTAAATTTAAACGAATCATCTCTTGTGTAGCTCATGATGAATCCAGAGGAAGAGGAACAAGTGCTGGCCTCGGACTCCCCATCATGGTAAGCCCCCAGACTAAAAAATACATTGCAAAGATAAACTTATGTATTTCCGAATAAAATGAAGTCAGAGTTAAGAAAAATAAAGAAAGGTCATTAAATGTTTATACTTACAGGTGCCCAACTTCGTGTGCTGCTATGATGACTCCGTTGAAACTGGTAGAAGCTTCCCCAATACCAAAATTGAAGGCACTGCCACGTAACAATGGAGCCGACAGGCATGCTCCTCTAACATAGGCCACACCTGGAAAGTAGGCAAGTAGTTAATGATTTTTTCCGGGTGGTCTCTACCTCGTGATAAATATTGATAATGTATTTCATGGGGGATGTTTTAAGCATAGTTTTAGAAATTAAGAAGATTCTGACATCTGTTTCTTTTTGAGTATAGAATTTACCTGCAGTTCCTTTAACACATTCATTAGAGTCTTTCGGTCCATCCATGGATGAGATAGGCATTCCTTGTCTAATGGCTGTCAAAACGTTTGGACTGAATGGAGTAATGGTATCGCGGTGCTTGACTTTACGACAAGCGTTTTCTCTGTTAAAGAATAAATATGTATATATGAATACAGTTATTAACCACAAACTACACTTAAGAGGGCTGGGTGGTTGTGGCCATTTTCAGACTATATTGATCTCCTTTAAAAGAAGAGCTCCATATAAAGATATACAAAAATGATCAAATTTTGAAACTAAAATGTATGAAATTTTTGTTTGCCAAATGATAGTTGACAGCTTAAGATATCATATCTAAAAAATTAAGTTATATCTGATGGTTAATTTGTTGACCCCCCAGCCTCCTTAAAATTAACTTTTTTAAAATACAAAAAGTCAGTTTTCCAATTATTGATTTAAGTAAATCCATCTTTTAAAAAAATTAGTTATTCTTATACAATTATTTTAATTTATTTCGGAGTTTTCACTTTGAGCATGTAAAATGAATGTCCTTTAGAAAACACTAGCAAGTTTAATTTTCTTACCCAGTTTGCAAAAATGTGATATCGTGTACAGGTAAAACATTCTCGTATCGTATCAACCATTTCTGCAGACTATCCATGGCATCATACAAGGAGAAAAGCTTACTCCCTTTGTATATACGACTGTTCTCGATGAATGGTTGAGCATTTGGTTCTTTAAAAACACCAATTTCCCTGATTTTCAAATCGATAACAGGCCATTGTCCTGCTAAAGTGATTGTCAAATACTTCCAATTTACCTGAAATATGAGATTAAACGCTACAGTTTTTGTTATGCCTTGAAGGTTTGTTTAGAAATAAAATATGAATTTACTCAATCAGAACACGAATAGATGATATACTTACTGCATGCCAGAAATGAAGTAGATATTCCAGTAATTCATTCGAGTCTCCTTCAAAGGCTCGGAAGAGTGCATGATCTACAAACAACAGTAATTCTGGTTCTATCCTCGGAGATCTGTACTGTCTCTTTTTTCGTCGATGACTTTTTTGCTGTTTGGTTTTCTCTTGTACATGTACTTTTAGTTTGTCAACATAATCAGGAACTGAAATAAATAAAGTTTTACAATGAGCAAGGATATTGCATATGTGTGAATCTGACCCTGGAAAGCTCTTACTTTCAAGTATAAATGTTCATTTTAGACATTTGACATTTCGAGTGTTGAGGTTGGGTGTTTGATGGTTGGTAATAATGTGTTCTGAGTAAAAATGCAAATCACCATTTAAAGTATCATATCCGAATTCAGAGTCTTCTTTATCCTTTTTCCACAATGTGTGTTTGACTGCAAACAAATCTCTCTTGTGGCGTCGTCCGGCATTTGGAGGTGCAACCATTAGTTCGTCAAACAACACTCCTTCCTACAAGAACATTATGAAATTTTATTTCATATTCCATTGCAAATAAGACGCTATCTGAATAATATTCGGAAGGGTTTCCTTCGCAGAAGTGTGAAGCGAATACAGAAGAGAGGCATAAAGTGCGTGTCTAAAATGACAAATTATGTATTATGCTTGTAAATATTTTATAGGACACTGGTACGTCTAACGAAATTACACAAAGCGTATGGTGCTCTCACTGTCATTATAAACAGTGGTCGATTTAAAATAGCTCACATCAACATAAATCAACTCCGCAGCTCTAGGAATTCCTACAAAAATCGGGCGACGGTGATTATTTTTGTCAAATATTCTATTTATGGCCATACTTAAATAATTTAAATCGATTTTTAATGTTAGATATGTACATTATCCTTTTGACCTCTCTTTATCATCCTCACGCTGGAGAGTTAACGGGATTTCTTATATGATGTGGAATGTGTGTGTATAAAGTGGACCCCCTTGTCGGAGGCCCTTACTTACTACGTAGGTATGATTGGGTGTAGATCCACCAAGGCGATGAGATCGGATGTTTAAAAAAGTTCCTGAATTAATGTCGTGGTAAAAATTCATGGATTTGGCTATTTTATGTAAATCAACCTGTAAAATACATGAACAATCAATTAAGAAGTAGAATTGGCAACTTCTGACTGTATTTTTAAAAGACATTTTTCATGCAGATGTTCCTCTCATTCTAAAACCACGACCGAGAATAAATCATTTTGTGGTACATCACTATGTTTATGCATTATATATACACTTTTTGTATCCTTTACATCAATACAAAAATAAAATAAACTTTATGCACTGGTCTTAGAAAAAGTCAGATTAAAATAATTACTGGTTTATATTCTTCCTTGAATATAGTTTTTCCTGTTTTGTCCACAGATACTGATAAATATCGAACATCCTCGTGAAACAAATTATGATTCACCCTTTGAAGTTCAACATTATAAATATTTTCAGGGGTAGATAGTCTAACTCCTAGCACTTTGTCAACATTAGGGTCTCCAAGCACATGGATATCTGCTGGAACACTTCCTTGGATACCAGGCACGTGCGCCTTACTTTTTATTCCTGAAACGTGTTGATTTCTCGAGACACCTAGAACACAGTTAAATATATGAAAAAATAATAATAATAAAAGTGTAAATAAATAGATAATTTATATAAGTTGCTATTTGACCTTAGGATATTTAGAGCATATATCCTGATTTTAGCAAGTTTAATTGAAGAATTTCATGCACCATCACAGAATAAAGGTACCAAATACACATAAAACTGAGAAAACTTTAACTCTATTTATAGAAACAATATCTTCCCAACAAGTGCAATACTTTAATTTTACCTGGTTGCCAGGGTCTGGACGGATTCCATCGATTAATTGGATGTCGTGTAAGCTGTAAAAAATGAAAACGTCATCATCATTACTGGAAAAATGACAACAATTGAAAAACAACAAGCTGTTTTCAATCATATTTCTATTTCATAAGTCAAATCACTAGTTTTCATAATTATGTATTGTTCTTAACTTTTTTCAAATGTTTAGAAATAGTCCTTTAATACTATTTCACATTCTTTATATATTTTCAAAGTGTGGATCTGCTACTTCTTTTTACAAGGTGCAAATTTAGGTCTATTGCCCATCGAGGGTCTAGTTACCTACTTTGGGCTACCTATAATCATCAATGGTCATTTTTATGGTAAAATGATAGCAGAATAATTGTTTTTATCTGTCCTGATATTGCCTTAACGGCTAGTAAATGGCGTATGTAGTCTGTGGATAGCTAACAATAATTACTGTTGGAATTTGCAACTGGACAAGAAACTTCCACATCTCTTTTTAATGGACTCGAGTACAAAGAATGCATGGATTTAAGACATTTATATTCATTATTTTTATCTTCCGATAATAAAATGAACGGTGTTTTATAGCAATGATATTTTATTTCGTTTTTCTACTTTAATAAAATGTAAACTACAGAAATGGACATTTTTTTCATTTAACACTCTTTTGTTTTAACTTTAATTATTTACACTCCATTTGAAGTAAGAACACATTATTGTTGTATAGGATACGCTCATTCATTCATTCGAAGCATATTTATTCATTTCACGTCAAACTCTAATGCATTATCGTTAGACGGAGGATGTGATACATATCAGTTATTACATATCGCCTGAATTGATTGTTTTGTTACAAATACAATAGAACTGTTCTCTCTGTTTTAGATAAAGAAAATAAACATGATCGATAAATATTGATGAGGTAGATCGAACATGTTTGAGTTTTACATACGTTAGGGGTCGTTGAAGTTGATCAAAAACGTTTTAGTCTCGCATAAGTACATGTAAAACTAATTTGAACAATAAAAAATATACAATAACAGTTTCATCTCCTTTTTTTAATTTAGTCGTAGAAACAAGAATTTATACCGTTAAATAAATAGTTACACAAATAATTTTCTGAAATATGTACATTTTCTTTGTCAAGTGCAATTGTTTTATTGGCAATATAACAACATTAAAAATTAGTGACCTAATCTATCATCTTATCAAAACCATGTCGAAGAACTCGTATTTATAATCAATATATTGTTGAAGATCAATATGTTAGGGCTCCGCCCTATACACAAAGAAAATTAAGTAATGATGATTTTTTGAATTTCCAGTGGAAACGACGGAGTGTTATAATTCAAGGGATATTAATTTCTGAGTCATAATTATTAATATATGTTCATTCAAATGATTAAAATTCAATAACCTTGACGTGACAAGTACGATGCCAATATTCCATTTTTTATTAATTGAATGTACAGAAATATTAATGAGCTGGAATGACAGAACATGGCCAAAATAATTGATGGTAGCAGTCTAAGAACGACCAGTGTCCAGATATAAGGAAGTCTGTTTTATGTTTCCATAAGTACTCCACAGATTAGTGGGTATAATTAATATGACAGAATATGACAGTGGCTTTTATTTTTCCAGACTAGTTAGACAGCATAAGATAATTATAAAAACAACTTTAATAAGCAAGAATTAAGAGTATTTTCAAGCAAGCATTATAAGATTAAAGGACGTGTTTCCTAAAGAATGCATTTGATAAAGAATTAGACGTGAAATTCTTTCAAACAAAATAAAATCATTTCTTTTTACGTATAGGGAAAGTTTTAGTTACAAGAATTTAACTCTTTGTAATTTATGAGATAGACCTAGCATTTATTAACAGGATGGCAATTCTTTGTTAGATCTTTCGCTTGCATAAAGAGTCTTAAGTCTAATTTCTTAATTTAACCTTTCAATAATTATGATAATCAGACAAGTCTGTTCGGTGTTCATTTATACAGATTTTCGGGTTGCCCTACTCATTTATCAAACTTTTTGGTTTAATATAATAATCAGTAATAATGAAACGATCACAAGACGTAATTAATAGAGCGACTTGCAAATTAACATTTTTTGACACATGCAGTAATGGCTTTTGCACGTTTGCAAGAGACGCCATTCCATTTCCGTGTCCAAAAGTTGAGAATGAACTTTGATTCAATAGAAAATTAATAACTTAACCAGAAAAAAGTTAACATAGTTCAGTCTTCAATTAAAAATACATTAAGAGTTGAACAGTTTTGCCTTGCTTTATCCCATTTTGTTGTTGTTGTTATTTTGTTAAAAAATTTAATGATTAAGCTATTATTATACTTCAGCAATATGTCAAGTACTCCTACAAAACCTACTTAAAAATAAATAACTGGTAAAAAGAGTATAAGATTCACCAAAGAATTTTCATAAGTTTAGAAATCATTTTTGACAGCAGTTAATAAATATCATCCAAGACTTGAAAAGAAGGTTGTGGTAGACCAAGCAATTATTGCTAGAAATGAAACAGTCGGTTTAAGCGATCATCTAATGATCTGATGACAAAGAAGTAATTAAAACATCCAATCGTCGTCTTAATTCGGATGTTTTAATTGATGTCTGTATTTCTAAATGCAAAATAAAAACAAATTTAGTAGTAATCATGTAATTAAGCTTTCTTAAATGTTATATGAAATATTCACAGAATGTTTTATAGCAGAAAGAGTTATGGTTAAAAGATTTAACAAGATATTCGACGAATGACAAAGGGAAAAACACATTAAGGGAGCAAAAGTGTCAAAACAAAGATATAAACTACATAGCTTTGCCAAAATAATATTTACGATTAAAAATTGCCTGACACGGTGGGCAAAACAAAGCTTATAGAAAGGTTAGAGACCCTAACTTAATAAAAACCCCTACTCTTTATCATACGTCCTATTGTAACACAGTTCTGTAATAATAAAATAATCAGTCCAAAAACCTATACCAAAACAGTCACTGGAAAGAGGATTTAACCTTCATGGTGTATTGCTCTTCATCTTGCATATTTCAATTATATCAGATAGATTAGGAAAATACAATAACATAGAATATACTTAATCCTTTGTCATCTCGGGTGATTTATTTAAGAAGTCATGGTATTTCAAGATTTGAAAATACCCTATAAGATTTAGTGTAAGCTACACCATGAATGGCTTCCACAGAGGAACTACAGCAAGTATGATGCCAGGTGGCTGATTGATAGTATTTGATACCCCCACTTTGCGACGATTCTCAGCACCATATGCTGGTAGCAGGAGAGATATTTGGTATTTGGGTGAGTGTGTAAATCATAATTTCCGACTGTTACTGATAAATTACTGATGCAGAGAGCTGAATTTTAAATTTAGTAAAATGAATCCGACTTCACTTCGGACAATATCCGAGAACCCGATGAAAATCACGTAATCATAGATTGTGGTTACCCTTCATACAAAATCGTCGAAGCAAATTTTGTAGTTACATATACATTGTCCTCTATTTCACTGATTTATCTTCATCAGCAGTTTTATTTTTTTAGGACATGGGTAATTTAACTGTTGTAAGATGTTCAAGTTATAAAATGAGACTGGTAAGTATTTCAACAACTAGAATTTCTTTCTAGAGTATTTGATTCTTGACTTAAAGAATTAAGTCGTAAAAGTTCAAAAGCAATATATTTTATTTGGAACATGAATACATACAGCCAATTATCATCAAACAGACAAATTCCGATTTTTTTTTTTTTACATTATAGAACAATTCGAGAGAAATGTAAAACTAGTTTCTATGGACGAAAATGGCAAAAGAAGCAATACTTGGATTTCCTTGTGACATAGCGACACCTGCAGACATCGTGAGAAGTTTTACTAGCAGTAAGTAATCAATTATCATAATTACAAAAAGTCATTAATGAGCCCAAAATGGACACCTTGGTCGCTTAGCCACTACCACGTATTCTTAAAAACTTCTTGCTGTCATGATTTCATACCTGTCCCACAAACGTTTATTATTGTGTTCAGCATAAAACATGCAAGTGCATCTACAAAGTGTGTTAACAGACCAATCTACAATGTTAACAGAGGAAAGGGACTATTTAACATAAGAAACACATGTAAACGTGGGTAAACGGCATAAATATAAAGCTACATAAAACTACAGTTCAAATGAAGGCTATATCAGTTGGTTAACCTTTAAGATGAACATTTTTTCCAAGAATTTAGAACCATGGTTTTATTTTGAATCAATTGTAAAACCTTTTTATAGTTATGTTTCATTTTTTCTTATTGATATAAAAAATACTTTTTAACCATTTGTCATTTTCATATCTTCAATTAACACTTCATGTTGGTACTCGCATTTAATGCAAATGTCAGATATATTTACATTTTTGTCTTTGTTGAAGAAAATGCATGCTTAGTTATTTTACATACAAGTCGGTAGAATAGAAAATAAAACAATAGTTAGCAAAGTATTATTCCGCAAATAGAACTGTAGATCGTATTTTTGGAGCATTTTTAGTAGAGACACTGAGTCACAAATATTTCTTCAGCTTCAAGAGTTCATCAATAGCATACAGAAAATATCAAGGTACATGCCAAGAGAGAGAGAGAGAGAGAGAGAGAGAGAGATTACAAACATTTTAGGAGAACAGTCTTGAAAAAGAAGATATGTTGATTAAACTTTCCTTCCTGACATACTTTATTTTAACAAATAAAATATCATGTTGTATATTTTATTTGCTAAAATAAAGTATTCTAGGAAGGACAATACCACAAGATGCTTTCGTTTCAACGACGAATGCATTGTTGTCAGTGGTAACAATTAAGATACACATTACTGTTCTGGGAGGGTTGGAACCTTTCAAAATTAAGTGGACATGTCTGAGACACATCGGAACTTCCTTATAATCCTAACCTTATGGAGAGAAACGATAATGAAAGGACAAGAAAGGTGTCTATTTACAGAAATAATCCAGGGTTGATGTAGAGTTAACGAGGCAATTATGTTTCTTGACACCTAATATAAAGGTTCTGTAAAAAACCTCCATTAATATCTTTCATGGTTAGACATGGTCTTGTATAACAAAGATAAAGCAAGCTGACAATTATTTATTCATATGTTAATGAAAAAAAATCTAAAACTTTTGTACACTAAATACCCCAGTTGTCGTTCATGGGAGTATTCGATCTGTATTCCTTTTAATGCATATCGTAAAGAACAATAAAAAGAGTTAACACGATAGTATTCGTATTACTGAGGAGTATAATCCTCGTATTTAAAAGTATATTAATCATAATTTTGAAATAAATGTTGATAGCTACTTTCTAAAATTAGTTTAAAATTTGCGGACACTAGCAAATATTTCTCAGTACTTATAAAAAGATACATTGGGGTCAAAGAAGGAACGATTAACGTCAAGTCCGTGATGTAATTAAACAAATAAGATATGCTTACGTTGTTCACATCCAAATACCTACAGACTTGTATAAGATTAGCACACACAACATCAGAACTGCTTCCCTGAGGGGTTTCTACCCGTAATGGAGTCAGTGTTAGTGTATCCAAACTATTGCCCAAGGCCACTTGGCTAAATGATTCACAGCAGGGTTTGTGTTATTCGTATGTTTTACTAATCTGTGTTAGCTCTAAAGGCGATCCTTTCACAATTTTGTTGTTGAAGAATCTAATAAATTAAGGTGTAAATCACCGAAATTTATGTAGGAGACAAAAATTTGAAAACGGTTTTGCCGTTGTAAAGGCATAACAAATAAGTTGCATTGTGTTCCGAACATTAAAATGCACAATCAAGAATATCTATTTTTATTAAAAATTGATTTAAATTTTCAGGATTTTGAAGGTAATATATTCAGACCTAATTTATTCCCTTTAAGATTGATTGAATTAGCTGCACCACTACTAAGCTAAATACTGTTTTTGAAAAATGACATCTGACGGAAATGCATGGAGTCCAACCATTTTCTCTTTTCTCGACTGTCACCATAAATAACCAGATAGTTCTTGGGAACTTCCAACTGTACGGGTTAAAAGTATTTTTAAATCAAGAAAAGTACTTCAGCAAAAATATGTAAGTAAGGCATGGGACATATGCTTGATTTTAACGTTTACTTTTCATTTACATGTTACAGGCTCCATCCTTTGTTTTGCATTCACTCTATCAGATGCTGAAAAGTCTGAAATAACCTGCAGACGTCACTATGACTCAAGTCATAAATACTGGAAACTTTTCGGTCTGTGCAAAGCTATAATATGTAATGCAATAAGAGCAATCGTTAAACAGACATAGACCCATCCTGAGAATTACTTAAGACTATAGCAATCAAACTACAGATATATATGTATATATACGGAAGATAGTACAGGCATCTGGTTGTTACGCAAGTATATAAAAGAATAAAACATATAAAAGGTTTTGAGGTGATTTTTGATGTATGCAAATTTAAAACATTTCGTGTCAAAATTTGGTAAAGAAATGATAATTATCGATTATTTTTTAACGAGGATTATCAATCAAGCTTATTAAAGCATACCGCCTCTCATATATATAATGCTTCTATATTAAGACCACAGTTACCATTTGAGACATAATTTAAGAAATGATTGTGCACTTTGTATTGTTCAAACGTAGCAGTACCTGACATGATGCTGGTTTTGATTTTTGAAGTGAATTGAACATATTTTTTTTTATTGAGAAAGTCGAAAGGATAAGACACAAGTTCTATAACTTAGATAGTCTTCTTATACAGAATTTTATAAAATTGCCGTAATAGAAGTACGATTATTTTCAGTAACAAATCAATTAGTAATGTCAAAGACTGAAAATTCTTGATACACAGAATATAATTCTATAAATAAAAATTAAGATTGTTTAGAAAATATACCACATTCTTTTTAAAAAGTATGAATAACTTTTAAAAATTCTACATTTTGTTGATTTTTTGCCACCTAGGCCTAAAAAATGTGAGGATCTAGATGGGAAATTGTTTGTAAAATTGAATATCTGTAGATTTAATATAAGGCATACATTGTATATATAACTTAAAGTACTTCAAATCACCATAAACTAAAAATGGTAAAATTGTATGGATTGTAAAATTTTCACTCAAAAACAATCTCGCTTTAAATACATAGTAAGTTCTCCAGAACAAAGGAATCTTCTTTATAGAGTCACTTTGCATACTGAAACCACGTACATTGAACATTATTTCTGTCTAAACCATAAGAAACTCTCATATCTACAAAGCTTCTTCGTCAAATATGATTCTTGTAACTGTCCACAGCTGGTGGAGATTTGCCATAGCATAGCCTATCTTGTCAATGTCCTATAAGACAACTGTTGTTTTTAATCAAAGACAGCATGATAACAAGTCTTATTTTTTGACCTGTGCCTAAAAGGAATATTTGTTTACAAATTAATGTGATGAAAGTTTCTTCACTAAACAAATCAAATTATTTTTAATGCTTTTCTTAATAAAGAGATAATGCACTATATAATGGAATATTTTCCTGCGGAAGTGCCCATAGTGACGTCATAAATCAGTGCGTTTCCTATATTCCCCTTTTATTCCCTATTATTAATTACTCGTGACCCTTTAAATTTGACATTCTAATTAAAATATTGAAAGAGGAAAACTTAAACCTGTTAAGGCAATTTGTGTTTCACTTGTGATGGTATACTTCAATTTTTTTTTACAGAAGAAAATTGAAGTTATTTTTGAATTTTTTAATATCATTTAGTCAAACCACGTTCTTTCACCACTAATTTACTTATGTGCTTGCCATGGGTCAAGAAAATGCCATTTAAATGTTAACTTTTTGTCAAGTTCTTCAGTAAACATTTCATTAGTCAATTATTTATCATAAAAAGAACTCTAATTTATTCAAAGAAAATTATCGAGTGTCGCTTTATAATCGTATATTTCCCTCTTGAAAAATGACAGCAGTTGATTTGAAATTTACATTTTGGTCGTTACTCAGCCGTCAAGAATATGTGATCAGACTGTCGATTTCATCTTTTTTTAAAAAAAAAAAAAATGAAATTCTGTTATTTCAGGTCATATCCTGAGATTTATAATTAAATGGATGCAATGACAATTGTTCAAGCTTAGGATCTGTTTTGTTTTTTTTAAAAAAGGATCTGTACATTACAATCTCAAAATGTCCTGCATCGTTAAAGCATTTTATCATTCCATATATAGCAAATGTTAGAATTTAATGAATCGCCAATTAAAAGCTTTAAAAATAAAAATATGAAGACAAATTATTTCTGTGAACTTATTACAAGATATTGCGATAGTGTAAAGATAGCATAAGGCTATTTCGTGCAAATATTTATGACAAACTCAACGTGTGCTTTACACGTTTGCAATAAATTAATTTCAGTGTAGCAAGTACCGTATTCGTTCTTCCTTTGATATTTTGTAAACGGTATACTCAAAAGAAAGTAAATATGCCAAACTTTTTTTTTTTTTATTTTAAATTAGTGTACTTATTGTATTTAAATATAAATTGTGACAATCAAAACTGCTGTCATCAAATACATTCAATAGGGGTAGATTTCTGAAGTAAAATGTTCATCATCTTACCTTATTTTGCCATTGTGAATAACTTGTGCACGTGGATATGAAGAGGGTAAGCAAATAAGTCTTGAAGATTTGTGTAAATTCCATAATAGATAAAAATATCACTCAATAAATAAATATATAAAAATAACAGAAATCAAATCACATCGACGATGGCCTTAATAGCTGAAGTTATTTGTAAAATCCTCATTGAAAGAATCTTTTAAATTAAAATGTTTTTTTCCATTCTGTTTCTGGTTCTATGTGTTGTATTGTAGACGATGCACCCCGGAGAGCTGTAATCGTGAACTTGATAACGAACAGGCTTCGCTGGATGTTAGTTGCGCTTGAGCTTTTTTCGTTGACGAGTTCGCCGATCACTCTGGAGAAAAAGCTAGCTCTTCGGAAGTAGTTGATTTTCCGTCATGCTCGTAATAGGGGTTAATCACGGTCGTACGTTCGCGTAATAGTGCCTTCGTTGGTCACGCTTGACTGCTTACTGTCTTCAGGGCAACTTGTTGGAGATCAAATAGTTGGTTACCTGTGTTTTCAGACTTTACTGCTGTAAAATAGAAAATAATTTGGCATTTTTATGAGAAATAACATCATATAACTTGTTGTTATATTAGAAATTATGATTACTTAAGATATCCTGTATCGCCAGTAGAAAATATAGGAACCACAAAAAAGGTGTAGTACACAGTTATCAGGTTATAGGGCTAAACAGCTTCTGGGTAATGACAGCGTTTTCTAATTTCTTATACACAAAATGCCAATAGAATAATAAGATATAAGAAATATCATTTAAAATCAAATCACGTAATTAATGTCTTTTTTGACGTGTTCTGAATCGAAATAAATTGGAAAGCTAACTTTACCAAATTATTACCTTATTTCAAAAACACAACCAAAAAAGGGTTTTGGCAAGAAAGAAATATTCAAGTTATAATCAATACAAAGTATTTTAATTCTAACTGAGAATCAAATATTAAGTGATGTTGTTTGGAATAGTGTAGTACTGACTACTGAGTATCTGTAAGTGTCTGACCCGAAGAGAATCCATTATTTTTTGTGTTAAATGCTAAGAATGGTACACGTATTTTTACTCTAACATTTTGATAGACATCTCAAAAACTGAGTTGAATAAGTTTTTGTCTGACTATGGGGAAAATTGTTCATAACAAATTTTATTTCTATTTGAAGTCAAAATATTTATATGTTTATATTCAACTGCAGCATGCATTTCTTTTTCTTTTTTTTTTTTTAAATATTTTTCATAGAATTCTAATTAGTGTTTATATTGTGGAATGTGAAGACATCGATCATTAATATAAGCATGTATAATGCTCTGAAGACGGCTGTTTCACTTAAACTTAAAATATAGTTTTAAAAAAGTTACAAAACATATACAATTGAAGATAAAATGGATAAGACGTGGTTGACACAAAAATTCTCGTATTAAGTTGTATAAACGAAATGCTAAGCATTGCTTGTCTTATTGAAAGAATAAATATCCTGATAATTTCTTTGTTTTAAATTATTGGACATGTTCTGAATATTATAAAAAATTGCACTGAAATCATGTCAACTATCAAAATTGCAGGAAACTAATTACAAATCAATGTATTAAGCGATAGTAATGTGTTTTGTCAAATATACAAATTAGACAATGAATTTACGTTTACAATAAAACACAGAGCACAGACGAGCAGAAATGGTTATTGGTACCTAACGTTGTTAGTGTGATTATGCAAATGGACTAATTTGCATATGTCAATACCATATCACAAGGTTCAAATACTTTTAAGACGAGGATATGCACTTTGACATGAAATCATCAAAAGATGCCCGCTAGATAGCATATTATTCAATGCAATTAAATGAAAAATGAATTCCGATTAATAATAATGAAATTATTTATCTTCACATTACATCAGTATAATTGCAAGCATGCGATTTCTAGAGTTTTGACATTTTTTACAACATAACATATGTACAGTTTGTATTGATCTACATAATGATATTATGTTTACCTTACGTTTAATGTTTTCCTTACAACAAATTAGAATGAAATTATTTGGTTTTGCAATGATTAATTTTGATGTGATTATCAAGAAATCTTGACCTATAAACCTTTTATATGAATGTCAAGGAAATGTCTTAAAAATAACGTGTTTGACGTTGATAGATACCCAGAAATACATTACGTACTATGCAAAATATAATTTTGAACAGTCTCCTAATGATCATTATTACATAACTGTAATCTGCAGTATATATGCAATACAAATTAAAGATCTATCAAAAATTCTGAAGATTATTGAAATTGTAAATCAGTCAAACATTTTAAAACGTAGGTTTTGCGTCTATTCCTTGTTTTTTGAACCATAAAAAAGGTGACAATTGATAAAGTTATTGAAACCATTACATACCAGATCAATAAATGAATGATCGATGTACGTGATTGAATTAATTTTGCGCGTGATCTGACATTCTTTACTTCTAAATATTATAAGCATGTTCTTAGATTTTACCCTTGATGTTTCAAAGAACATTCTGGAGATACTAATTGTACATAAAACGTTATGTCTCCAAATCCTTTCTTAAAAAAGCTCCCCCTTCCTCACGCGTTCTACTGGCCTGGGGGTAACATTTCGTTTGAATTAGATGGCATCAGATTAGGTCTACATGAAAAATTTGACTTAAGTGAGAAGGTTTCTTTGCTGGAGAACCACGCGAAGACAGTTTGAGGCTTATTTAAACGAGCACTGATGATTATTGTTCGGTTAGAGTATTGAAATCTGACCTCGTGACTTTCTTGTTATACATTATTTAACTTAGTCGTCATATCTATCATTGCTTTAAGTATCAGGAGACCTTGACATGACAATTTCTGTGTTACTTTTTCCTCCCATTGCAGGTTAATCATAAATCTATACGGCAGATACATTGTAGAACATTTTCTGAGGGAAATGTTTCTTTTTTGATAAATTAAATGAAGCGCATAATTAATTAAGATGAATTAAAATCATTAGGCTGGTTTTTCCCTCCTAGTCGTCACAATGTCTCGAATTTGACCTTAGTGAAAGTGGCACTAGCTGATATGTATAAGAGGTTTACAATAGAATATCGAGAATGTTTAGAATCGTAATACAGCTCTGCAATAATAGTAAATGAAGCAACTTGTGTGTTTACTTCATATCTACGTGTTACTTATGTAAGAAAGAACCATATGCACGTGGAATTATTCGGCTTGTAACGAAACTAATTCTTAATTCATGATTTTCCTTAAGTAAATCTGACGGCTATTATTACCATATCTGCTGGATAAATTTACAGCAACATTTTGTGCATTCTCAGTATTATAAGAATATCTTGTGATCTTTAAATGTTAACTGTCTTTTTTGCAAAGCAAATATTGGCTACCTTACGGAGGTCATTTAATTTTTACAAAGGTGAAGTTACTGACATAAATCATTTTACCAAATAGTCTGTTTGTGGTCAAATTTTGGGAATGTTAAACGCTAATGTAATTTGTTTCTTAGAAGTACATTGGCTTAGCTATTTTCATAAATTTTAGATTTGTCTTCAAACATTTGTCAGGTTTCTCATGAAATATTCAATATTAAAAAAGCAAATACTTAAAAAAAAATTAATGTTTCCCTGCATCTGCGACGTAAATATATTTTAGTTATTTTCATTATTATGAAAAAATAGTTTAAAATGCAGCAACAACAGAAACATATGTTAATGAAAGATTTATCTCCGAAAAAGTATAGAAGTATTACATAAATTTGATACTTGATATAGAACAAGATAAAGCTATCTAATTTGGGCAAGTAGCAAGCACACTTATTCGAGCCAGTATAACACATGTTTAGATTGTTTAACTTGATAATACTTCTCGTTTTTTAATTTATATACTTGTTTAAGAATGATGAAAATAATGATCTGTAAAAAAAAAAAAAAAAAAAAAAAAAAAAAAAAAAAAAAAAATTAAAAAATGACAAAGGGATTGCAAGTATTTACCTTCAAGTGTATTAGGTTCTTGCATTATAAATACCTGTATTTTTAAAACATTTTAAATATAACTGCAAAGAATTTCTTTTTCTACTAAAACGACATCTTGACATATTTCCTTTCCATTCACAAGTAACAAAATCCTAGAAATATTCAAATACATATACCTCATCTGGAAAACAACTTCTTGCCATATGTAATTATGATGTTTACAGAAATGATGTAACGAAATGAAATAATTTCAGAGTCAAAATATGGTGTCTCTTGTTATGATTTAATGATACTCTAGGGAGACAAATTTTAACTTTATGAGACAACTACAGGGACTGATATTTAATGAATCTTAAGCTCAGCCAATGCTTTCTCAGTTTCCACTTGTAGTCGATTTGTATGGTGACAACCTTTCACAGCTAGTTACATCTTTTGAGAGATTCATTCGATACGTTTATGAATTTGACATATCAGTAGTGACACATTTAAAGTGATCTTTAAATTCGATAAATAAATTCCAAATCCCACTATCCAACTATAAAACATTGAATATCCTCTATATACGTATCACCTGTTTTTGTGTTTATTTATCCTTTTTGGTTTTCAACTCAAATGCATGTATCATGTACGATCAATTTATAAACCAAGACAGGCTACTGATGAATAAATTGATGTTACAAGGGTATCAACAATTTTGTTTAAAGTCACCATTTAGCAAATTCTACAGTGGATACAATGACGTCTATTTTGCAGTTACAAACCTGTCGCTACGTCGAATGTTGATTGACATTTTTTAATACATGTCTTTGAGCCTTTACTTACAAAGACAAAGGGCTGATGGCGAATGTGACCAGTCTAAAGGGATACTTGCACATCTCATCCATCTCTATTGTTTTTAGTCTGTTTCTTACTCTGTTCTCAATAAATGATATGAATGGAATTAAGAATTCAAATTAAGAAATTGGTGCCATTTAATGATTTTTTCATGTCTCCATAACTTTTTCAGGAATGATAAGTTGAAATGCTGTTACGATGCAATTCTGGGTCTTTCTGGATTTGCTTAGTTTGGTGCGATTTTTGATGAACATTTAAATTGCTAATCTAAATTGCCAGTCATCTTCATAACTTCGATGTGTTGCTGCTTATGATATATCTATTGTGATTTTACAGGCCTTTAATTCTGATATAAATTTAAGCTCAAACTAAAAGCCCTTTGAAAAATAAGTTTATTTTTAATGGGAAACAAATCTGTTTTAGGATGATTTAACGAGTTATAGAAGAAAGGCGTATTGAAAGTAATCATAATCAAATATTAAAATAGGTCAAGTTAAAAAGGTTTCAAAAATTATTTAAGTCAGCTTTCTTGAAAAATGACATGAGCATTTTTTGAATATTCTGTTCTGATATCATCTATTTAAGTAACCATTTTAAGATATGAAGCAATATGTCGAACTAAATTAGAGGATAAAATGTATTGCAAAATACCACATTAAGTGAATTCATTGGTGCAGAGGAGACAATGTGCATCGACACATTATCGGGAAACCTCTGCGGTTTTCGTTTTAGTTTGAAGTGCACTAAAATTTCCTGTTTGACACTAATGATCCACACCTGACGACGGGATAAATTAACATTAAATTTATACACGTACGAAGCAGTGTGTATATTGGAAGTTTTAGCATTTTATTTCAATACACCATCTAATGAACTTATGAAAGAGATTTGAATAGAAGAAAAGTAATCGATAATCGGTTAATACGCACAACTCTTAAGATACATATTAATAACCAGTGTTTTTATTAAATACTGCATGTTATCTTTATAGGTGTATATGTAATGAACCTTTTAACTGATACGAATGTGATAAATAAATGTACTTTTTTATCCCCCACCCGAAACATCAACCAGATCTACTCAATGCTCTTAGATTATTTTCAGGACAAAACCCCAACATAACGGTTTCGTTTGTCCCATGGCCAATGTTCTGTATGGCGTAATTCAAAGAAAGACAACTTTCTTCCTGTAAAATGAAAAAAGAAACCACTTCGATAAAAAATAAGATTTTTAAGGTGGTTAATTCCTAACAGATGAGATGCTATAAGGAACAAGATGTGTTTGTGAAACACTGATGCCCCCGTTTGGCAACTTATAGCAAAGATTAAACTTTCTCAAATGCAACTCAAATATATTGATACCCAAAGTAAGGTCTTGTCTCGAAGAATAAACCTGTGAAATATAAAAGCTCTAGCAGCAACCATTGAAAAGATATGGAAAAAGTTAAAGTTTTTTCAAAAGTATGTCAAACATCAAGGTCAAGGTCAAATAGTCAAAATTAATGGTGCCCAAGGAAAAGCCTTCTCCTAAGAAATACACAGGTGAAATTTGAAAGCTGAAGCACCACTCTTTCAAATGTTATGAACAAGGTTAAAGTTTTCCAAAAGTAGGTCAAACTCCACGGTCAGGGTCAAAGTTGTTGGTATTCAAAGAAAGGTCTAGTCACAAGGAATGCATATGTGAAGTATGAAAGCCCTAGCACCAACCCTTCAAACGTTATGGCCAAGGTTAAAGTTTTCTAAAAGTAGATCAAACTCCAAGGTCAAGGTCAAAAGGTCAAAGTTGTTGGTATCCAAAGGAAGGTCTTGTCACAAGGATTACACACGTGAAACATGATTGCCCTAGCACCAACCGTTCAAAAGTTGTGGCCAAGGTTAGAGTTTTCCAAAAGTAGGTCAAACTCTTAGGTCAGGGTCAAAGGGTCAAACTTGTTGGTATCCGAAGAAAGGTCTTGTCACAAGAATTACATATGTGAAGCATAAAAGCCATAGCACTTATTGTTCAAAAGTTATGACCAAAGTTAAAGTTTGGCAAAATTTCGCAAAACTAGGTCAAACTCCAAGGTCAAGGTCAAAAGGTCAAATATGGTGGTACCCAAAGAAAGGTCTTGTCACAAGGAATACACGTATGAAGTATGAAAGCCATAGCTCCAACCAATCAAAAGTTATGGGCAAGGTTAAAGTTTTTGCGGACAAACAGGCAGACAGACAGACGGACGGACAGGGCAATCTTCGATACGGGGGCATAAAAATATATGCCGTCACTGCTCGTGTAATCTTTTGTGAATTTTTTTGATACAGCAGAATTATTTATACAGCTGTATTCAAAATCCCAACGCTTTAGTTGATATGTAGATTAATTGCTGCTGTTGTCTCTCTGCATGGTGTTTGATAATTTGTAAAGGTAATTGTATGTTAATTCTCTGGCAGCCAACTCCCACTGTCAGAAAATGCAAGAAAGGGTTTCTAATAAGGTAAAAGTAGAAGTAATTGGTATTATATTGCGTAATATGAACAAGTAAAGGGGCGCCCTTTACAAGGATGTCATGGTTTTACACAATTTATTTCTCACTTCATATTCTGTTTATAAGTATGAAATATAATGTAGTATGTATAATAAATAATGATAAAGGACTTCTTATTGGTGCCCCGTAGAATAATTGTTAAGAGTTAGAGCAACTGTATATTAACATATATGTTGGCAATCTGTTACCGGTATAATTCTCTTATTTTAAAATACAACTCACTTGTATTTCGCGTAACATTATTTTTGCAAGAAAAATAGCACAATAATTAAGAAAGTGTCATTTTCGAGAAGCCTCCAAAAGATCAGCAATGAGATGTTTTACTTTTATTATTCTCAAGAACTTTTTCTGGTGTCGATACAATATCGTAAAAGTACGCCAAAATAAATTTATTTCAAAAACACGATTTACCTTATAGTTAATTACTCCAATCCTAAGGAATATGGTGTGTTAAAATATCTGAATATTTTATTTCCAACATCTCATACTAGCAGTATAATAGCATTTTAAAACTGTTTTTTACCCCCCCTTTTTTTTTTAAAAATAGTTTTGGGAAAATTAGAAAATTCATTTTCAAAGCGAATTGATTTTAATGAAACAGATATTGGCACGTTCCTATTTATTGTTGGGCGTGTAATTGTATAATTTGTTTCTGTCTCTTATTTAACAGGATATTTATAACACGTTGATAATACAAGGTATCTACAATAACATTTAGCAAATTCTATGGTCGATACAATGATCTTGTTTGCAAATACGATCTGTCTTTAGGTCGAATGTTGACTAACGTCTTTCATACAAATTGTTAGACCATTATTTCATACTGCATTTTCTACGGATTTTCCCGTTTATCCGATCATGACAAAGAGTACACGGCAGATGCGACCGGTCGACAGGGAATTCTTACTGCTCCATGGCACCTAATTCCACCTCTGATGTTTTGAGAGGTCCGTATTTGCTCTGCTCACAATTTGTATTGTTTCACTGGACTTTTGATTACCGTTCATTATTTTCCCATTTCATTTACACATATTTATGTCTTTTTGTGAGTCTCATTCAGAGACTGTGAAGACAAATCAATTATAGATCTCCATTGTACACCCTACTTCTTATTCACTTTGGGTTGGGATTAAGTTAAGACATAGAGGTATCAATATGCATTATATTTGGCCAATGGTAAGAATGAAATATGAAGATAGTGAACAGTAATCAAGCTCAAACATCCATTGAAACAATACAAATTGGAAGTAGAGTAAAAACCCAGACCTCTAAAAACATTAGAGGTGGGATCAGTTGCCATGAAGGTGTAAGCATCCATTGTCGACCGGTCACACCCACCGCGTGTTCCTTGTCATGATCAGACTAACGCAAAAAATCTGTAAACAATTCAGTGTAAAAAATGTCCTAATAATTTGTATGAAAAACGTCAGTCAACATTCGATTTAACGATATATTGTATTTGCTAACAAGGTCATTAATTTGCGAGATGTTGACTTTAAAAGGGACTGTTTAGTATCCTTGTATTATTTACTAATTTATCAATAGCTTGACTTTTTTTTTTTTTAGAAATTGTTGTACGTAGAGCATGCGCTTGCGTATCGAATTAACTGGGAGACATAAACTCCATATGCAGGTGATAATGGTATATTGCTACATAAATAAATGAAGTTGACGATAGAAAAGTTGACGTCATCATGTTTATCATAAAGTTTTGTTGATAGGTTGCCATTTACGTCCTTTTCTAGTTAATTATCCAAACATGAAACAGATGTGTCAGACTCTGTGGTGTCCTTTATGTCGAGTTCTAAAGGATACATCAAATCAACATAGGAATGAAAATGACTATTGTTTTAAAAATAATAATAAAACGTCGTCGATATATCCAAATATCGAATTGAAGACTTCTTCGTCTCATGCAGATGTTTTTTGAATAAATTCTGCTTCATAGGTCTGCTAATAACGGGGCGCAGTTAGTTCCCATGGCAATTCCAACAGCTTGTTGGAAAACTTAATCTCCAAAAACTTCATAGATTATTGTCAATTAGAAATTCAAACATCTTTTTGATATCAACTTCAGAGTACTTGCGTGTACAATCAGAATATTTTAAACAAAATAATTTTGCAAATGACCAATGACAATGACAAGTATAAAAACAAGTTTAGACATATTCTTTGATACACATTGAAATGATATATGAGACTAAAATAATAACTATAAATGCATTTTTAAGTAAACACATAAATATTTCATCTGGTCTTTACTACTGTAACCTTTACAATGTCTATCAAGAAAAGACATCTATGCATAATTAGGTATTTTTGAAATTTAAGCCTGTAATCAATGTTACAGTCATTAAAAGACTTACTTGTCAAAGTTGAAAATCCCCAAAGACTTCAGATATGGAAAAAGACATGTGCCTATATTTGGTATCTAGTTAAATCCCTATAATTACACTGTGCTTTAAAAACAAATTTGAAATTGCTCTGTAGAAATAAATGATGTCTGCCTTCTTCACCTCTTTAAGTTGTATGTCAAACCATTCTCCTAGATTGTCTAATTAACATAATTCTAAATTTGGAAACAGACAGAGGCTCCAAACATGTAGGGAACAGAGTTTCTAAAATGTGATTTGTCGAATAATAAGACATTTAAACTGAATGAGAGTTTGACACTTTTTTTTTAGGAAGGGGAAGTTCCTTATTGGATACCAGTAATAGAAAATTAATTAGCAATAAATAATTAATTTGTGTAAACAACATTTTTCTTTTGCTTTCGTATCATAATTCAAATGTTTCAGGCATGAATAGTTATCTTTATATACATGTATCTTTTGTATACGCATTTTCTGTCTTAGCTTTTAAGTTGGCCATAAAAATTGACATTTACCATTTCTATGTAAATGAAGGTTTGACGCCTTCAAAAACTTTTACTGCAGTACAGTTTGCTATATGTACATAACATAAAAACAATATGTCGTACTTTATGAATCCACCTGGTCTAATACTCTTGTTAAATATAATCAACGGATTTCATGCGTTACATTCTGACACATCTGTTTCATATTTGGATATTTTACTTGAAAAAGACGTTAATGGTAATCTAACAACCAAGCTTTATGATAAACATGATGACTTTAACTTTTCAATCGTCAACTTCCCTTACTTATGCAGCAATATACCTTCATCACCTGCATGCGGGATTTATATCTCTCAGTTGATTCGATACGTTAGAACATGCTCTACGTATGTACAATTTCTAAAACGAGGTAAATTATTGACAAACAAGTTGATGAAACAAGAATATCAGCAGTCTCGTTTAAAGTCATCATTTCGTAAGTTCTATGGTCGATACAATGACCTTGTCAGCAAATACAATTTATCATTGAGTCAAATGCTGACTGACGTTTTTCATACCAATTTTTATGCCATTATTTACACACTGAATTGTCGACGGATTTTTTCCATTATTACCCGATCATGACAAGGAGCACACGGCGAGTGTGACCGGTCGGCAGGGGATGCTCACTCCTCCATGGCACCTGATCCCACCTCTGATGTTTTGGAGGTCCGTGTTTGCTCTGCATCTATTTTGTAATGTTTAATGGACTTTTGAGCTTAAATACTGTTCGTTATCTCCATATATTTCATTCACCTCAATTTCTGTGTTGGATTTAACAGGAGTAATTCTATTTCCTTTTTTTTTTTTTTTTTTTTTTTTTTTTTACAAATTTAGAAATTATTATTTCAAAATGCAAAAAAAACCACAACCTTTTTAGTACATCACTTTTTATAAAAAAAAAATTGGCGATTTTAATGCTGGGTGCTTTAAGATTTAATTCGTTTTATCCAAAGTATTTTGGGTGGTGGGTGGGGTTCTTTCTCAAAAACTATGAATTCATAAAACATGTCTACAACACAGCTAATGATGATATGTCACCACACAAATTTTGGAAATAAAACTGGCATGCAATTGTTTACTTTCTAAAGTATAAATCTTATAATAGTCAAATATCATATTTGAAATAGAGATGAATCTTGATATTTATTGCAGAAAAATTATGTGTTCTTGTGTTATACTAAATCTTTGTCAATTTGTCACAAGTGATAGTTATTCTTTTTAATTTAAAAACCTCAGAATTTTAGTATTTCTCTAAGATAGGACCAAAGAGTCATTTCCTTAAAATTTAAATAAGTTAGGACTTTAATCTATCTCTTTTACATTCTTAAGCAGAATGAAAGCGCTAGTTAATGAATTTCTAAGAGATTACGAGTTAATTGTTTACCCAATAATATATGATATATTCAACAAATTTTGAACAGAGATTTAAAAAGTGAAATTCTTTAAATGTAGGATAAAACAAACTTCTAGACTTTGATATTCTCTATTCTTTTCAAACTATTTTTAATTTCAGATTATTCTTAACTTACGGATTAAGCTTGTCGGGTTTTTCATTTATTTGACAATATACATTTTGCTTTAAAATGTAGATATTTAATGTAAGAATTTCTAAAAGCCATTTTCAGAAATCAAAATCTATCTGATTTTTACGATTTGTGGCAAAGTTTAGTTTTTTAAAAGGAGGGAAGGTCTGTTGATTAGCAAGAAAAGGGACAGCAAATCATAAAAGTACTTAAGATACGAATTACATAATTTCTAAACTCGTTTTTATATAGAATTTGAAGTATATTGTAAAAAAAAGTAAGCCTCTGAAGGACACGGAACTGCTTCACTGCCACTCTTACCTGGACCTTTCCTGATCTGAATATATCCACAGGTGTTTGTAACAAATTAGAAAATTACCCTTATTTGCATAATAAATTAATAAGCATAGAATAGACAATGTCATTAGAGACTGCTGTCCACGAGAATACACTAAATATATTCGTGCACTTTATAAGAGACTGAAATGTGAGTTTTATAAGGCAGAATATATATAGATTAGTCATTCCTCAGTATAATTTCTATCCTCCAAAATCTTTGTTCTCTCTAGAACCTCAAGACTAATTTCAGCCAAACTTTAACAAACGTCCCTTGGTTATTGGGATTCATATTTGTTCAAGTGACTTGCCAGATCCCTTTTCAAAATTAATAGCGGCACGAATGAAACCACATAAAGGGTAATTTTATACACTGAAATATGGAGAAAGCATCCTTGTGTAATTTAGATTCAACTTTGAGCAATCCATGTTAGGGTTAGGGGAAAGGGGCAACAAAAAGGGTTCTTTTTTTTCTTTCTTTTTTTTTACAGTGAAATATCTTATCTCGAGGATTAATTGAATTGTCAAACTGTAAAATTTAATAACAATGCCCAACACAGTCTCTTTAAGCCACCATGTGTGTCGGAAGATAACAATTGTAATTCAACCCGTCGATTCCTTACACTTAGATTTACCAACAAAGGATAGGATGCTGTGAACCCTAGTAACATTCTTAATCATAAAAAAGTTCAGTCATACATTCAACCGTATTTCAAGTTTACACCCTGCATTTCCTACAGATATCCCCAAAACTATTGCATCCAAACTTTTCAATTATAAATAAAGCTTACAGTGCCTTGATATTGAGTATTCAAAACAAATTCCTCTTAAGTGGTCTTGTTCTTCTTTCAACTACAGTCTCGCTGGACAAGTCATCACCGGTGATGATAATATAGTTGAAAATGACGACCTAAAACCAATCATCTTAAAAAGGTCCTAAATACAGGAAATCCCGATCTTTCAATTGAACTTCATTTATATAATGAATTCTGTAGAAGCCTATACCAGACATTGGACTTATTATGAAAGGGAAGACCTGAACACTTTAGATCATAAAAGAATTAGAAAGACTTCATGACCAATATGTTATGGTTCCAGCAGGCAAGGCTTGTAACAACATCGTCCTTGTAAGGCTCATTATCATAACTGTATTTTAGAAGAATTTGCTTTTAATTTTACGTCTGAAAATCCAAATTATAGTGACAGCTCACTTTCTAAGAATGAAATTCTTCAAAATCACATTTCAGTCTTTAATACTTTTAACATTCCAGTCAACCAAGGTGAGTTCGATCTACTCTACCTATACTGGATTCATAAACTTCATGAAAATCCTTACAGATACACTGCCGGGTCCAGCAATGCTCTACGAAGCCCTATCTTTACTCCTCACAAAAATATTAATGCTGTAAAGGAGAAACTTCAGACATACTGTGCTATTTCAAATTCTAAGAATTGGTATATATCAGATGTGGATTCTCAAAAACTCCAAATAACTTAAAGAAAAATTTGAAATCAACAAATTTTTCAAAAGTCAGTAACATAAAAACGTTCGCCTTTTTTTTAAAATACATCTTATACAACCGTTCCTCATGATAAATTAAAAACTACATGTATAAACGGAACTTGGAAATTTTTATATCTTGTGATTGGTCATCAACGAAGTAACTTTGTTAAAAATCACTCTGATTCGACACACAAGCACTCTGAGGTTGACATGAGAAGGATGCTGGAATTCCTCATTGACAACATCTATGTAATCTACGAAGACCAGGTATTCCAACAAACTGTTGTGGAGATTCCATGGGCAATAATTGTGTGCTCCTTTATTAGCCGACCTGTTTTTGTATTCCTATGAAGCAAAATTTATTCCAAAATTCTATATGAGAAGAAGAAAACACTAGCTTTGGCCTTCAACTCGACATATAGATATATCAACGACGTAATATCAATTAATAATAGTTACTTCTATTCATATATCGACTTGATATATCCCAGTGAACTCGAAATAAAAGGTACCACCGAGTCTGCCACATCTGTATCAATATTTGGATGTTTTACTGACTATAGACGATAAGGGCCAACTAACAACTAAATTTCATGACAAAGGAGATGACGTCAGCGTCACCTTCCCTTATTTCTGTAATAATGTTACGCTATCACCTGTATATGGTTCTTAGTCTCCCAACGTATTCGATACTCAAGACCATGCTAAAAGTACGATAAACTTTTAAACCGAGGCAGGATACTGACAGATTAGTTGGTGTTACATTGATTTCAACAGCCTCGTTTAAAGTCAGCATTTCGAAAATTCTATGATCGTTATAATGACCTTGTTAGCAAAAATACCATATCATTGGATTGTATTTTGACTGACGTGTGTCATACCAATTGTTGGGCCTTTATTTACTCTAAATTTGACAACGCAATATTCCGTCTACCTGGTCAATACATAGGGCTCATGGCGGTTGTGATAGGTCGGCAGGGGATGCTTACTCCTCCTAGGTATCTGATCCCACCTCTGAAATTTCATGGATCCGTGTTTTATGCCCTGTTACCAGATTTGTATTGCTTGTAGATTTTTTTTAGATCGATTAATATTCGTTAACTTCAATTTTTTTATGCCCTCGTAATCGAAGATTCGGGGGCATATAGTTTTTGCCCTGTCACTCCGTCTGTCTGTCTGTCTGTCCGCAAAAACTTTAACCTTGCCCATAACATTTGATTGGTTGGAGCTATGGATTTCATATTTCACATGTGTATTTCTTGTGACAAGACCTTTCTTTGGGTACCATCATATTTGACCTTTTGACCTTGACCTTGGAGTTTGACCCACTTTTGCAAAATTTTTTGAGACTTTAACCTTGGCCATAACTTTTGAACACTTGGAGCTTGGGCTTTGAAACTTCACAGGTGTATTTCCTGTGAGAAGACCTTCCTTTGGATACCAACATCATTGATCCTTTGACCTTGACCTTGGAGTTTGACCTACTGTTGAAAAACTTTAACCTTGGCCATAACTTTTGAACAATTTGAGCTAGGTCTTTCATACTTCGCTTGTGTACTCTTTGTGACAAGAATTTTCTTTGCAAACCAACAACTTTGACCTTTTAACCTTGACCTTGGAGTTTGACCTACTTCAATTTTTGAAAAATTTTAACCTTGGCTATAACTTTTGAACAGTTGGTGCTAGGGTTTTCATACGTCACATATGCATTCCTTGTGAGAGGACCTTCCTTTAGATACCAACAACTTTGACCCTTTGTCCTTGACCTTGGAGTTTGACCTACTTTTGAAAAACTTTAACCTTGGCCATAACTTTTTAACAGTTGGTGTTAGGGCTTTCATACTTCACATATGCATTCCTTGTGACAAGACTGACAAGACTGTCCTTAAGAGACCAACAACTCTGACCCTTTGACCTTGACCTTGGAGTTTGATCTACTTTTGAAAAACTTTAACCTTGACCATAACTTTTGAACAGTTGGTGTTAGGGCTTTCATACTTCACAAGTATATTCCTTGTGACAAGACCTTCCTTAGGATACCAACAGTTTTGGCATTGACCTTGACCTTGGAGCTTGACCTACTTTTAAAAATTTTTAACATTGGCCATAACATTTGAACGTTTGGTTCTAGGGCTTTCACATTTCATGATCATGTGAATCACTTGTGACAAGAACTTCCCTTGGGCACCATTTAACCTTGCCATTTTACTTACTTTGAAAAACCTTAATCTTCGCAATAACTTTTCAACGGTTTGTACTAGGGCTTTCATATTTCACAGGTACAGTGTATCCTCGAGACAAGACATTTCTTTGGGTACCAACATTTTTGATTTCTTGACTTGGAGTTTGACCTGCATTTAAGAAACTTTAATCTTCGCCATAAGCTGCCATACGGGGGCATCAGTGTTTCACAAACACATCTTGTTTCTTTAAGATTTTAATTTTTATTTAAATAGATTTAAGACTAATCATTCTGTGGCCCCAGGGGTTTGATGGGGGCATGTCCACAAAGGGATTCAAATTATTTTCTCAAGAACGCAAATATTACATTCATTTGCACTCAGCATAATGCAGGGCAAAATAAAGTCATTTTTGGTATTCAATCCTGCCTATTGAATTCTAAAAGAACTTTTAAAAAAAAATCTTCACAGAAACAGCACATCAAATTACCAAACTTCCGTACATATTTTCATAACTAGAAATTAAAATTTCTCTAGATACAAGTAATTGTCTTTAGAACCAAATGAAGATACATGGAGTTCTTACGTTTTACAAAAGAGTGGATTTCAAAAAGAACACGATTCAAAAAACAAGCTTAGTATCACTAAGGGAGTCGTTAAGACTCAAAGGTCTCTATCGTTTTGAGTGAAAAAAAATGGCTACAGTATAAGTCATTAATAGAAAACAAAAATGTGTTTATTTAGCAAAAAAATGTTTAGTATTTTTTGATAATTATTATGTTTCAGTTGGATTATTTCGATTGATTGTGAGGGATATACTTGTTAACGAATTTAAAAAAGAAACACACATTAATTAAAAGAAGTTTCTATAATTCGTTCCTATTCAATATTTTTCTCAAATTGCACTTAGAGCAAGAAATTATTTAGATGACTTTATTCAGCTCACTGGAATCTCTCCAAACGGTTTTATAGAGCAAATAATGTTTGTTATGTAAAGGGGGAAGTAGTAAAAAAGGAACGAAAATATTCTCATAATATATCAGTTTAAGTGGTTCTAACACGACATTGTCTTGTTTATAATGATAAATTGCACATACGCATTAAATTTTACCCAAAAAAGTCGTAATAAAAATGGTTTAAATAGGCATTACAGTTTGTTTTTGCTAACGATATCAAAAAGCCTAATTGTTGAGTAAAGAATAAAGGACGGAAAGAACATTATAAGTAATAAGAAATGTGTGTATGAGGTGATACCTAACCGTAATAGTGTTGCAATTATTACTTGATTCTTGGTTGGTATTCACCACCAAACATAAAATAAAATTACACAATCCCGATATTTACATCTTTCCTTCATAGTTAATTTATAATCCTAGCTGGCAAAAACTTGATACACGTAAAAGTATAATTACATAGAAACTTTGTCTACTAACCAGTTTTATCGCCTTTCCAGACTCGGACCTCTATTAATCTTTTTAATCAATAGATCCAATTTAAAAGTAGCCAAACAGACCATAATTAAACAATCCAGAGGTCACGAAAGGAGATACATTTATGAAGCTGTAAACCCGGATTTTAGTGGTATGGTTTTAAATATGTGGAAAAAAAAGCAGTTCTAAACATTTAATGGTATCGAACATTTGATTTACCGTTTGCGTTTAGCATTCAAAGTTTCGTTAAGATACATGTTATTTCATATTTAAAAATACATATAAAGGAACACATTCAACCGACAACTTGATGTATGTTTGTACTCACGTATATGCCACATTTCCTATGAACAAAGAAAACATTGGACTGCTAAGCCCTGGAAGAATAAAACAGCCATAATCCCTTACAAACTAAAGTAAACCACTGCAGAAGCTTTTTCTGGACAGAAAATTTATTTCCCACGAAAAATTACTCTACATTTTAAGCATCTCTGCATTACGACCGTTTGTGATAAATGAGACAAGCAAAGCTATTACTTAAAAGATGACAGCAATTTTACAAAAAAACATGCAAAGATATTGTTGGTGTGCAAATTTAATTTTTCTAAGTAAGCATTTTTTGTAATACGTCCTAATGAAATAAAATTTGATTTAAAATATACAATTTACAATTTTTAAAGAAATTTTAGACCATTTTTTCCTGATAATTAGGCTTGACAAAGTTGAAGTCTTAAGAATTAAAAAGATTTAATACGGAAGATGATTAAGGTTGCTTTTCGTTTTGTACCAGATATTGCCTAGTTTTATGTGGCCTCATTTTAATACAAGTAAATGTAGTGTCATATCAGGCAACTTGTTTGTAAGATACTTGGATACAATAAAAAAGAAAAAAATATATTTTCAAGAAATTCATTTTTTAAATCTGACTATAAACAACCATTATAGTCAGGAACACTATAATGTACATAATTTATGTTTGAATGTATGACGTATTTAACATCATACTTTGCTTCTAATGCAAAGAACAAAATACATTAAAAAATAAAACTTATTAAATTTTATTCCTGCGCATCATATATTATACAATCCGTCGTAGTTCTTTCATGAAGTGGAAATATTTCAGTATGAAAGCAGTTACTTTTTCAAACGATTAAAGATATCTTAATTCAATATAGTATCCCCTGATTACCACCGTGAGCTCTTTATTTTCATCACTTTAACGGGAAATTGTAATTCGTAGACAAATCATTCTTAAAATAATTTGTGAACAATTTGTATGAAAAACTTCAATTACTATTCTACCTAACGACAAATTGTATATACAAACAGTGTCATTGTCACGACCATAAAATTTGGGAAATGTTAAAGTTAAATGAGATTTTTGAAACTCCTGTAATATCAATTCATATGTCAGTAGCCTGCTTCGATTTCAAAATTGTATGCAGAACTTTGTTCTTACGTATCGAATCAATTTGAAAATATGAAAACCACATACAGGTGATAATAGTAAATTGCTATTTAAATAAGGGAATTACGGTAGGAGAATTGAAGTCATCCCGTTTATCATAAAGCATATCTGTTAGTTAGTTTATCATAATGTTTAGTTGTTAATTTGCCATCAAAGTTTATATCTAGAACAATATCAAATTTTGAAACGGAAGTTTTAGGTCCATGATGCTTTTTATTTCAAGTTTAGTGGGATATATCAAAATCAACATATGAATGAAAATGAATATTTTTAATTGACGATATACATCGAATTGAAGGCTACCGTAAATTACTTTTTCATCTAGAAGTTTTTGAATAGAAACTGCCATATATTGATTTAAAATAAGGTTGGCTATTAAAGGGGCACAATTAGCACCCGTATAGATTTCTACAAATAGTTTCTAAACCTGCAGGCGTGCTTAAAAAATATCCGAAGATATATAAGGATATGTCTTTAGACATAATTTAAAACTTTCTTAAGATAAGTCTTGGGGGAGAAGGAATATAAAACGAAAATGAAAGCACCTTATGAATAGTTTAGATAATTAGGTTAAGATGTCGTAAAACAAATCTTACTTGTACTCGTAGTTCGCATTTGCAGTCCCATCACGTGCACTAGTCATTATTAAAATGTTTCACAAGTTTAGCCTATATAAAACACTATAACAAGCAAGTCCGTCCACACTACATAAAGTTCTTAAGGAGGAAGGGGACCCTTCTATTTTGTGACGCGTTTCTTTTTGAGTATAGATGTACAATAGGTATCCAATACAAATAACCCCAAAACATTGCAATATTTATCATCCATGCACAGATAGAAATTTCAGAAAATAATTTCTTGTACATGTAGTTGTTTGTACCCAAATGATGAAGAGCTTTTTGTCTTTCCCTTTTCTTTTTGGAAGAGTAGGGGGGAGGGGGTACATCATTGTCTGTGGTATATGAACCTTTTCGATGATGTGTCTTTTTTAGTAGCATTACAAGCTGTAATAACGAAGGAGGGGGGGGGGGGATTGAACACCACTTTTTCTGAGAGTCTTTTGATGTTAACTTAGGAAGGAAATCGTCATTCAAATGCTTGTTGATCCCCTACTTCTTGTTTTGTTTTGTCTTTAGTCGAAAAAAGAGACCCCCTTCCATGGATAAGTTTTTGGTGTAAGTTAAAAGTGGTGTATAATATAGGTTAGACAATTCTCGTTATTTATTAAATTTTATTTTATTTTATTTTGTAATTTTTAATTTTTTTTTTTAAAAATTAATTCTTTTTATAATTGGGGGGGGGGGGGGGGCTTGTCAAATTTTTAAAAATTTCTTTTGCTTCTGAATTATTTCCTGCCCGTCCTTGTGGAAAATGATGCTATGTTACAGCATTAACATGAACAGCTACCGACACAATCAATTCAGCATAATTTAAAAAATTCATTTTTTCAAGTTTGAGAAAGCTGTAGGCTCCTTTCCATTTCTAGATCTTGACCTTAATAAACTAACCTACTTCAAATCGTTCTTGGTCCCGCTACATGTTTAATACATTCATCAACAAGAAAACATTGATGTAACCATCAATTGTCGCCCGGGAAATAAATAAAGTAAACAATGGAAATGAGTCTTGATCATCAAACCGCTTCGATATGTGTGAAAAAGGCATGCGTCTAAATGATGGAGACAATAGTCGAGAATATTTTGAAAACTTATAGTCGGATGAAAATCGAACAAAAACGATACCCTTTTAAACTTTATCAATTTCTCAAGTAAATGTTGGCTGCATAAAATATAATTTGAAACCTGACACATGCATCACCTATTTTCAAAAATGTCTTTCACTTTAAGAATATAAAACACGAACTGTGTAAAGTACATTTTTACGTTTTTATGCGATAAGTAAAATTCGATGTTCTAAAAAAAAGGGACCTGTCGTTTTTTCGATAGTAAATGATAAGCAACTTTATATATTAAATATGAAAAACATATATATTTTTACAGATTAACTTTATGGAAGTAAATATATTGTGTATCTCGTAATTTATAAAGGGAAAGAACATTCTGATTAACAATCTTTTTAATGTTTAGAAAACCTTTAATTCTGAATAACTTCTCCCACCTCAATCCCCATATACCAACACTTAAACTTATATGTATAGAGCAGCCCGGTCCTCCGGGCTGCAATAAATGCATCGTCTTATATTACCTGCTCTTTATCCATTTGTACAGGTAATTTATACATATACGTTGACACGCACAATATTTACTGAAATGAATTTAATATATGAAAGAAATAAATATTTTATAACAAAATTGCATTAAATAACACAAACACTGTAGATTCACATAAGTTCATATTGTGTTTGCACCTGCACTGCTGAAAAGAAATTACTAATGTTGCTAAATACGATGTACTCCTACGGATGTATGAAGGGAATCGTAAAAAAGAACTTTCACACTTGACGGACCCGAGTCTAAAAAGGAACCTAAACTTTTCGGACTAAGAACTACTCCATATTAAGGACATACGCAACGTACCTTACCTACTGATAATTTTTCAAGATATTCTTAATTTAAGGTTATAGTGCCATATTAAGATGTTCATAGGCAAAAAATTTTCAAGCATTACCATGGGTTTTGAAAAGATATCAATTGATGAAAATTCTTGCATATTTCAAAGAAAAATATACAAAAATCACTAAAAAATATTCTAGATGTTTTGTTTATCCAAACTTATTTTAGAAGAAGTGTACAACAGCATATATAGACATTAAAATGTAGCACACAGTTCCTTTAAATATTGGAAATCTTCAACTCTAGGGAAAAAGACAATAAAATTCAAACTACGTTGCGTATGTCCTATCCATAAATATCCCCCTTTGTCTGCTTAGGACATCTTAACTCATCTAAGATTAGATTTAGGATAAGCACGTTGTCCTCTTAAAGTTAGGAAAAAGATTAAGAAATCTCCCAAGTTATGAAAGCTATGTTGGCCATATCTTAGACCGTCAGGTATATCTTAATCCGTATATATCTTCATAAACATGCCTGCAGGTCTCCAAAGACATGGAATTCCAAAATTCTCTTAATATTGCGGTAAGAATACTTGCTAAGAATCAGAATGTATTGAGGAAAAAAATCTTGATGATTAATCACAAGATTTGTATATTTTTGAGTGCCATAAAATGGAAGAAGAATTATCTACAATAATTTTTTCAATGTATCATGCGGAATAATACAGTGTTGAGTAGTTGTATGGTTTGACTGGCTAATTATGGAAAAGTTTTGTGATTTCAAAGTTAATCAAAGTAGGAATTTTTTAGAGTCCAAATTTTATTAAATGCAACATTCAAGATTGTTGTAACACAAAACCTCTGAAGTTTCTCTCTCACTTTTGGTAATTTTTCTTAAGAACAGAAGCTACGGGCTTAGAAGAATCGGATCCTACGATGTATCATTGTTTGTAAGGTTTTTTCATGAAGTTTCGGAATCCAGTATATGTATGGTAATGCAAAGAAGATGGGCGTGTTTGGCGTGTGATCTGCAGGAATAAAGCGTACGAAACATTTATAGTTTAAATGTCTACGATTTGGTCGGCTGACCACAGCTGGACATACTCTACAAAGTTACGCACATGGAAAAATGTTACATTTAGCTTGAAATACTTTGTCAAATTAATATATCAGTCCACTTATCTTAATGATTACTACATGTAAAACTTAGTAACGCTTGACATAAATAATAAACACCTATAGCGTATAGTTAAATGCAATTTACATGCATATAACTAAGTATCAGTAGGTTGGAAGAATTGCTTTCGCTTTCGGTGCAACAGAACCAGAATGTATCTATTTAAAAATAAATCAGTACATAAAAATAAACAGACAAACGAATTGATTGTTTGTACTAAAAAAAAAATTAACGCTCCATGCGAGGATCGAACCAAAAATATTTCTTTTTCATTGCACTGTACGGGTAACGTATACTACTGAGCTATCACCGCTACACACGGTTTATGGTTTTTAAAGCGACAATGAAGCACCGCATTTACACATCGGAATTTTTTTTTGGAAAAAGTTCATTTTTTATCGTCTCTGGGTCTTCTCTCCATTTTTTACAAATGTTTGTTAGTTTCTTTGCATTAAAATGCATACAAATAACGTTTCAAAATCATGGAGAGATGACCCAGAGGTAGCAAATTTTTAGAAAAACGTGTTTGAAAATGTAACATTTTGTATCAAATGACTCATCTAGCCAATTTTCAAATTCTTTTTTAGCAAATCAAAATAAAATATCGGGAAAATATTTCCCTTTCCTATTTCACAGGAACCAGATACATCAAAAGATTGCTAAAATTTCATGTAACAGGTCTATGAATTTTTCACTTTTCAAGTGCGCCCAGATTCCTGCCGAATGCCAATCAAAAGCGCCCTCGTTCTTTATTTGGCTGCAAGAGAATATTGAGAATATTTAAAATTGACATGATTTTGAATGAAATCTTCCTTTCAAAAGGAACTATGCGTATAAATGTAAAATTGAAGCACAGTTCCTGAAACTGTAATAATGAACCTTAACAATCAAAACTAAAATGCTTTGTCCGAAGATTTAGATCAAGTAATCTTTCTAATTCTTTCTCACTTCTGAATCACTGAAGACATATAATAACATAACCCCTTTTTATGTTACATCCCTCTCAGTATCAAACCAATAAATGAATATTGATAACATAACCGAGGAAAATAAACACTACATATAGCTTATTCGAAATAAGGAAAGATTATCCTAAAAGCTGTTGAAAGATTTATGACACATAATGCTACCTTTAGTGTGAAGAAAAAAATGAGCATGACTCATGCTTCACAAGTGATGTGATGGGGAAAAATGAAATCATCAAAGCTTGCAATGAAAGTTAAAAGTGTACACATCAAATGCCAGTCACACTGACAAACATAGCTAGTGAATATGGGTGGTATATCTGTTTAATAGTTTAACAACTTGAAGGCTTATAAAAACATAATCTTCATAGTTTTAAAATATAAATCTGATGCACTGATTTTCCAGTGTGAGCTGACCGGAAGAATACTTTCCATGTGCAGATTTCATTGGAATTATTATCTCATGAAAGTCCGACGTATATAAACTTTGAAGCGCTCATGAATTAATCTGTTGGTTATTTTGTGCATCCGCTATAGATCAAAGTTTGAGTTTTTCATTTAAATTTGGATATATATATATATATATATATATATATATATATATATATATATATATATATATATATATATATATATATATATATATATATATATATATATATATATATATACTGATTTCCCCGAGATTTTTATATTTGTGGATGAGGAAGTTATATTAACACAATTAAATTTAGAAATACATATTTAAAAGTACTATCAGTATCTACGTGGCATTTGATTTTCAGCTTACCATAGTAAGGGGTAATTTAATTTTTATTATCCATCACAGAAAAAAAAACAAAGTGGTGTCATAAAACTGTAATACACCCTCCTTCGCAGATGGATAACTAGGAAAGAATTAAACCGCAACGGTTATTCTATAATTTACATAAATATACATGTATCAAATTGATCATGAAATATGTGGAGATAACGAACAGTATTCGAGCTCAAAAGTCCATTAAACATTACAAAATAGGAGCAGAGCAAACATGGACCTCTAAGACATCAGATTGTATTTGCTGACAAGGTCATTGTAGATCATAGAACTTACGAAATGATGACTTTAAACGAGACTGCTGATATTCTTGTTTCATCAACTTGTTTGTCAATAATTTACCTCGTTTTAGAAATTGTACATACGTAGAGCATGCTCTTGCGTATCGAATCAACTGAGAGATATAAACCCCGTATGCAGGTGATAAGGGTATATTGCTGCATAAGTAAGGGAAGTTGACGATTGAAAAGTTAAAGTCATCACGTTTATCATAAAAAGCGTTGTTGTTAGATTACCATTAACGTCTTTTTCTAATAAAATATCCAAATATGAAACAGATGTGTCAGACTCTGTGGTATCTTTTATCTCAAGCTCACCGGGATATATCGTGGCGACGTAAGAATGGAATTAACCACTGTTAATTGACAATAAAATGTGCATTTGAGCATGTGGCCGATGGGCCTCAAATTTTAGTACTAACAGATTCAATCTGAAATAAAAGAATTTAATGAAGCATAAATTATCCTTAAAAAGGATTTCTGAAAGGAAGCTTTTTGTGAAAAATAGCTGTATTAGGTCTTTGATCCCTGAATGGCCACCATGGTGAGAATGAAAATTCCAAAACCCTTTTGTAAGTCGTCGGGACACCATTGAGATGAGTTAATAGCTTTGTAAGAGGAGTTTGGGAAAGAGTGTAGTGTGACAGACGGACCCACCAGAAAAGCGACAATATACCTGAATTTTCTTTAGAAAGTGCAGGTATAATGAGACATCTTTTTAAATAAAATGCAGTGATCTTTACATAATGTTTTGTTAGCTGCGAAGACATTTTGTATGATAAAATGGATTTTCTT
This sequence comes from Saccostrea echinata, assembly GCF_033153115.1. Taxonomy (NCBI): domain Eukaryota; kingdom Metazoa; phylum Mollusca; class Bivalvia; order Ostreida; family Ostreidae; genus Saccostrea; species Saccostrea echinata. Next base: position 1,971,164 of record NW_026889830.1, on the reverse strand, counting down.
ATCATTAAGAGTTGTGATTTTGCGAACGTATGTTTGATTAATTTTTTCAGATGTTTTGTTTTTACATAATTAAATATTTGTTTTTTTAAAAACAGAAAATCTTTAAATTATTTTATGAGTAAGTGTAGTAATGTAAAGTTACCTAAAGTTTGTGGTCGTAAAAGCAGAAATGATGACAATATTTACGGAACATGCCGTGCAATATGTTGAGACATCTTTTAAAAGAGAATAGTTTTAACAATTAGAAAGTTCCAATACTTTCTTGTCTTGTAATAATAAAATATAATATATTCCCACATATGCATAACTAAATAATTGAAAGTCTATCACAAGAAAAATTATGAGGACATAAAGGAAATTTTTAAAGTTCTTTTTAAAACCGACATCAAATCAAAACAAAAGAAAAATACATCATGTTAATATCCTTTGTGTCATGATTGCATAGTGATTGTTTTACAAGATAGAATATCTTTACAACCCGAATGTTAGAAGAAAAGTTTTTCTATATCTGGACTATTTTGTTACACTAGGTTTCTGTACTGTTTAACGCAATAATCAACAAATGACCATTTTCAATTTCTTTGCTTTTTTTTTTGGGTTATTTTTGAAATTCAACCAGAGTCAGACAAAATGAGTTTCCTATATGATTTGACAAAAATTATATTTCCATTGTCTCTCTCAGAATATTCTACAAAGACATAGCTTCATCTCGTTAAAAGATGATCCAGAAATATTCCTATTGGTACTAGGTTCAGTCTAGTATGGTAAAGGCCAAAATATGTGACAGAACATTGAAATTCTTCTTTGCGTATACATATGACTCTCAGGAGTATTGAAATGGGCGCTCTATATACAAAAAAAAACCCCATTCTGATGTTATATAAACTTCCAAAAGAAAACTGTTAAGGTTATGACCCCAGCATGGAAATACACAAATAACGTTTTAACATTAATATTGCAAACAATATGTTTCTGCCAAATAAATGTAATAAAATATACAACTTTTGTGCTCATTTTTTTTTTGTCTTTTACAAATATAATCCTCTTAGTATACATTTGCATACTCAACACGTGTTTTAAACGGTGGTACATTGACGAGACTTTTTACGTCTTACTTATGTAAATTAAGAGTAATTAAATGTCCTATTATTGTTATTAAAGAATTGTCTGTTAATAAGAGTTGTCGTTCTATCGTTCATCCCATTTCAACGTGTGAAATGTTATACTTTCAGATAAAAAGGGATGAACAAAACTCAAAAAGATATTTTCGGAGTATATTTGAATTCACTTTGAATTTACTTTCTTTTGAGAATTGTTTACAACTTTATTCAAATGGAAAAATCTGGATTATCATAACAATAATATATCAATGCATTTGTTCTATTCTTTCGACTTTATCTTCGATCATTTTTATGTGAAAAAAAAACTGTTAACAGAGAGAGTTTTGAAAGAATCTTTGGGAAAAGAAATTTGAATATAGAAACTCAAAGATGGACAATTCAGAGTGTAAATAATGGCCTAACAATTAGTATAAAAAAACGTCAGTCAGCATTCGACTTAATGATAGACTGTATTTTATCTGACAAGGTCATTGCATCGACCATAGAACTTGCGAAATGGTCAAATGATCACTTTAGACGAGACCGTTGATATTCTTGTTTCATCAACTTGGTTGTCAATAGCTTGCCTCGTTTTAGAAATTATTAGCACGTAGAACATGCACGGATTAACTGGGAGACAATTTGCAGGTGATGAGGGTAGATTCCTACATAAGTAAGGGAAGTTGACGATTGAAAAACTGAAGTCATCATGTTTATCATAAAGTTTTGTTGTTAGGTTACCATTAGCGTCTTTATCTAGCAAAACATCCAAATCTGAAACAGATATGTCAGACTCTGGTATCTTTTATTTCAAGTTCACTGGGATATATCGAGTCGACATATGAATGGAAGTAACTATTGTTAATAGATAATACGTCGATATATCTGAATGTCGAGTTGAAGGCCAGAACTAATGTCTTTTTTTTCTTATGTTTAAGTTTTTGAATAAATTCTGCTTCATATGAATACAAAAAAATCTGCTTAAATCAGGGCGCAATTGGTACTCATGGGAATTCCAACAAATTGTTAGAAGACCTGATCTCCAAAAAAAACTACGTAGATATTATCAATCAGAAACTCAAGCACCTTTTAAATATCAACTTCAGAGTACTTACGTATAGGATCAGATTGATTTTTAATAAAATATTTTTGCAAATGACCAATGACAAGGTAAGTAAAATTCAGAGTTCTATTTTTATTGAAAAAGCAGCTGCCTATGATATCAAAAAGCTTGGACTTTTATTTATTATAAGTTGTATGAAGTGTTGAAAAGTCGTACGTTTTGATATTATTGATTTTGGAAAATAATTGTGATTTAATTTTTTTTTTTAAGTTCCCTGGAATTTTTAAGTATCTACATCTGATTTAAACCATTTCAGAAATATATTGTTGTACAGTTCTCCAGAAGTTTCTCCTTTAGTGCTGTTAATATTTTAGTGAGGAGTAAAGAAAGGAGCCAAGTAAAACATATACTGGAACCCACTATGCATCTTTGTAAGGATTTTTTTTATTAAGTTTAGGAATCCGGTATAGCTATAGTAATTCAAATTCATTTTGACTGTTGGGAATATTAAAAATATTTAAAACTGACATATAATTTTCAAGAATTAAATTCTCCTTAGAAAAGGAGCGATTGGTACAAGTTGAATTACCACTTGAAGAATTAAATCCCAGTTCCTCCAAAATATAGTTAAATAATGATCCTTACAAACAATGTTGTTACCTGCTTTGTTCTGGGACCAGTACATATTGATCGTGTTATCTATGAACGTTATCCTTAAAAATCCAATATAATATTAACGTCGAAAAGGTTGCAAGAAAAAAATGGCATGTTTAGGATTTATTGTCAAGAAAACGATGCAAACGATTTTTTTTTTATTTACAATTTTATCCTAACTTTTTACTGAAGATACGGGAATAATAAACAAATGTTCTGATTATTTGCATTTCATTTGATAAAATCACCATTCTGTCTTATTCAGAGCATGCTATGTATAGAATACAAAAAAATTCAACTAATTTCTTTTAGCATTTTATCCTTAAAATGACATGTATGGCACAATAATTTCACAAAAAATGAGCTGAACATTATTTTACAGTTGATAATCTTTAGAAGATTATTATAGATAGTTTTCCTATGACGTAGTTTGCCTTCGAGTTATTCCCCCTGGCCGCCATATTGTAGGTCAAAGTAGTGAATTTTCCTCTTTGAGCAACCAAATTTTAACATGCATGCCAGAAATATATGGGAAAAAATATTTACAATATTGAAATTATGAATGAAAAGAAGCTTAAAGAAACGTATTTTCGTAAGAAAAACAGTGTTATCTTTACCTCAGTGCCCAGTATAACAAATTGAACTCGGTTGAATAATGAAGGGATCTGGGGTTGTTGACCTACAATATGGCAGCCATGGGGAATACCTCTTGCTTCGATCACCTCGATGGAAAACCATCTAATTAACTCGAAAAGGGCCTTGCCAATTTTCTGAAGTAATTGTAATTTTAATTAATTATGTTAACGCGAACTCTGGGTTATGAGCAGTTTTAATATCGTTTTCCTTAATGTATTTTCACGATATATGATAAAATATTTCTTAATAGATATATGTACATTTGTACCTATCTCTGTTTCATTAAATCTTATCATGTTCGTATTAGACATCATGGGTTCGTTTGAATATAATGATACTTTCTTTTTGAGTTGTTTTTTACTATCACCATTCAATAACGAATACTCTGGCAAAATTTTCCTGAAGGACCTTGAAAATTAATCTTAATGATTAATAAAAGAGTACACGATTTGACAATGCCGTTTATACTTTCCGCTCTTCTGTCTGAACATGATTCGATTCCCATGAATTATATACCCGGTAATGGCCATGCATTTTATTAATGATAAATTTTAAAGAGAACTTTCCATAACAAAAATGTGAATTTTTTCTGAAAGATAGCACAAGTAAAAACATGTGAGAAAATATTTTATGAATTTCCCTGAGTAATTAACATTTTTATTATTCTCTTTAATCAGCTTATGACTTTCTTTTGCAAGTCAGTAGCAAATACCATTTTTAATGGCAAGTCTGTATTTATGTTTTGGTTTTTAAATAACATTTTAATGGCATAGTCTATCAAATGAGCAAGTGTTTCTTGTGCCAATACATGTATCACGCTTTTGCGTCTGTAAATATATATATGTAACAAAAAGTTGAAGGTAAATCATAAGGAATGAAAATTGTGTTTAAAAAACACGAAACACAAAAAGAAACTGAAAAGAAAAACGTTTATGAAAGATAAAAAGTAGAAAAATGTAATAAGTACGCAATTCTTTCATACAAGTTCTATTTCGGAACATGGGAATATCAAAAAAAAAAAAAAAAAAAAAAAAAAAAAAAAAAAAATCTCAGAAAACTTGTGTCACAAACTGACAGTATGATAAGAAAATTGTATCTTTGTTAGACAAATGTAGAAAAACTGCAACAATTTTTACATTCTGCTCTTTTATATCAATAGAATTATTCCATTAGACGAAAATCAATTTGACTATAAAAATCCTAAAAATATATTAGGTGGCATTTTCATTGACTATTCTTAAAATTGATCGCTACAGCACACTAAAAATTTGCTAAGCAGTAACTGAATTATAAACACACGATAGAAAAATAAATGAAGTTCTGTTAAATTAGGGACATTTCTTTGATGGGGAATCCTCATAGTAACAAGACGATGTTGTACATGGCTCGATGACAGATTGAAGTACACACATACAAAAATATAAATTTGTAGAAAAAAAAATGTAAGACAAAACATTACTCATGTTTAATTAACTAAAATCTTCTGGTCTTGTTTGCAAATCATGAAAAATATACCACATTAGGCATACCGGGTTTTATTATTACATGTGTTCCACCACAGATGTTTATATTGTTTTACAGCATACTTTATTGTGCTTTTATTAGTGTCACATTTAATAAAATTCACCACAGACCGAGACCAAATTAACCTCTCTTTAGAACGTCACAAAGAACCTAAAAAGCAACTTCTGCTCGGCAAAAATTCTACTCAGGCCACCATAATTTTAGTGAAGATTAAAAAGACTTCAATATTTTGTACAACTCAAAGTTATTCTAAGTATATATATATTCTGAACAGCTAATTTAGCAAAAAGTCTGGCTTTATGGCATATAAATACAGCTGCCCACTATAAATGTAGCTTTTCACTACCAAGAACTGCTACAGTGCCATCTACAGGTAGACTTGAATTATATTACCAGTATGCATTTGAATTCTTTAAGTGTCATTCAAAAAACATTTTTTAAAATAAACATCCAGTGAAGTTGTTATAGCATCTAATGCATTAAAAAACTAGTTTAAAAATAAATAGATAAGTAATAATGCTTCCTCGGCTAAAAATTGTAACAAAAGTAAATTCATAAATAAAATAAATGATTTGTTTGTTTGTTGTTTAACGTCCCTCTCTAGAATTTTTCACTAATAGTGAGACGCCGCCACTTGCCGATGGACAGCTGCAAATTTTGACTTATAGTAGGGCCATTAAGCACTGAGGGACCTTTTTCCGTGCCAGCACCTACTGCAACACAGGACTTCTGTTTATACGGTCTCATCCGAAGTACCGGTCTCCATGTCCCACAGTGGGATTCGAACCCGCGACGCAAGGATCAACTCCTTGCTCCGCGACTCTAGAGCAAACGCTCTAACCAGTGTGCTACGTGGGCGACGAAAATAAAGGCAAATTTTAAAAACCAATTTTCATAAACTTTCCGAAATCACACGTACAGGGTACCCTGAACTAAGATTCAATAATATTTCATCTACAGTGTTCATCGTATAAGTTTTAGGTAAGTAATTCATTGAACTTTAACCTTGTGCCTCCTGCCTTGTGTTACAGGATCTGATCTACGGCCATTTGAATTTAAAAAAGATAGTTAAAGGATGCCGACCTTCATATACAATTAACATGTAATTGAAATGTGCGACTCCATCAAGACAGACAGTCAGACGCCGGATAAAGTGACTCCTGCGTTACTTGGTTAAGAATGCACGAAGTACTAGTACATGTACGTCTGTAGTGAGTAACTTAGAGGTGCAAAATCTTTGCAGTATATTCAAAATGTACTCAAACCTGTGAAGTTGTTACGATTTCGTGTTTTTTTTTTTCATTAATAGATTAACCATATGTATTGCGCATCAAATTTCTGATTCTTTCCCCCTTATATAGTGTACCTTATTTTAAACTTGATCAAATGGTAGTACTTGATAGTCATTGTTTTTGCGACATGACAGATTTCCAAAATATTCATAGTTTATTTCATATGTTACAGCAATATATCATGCTTCCCTCAGAAGTCAGGGCCAAGCCTATCAGAATGGAAGATAAATTTTACAGAAAAAAAAATAGTTCATGTCGTTCGCAGTTTGTTCAACTGACAGAAAAGCCTAAATGAACGCATTCAATGCATAAATTACCCTTGTAATTAAGTAAAACAAGGGGCTTAAGAAAAATCTGAAGTGTATTTAATTGTACATTTAATCACTTTAAAATTAATTTCATAATACAAATTGAAATGTATAAAATTTTAAAAAAGGCAAAAAACCAAACAAATAAACATTTGTGCATGTATAAGAGTGGAAAATAGAAAATTGTTTTCATTGTAAGTTTTGAAGATAACGAACAGTAATCCATTTCAAAAAAACCTACAAGAATACAAATCTGTAAACAGGGTATAAAACACGGACCTCCAGAGGTGGGATCAGGTGCCAAGGAGGAGTAAACATTCCCTGTCGACCGGTCACACCCGCCCTTAGACCTATGTATTGATCAGTTAGAAGGAATATTCCGTAGACAAATTTAGTGTAAAAACAAAGGCCTAAAAATTGGAATGAAATATGTCAAAATACGATCAAAAAGATAGATTATATTTACTAACAAGATTATTATAACGACCGTAGAATTTACGAAAAGTTTACCTTAAACGACGTTGTTGAAATCCATTTAATATCAACTTATTTTCAGTAGTCTGCTTTGATTTAAAACTTGATCGTATTCAGAGCATGCTCTTGATTATCGAATAAGTTCGGAGACATAAAAACCATATGCAGGTGATATTAAAATATTACAACATAAATAAGTAAAGTTGACGATGGAAAAGCTGGTCATCTCGTTTGTCATACAGTTCAGTTGTTAGCTGGCCCTTATCGTCTATAGTCGGTAAAACATCCAAATAGGAAACAGATGTGACAGACCCTGTGGTGTCTTTTATTTCGAGTTAATTGGGATATATCGAGTCTACATATGAAAGAAAGTATATATTATTACTTGATAAAACGTCTTCGATATACCTGGATGCCGAGTTGAAGGTCATTAAGTGTTGCCCTTCTCATGAAGAATTTTTTGAATAAATTATACTTTAAATGAATATACTAGTACATAGGTCGGTAATAAAGGAAGACAATTATTGTCCATCGAACTTCCAACACATTGTTGGAAGACCTTGTCTCCAAAAACAACATACATGTTGTCAATGAGGAACTCCAGCATCCATGGATGTTATGCTAAAATATCAATTCTTTGGAGATACACATAAATTGTATTTTTTTAGTGACGGCTTAATGATATTGTCATTCTAGGCATTATAGCTAAACTAGAAATATGACTTTAAGACATGAATGTCCCGTCCAATGAAAATATTTTTTATCGTTTCTGATGTAATAGTACAATCTGTCTGATGTAATGGTAAAATATAATGGAAGAAGGCGTGTTTTTTTTTCATATACAGAACATACACTTTTAGTACGGTTGTTGCATTTTGTAAAATCGTATGTAGTGTTGATTTATCCTATATATCTATCTAATATCGAATGTATGTATGAAGTTTCATTGTTTCTAGGTCATTCTCTCTGCATGTAGCAAATTTATATAAAGTGATATCTAAATTAAGATTGGTTGAAATATCTTGAAAGGTCCCTTTAAAACTAAGATAAACGCAAAATGAGGAATATGGAGGTCAAGGTCATAAAAGCCAAGAAGATTCAGTTAAAGTCATAAGAAAATAGAGACTGTTGAATTGCTCTTACCAATTTGTATAAGTGTATGACTTTTATGAAAGTATTCTTTAAAACTAAGGTATAAAAAGCAAAATGAATGACAGTAAGGTCACATGAGGGTTGAGAAACTTATGACACTTGAATTTCTCTCATCAATATTTAGCTTTGTATAAGGTTTGGAAAAAATATCTTGATCATAATCTTTCAAATTAGTAAACACAAAATGTGACAGAGTAGAAAGGTTGGAAGGATAGACAGACGGAGGGGCGGAAAGACGGAAGCTCCACGGACGTGGAAAATATTATATGCCCCGCCATATTCACAGCGGATACCACGGTATGGTTTATATTATTTCTACTGATTGACAATGACGTAATAGAAGTTCTTGTGTATATATTTGTTTGGAAACAAAAGATAAAACAATTTGCCACTACTATCTCATATAAAATGACAATTTTTACACTCTGTGTTGGGATAAAAAACAAAAATAAATTTTAAATTTTGTTGAGAAAGAGAAGTAACTACATCGTCATAGTCAGATAATGATAAAGAACAAGTGCCTTTTAGTCATTTCTTTACAACAATATATCAAAGTGGTCTTTGGGGTTCACATACACATGCTTTATGTCCAAGATTATAATAAATATTGAAAACATTTGGAATATGAAACAGAACGTGGACCATGATTACGTTTAATTAAGTTCAATTAACATAAAAATGAGCAACTTATTTTTAATCATATCTTACGGACCCCTTTATCACTAATGAAAAATGCATTTTAATAATTGGGAAAATGATATTGTATAAAGATGTAAATATATATTAATTGAGCTTATCTATTTCATTTTCAATATAGGGATGGAGCCATTTACTCCCAGGAAGAAATGTTCAACGTTAATAGAGTATTGATAAACAGAAATCATTACTGTTTACTTAAAGCTATATATGGCGTATCTGAGCTAAAAAATAAAAATACGAAATTGAGTATAGATGAAAATGATATTTGTTATTTACGTTCAAATTAAAATTTTCACCGATTTTGAACTTGAATAGCCCCGCGTTTCATTAGTTAAATTGACTTTAAACTGTCTGATATTTAAATTCGGAGTCGGTAAATAAATCGGTTATTGTTTTAAATTTCCAATATCCATGAAACGCAATTGATTTAAATTATGTAATTTACAGGGAAGTCTTATCTTTATATAAAGTAATAAAACAAATAGAAAGATCTTTTTAATTTTAGTTAGTCTGAACTTAACAAAAATACGCCATATATGACTTGGAAAACACACCCAAAATGAGTGTTAATTTAAGTTATTCTGGTCTTATAAATTCTTTGAATGCTTGAATTGATTACAAATTGAGTATTATACCGTAGATTTTAATTAATCTGATATTAGATCTAAGGAGCAGATCACTCTAAATGCATAAAGATCCAATAGAATTTGAACTCCTTCGTGTGCGTGTATAGAGAGTCCTTCACATATTTTACGTTAATAATCCACTGCGCCGTATATAACAGGCAATGCATACACGATTTCTCGTGAAAACTTAACCAGGACATTCCTGAGATTTTTTATAATGGTGAAAAGGTTAGGTCAAAGTTATTATTCTTTAAAAATGTATGAGTTTGCTTCAGAAACTAAATGATCTTCACAACATTCGGGTTCTTCCAGATAATACGGAATTCAGAATTACACGACTTCATTAGTGTCATCTAAATTTTATTTATTTGTGTTTGTATACTAAAAATTACCTACAAAATTACCTACAAAATTAATGATGACTTTGTTGCTGTTGTGACAAGTCAATAACTTTACAAAATAAAACAACACAATTCATCAGATTAATTAAGTTCACCAATTTTTTCTCTGTTTGACAAAGGTGCAATATAAAATTTAAATACAGGTGAGTAGTTTTTTCCCTAGTTTACCCCCGTAAAACTTCTATAATACACTGTAATAGCAATATCAAAATGACAAATAAACTTTCGAGCTGTTTTTTAACAGCGGTAAAACTTTCTTTACATTGAAATTATTCAATATCGAGACTCCTTAATTCTTTGTCATATAAAAACTTCCATTATCTCTTCTGCAATGAATGTGGATACAATGTACTAGTAAAAGATAGAAGTTTAAAACTTAAATTTTAAAATCGCATTTCAAAGGTCAAAGAACTTCAATACATTTGTACATTTGGATTACTGTTTGATATTTCCTCCAGAAAAAGAATCCTTGTACATTTACATGTATGACATCCTGAAGTAGAAGAAAAATTGATATCAATTGTCAAGGTTATAGTAAATGTCCCCTACTTAAAAGGCCAAGAACGTGAACTTAAATTTGTATTTTGTTTCTTTTTGGCTGAGTTTTACTATTGACTCAGTCAAACAAACGTGCATTCCTATGGCGTGTAAAACGTTGTATTATCATACTTTTTTTCATTCTTATTCAAAGAATTTATTATTCTTATTCTAAAACATATTCCTATTCGAAAAAAGTGATTTCTTTTCGATAATTTGTCATTTCTATTCGATAAATTGTTATTCCTATTGGATGAAATATGATTCCTATTCCAAAATATATTATTCATATTCAAAAACATGTGTTTCCTATTCCATAATTTTGTAATTCCTCTGCGATAATTTTGATTGCAACAAACTTGTATTCCTATTCGAAAACATATCACTCCTTTTCGAAAACATACGATTCCTATTCGATAATCTTGTTAAGATTATCGAATAGGGATTGTATGTTTTCGAATAGGAATGATATATTTTTCAATATTAATAACATCGAATATTATCGAATGGGAATTACAAAATTTTAGTTTCAATTTCAACAACCTCGTTTAAAGTCAACATTTCGTCAATTCTTTAGCCATTCTAATGAACTCGTTACCAAATATAACCTATCATTGGGTCATAATTTGACTGACATATTTCATACCAATTGTTAGGCCTTTGTTTTTTATACTAAATTTGACTACGGAACATCCCGTCTACCTGATCCAATACATAGGGCTCACGTAGGGTGTGACCGGTCGACAGGGGATGCTTACTCCTCCTAGGCACCTGATCCCACCTCTGGAATTTCCAAGGGTCGGTATTTTATGCCCTGTTCACAGATTTGTTTTTTTTTTATACCTCAGCTTGAAAAGCGGGGGTTGTAAAGTGATGGGTGTCCGTCCGTCTGTCTGTACGTTATCTTTGGGGGTACATATCTCTTATCCGCAACTCCTCTTATACCATGGAATAAAATTTAATGAGACTTTCACAGAATCTTTGTTATGTAGTGCCATTGTGACCTCCTTATTTAATTTTTTGATCAAACACATATTTCGGGTTTCCAATAGCAAAACATAGACACTGTCATTCTTTCTATAACATTGGGGAGTATCCATCTCTTATCATAAAAAAATGGAGGGAAAAGGTGAACTTAATGATGTCATATTTCTAAATTAATGGCATTTTAATCAAATTGAAAATTATGAATGAAGGTCACCTTTACTTTACTTTGCAAAATAAAGCTATATATAAAGTAAAATTAAGATATTCATTTTAAGGGGTCGTTTGATACACTTATTATATATTGCTCTTTTAGAACTCACCAGAATTTGAAAAGGCGCTTACACAGAAAAAAATTGAAATTTGAAATACAATTGGAAAAAATTTGCATTTTGAATAAAAATCCTTTTTTGTTTCTACGGATACAGTTAAAATTTGTACGATTACATTGAACCATTTTTATGCCCCCGGAATCGAAGACTCGGGGGCATATAGTTTTTGCCCTGTCCGTCCGTTCGTCTGTCTATTTGTCCGCAAAAACTTTAACCTTGCCTATGATTTTTGATTGGTTAGAGCTATATATGGCTTTCATATTTCACATGTGTATTCCTTGTGACAAGACCTTTCTTTGGGTACCATCATACTTGACCTTTTGACCTTGACCCAGTTTTACAAAATTTTAAGCAACTTTAACCTTGGCCATAACTTTTGAACAGTGGGTGCTGGGGCTTTCATACTTCACAAGTATATTTCTTGTGACGAGACCTTCCTTTGGATACCAACAACTTTGACCTTGGAGTTTGACCTCCTTTTGAAAAACTTTAACCTTGGCCATAACTTTTGAACAGTTGGTGTTGGGGCTTTCATACTTTACAAATACATTCCTTGTGACAAGACCTTCCTTTGAATACCAACAACTTTGACCTTGACCTTGGAGTTTGACCTACTTTTAAAAACCTTAACCTTGGTCATAATTTTGGAACGGTTGATATTACATTGTATGACTTTTCTTTAGATACCAACAATTTCGGCCCATTGACCTTGATTTTTGACTTACTCTTGAAAATCCTTCTCCATATCTTTTCAATGGTTGGTGCTACGGCTTTCATATATCACAGGTATATTCCTTCAGACAAGACCTTACTTTTGGTACCAACATTTTTTATCTCTTAATCTGGAGTTTGACTTGCATTTGAGAAAGTTTAACATTTGCTACAAGCTGCCATATGGGGGCATCAGTGTTTCACAAACACATCTTTTTTTTTTTTTTTTTTTTTGAGAAACCAGTTTAAAAGAATAAGATTTTAATGCTTTAATAAAAATTGTTGGATGATTATTGAAAAAAAAAAAAAGATTTAAAATTTTAATTTCTATTTTCATACTTTCTATGTTTCAATGGAACTGGTCACCATTTTGAAGAAGGCACACTTGTTACAATGTCCCCCCTCCCCCTCATATATACGAACAGTCATGGTATTTTATGGGGGAAAATTGGCTCTGGGGGAAATCGCACTCCCCTAACTATTACAGAGTAACATTTCCCCAGGAAAATTGAATCTGGTGTGGGATTTCCATGGGTGAAATCCTACTCTAGTCACTTTTCCGTGGGTGAAATCCTACTCTACTTTCCGGGAGGAAATTCCTACTCTACAGCCATTTTTCTGGGGGAAAGCCTACTCTACAAGACCGGTATCATAGAAAACAGTGTCCTCACCAAATTGTTAGCAATTCAAGTGAATCTCTCGATATTCAGGTAAGTGTTAAGGCCAATGACACTCTTGTTGCTAGTTCTCCCTGTCCCAACAGTATAATAGAAAGGAATCCCCTATTTCCAATACTACTTTATGGCAAGTTTTGTTCAACCTGGCCTCTGTTTAGCAGAACTGGAAAATTTACCAAGACAAGCTTTAATCAGAAATAGCTCACATGACCCCTAACCTATGTCAAGCAGATAATTAAATTTGGCAGTTTTATTGAATGGTCCTTGAGCTCTAAATTTATAAATTATTTTCTTTCCATCTACAAAGCTAAAATAGAATGGAAAGACAAAGTCTTTCATGTTAACAGTTATGACTTTGTATCTGAAAGAAAGAACACACCAGCTCAACTCTCTACTTAGTTGTTAATAGTTTACTTCAATCAAAATCTCTTCTCAGTTAATCAATGGTATTTTTTAAGTTTAAAATTAGATAATCATTAAAAGTAAACATCTCTGATTTTGCATGGTAATGGTTCAAAGAGATCTCAACAGTTAATTGCAAAAGTACATCTCACCAAGTAAAAGTTATAACCAGAGTAAAAGAACAGCACTAAAGCAAGGTTCTTCACATATCAAGTACTGTCATTTGCTGCCTCCAATGTTTATCATTGCACAAAATTTATGCCAGGAGCCCTGAACCATCTCAATAATTAATTTGTATCAGCCTTTCTCTTTCTTTGGCTCTTTTCTGGTGATCTTGAGTACAAAACCTCTTCTGGAATTGGAAAAACAAGAGGCCCATGGGCCACATCGCTCACCTGAGCACAGTGGATATAGGCAAAAGCACAAATCAGTTCAGTATTGAAAAGATTCTGGGGGGGGGGGGGGCTTGAATTTTAAACTACCTGATGATGCTTCCATGTCAAAATAACAAATGGCTTTGTTGTACTTGAGAAGATTTTAAAAAAATTTCTGATATATTCCTTTGTAAAAATTTGATCCCCCCTTGTGGCTCCTCCCTATCCCAGGGGTCATCATTTGAACAAACTGGAATCTACACTACCTGAGGATGCTTCCATATCAATATGACTAAACATAGCTTTTCTGTTCTTGAGAAGAAATATTTTTTCTATATGTTCTTATGTAACATTCAATCCTCCATTGTGGCCCCGTCCTACTCTCGGGGGTCATCATTTGAACAAACTTGAATCTACACTACCTGAAGATGCCTCCATATCAATATGACTAAACATAGCTTTTCTGTTCTTGAGAAGAAATATTTTTTCTATGTGTTCTTATGTAAAACTTTCTATCCCCCTATTGGGCCCCACCCTACCCTCGGGGGTCATCATTTGAACAAAATTGAATTTACACTACCTGATGATGCTTCCATATCAAAATGACTAATCATGGCTTTGCAGTTCTTCATCAGAAGAAATCTTCCTATATATTTCTATTTCAGACTTTGATCCTCCATTGTGGCCCCACCCAACCCCAGGGGGGCAACATTTGAACAAACTTGAATCTACACTACCTGAGTATACTTCCACATAAATATGATCAATCAGGGCTTTGCTGTTCTTGAGAAGAAGATTTTTAAAGATTTTTCCTATATATCTCTATGTAAAACTTTTATCCTCCTTTGGGGCCCCACCCTACCCCCAGGGGTCATGTTTGGACACACTTAAATCTATACTACCTTAGGATGCTTCCATATCAATATGATCAATTAGGGCTTTGCTGTTATTGAGAAGAAGATTTTTAAAGATTTTTCCTATATATTTCTATGTAAAACTTTGATCCTCCATTGTGGCCCCGCCCTACCCCCGGGGGTCATGATTTGAACAAACTTGAATCTACACTACCTGAGGATGCTTCCATATAAATATGACCAATGATGGCTTTGCTGTTCTTGAGAAGAAGATTTTTAAAGGTTTTTCCCATATATTTCTATGTAAAACTTTGATCCTCCATTGTGGACCCGCCCTACCCCCGGGGGTCATGATTTGAACAAACTTGAATTTACACTACCTGAGGATGCTTCCATATAAATATGACTCATCATGGCTTTGCTGTTCTTGAGAAGAAGATTTTTAAAGGTTTTTCCCATATATTTCTATGTAAAACTTTGATCCTCCATTGTGGCCCCGCCCTACCCCCGGGGGTCATGATTTGAACAAACTTGAATCTACACTACCTGAGGATGCTTCCATATAAATATGACTCATCATGGCTTTGCTGTTCTTGAGAAGAAGATTTTTAAAGGTTTTTCCCCATATATTTCTATGTAAAACTTTGATCCTCCATTGTGGCCCCGCCCTACCCCCGGGGGTCATGATTTGAACAAATTTGAATCTACACTACCTGAGGATGCTTCCACATGAGTTTCATCTTCCCTGGCTTTGTGGTTCTTGAGAAGAAGATTTTTAAAAGATGCTATTAATTTTTCACTAATTCTTTATTATCTCCCCTTGAAAGAGGGCGTGGCCCTTCATTTGAACAAACTTGAATCCCCTTCACCCAAGGATACTTTGTGGCAAGTTTGGTTGAAATTGGCCCAGTGGTTCTTGAGAAGAAGTCGAAAATGTGAAAAGTTTACAGACAGACGGACGGACAGACGGACTACAGACAAAATGTGATCAGAAAAGCTCACTTGAGCCTTCGGCTCAGGTGAGCTAAAAAGTTACCATCTTACAGTAAAACTCATTTAGTATGAACACAGATATAGCAAATTAATGGATAAAGCAAATTATTTTGTTTGGATCCCCAGAAAAATTCTTAATAATTCCTAGTATAATTTTATGGTTACAATGAACTCAGATATAATGATATTAGGAATTTAGTGAATTGTGTCTCACAGAGATACATGTATAAAATAACAAAAATAAACATCTTTTTTTATGAAATTTTCAAGATCACAAAGTTTAAGATATTGAACTGACATTATATTTAGTGAATATCCATTTATTTATATTTGAAATTTAATTCACCAGAAAACGTTAGTATCACAGATAAGTTTTGTTTCTAAAACTTCCCTGAAAATATTTATCAGTCATACCTGAAGTTGTATTGTGAATTCGCTTTAAATTCTTAAATGAATTTGCTATACAGATTTAATGAATTACTGATATAGAGTAAAGAAATTCACAGGTCTCCAAAACTTTGCTATGACTGAGTTTTACTGTACAAGTGTAGTAACCATTTGAGTGCCTATAAGCGTTTATATTCCCGGTACTGTAATATTAGAACACTTGATGCTCAATTCATATTAGCTTCTCGTTAGTAAATTAGTAATATATTACTTTGAAATCTTAATTCAACTGAATAAAAAGATTTTAAAGCAGTACAACCTTTTCTTGGACTCCTTGGAGTCCTTCTGATTTCATGGGGCCAGGGTTTTTTACAGCTTTGCTTGGGACATTTAGGATTTTCTTCTCTCTCAAACAATTTGCTTGAACAGTGGAAATGAAGCTTTGTGCCACAGAATGGACAAGTCTGTCCCTGTAAAATAAAAGGGAAGTTTTTTAGAATTACTTAATCCATGAGTGAAATAAGAAGTGACAAATATCTGTCTCGAGAATAATTTCTACCTTTTAAGATAACAGTTCTGAAAACATTAGAATAAATAGATTCTAGCCAACAAGGAAATAAAATGACGCTCAAAAGATTTTTTGATGTTAACCTGTAGAACTAAATCTAACTTAATGTTAGGCCACACCAATTTAATTTCTTGTTCATTAGACATTTGATGAAAAAAGTACGAGCGGGCAAGCAGTTGAATAATAATATTATAACTTTTTTGTAGGCAAAATTTTTAAGCGGAGCATGAAAAAATTTGAGCGGACAATTATATTTTTTCTGATTGGCAGAGTAAGCAGATTTAAAATATGAAAAATAGAGCAGAAATGGAATAGAAAATTGCACAGAATTTCCATGGTGCGGGAAATTGAAATTAATATTATTTGTATAGTTTTGTTTAAATACGAGAGCTCGGGTCCAATGAACAAAAAATTTTATTGGTGTGGCCTTATATTTAACTTTCTCATGTCAAAACTTTTCAATATTTATCATCTTTGAAGCTAGTGCCACAGAACAAAGAAACCAAGTATATTACATACTTTTATATTACCCAGATTTTTTATGCTCTCTGATAAGGCTTAATAGGCTTGCAGGGTGATATTTCTGAAATTTCTTGATACTGAATGTTACTTAAAACACATTGCATCTGGGTAAAACATTCTAATTTCTTAACTACTGAATAGTGACTTAAATCAGAGTTTGACAAGAATAACTTTATCATTTTGACTATGAGTCAATTTTATATTTAAAGCAAAGTGTTAATGCATTCCAATCACAGAATACATAAATTTCGAGGACTCACCTTCAGACAGAGTTTCTTACAAATATTGCATTTTTCCACATCCTCGTACATCTGTTCTATATACCGGTCCAGTTCAAGGAGGGATCTGGTTGCTAGACTAATCTTTCCCCGGGACTGAAATAAATATATGATTGGTGGCAACAATCTCCTTGAAAAGCATGATTCAAATTTTCAATATTGTACAGCAAAAATTTCTCTTCTGAGTTATGTGCACAATTTCAAAATGTCTCAAATTTATTTACTCAAGGATTAAATGGTAATGGTAAACTGTGTTCGCTTATAAAACATGCTTATAGCGAACACGCTTATAATGAATTGATGCCTACAGTGCATTAATTTTCATTTCCCATGGCTTGAAATTAAATAGTCTGTCCCTGCCATTTTGTTATAAGCTTGTTTTACTGTATATAAATCAAAATAAACCATTTTTATCCATTTATTTGTTTCCAGCCGAGACAGCAGGTCCTCAGCATCATCTTTGGAGAGTTTTTTAACATTTTCCAGACGACTAACAAGATTTAAGGCTTCTGTTGACCCTACTTCAGCATCTTCAGATGCCACAATAATTTCTATCTAAAAATAAATTTGACAAGACATATTGTTAATAACATATGTTTGTAAAACTCAGTCTTAATTAAAACACAAGAGATTCAAGGTGATAATTCATCTCAACCACCCAAGCAGTGCATAATCATTTGTATGCATCTGTGATTAAGTATTTCAACAAAATAGCATGGCCAGATTGCAACTTAGTGTATAGTTACTGTACTTACCAGTTTCTTAAAGAATTCCAGTTCACTAGGTGTATAGTCAGATGCCAACTTTGTTATTGCAGACTCTGTTGTACAGACCTGTATTATCAAAATATCTTTTTTTAAAAAAACTAGAAATATGTCCATAGGACATTAATGCCCCGTTGAGGGTATATTAGAAATGCAACATTTTAACACAAATTGAGAAAAGTGAGGTCAAAGGTCAAAGGAATGGTCAAGGTGAAAAAAATATTGATGCAGTTGAATAGCTTACATCAGTATGTATCAGCATATGAAGTTTGTTAAAAATATCTTGAATGGTATCTTTAAAACTGAGCTAAAAACTTGTTTAAGAAAAGTGAGGTCAAGGTCAAAGGAAAGGCCAAGGTAAAAAATATTGATGCAGTTGAATAGCTCTCATCGGTATGTATCAGCATATGAAGTTTGTTAAAAATATCTTGAATGGTTTCATTAAAACTGAGCTAAACACTAATTTAAGAAAAGTGAGGTCAAGGTCAAAGGAAAGGTCAAGGTCAAAAAATGTTGATGCAGTTGAATAGCTTACATCAGGATGTATCAACATACGAAGTAGGATTACACTATCTTGAATGGTATCTTTAAAACTGAGCTAAACACTAATTTAAGAAAAGTGGGGTCAAGGTCAAAAGAAAGGTCAAGGTCAAAAAATGTTGATGCAGTTGAATTGCTTACATCAGTATGTATCAACATATGAAGTTTGATTACACTATCTTGAATGGTATCTTTAAAACTGAGCTAAACACTAATTTAAGAAAAGTGAGGTCAAGGTCAAAGGAAAGGTCAACGCCAAAAAATGTTGATGCAGTTGCATAGCTCTCATCAATATCTATCAGCATATGAAGTTTGATAAAAATATTTGGGATAGTTTCTTTGAAACTGAGCTTTGAACAGAGCTAAACGCAAAGTGTGACGGATGGACAGATGGAAGGACAGAAGGACGGAAGACGGACAAGACAAACACTATATGCCCCGGCCATATTCATGGCGGGGCATAACAATATCATTTTAAAAAAAGATATTCTTCATTTCTCCAAATTAAATAAGGCCTATCAATTTGTCAAACTCAGCACCTGCTGAAGTTTGATTTCTATGAAGCAATGTCCTCTTCAGAGATATTCATAGGAAAACATTTGAAGCATATATTAAGCAGAGAACCTAATGACATTTAACTTAAAACTTTTTGGTTTAAACTTGTGCCTGTAAAGTGATTCTAAAAGACTATTGATACATAATATTTGTTCATTTTGTTGCATGTATTGCAGAAAACCACGAGGTTTTTGATTTAGAATAAAAATCAAGGTCAAATTTTATGTTAAAACATGCTTTTAAAGTGAAAGATTTTAAAGACAATAGAATAGATAGCGGCTTGGCCAAGATCAGGTGCCCATGTTGGTTGCAGATTAACAAAAAAATGAAGTCAAATGAAATGTATTACAAGTATGTTCTATGTAACACTACATCCTTTTGGCAGATTGTATGAAATTTCTGTCCATTTCTGTCAAGCAGTTAAAAAGATTTCACTCTTACTATAGCAGAGACCCAAGTGGGCTACGGACTATACATATTCAGGCATAACATTTATCTTTATCATATTCAACTGAACGAAAAGGCATAATTCTAATACAAACTCTTCATAAAGTATTGTCTGAGCAAAAAAATCACATAATTTATTTCCATTTAAATGTTAGAGTATATAAAGGACATGGGTAAATTTGTTAATGTTTGAGTGTTTTTCTACTCTTAATATTTGGACATTTGAAATAAAAATACATTAAAGTACTTTCAATTTTTCTATAAATACTGTATATGGGGATGAAAATTTCAAACTTATTTGGTAATACTCAGAGATAAACTGTGTCAGATATTTTTTGATTGACTATTTTGAGACCTTGGGCTACGGACTATACCTAGAGTATTTTCATTTAATGAGAGAGCATAGAAAAATAGTTGCTTGTATCAGTAAATATATGTTAAAATTATCGTCTTGGAGTTCGCACTTGTTTAATAAATCCTTTCATTTGGATATTAAATCAATTTATACAAAATCCTGTGAAATTTAACAAAATAAAACAAAAACTTTATACAAATTCACAATATGAGTAAAATATAAATTGTCAGAACAAAATAATACATGTCAGAATTACATGTAATTGGTGTTTTGATAACAAAATATTGTTTAAAACCATCCGAAAAACCAAGAATGAGCTTCAATTTAGCATCTAAGAAGGATGAATTTCATCTGAGCACGGGGGCTATGGACTACACCGTTAAACATCTCTACTGTTGACAATCAATTAACTTAAAGAAAATATAATTGTATAATTAAATTTTGGGTAATTCTTTTATTAATTCAAATTGGTTTTCTATAACAGTTCACGCCACTTAGTTTGAGTATTTATAATACCATACTTAAAATATCAATTGTCTAATGGTCTAATGTACTTTCAATGCCAAATGAAAATCCAGTTCAACTAATTAAAGCATTATTGGTGTTCAAACTGTAATGAATAAAAGCAACAGGAGCTGTAATTAAATCAGGGCATGATTTTTTTTTCGGGGTGGGGTGGGGGGGGTTTACGGACTATATTGCTTCATTTTTTTTTTTTTCAATTTAATGTAATGCATATAACTCAAGATGGTCATTCAACAGGTGTATCAGTATATGATTTATCATAATCATATGGTGTAATTCAAAAAAAAAAAAATTACAAAACATGATTGACCATTTGAATTATGAAATGCAAAAATACAATATTTATCCATAAAGAATGATTTTTTTTTTTTTAAATTAACAATTCAGTGACAAGTAGATTGGGTGGCGCAATTATAAGAGTGAAGGTCTCACTTTGTACTAAATTTTAAAGTAAGGAGTTGATCCTTATGTTTTGGGATCAAATCCCACAAATCCCACAATGGGATGTTAAGACGGGTCGATGAGAACTAATAAACCATTGAAGCCCTATTTTGCAGTAGATACAAGTAGGAAAAAAATCTCTTGCTAATACGAAGTACGGTTATACAGTCTGTATATTTGCTAAATTTATTTGCAGAGTCCGTAGCCCTTTTGTAAGTAGGATTGCTGTGGCTAAATATTCTTTTAAAAATATTCCAATGCTAATTATTCTAAATGGATTGATAGTATGTATCACAAGAAGGAAAACTTTATCATGTATATTTAGAAATATGTTGTGACCACAAACATAACAGGACAGACTACAGAAGCAAGCCTTTAGTTGAAAAATGTTAATTTTCACATATTTTATCTTTAATTACAGTGGTATTTGTATTTAAAACATTGCATTTGTTCGAATAAACATATTTTTATATTGTAGCTATTGTATCAATAATGTATATGACTTTTTCTGGAAGTTATTATATTAGGGCTACGGACTATACAGGGCTACGGACACCAATCATTCTTCTATAACTTCTTTTAGTGTTGTCGCAAAAGCTATTCATTACTGTTTTTCACTTTACTGGTAACTGTGAAAATATTAAACAAGAGCATGATTAATTCTACATTCTTTTGTTGAACACAAGCTATAATGAAATATGGGGCTACAGACTATACACAATATTAGACCAGTATGGAAAATAAAATACAAAATGCGCACACATTTTACAATATAACCACTATATTTTTCTCATAGTACTTTTTTCTTAAGTAAAATAAAAACTTTTAAACACATTTTATTTGCTCTTTTTTTTTGCTAGAAATTATGCATTTATTCAAACATTGAAAAATCTTAAATTATATAACAAAGGTATATCTGCACACATTTATTCATAATTTCCACAATTTTTATCCTTTTTCTTTTCTGTAAAAAATAAACTTATTAAATAAATATGCTTTATTATAGAGAAATCATTCTGGTTTAACCAGAATGATTTCTCTATAATAAAGCATATTTATTTTGGAATGTTTCATTCAAAATAATTTTAATTAACCATTATTTAAAGTGTAAAAAATCAAGTGCAACAGCATAACGCTTCAAAAATTATGAATTTTTGACTTTATTCTGTTGTTTTTTCAAAAATGCAGATACTATATATATGATATCATATACCAATGGAAAGCTCTCCTTCTGATCTTTGCAATGCAATAAAAGACATTTAGATTAGATGTAACTAGAAAGAGTTACATCTATATAACATGATTTAGTTGGAAATGGGCACCTGATCTTGGCCAAGCCAATAGGTAAAATTTGTTGTTGGGCCACACCCTCTTCCAAGGAGAGATAATTTAGAACAAGAGGCCAATGGGCCACAACATTCACAAGAGTAACTTTGGCCCTGCTGTTCTTCACTAGATTTTCTAACCTTGTAATATTGTGGCCCCATCCCCCCCCCCCCCCCTCCTGGGCTATGATTTGAACAGTTTAGAATCTCCACTAACCTCAGGAGGCTCCCACATAAGTTTCACCTTTTCTAGCTCAGTAGTTATTGAGAACATTTGAAAGATTTTTCCTATATATTTCAATGTAAAAAAAATTTGATTTCCCTATTGTGGCCATGGTTTAAACAATTTAGAATCTACACCACCCTAGGAAGCTTCCACATAAGTTTCAGCTTTTCTGGTCAAGTGGTTCTAGAGAAGAAGATTTTTAAATATTTCCCTATATATTTCAATGTAAAACTTTGATTTCCAATTGTGGACCCACCCTAGCCCCAAGGTCCATGATTTGAACAATTTACAATCTACATTACCCTAGGAAGCCTCCAATAACTTTCAGCTTTACTGGCCCAGTGGTTCTTGCGAAGATTTTTTAATGACCCCCACCCTATTTTTGTCTTTTCTTGATTATCTCCCCTTGGAAGGGAAATTGGCCCTTCATTTTAACAATTTAAACTCCCCTTTACCCAAGGATGCTTTGTACCAACTTTGGTTAAATTTTAAAATTGGCCAAGTGGTTCTTGAGAAGAAGTTGAAAATGTGAAAAGTTTACAGATGGATGGATGGACAGACAGACAACTGGTGATCAGAAAATCTCACTTGAGCTTTCAGCTCTGGTGAGCTAAAAATTAAACAACTCCAATAATGATAAATTTTGATCAGAAAAGTGTTTCATCTTTTTTACTAGATTAAAGGTTTCCTATTTGATTACCAATCCATATGAACTTGTCCCATCATCTTCACTGATACCCTTGCGTATCTGCATGTGTAAAGGCCCTATGTGGTGATTTACAGTTCTTACAAACTCCAGTAGTGGACCTTGAGCTTCTTTCTCATTTTCTGGATATGGCACTGCAAAATAAAACAAATGAAAGTTATCATGATTATTCATATCTCAGAGAATCTTCCCATCATGAATCATTTGGGAATAATTATGCATAATATTAATAACAAAGGTGTATAAATTCAACATATAATGTCAGAGTTAGACACAAACTTAAGGAGCTTAGATTAAATAAATTAAACTGTGTCTTGGGACAAGCCTTCATCACAGTTACAATATGTCCAATATAATTGCAATATGCAGCAAACTGGACCGGATCTGCTCTGGCAGAATTTTGGAGAATTCATAAAGATCGAATTACACTGAAAAAAGTTAACCACCAAATTAATCATATCCAACTTTTTTTGAAATTGTCTATGCCTTCAACCCATCAAAATAATTATGTATAGGGAAAAAAAAAATAGAAGACATTCGAGTTCTGCTCAACACCCTAAAAATCAACACATTTTCTAAATGTTTTTTTCTTTTATCAAATTTACTATGTTGATAATCAGATCTCTCTGAATTTTTCGTAGTATACACTTTGATTTGAATTACCTGTCCTTGTTTATTTTGCTGCACTGCAAACACATGAAACGAAATTGATCATTAAAGTAAACCATGTCCATAGGACGTACAATATACTGTATTAAAATGTTCTATCTACCAGATATATTCTGATCTGCTGGTTACAGACCCTTTTACTTTTCTTTTCATATCAATCTCATTTTATTAAATAAATAATTTTAATGTCATGATGGACTAAGACTGGTCAGAGGTGTTTTTTCCGCATGATAGATAAACAAAACTCTAGTATTTACAATTGTATTTCAGACAGCATATCTTGAACAGCTGTTTAACTTCTTTAGCATTTAGGATTCCTCTCGACATAAATGACTGTAGAAATAGACGATGTCCGTCATTCAACTGGGGCTGTGACATCGTATCGGATAAAGCTGGAAAAAAACAAAGAAATGATTGAACAACATCGAGGAAATTCGAGATTAGTAGAAATCTAAGACTTTCAAAATTCGACCAACCACACAAGTTTGAATACTTCATAATAAAAAGATAACATAAATTAAATTAGACTAATAGGCATACACGTGTTTCAAATATACATTGGGTCTACCTCAGCTGAATCGCATCCTTTCCCGCCCTTTGTCAAAAATAAAATTGTAATCTCTAAAAATAATTTCACTGTCTCAACACCGGTTAATTCATTAAAAGTAACCAGCAAAATTGAGTTTCCGTCCTTTTAATCATTTCAAAGTATTTTCACTTTTTATTGCTTTCTTATTCTTTGTTAAGTAGTTAAAAATCTTTCGATGTAAATATTCGTAGAGGATAAGTTTTAAAGAGTGCGGGACGGTTCGCCCCGAAAGACCATTCGCGCTCAGACGTTTCGCCCCAAGACGGTTCGCGCCGAAGATCAATTAATCAATTATGTGGTAATTATCACTTGTTAACAGCAAATTATAGTTATAACACCTTAATTACAAAACTGAATCAGACAATTATGATTGCTGAATAAATATAATTATATCTGCACATGGATAATTATACATTTAATTATGGTATAAGCCTATTTTCAACAACTTTTAAGACATAAAAGTATTTTAATAACCTTAGAACTTTTTTTTAACAGTCAATATTAACCTTATATATAAATATTTATCTTAAAACATCGTAATATATGGTTGTAGACAATGTAGATTAAATTGGGCGCGAAAGGTCTCGGCGCGAAACGTCTATAGGGGCGAATGGTCTCGGCGCGAAACGTCAATAGGGGCGAAACGTCCCGTTACCGTTTTAAAGATGGCGACCACCAGACACGTGAAAATAAATTCGGGTTGGAAGAACTTTGAAATTTCACCAGATTTACTCTCTGATAGAGCATTTGAGTCTTTAATCAGCTGTAAAGTAATAACAGATTATGAAATAATTGACCCTAAAAAGAGGAAAAGGAAAAAGACAAATGAAAACGTAAGAAAATGTATTCCAATATTAAAGGGAGGTAATTATACTATGTGTTGACATATCCATGTGCTTCTTCCTAAACATGCTAAACGTCTTTTGAAGTGTGTATTTTAAAATTTTCAATCAAAGTAAATTTAAGGGGTATAGAATGTGTAAACTTGTCTTACTGTTTCATATAAATTAATGGAAAAACGAAATACGCTTTTTGCAGTATTGCTTCAGATAGAATGTTAAACAGAGTGGCAATGTAGGCAGTATACGAACATTTGTTCAAACTTTAAGGGACAAGGAAATTCATGTTAATTCTCATTTTTCTTTCTTGTTTACTGCTACATTTACATATAGCAATGTTTTGTGGGGCTTGAACTGGCCAGACAGATTTGTTTGCTTGATGCCATATTTATAGGAAAATACAGACCTGTATAAATGTCCACCAGGAATAACCAAGATTGGTTTGATTTATTAATTGCTTTTATTTAGTTGATCATTCATTACATTAAATTCCTTAGAAATAGGGTTTGATTGTGCTGTAGGCACTGAGCACACTGAGCATGTATATACACTTATCTTCTTGGTGTAAAAGTATTTAGCTGTAGATATTTTATAATTATCTGCATTTCATTCATTCAAGGAGTCGGGCAAAGTCAAGGAAAGCAAAATTCAAGACAAAGTAGTGATAAAGAAGACATCAAGAAATAAGAATTCCTCCAAAAGTGGAAAAGATTGTAAAACAAGCTCTTCCAGTGAAATTGATGTTTCCTCAGAACTATTGAAATTAGACAACAAAGAACACTCAGTCACAGAAAGCTCAAAAGAAAGATCAACTACAAAGAAAAAACAAAAATTGAAAACACACAAAAAGTTAGATTCTTGGACAGTGACATCTCAATCAATTGATACAGAATTAACAAAACAAAATACTAATAAGAAAGAGAAACAAAAACTAGAAAAATCTAAGGAAACTTTAAAAAATGAGGCAATAAAATCAAGTGAATCCAAGGCAAGTACTGAAGAAATGAAGACAAAGAAGAAAAAAAGAAAAAGATCAAAAAATGAAAAATCTGGTGAATATATATATATTTATGAATTCTTCATGATACTTTTATTCAGGAATATATTTACAGTAAAATTAATTTTTTTAATTTTTTTTTTTAATTTAAGACAGACTTAGTTTTAACAGCATATGAAGAAAATGTCAAGATTGTCATTAAAATTTATTTTCTGTAGTGGAAAGTTACTCAAGTGAAAGAAAAAGAATGAAGATGATGGAAGATTCTGATGGAGATCAAACTGATGTTGTGGACAATGATAAGTTGATTGGTAACATATGTGTACTTATTTAACACATTTTCTTAGCCAAAGTTTATCAACCAGGTAATTGAATATAAGTATAAAAGCACATGGCAACCACTAGTCACATGAAACTGAATTTTGGTTCAATGGATAAACTTTGAAATTTTCTGATTTATGTCTTATAAAGCATCTTAGTCTGTAATTGGCTATATCTCTGTATAATATGGGTTTCTTTAATGCAGATAAAATTTTTGTATTCACAAAAACAGTGACATCTTAGAGCAAAAGGAAATTTAATCGGGGAGTGGGGTGTCTTGGGCTAAGATTGATAGTGGTTGTTTGTGGGTTTTTCTTCTTTTTTTGTTTTGTTATGAGAGTGTTAGTTCACATATTTTACAGAGAAAATGGCAGCGTGGAAAAATTTCTTTGTACCCAAAAAGGTGCTTCAAGCTTTGTATAGAAATAAATTCTTCTCTCCTACTCCAATCCAAGCCATGACCCTCCCCAGTGCCATTAGGGACAAAAAAGATATAGTAGGAGCAGCTGAAACCGTAAGAATTCATTTTTATTTTGCAGTATTTTTTTCTCCATGTAAAAGAAGGATTGACCTACTTTCTTTTCACAGATAATTTGAAATTTGAATCTGCATTTTTTTTTTGGTTGGTACAATTTGATAGGGGAGTGGAAAAACTCTAGCTTTTGGAATTCCAGTTATTCACAACATTCTTGCACACAAAGAAAAAGAGGCTAAAAGTAACACTTCAGTAGGAGAAACCAGTGATGTTGTCTTTGATACTGATGATGATGATGATGATGAAGGGAAAGAAAAGGTAAGAGGATTAGATGAGGATGAAGACAAGTCACATGATGATGATAAAGAGATAGAAGAGTTATTTGAGGATGAGGATGATGATGAAGAAGTAGAAGAGTTATTTGAGGATGAGGACATTTCAGAGGATGAAGATGCAGAAGATGATGCTGAAAATAAAGATTCAGAACAGGTATAATATATGGTACATGGTACAGTGTTAAAGTAAGTCACAGGTATGTTTCTATGTTGCAATATTCACAGGTACTTGTGGACAGGACCTCCCCCCCCCCCCCCCCCCCCCCCGAATATACCCCACAGGTCAAAAAATATTTTTATGTATTTTTTTCATAAATTATTCTTCTAGTACACATTTACAATGTATTCCATAAGAAAAATCCAAAAAATAATGCAGAATTAACGTTTTACTAAAAAATCATACCCGCGGTATTATAAAATAGAGAAGGTAAGTCACTTCCATTTGTGTACACTTGACCCCTCTTGGATATCAGGCCCGAAATATCATTTACCTAATACATGTCACTAAAATGTGTAATGATATCTTGTCTCAGTAGATATTTTTGTCTTTAATCGTGCTATTTAATTGCCCAGGCATTCCATAATAATCCGAGTATTCATTGTCAAACGTGAAAAATGCTACAAGATTTGGAAATGTCAAAGTAGAAATTACGGAAGTGATGCAAAAATGACACCTAGCGTGTAACTCGCGAGTTCTGAGTGTTATAGAACTAAGGGAAAAGTCAGAGGTCTATGAAAAAGTTCGGGAAAATTTTGATAAAGAAGTCGAAATTGATTCATTAGAATTAAATTCTGCTAAAGATTTTCGAGATGAGCGAGGGTAGTCGTCAATATTCCCTTTAAAGGATGTTATCACTGATACCAAATAGCAGTTTAAAAATCGCTTAAACATTATAATCTTGACATGTAACCCCCCCCCCCACTCCACCTCGGCCGCCTTCCCCTTCTGCGTGGACAATATTATGACCTGTGGGGTATATTGGGGGGGGGGGGTCCTATCCACAAGTACCTGTGGCAATATTTAGCTTTTCAATTTCAAATCAAAAATTTTCTTTTTTCCAGATAGAAGAGTTGGGCTGTGTGAAGGTGATTGATGATGCTGACTTCTCTGCACTTGGATTCCCCAATACTGGACCATCTCTGAGAAAGTGCAGTAAGTTCCCTTTGGCTCTAATTCTACAGCCAACAAGAGAGCTGGCTATCCAGGTCAAGGATCACCTACAGGTGGCAGCAGCTTTCACTGATATTACAGTTGGTATATTTATTTAGATTTTTCATAAAATAAATGAAACAATTTTATGAATATACTTGCTTCACATACTTTAGAAGCACAAATTTTTGTGGGAGTAAATTTTCTTTGATTCGTCATATAAAAAGGTTTCATGAGCATTAAATTTTGTTGTTACAAATGTAACCCTACTCATTATATAGTCATATAAAATTTTTTGAGGGAATTAATTTAGTTGATAATTGTTAACAATGGAATTAAATCCCCAACAAATATTTCCGCTTTTACAGTATGTAATTTTTATGGAAAAGGTCAGATTTGTATGTACACCATACTAGAATTTCTCTCCAATACTGTACCACGAAATTTCAATGAACTATAAAAATGGAAGTTCATGTGTTTTATTATGTTGTCTGTAAGTCTTGTTAGTACATGAAGTTAGTTAATTTCACATTTTCTTTGAATTAGAATATTTGGAAATTAAAGAGAAATAGCTTTGTTTATATTAAAAGAAATTTCAAGGTTATTAAATTATATGCACTTATTTCTTGAGATTGCCCCAATTGTTGGTGGAATGTCAGCTGAGAAACAAAAAAGGATTTTAAAGAAGTGTCCAGATATATTGGTAGCCACACCTGGAAGGTTATGGGAACTTATGGAGCAGGTATACACCATATACCAGTACATTTATCTCATTTCATACTGGTAAATCTTTGTTGTGCAGATATATTTTGAAATTCCTGAAATATTTTGGGTAAAAGTGAGATAAAATTCACGAGAACTTTATTTTCGTGCTATTACATGAGATAGTCTGCTCGCAAAAATATCATTCTGGCATATACTTTTATCATTCAAGATAATATACAAAAAATAACAGAATTTGTGAAAATTTTGTCTCACTTATGAATACTTAATCCATTCTTGCAAAAAATAAGGTGTCACAAAAACTTTGTGATCTTCAGTATAAAGAATATTGATAGGGGGCTTATCTCTGAAATGTCAAATTTGTTTTATTAAAAAAGTACAAAAATTTAAGATTGTGAAAAAACTTCATTAACTTTGGCATTGAATGCTCATATATATATATATATATATATATACATGTAACAGTATCTGAATGCTACCTTTGAATGATAAATAGTGATAAATTCTGAGATTCTTGAATTACTTGTTGTTCAGTATATAGATTTTCGGTGAATGATTGATTTCTTTTGGAAGGATCCGTACTTGTCACACATTGATGAAGTGGACAGTTTAGTTATAGATGAAGCAGACAGAATGATAGAGAAGGGTCATTTTGAAGAACTGACTCAAATTCTGGCTTTCATTAACAGGTAAAGAACATCAACTGTAAATATATAACTAACAGAAAAACTCTTAATGTCCTTTGTTGCAGAATATATTAACATACCAAAATTTTCATTTTCATCTCATTATGGATTTGAATTTTGGACTTCATAAATTCATTGCATGTAAGGATGAACAAAAATCAAACATTGATGTAATTTGGGGTGAAAATATCTCCTTGGTTAATATTTGTAGAAATGAGAAGAAGAAACACAAGAGACAGACATTTGTATTTTCAGCCACATTGACCTTGGTGCATGCAGGTCCTCAACGTTCTGTCCGTAAGAAAATGACTCTCACGGAGGAAAAGAAACTAGGTTTGTGGAATTTTCCTCTTGATCATTTGATCTTTTATAGTTATAAGTCTTTTACTGTTGAATGACAATACTGTTGAATTCTTTTTTTTTTCTCCAGAAACCCTGATGAGCAAGATCCAAATGAGGGAGAAGCCAAAAGTGATAGACCTTACCAGGAAGATCGGAACTGTGGAGACACTGACAGAAGCCAGAATAAACTGTACTCTGGAGGAGAAGGTAACCCAACTAAAATACATAAATCTCACTTGTTGGTTTTGTAATGTGATAAGGCCATGGTTACCAAAATCAAAAATTTCTGTGAAACTATTTCCACAGGGCTCTCACACCAGTTTTTGGGACTGGGGCCAGGGCCGTGAAAATTGGGAAAATTAGCGACCTTTTGAGGAGATTTGGGAAAATCATAACTAGACAATATCCATTAAATTCATTATATATTGAGTTTCTGGTGGTTGTTATCAACTAAATTTCTGTTTTGTAATATAGAGAAATATGAATAACAAGTTTAGGAACTGCATATTTTACTAAATGTTCTTTAATATGTGGGGAAGTGACCAATTGGGAAAATTAAAACATTAAATTGGGAAAAAAGGTACCTTTTTTGAATTGGGAATGGGGCCTTTAAACGGCCCCAATTATAGAGAATCGAGAGCCCTGTTCCGAATGCTATTCCTTTTACAGTTTTATTCAGATTTCAATGAAACTGTACCGGTAGCGAAAATGCATTAATGCTTTGAAAATCTTCTTCTCTGCTCCTAGGTACTTAGTAGATAAACTAAGTGCATAATTATGATGAATAAGGATGTCTCTTCCGAAACTGTGAAATCCATGGCTTGGGTCAAGGGTTCTAGTGCTAGGGCAGGGGTATTAATCACGTTTTCAAGATGCATTAGTAAAATACTTTAAAAATCTTCTTTTCTGACTTTCAGTATAAGCAGAGAAATTAAATGCATGGTAATGATGAGCAAGGATGCCTCTTCCAAAATTGTGAAATTCAAAGCCCCAGGGTTAGGGGTTACCTGTGTTACTCTATAATCAGTAGAGTCTGGTGGAACTCTGTTGATTATATAGTGAAAGTACATTAATGATTAGAAAATCTTTGCACTTCTTGGCTTCTAGGAAGCAAACTGAGTACAAAGTTGTAATGAGCAATGGGTGGTTTTACCAGAATGGGGAAATTTGGATCACTGGATCAAGTGTTCTGGTGCTGGGCTGGGCTCTGTTGATCTTGCCAGGAAATTTATACTCTAGAGATATTGTTCCTTTTTGCTATTCACCTATGATATTTAATCACTGTAAATAATGTAACTGATAGATCAGTTGAATAAGAGAACTACACAAGGATTTTTAATGTATGATACAAAAAATACATAGTTTTCCATTGCCAGGTAGACTTGTAAATAATAGATGAATATTAATTAAATGAGACAAAAATACCTTATCTTTATACATTAAAGTGACAGCTGGGTGTGCATTAGCACTGGCTACTTGCCTGTGTTAGCCAGTGCTATTACACTTCCATATGTTTCTGAGTACTAAACTAATTTATTGATCCCTGATCATCCTACTTCTCTTGCTTTTTGGCAACATATCTAAATCTTTCAGATTATTTTATTTTATACTCCTATGAGTCCTTTTCAGTGTTGTATTATACTCAAGTGACCCTTAAGGCCTTTGGGCCTCTTTTTCTTTACAGGATCTGTATCTGTACTACTTTTTGACCCAGTACCCGGGTCGTACACTGATTTTTGCCAACAGTAAGGACTGTATTCGACGTCTTGTTTCCATCCTCACTCTCCTCAAAACAGATCCTTTACCTCTTCATGCTGATATGCATCAGAAGCAGAGACTAAAAAACTTGGAGAGATTTACTGGTAAGTTAAATATACAGATCAAAAAGGACAATATAAATTTAACTTCTCAAATACAAGAAAAGGAAAAACTTACACAATTGTGTGTTAATTTTGTGTCCTACATGTGTTCTTATTTCTCCATAAATTTACTCAAAATGTAAAACCTTCTGTTTGTCTTCTAAGCAATTTGCAGGTCAGTTTAAGACATTCTTTTTTTAATTGTAGCCAATGACAATGCTGTACTGTTGGCATCTGATGTTGCTGCCAGAGGTTTGGACATTCCTAATGTAGAACATGTGATCCACTACCAGGTTCCACAGACAGTAGAGGTGAGGATCTAACATTTCTCTCTATTCATGTCTCCTGTATACATGAGGAAATAATGCATACTTTTACATTAATTATTGTTATTTCAGTTAGTAAATTAATATTAAGTATGAGAGGGCCAACAGATCGGATACTAATCCATAACTGTATTTTCTGAATTGTTTTCAAAGATTCATTTCTCATATAGACTCTATTCTCTCTTCTAGTATACTTGGGTTTTCATTCTTAAGTACCTTTTCTTTGGAAATGAATTTCACAGATAACTAAATCTATCTAAATGTTGAAAAATTTGAAGTATTTTTTTTTACTAGCAAGTCTGAAGTTTATCCCTTGGACAATTTTTAATGTTATTATGTACAATAATAAATTTAAAGTTTTGACCAGAAAAACAATTTTTACAATATGCTAAAAATTAAAGTGGACAATATTGGAAACAAAATGGAAGACTAGTCTGAAAATAGTCTCTGGAAATTGTGTTAAAGATATTGCATTATTGATTATGATGATTATGCTTGTATAAGAGTGCCTCAAAGTTTTCATCATTTTGACAGATTTAGTTATCTGTAACATTCATTTTCTCTTTAGCTTTTAAACTGGAAGTTTTACTATACCTGCACTAATGAAAAGATAACTTGTGCTAAGAATGATAACTCCAGTTTAAGAGACGAGAGGATAGCAAAGCAGTGCTGTTTATCAATTTTGATGCAAATTCCAAAAAAAACTCTGTGAGCCAATGCTCAATAGTAATACTCCCACTCTTATGTGAATATACACTCTCATGAATCCCACTATATGGCATGCCTAAACAAAGAGTGTGCTAAAATTTCAAACATCTGCTTTGAGTAGTTTCTGAGAAAACTGTGACGGAATTTTTGTACAAACAGACGCATGGATAAACAGGAAGTTGACATTAGATTAATAAAAAAATGAATCCCACCATATGGTATGCCTAGACAAACAGTATGCTAAAATTTTAAGCATCTGCGATGAGTAGTTGCTGAGAAAACTGCGACAAAAATTTGGTATGGACAGACACACAGATAAACAGGAAGTTGACATCGGATTTGTACAGAAATGAATCCCACCATATGGCATGCCTAGACAAAAACTGTGATAAAATTTCAAGCATCTGCGATGAGTAGTTGCTGAGAAAACTGACAAAAATTTGCTGCAAACAGACAGACAGACAGACAAACACACAAAGGCAAAACAGTATACCCCCCTCTCCTTTGGAGTGGGGGTATAAAAATGTTACAAGAATTACTGTTTTTAAACACTATACATTAAATTTTAGTGTCAGTTTAAAGTCCAAGGACACACTTGACTTGATAGATGTGAAAGTGATGTGACTTGCAATTCAAGTTAGAAACAATACAGCTATATTTAATTTAGACCTTGCCTTGTTCATTTTCAAAGCAATTACTTTGGTAAGCTTTTACCCTTTTGTTTTGCCCTACAGTTATATCACTTGAAAATTATGTTTTTCAGAATTATGTCCATAGAAGTGGAAGAACAGCCCGGGCCATGAAGGAAGGCCTGAGTGTCATGCTTATTTCACCAGAAGATGTGAAAAATTACAGGAAGATTACTCACACCCTAAATAGAAGTAAGATACAGTGATTCATAATAAAATTTAAATAAAAATTTGTTAAGGTGTGCAGAACCTCTTTTTGTAGAAACTGGAAGCACAAAAATAGTAAATAATATATCACTACTGCTGCTGCAAATTTTCTACTTGATACCAGAGCCCAATCTAACAAAAAAAAAAACTTATAAAGACCAAAATGTACTTTAACACTTTACTAGTAGTTTTTTCTTTTTCTGAATTTAGCATATATTAAGACAATTCAGTAATATATGTTTTTACAAGAACAGATGACCTGTTGTTATCTTTTTTCATCCATCTTTGTGTGCTGGTCCTAAACTTTTGAAAATTTTCAGCTTCCCTTCTGGAACCTCAAGAACCAATTTTGGCATATAGCAACTATGAGTGGAGAACAAAATTTGTGAATTTCATGGTCCCTGTTCCCCTAGGGTCTGAGGATTGGGGTTTTAACCACAAAAATTAATGTAATGTTAAAAAATCTTCTTCGTTACTTGTGGACATCAAGCAGTCAAACTGTTGGCATGATTGTAATTAGAACCAAGTTTTGTACTAAAATTTCGAAATTCATGGCCCCAGGGTCAGGAATTCTTGTATTAGGTTTGGGCTCTATAGATCAGATAGTCAAAATGCATTAATTCTTCAAAAACCTTCTTCTCTCCCCTGTATATTTAATTATTTATCAGACAAACAGAGTCATTTGTTTCTTTAAGGTAGGACTTATGTACAGCAAACAATGATATACAAATCTGTGCATCATAATGGTGTAATATTTTCATTCAGGGGCTTGAAAAGGATGAACTTTTAATTAGACTAGAGAAATTGAATTTGTAGAGTTCTATGTAACAAAGCATTTCAGACATCCTTGGTTTTCTACTGTATATCACTCTAAGCATATTGTTTCACTTTTTTTTTGTTTTTTTTTTTTTTGTTTTTCATAGGTGAAGATCTTCCAGTATTTCCTGTGGAATACCAACTTCTATCAGCTTTGAAGAAAAGACTGAACTTGGCAAAAAGAATTGATGTAGAAGAGCATCGGTAAGATTGGTCCTTTCTTTCTTACTTTGCAGTTTTCATTTTAATATTTTTCCAAATGACATTTAAAAGAAAAAAGCTCATACATGAGGTACATGATACATCCATTTAAGACACAAAGATCCATCAGAATTAGCCTTACCTTTAATGTCTTGCAAAAACATTTACAGTAAAACTCGGTTATAACGAAGTCACTGGGACCTGTGAAATTACCGGTACTTCGCTATATCCGTAATTTGTTATATCCGTATAAGAAATTCTTTAAATTTATATAGCTGGGGATCCAAGAAAAATTCGCTTTATCCGTGAATTCACTATATCCGTGTTCGTACTAAACGAGTTATACTGTAAAGGATAAAACTTCTGTGTCTTATTAATTCAAATACTCATGTATGCTGTCAATTTATTCAAATCTCAAAGCATTTGTTATTATCATATTTTGATGTTTGAAAAAGTATGGCATTTTATTAAAAAAAAAATGAATAAAGATAATGATTGTTAGTCAGATATTTAAAATATAAAATATTTTGTAGGTTTAACAAGAAAAAGAGACAGAATGAATGGTTTGAGAAGGCAGCTAAGGAGATGGACATGTTGATAGATGATGAGGAACTGTATCCTTTCATGTCATTTATAATTCTCTTAAAACTATTAATTATTATTAAATAGATTTCTCAAGTAAAACAATAAACTTTTGAAGTACAAATTTTAATGTTGGAGAGAATAGTTCTCGGAAAGCATTAAATTATGCCATAGTCAAACATAAAAATCTCAATCAATGGAGACAGTTTATAAAAAAATATCCTAGAGCTTGCAATAATAAAGTTGAAACTCTAATTCATTAAGTGTTGGGACCACAGATTCACTTTGTTACATCCCTTGTACTGGACACATAAGTTCCAGGTATAATAAATGTACACAAGTATATGGCCGATATATAGAATAGTGTAGAAGATATAGTTATATGCTCGTGACCCCTCAATATTAACGTCCGATGACCTTTTTTTTTTGCATGTCAAGGAATTTTTGATAGTGCACCCCAACTGAAAAATATTTTATTGTGCCCTCTGACCTCCCACCCCCAACTGAAATTGCTTCCTACGGGCCTGAAGTATAGTACACACAAAAAGTTTTTTGCTGACACAGTTCATTTTTTCAATTCGTGGAAAGCTTTAAGTTTCAATATTATTAATTAACTATGATTCCTTCTGGTTTAATCCAATTTAAGCCTGTCATAAAGAAAGAGGGTAAAGTGTTACTTCTAGTCCACATTAGAATGCCTTGACCTTTGATAAGTTTAAGTGACCTTGGAGACTCATTTGAACAGTCAGGAAGAAAACAGGACTTGAAAAGCATGAAAACTGAACTGGATCAGATGTTAAAACAGAGACTGGCACCTCAGGCATTCACCGGAAAATATCTCACTCAATCAGGAAAACTAGACATATCTGCTGATGAAGGTAACACGTTGTATTCTTTGAAGATAAGAATTTCATCACATAAAAAAAAAAAATGATGGAATTGATTTATTGCTTTTAAAATAAATGAAGGGAATGAATATAACAATTGCATGTATTTCTTGCATCTATTTG
The DNA here is from genome assembly GCF_033153115.1 of Saccostrea echinata. Taxonomy (NCBI): domain Eukaryota; kingdom Metazoa; phylum Mollusca; class Bivalvia; order Ostreida; family Ostreidae; genus Saccostrea; species Saccostrea echinata. Next base: position 1,934,208 of record NW_026889830.1, on the reverse strand, counting down.
AGAATCTGTGTATTGTTGGAATTTCTATAGTGGGTGAGTTATCCATACATTAAGTGCAAATTTCACAGAGTAAGATATGCAGAATCTTTGAATTTTGGTGGCATCACAGCTGGAATGTTTTAATGCATGTAAAAATTACAAGTCATAAAACGATCATCATTGTTGATTCTTTTCTTTCAGAGAAGAAAGATGCTCTAAAAGTTGTCAAAAAAGACCGGAAATTACAGCATAAACTTCTGGAATCCATCCCTAGCAGTCAGAAACGTCATGTCAAAAAGAAATCAAAATGGAAAAAGAAAAAGTAAATTGATATGTTTTATTTATCTCAATACTTGTTCTGTTGTTGATCATTTCCCAAACAGATGCCAATGAACTGCTATCCTGGAAATGAAAAAAAAAAAAAACTTGATTATGAGTTTGCAGCATTTTAATTCCAACTGTTCTCTGAAATACTGGGAGTATTTTGTATTGGATAGAAATTACAGAGAAATATCTCCTGACAAAATGTGTTCACTCGTGATGATAAGGCCTGGTGAAACCTTTTTCTGTTAATAAATGTTTTACACCTGTGTCTGTCATATTTATGAATGTGAAAAAATACCTTATGTTATTGTTCTTTACCAAAGGCTTATAAATCTTTATCAAGCAGGTATGGATAAATTGATAAAAATGTACGATTTTCAGGAAAGTTGAAAAACATTCCTTAAATCATTATCGTTATTCTGGTAAAATACAGTCTCTATTTTTATTAATGTCGAATTTTGTTTTCATTTGTTTTTATTTCGCGATTTATTTTCTTGCTGTGGCCTTCAATTCAACATAAGCTATATCTACGACGTTTTATCAAATAACAATATTCATTTTAATGCCTATGTTGATTCTATAAATCTCTTTGAACTCGAAATAAAAGATACCACAGAGTCTGACACATCTGTTTCATATTTAGATATTTTATCAGAAAAAGACGTTAATGGTAACCAAACAGCAAAACTATATGATAAACGTGATAACCAACTGTTCTACCGTCTACTTCCCTTATTTATGTAGTATAAATATACCCTAATCACCTGCATATGGAGTTTATGCTTCCAAGTTGATTCGAAATGCAAGAGCATGTACTACATACGAGCAATTTTTAAAACGAGGTAAGCTTTTGACAAATAAGTTGATGCAAAAAAATATCAACAGTCTCGTTTAAAGTCAACATTACGCAAATTCTATGGTCAATACAATAACATTGTCAACTAATACAATCTATCATTAAGTTGAATGCTGACTGACGTTTTTCACACAAATTGTTAAGCCATTATTTTTACACTGAATTGTCTACGGATTTTTCCGTTTTCCCGATCATAACAAGGAGCACACGGCGAATGTGACCGGTCGACATGGGATATTTTCTCCTCCATGGCACTTGATCCCACCTGTTTTTAGAAGTCTGTGTTTGCTTTGCTCCAAATTTGTGTTGTTTCAGTGGACTTTTGAGTTTATCTTCATATTTCATTGAATACCTTGAAATAAGTTTGATTCGATCTCTTAACATAAATTTTCAAAAAAATGCCTGAGATTTATTATAATTTCAAACTTCAACAAACCCAGAACTCCAGGAATCCCCGAGAAATCAGCTTGGAGTTGATGTAAAATATTGGAGGGAGCGTTCACAGCATACAGGGCATAGTTCATCCTGCAGTTGATGATGCCGTGAATAAGTTCCATTGGAACATAATTGTCCACCCCTCTGTCATAAACATAGGTTACCCAGTTCAGAATAGTGGGCGGGTGAGTGGTGGTTATCGAGACTTGGCGGTAGGTTCGGAAGGAAAAGTAATTATCGCGGACATAACTGAAAATATAACATTTTGGATACAGAAAAGGCCTCTCTCCTACATGTATAAAAAAAAGAACAAATTTCTTGTTTTGAAACAAATTAACTAGTTCTCAAATTATTACATTCGAATTGCAGCATTATGTTATGTATAATCAACATCAGGATGTACTTTATTATAATGAGAGAAATTTCCATCGGTACATATAACCGGATTCCGCATCTTCGGTACTCCATCTAAGGTTAGATGCAGGTGACGGAATCAGTCGAGGTTTGTGAACGCTTATCAGTGGATAAATTGAAAATCTTTTCATTATACAAAAGCAAAGTTTACATTTGTATTTGAAAATATAATTATCTTTTACATAATCTGATTAACACTTGGCCAAACAATGTTAATTCTATTAATAATGTGTCTTAACCCCTCCTAATTTTTTTTTCTCGCCTGCCATTTTCTCCCATGCTCTAGTCCTCTCCCCATATCCTCTCCAACTTCCATCGTACCCTGTCCTCCCCTCCCAAATTTTTGATGAAATACTGTATATTTACTGTAAAGAAAATTGATATATTCCTTCACTTTATAGCCATGCAGGCCCATGACATTTTACTTCTCGAGCATTAAAATGAGACCAGGAAAATTGTATCGGCAGCAATTGTGCAGGTTCCTCTCTCTCGTTTAGTATTGTCTACGACTTACTGTACAAGATAGGGACAGCCTTGACTCACGACATACGACAACGCCCCTCTCAGGTTCACGACGTGTTGCTGTCTATTCGGAATTCCTCCTATAATGCACTGGCTCAAACCCAACAGAACTACAAAACAGCGCAGGTTCTCTGTCATTGTTCGTCGCGATTAAATCTTATCGGTCTTTGATGACACGATAAACCCATATGATATCTTTCCTTGAATTTTCCGGGTTCCTTTATGTTCTTATCTGAATCATCCATTACAGAACATTTACGATAAAACTTTTTTTACGATAAAAAATATGAAATGTGAAAATATATATACACTTTTTCCAGCGATGTTCTTAAAAAATATCTGTGCCACTTGATTGCAGATTTAGTCTGGTGTTGTCTTCCGTGGAGGTGATGCTTGACACGCTTATGTTAAATTAGAAATGAAAGTTTTACAACAGAGTAAGCAAAATAAGCAAGCTGGTTAAATGAACTTGCACACTTGATTTTCTAAGATAAGAATGAACAGATTCGATGTTAATTTGGAATTTGGATCACAAAATTGTCCATTTTCTTTGAAATGATTTTAACAACTTTGGTGGTCCTTGCGATCTTACGAAGACTTTCCCTTTATACTCTAATGAAATGGTCTTGCCAATTTCAATCTTATTTGTCAGATATCAAGTTAACTATCCAGAGTTCTGATTAAAGTGTGTTTTACGAGTCAAAACAGCAAGAACATATTAATAGCTTGCTGGTTTTTCTTGATCAGCACTTCAGAAAAGAGATGTTGCTGTATTTGTAATGAGTGATATTAGGAAATATAATAATATAGGTCTGGATTGTAAGATCAGCTTGCCCCGGTGAGGTTATGCCACTTTCATTTATGATATACAGCGTCAGTAATGAAAATTTCTCTCGGACAAATTGGCGTCCATGGTAATTGTTCGCGTTCACATTGGGGATTCTGCACTGTTCTGCTATGTTTGTATACATAAACATGTGTGCGAATGTTTGATAACGAATCCGAAGTATTTTTACGATATTAAAATTTTGAAGATTTGACAGAATTGAGGATTGTGCATCATGGTTCATTTGGATAATGGTTCCCAATGTTATTCGGAGAATTACGCCGCGAAAATTATTGCAAAAAGTGATTGTTATAATTTTTGGTTTATTGTTGTTTATCTTTGGAATACATGTATTTGTAACCGAAAGGGAACCCCAAGAAAACACAAAAATTAAAGAGAATGAAAGATTCGCTAATTTCGGAATGAAGTCGAAATATCGTCTTTTGCACGAAAATCAACCAATACGGAATGACGATGACATCATTTATCTTGATGATGAACTAAACAATGTCGTGGAGGACAACAAATTGCAAGAAGTGACGTCACGCCCAATGAAAAGATTACCAGATGCGTTAATTATAGGTGTCAAGAAGTCCGGTACAAAAACAATGCTAGAATTTCTCAAAATACACCCAGATGTTTGTGCGCCTGGGAACGAAGTACATTATTTTACAAGAAATTACCATAAAGGATTGGAATGGTATAGGTAAGACATTGTCAGATTAGACATACTGTAATTAGATTGACCATTAGTTTGCTCGATATGTGGATTACATTGATTATAAATGCATAGCTAGTGAATCTTGTGCAAGATTCAAGGTCATTTTTCAAAGTCAAGGGTATAATTGTAAAAGTTACAATGGGTCAAAGATTTTGTCTGACCAGTATCTCCAAAGCCAAAAGGGAGCTATATGAACTTGATTCTCAAACTATTTGAATTGTCTCGACTATAGTCAAAATTTTTTACTGAATTAACTTTTGTGTAATGTTTACTCGAGGAAACCACAAAAGAGATTATATATTATCATCGTTGTTGATTAGGATTTTATTAGACCTATTTATCACAAAAGAGAATTTATGTGAAACCAAGTACTAGTAATCCTGAAATTATTCTTATTTGGATTTGTGTAATGATCAGTTTATTTAAAGTCATAATTCCAAGGTGTAGCCATTGTTACAGCTGAGTTTAACCTTTTAACACACAAGGCTTAGTCTAAAATACGATTCTCTGTTTAATAGTTATAATTTTATTTCAGGATTTTTTCTGGTGTGGTGTTAATGTATAATTATATTATACATGTACTTTTATGTAAATTAGTTTAATTTGATTTCGAGAAACCTTTGTTAAATGAAAGCACTATCACCATTTTAATGAAGAAACCACGCCCTCCAGCGTACTAGAACGTAGTGACAGTCAACATTGCTTGATCTGTGATATTCCAAAAAATGTTGACTGGGCAGAAATTATGCGTGCACGGTTCACTGTCATATGTAAAACAGAGAGAAATTATAATAAATATTGCATGTAATATAATGGTGGAGAAACGGTGGTACCAGTCATTTCCGTCATTTTTCAATGACAAACTTAATACATTGAATGGACGTTGTCATCAGGAATTACTTACACATGTAGATGTATCACGAACAGAGAAAACATTTAATTTTTGTTTTTCCATTTTGAATATAAAGCAAATAAGTGCACCATCATTCTCGAAGCTTAATTAAAGTAAAATTTCGAATACACCATGTAAAACCGACAGATTTTTGTAATTAAATTCAGAGATTATTTTTGAACAATTTAAAATGAGTAACAGATACCGATATACTATATTCTTCATGTTCAATATTGTAAGGCAAGTCTTTTCTTGTCCTACTGTAGTCTATAATTCTGCATAAAAAGCCTTATATTTAAGATGTAGTTGAACCTTTCTTTCAGACGACAGATGCCGGTTTCTGTAGAGAATCAAGTTACGGTAGAGAGAACCCGTGCCTACTTTGTACACGGAGAGGTTCCCCACAGAGTGTATCGTCGGATCCCGAACATTCGTTTTATCGTGGTGGTTCGAAACCCAGTACTACGAACTCTGCTAGATTATATCTCACAATGTGAAAGAAATAAAAGCAAATTGTCTTTCAAGGAGGCCTTCTTTTGGAACAATGATACCGGTTTCCTGGATATTTCACGTGATTTTATTCAGACGAGCATATATGTGAAGTTTTTGGATAATTGGTTAAAATATTTCAAGCTGGACCAAATTCATTTTGTTAACGGTGATAAACTTTATAAGAATCCTTTGCGGGAGTTGAAAAAAGTTGAAGACTTTTTAAGTCTAAGGAATTTGATCTCATCGGAACATTTCTATTATAATACGTCACGTGATACTTTATGCATTAAGAAACGCGAATGTCAAGGACGTCCTCATTGTTTTTCGGACAGCAAGTTAAAAATTCCCCCGCCAGTATACTTGATGAAACGTTTGCAGGACTTCTTCGACCCATTTAACGAGAAATTTTATGAGAAATCAAAACAACATTTCAATTGGAATGCTTAGTTGAGATTTTCGATTGTTTTCTTTTCTACGGTTAAAAGGCAGTTTGAATATTTACATTTGTTTAATTTAGATTTGTGAAAATAAATCACAAAATCATGTTCCTGCTGTGAATCATTTTAAGACAATTGAAGGAGGATGGTTCTAGATAAAATATTATCAGGTTACACATTAGAAGACGTTACAACCTTTTTATCTGAAACTTGGCATAAATATCAAACGGGTTTAAGGGTAACTTATGACACGCTTGTTCTCTGACAGGAAGCTATATCTGATTTTGGCAGTGGTAATGACAAGGAAGCTCTGCCCTTTTGATATTGGTTGCTGTAACATCTTACTCCGTAGATCATTAACAGTCTAACATACTCAGCACTTCACCTTTGATGTTTACAAAAGCAGTATACTAGGTATCATAATCCTTCTCATATGGATGATTTCCGTGTTTCTTAATTTGTCAAGTTTTTGCATTGTTTGAAGCTATGCACATATGTTTTTTGTTTTTTTTTTCTTTTTATGAAATACACTTTAGGGTATTTTTCGCACAGTGCTTTCGTAAAATTCAGCATATTGAGTATAAGGCCCAGGGGTTTTATTTGTTCTGAAATTGAAGTAATCTCTCTTGTCCCGTAAGAAGTGGCGCTAGTTCTTGTATCTCTTGCATTTAATTAGTACTTTTATACATTGCTCATTCGAGAATCATTGTAAGTGCTCACGCAATTGTGTTTTAAAACTCGGATTAGCTGAATAGGATCGATATTTTTTAGTACACGCTGTGCTAACTCTAATCAATCATGACTTACAGAAAGGTTAATTATCTCCCCTGATACACATTTCAAACACTTAATTATTCAGGAAGTATTCAATGTATGTCTCGATTTGGAAATTCCATTGTATAATGTATGTTTCAACTTGGGAGTATATGGCTAATAGGAAGAGTGGACTTGATCTATACATAATAATTTCAAAAGCACCTTTGGGAGGGACACAATCCGACAGTTATACATATTATCAATCCAGTAGCCAACACATTAAATATATCCGTGTGGTAAAGATTCAATTAATTTCAATATATTACATAGGTTGGATATAATCTAAGAAGAAACACATGGTTCACTTAGGAACCCGAGACAACCCGTCCATAAAGAAGAGAAAAGTAATCAAATAATCAGAGCATGCGTGTTTAGTATTAACTAGGCAAAAATATTTTCCTAGGTGAAAAAATAATCACGATAAACCATTAATAAATGTCATACAAACACTCGTCTGAAAATGACCTTGGACATGCTGGATTCTCCAATCAAAACTGACTTTGTCATAGCTTATTTCGCGTTGGTTTCCTTGACTTTACTTCAAAGCCGTGTTTATAGAAGGTGCATATTGGTTTCCATTTTTGCTGAGAACTCTACAAAATCCTAGTATATTCCAAGATTGTTTTTAGAGATGGGGGGGGGGGGGGTCTTAAATTTGGAAGACGGGGTATATTGTTTCTACTTTCGTCTCTTTTGTCTGTTAAGCTTTTTCTAATGAATGACTTGGTAAGGATTGAATACGATGAAATATGGAGATAACGAACAGTATTCAAGCTCAAAGTCCATTAAAATAATACAAATTGGGAGCAGAGCAAATGCAGACCTCCAAAAAACAATAGAGGTGGGATCAGGTGCCATGGAGGAGTGAGCATCCCCTGCCGACCGATCACACCCGCCGTGTGTTCCTTTTCATGATCGGGAAATAACGGAAAAATCCGTCGACAATTTAGTGTGTAAATAAAAGCCTAACAATTAGTATGAAAAACGTCAGTCAGCATTTGAATTAATGATAAATTGTATTTTCTGACAAGGTCATTGTATCGACCATAGAACTAACGAAATGATGACTTTAAACGAGACTGTTGATATTCTTGTTTCATCAACTTCTTTGTCAATAACTTACCTCGTTTTAGAAATTTTTCATACGTAGAGCATGCTCTTGCGTATCGAATCAACTGAGAGATACACACCCCATATGCAGGTGATAAGGGTATATTACCGCACAAGTAAGGGAAGCTGACGATTGGAAAGTTGAAGTCATCACGTTTATCATAAAGCTTTGTTGTTAGATTACCTTTAACGTCTTTTACTAGTAAAATATCCAAATATGAAAGATATGTCAGACACTGTGGTATCTTTCATTTCAAGCTCACTGAGATATATCGTGCCGACATATGAATGGAAATAACTATTGTTAATTGATAATACATCGTAAATAATATGTACCTTGACTCATATTCAGCAGTTTGTCGTCTGCTCCTTTAGACCGACATTGTATACAGAGTCTGGACAAGATACCGGTATAATATAGGAAAAAAATACATAATATGATTGAGGAATGAATATGACAAAATAAATGATGATATTGTTCATTCCGTCGTTTTCATTTCTCCTATGATCCATTTTATGGTTAAACAAGATGTGTTTGTGAAACACTGATGCCCCCGAATGGCAACTTATAGCGAAGGTTAAACTTTCTCAAATGCAAATCAAATAGGTTGGTACCCAAAGTAAGGTCTTGTCCTGAGGAATATACCTGTGAAATATGAAAGTCCTAGCAGCAACTATTGAAAAGATATGGAAAAGGTTAAAATTTTTCAAAAGTAAGTCAAACATCAAGGTCAAGGTCAAAATTAATGGTGCCCAAGGAAAGGCCTTCTCACAAGAAATACACACGTGAAATATGAAAGCCCTAGCATCAACCATTCAAAAGATATGGCCAAGGTTGAAGTTTTTCAAAAGTAAGTCAAACTCCAAGGTAAAGGTTAAAGGGTCAAAGTAGTTGGTATCCAAAGGAAAGTCTTGTCACAAGGATTACATATGTGAAGTATGAAAGCTCTTGCACCAACTGCTCAAAAGTAATGGCCAAGGTTAAAGTTTTCAAAAAGTAGGTCAAACTCCAAGGTCAATGGGCTAAAATTATTGGTATCTTAAGGAAGGTCTTGTCACAAGTAATGCATATGTGAAGAATGAAAGCCCTATCAACAACTGTTCAAAAGTTATGGCCAAGGTTAAAGTTTTCCAAAAGTAGGTCAAACTCCAAGGTCGAGGTCAAACGGTCAGAGTTGTTGGTATCCAAAGGAAGGTCTTGTCACAAGGATTACACTTGTGAAGAATGAAAGCCCTAGCACCAATTATTCAAAAGTTATGGCCAAGGTTAAAGTTGGGTAAAATTTTGTAAAACTGGATCAAGCTCCAAGGTCGAGGTCAAAATGTCAAATATGATGGTACCCAAAGAAAGGAATACACATGTGAAATATGAAAGCTTCAACCAATCATTTGTTTTGAGCAATGTTAAAGTTTTTGCGGACAAACAGATAGACAGACAGCTAGACGGACAGATGGACGGACAGGGCAAAAACTATATAACTATATATATAACTACATAAAAAAGTCATTCAAAGAAGCCGAATGGAAAGTGGTAAAATTCAAAAATTCCAAATTTATTGGATATACTTAACTGCATTGGTGATAAAAAATTATTTTGGTATTATGTATTAACTATATAAAGGAAACGAGTATAACCGACATGAATCCAACACACAGCTTACATTTATCTGTTTTGAATGATTATGATTTAAAATGTTCGGCACATAATCAATTACCTACAAACCTCTAAACGTTGGAAGTGTATAGAATTCAATGATATCATTTCATCTGTTTTAACGCTAATTATAATCCCGTGAGAGATATCATTGATGGTTCTGTTAGAGATTTTTTTTCAAGGTGATCAGGTTTCAAAAACCTTAAACATGACATTCAAAAGATAGATAGGTTTCATTTCCCCTATTAAAATGAATAACATTATATTTGGACGTTTGTCAGACAGAAATTTAAGTAAAATTGATTCCATGTGTAATTGAAAATATGAAATTCTATCGTTCTATGAATAGGTCAAAGGTGAGATAAACATAATGTATTTCTACGTATAGTAATGCAGTAGACATGTAAAAAGAGCACACTTTTGTGGAACCAAATGCTTTGCTTGCAACAGAATGCCATCAGTGCTGAAATTGGAAGATTTTTATATCTTTCGAATGCTAGCCTAATCAACCAACTTATAAATTTCATGAAATCAGAGTCCAGTTTTCAGCTTCTGTGAGATTTGGCTTGGACAAAACAGTTCTCTCTGATGATGGCCTTGACCTCGTTTACATATATTGAGATTTATCATTTATTTATATGTCCCAAATCATCTCAAAAGTCCAAGGTAATCAGATAAAAGTTTAGTCCTGGTAAAGGCTTGTATTCAGTATAACATGAGCCTATACCTGACAGGCCTCTTGTGAATACCTGGTATGTCCTGAATGCGACCAAAGGTTACCGTCTTTGGACAAGCTCAAGCTCCTGGGAATAGATTTCAGAAAATTTTGTGTTTTGCAAAAAAAAAAAAAATTGCATAAAGAAAAAGAAGCCCAGTTATCAACAACACAAGGTCACATGAATTTGAGACAATGTCTTTAGGCCAAGTCGATATTACTTGAAAAAAAAGATTGAAATTCAAGTTACCTTGATCTGGGTGTCAGAATCGAAGATTGAGAATTTTGGTGGTATTTATGAACGTCAGAATAATCTGGACAATGAATCAATAAATACATAACATGCATTTTATAATTGTTTCTCTCGACCTGGATGAACGTGGAGGCTTGTTTACAAACAAAAAAACTTCTAGATACTAAGAAATTCAACTTTTCCTTATTTCAGCCGTTACTTATTAATTAAATATACGTACGATCAAAGAAAAGTTTAAGTACAATCTTCACAGCTTTATTATAAGATGACTTTATACTATTTAATCAGTAGATGACAGAGAGAGCAAAACTCAAGTACATTACATCAGTAGATAGACGTCCATAGACATGAATGATAAAAATGTGCTGTTTGATTTTTATCAAAGAAACTTTATTGTTATGGTAAATAACCAGCTAATGCACCTGTCTTAAGTGGCTTAAAGCTCAATATTGTCTCGGCACGATTTTCGAATGAATAAGAAAGATGAGAAATTTAGAACGGTGTGGGAGACCATCAGTTTAAAGTACACAGCTACCCGTTGGTAAACAAACTTGGACATCCTGTTGGTCTAATATCTAGCATGCTGTGGGTAGATATATTGACACTTTTGTCAAGATGACCGACGCGCAAATAAATTACTTCGATTGTTTATCTTAATTTCATTGTTCAAATGCATCTGTCAATCATTGTTCCACGGCGGAGAGTAATTTATACTCTTAACTAATTGAAATTTTAAAATTGCAAATAGTCAGGAGGTCAAGGTATATAATATACATATATATTAGCATCAAATTTCCCACAGTTAAATGTAAATTGATTTCAGTGTCAACGCTCTGCGATGTTGTAAAGTACTAGTATTTTTTTTTCCAAAAAAATGCAAACTTGGGTAGAATACTTTGTGAAATCTATGCTGTAATGAAATTGAAAACATAAACACGCCTCGAAATTAATGATGGTAATATTCGATCTTCTATATATTAGGAGTGAAACGGTTCACCGCGGTATCGATGCACCGCGGTATTTTTTCTCGGTTTGATACACGGTGCAAAATCTCTAATTTTCGGTTCGGTTCATTTTTCGGTCGGGATCGTTATTCAGTCGGGTTTGGCATAAGGTATAACACGTTACTCAGAATAAATAAGTATAGAAAACGTAAATTTTTGATGACTGATTGCTTGTAAAATAATTTTTGACAGTCAAATAATTTTAATCAATTTTTTCTAGTCAATTTGCAAATAAAATTCGTAAAATATGTGACTAGATTTAGAAAAAGAAAGCATAAAACAACGTAGAATTTGTTTCCTTCTATCAAAATGTATCGTATCGAAAATAACCGAACCGAGACAAAATTATACAATACGTATCGAACCGTAAAGGAGGTGTATCGTTTCACCCCTACTATATATCCTATAACAAGTTAGTTTTACTACCCACTACTGTTTGATTTAAAGACACGTACTATCTGATATGTTTATCTTGATATTCTTCTAGTTACACGTAAATATAACGAAGGGTGAGACTTTTTAAATTCTTACAGACTGGAGTTATTTAAACAATAAAATGCTTTCTTTGGTTGTTAGTTCGGGAATTAATGTCGCAGCTGTAGCAGAAAAAATACATAACCCGCGTAAGCGGGTTATGTGAATTTTTTCTGCAATTGCTGCGACGTTAATTCCCGTACTAACAAAGAAATACATTAATTGTTTATATTTATATTTTTCTAAAGAAAATTAAAAAGTAAATTAAATATGTTAAATATTGTATTATAGATGTGTATGTCATTGTATGCATAATTGATGGAACAGCCATTGCTTAAGAAATCTATGCTGGTGACTTGCTTAGTGTTGTTTATTGAGTGATTAACGGCAATGGTTTTTATATGAAAAAAAGGAAATAATATTCAGTGGATGTAAATATTAAGCAATTGGTTGCAGTTTTATTCAGCAACTAAGGCTTGATGATGGCAAAATAGACATGAACTAAACGTTTGCAATTGCAAGCAAGATCTAAGAATTATCGTTTACTAGCAGATAATGAGATAAACTTATATTTTAAAATATCTCGTAATGCTGTATACGCATCCTTTAAAAATTGGCACAGCATTCTTGTCTAAGCTTGTATACAGTTTGTTACCGTAAGTTAAAGTCAAGTCTGAGGGGATATATTTAAAATTTAATAAAAATTACGATTACGGTTATCTTTTGGATTGTACCAAATTTCCTGATTTGCAAACAGAGAAAGTGGAGGGGGCTTTCTCCTTTGTGTACAGCTACGGCAGGTTAGAGTGCTCGAGATTTGGTCGTATTTATCCTTGGTTCTACGTGAATGTTAGTATCCAAATAAAACGTAATAAAATCCATCTAAGCATTTATTAGTTACATATCCTGGAATATGGATGTTTAAAACTGCTTAATTTCATGGTAAACTTGCCAATTAACTCCATAGATACCAAAATTTTTATATAACTGGACAAAAAAAATTAGACGATGCACAATGAAAAAAATCCAATATCCATTTAATTTTGGAAGGAGGTAAAGAATTAGTGTCTCAATCTTCATTTTCATGCCGAAGACTTCATACCCTTTCCTTTACAAAACTGGGTTCTATTTAAGAGTATCTGTCAACAAATCTTACTTCATAGTCAACATATCACATAATTGATTAAGAAAGCATGAAACTCAAAACAGCTTTGAATTAACTTCAATATTTGATGTTTGTATATCCTCGGCTTTACATAATCCCTCTTGGTAAGATGAAATCTTGAAGAATATCGTCGATCGTGAAAGGGACCCATCTCTTCAGATGGTCGACCTGTGTAAACTCTCGTCTTTTAATACGTACGGTGCCATTTTGAGACAGTTCTCAGTCAATATTTGCCAATCATAGGATTAATATTTGAGAATGTTCAGCAAAATGCTCTTATGATGTTTTCTCTGCAAGTTAACTTGTTAAATTGAGTAATCCTCTTTACGAACATTGAGAAAAGATACTCTTTTTACCTTCCCACTTAGATTTAATGTCATTTATCTTCGTGCATGAGAAACATTACAAAATAGAAGTTCGTTTTCACAGAAGAATTTTATGTATTGCAATTTATCTAATTGAAGTTAGAATATATACGGTAATCATTTACAGAGCGGTATTACGATAAAGATAAGAATTTCTTATTCACTGTAATTTCATTTTTTCCAGCGCTATTAATGAGGCTTCCAATAACACATATAGTATACTGTAACTAAACAAAGTAAAACATATTACACAAAGACCTATGTATATTTTTTGATTTGATAAACTAGAACTTTTAGTTTACGGAGCCAGTTTATGCAAATGCTTAACCATGGTTAGCTCATGTAAACTTATGACTTTTATACGATTTATACAACCAATATAAATGTAAACCAATTGTAAATGAAAAACTAGGCTTTTTGATATCATCGACAACTGCTTCTTCAATAAAATGGAACTCGGAAATTTTAATATACTTGTGATTGGTCATCAACAAAATAACTTTGTTAAAAATCCCTCTGATTCTACACACAAGTACTCTAAAAGGAGATGGGCGAACATAGCGTGCAGAAAGCCTATAGCTTCAGAAATATAAAAATCATGTTCAGTTTGTGAATTTAATATTTAGAGTAAAGTTCTCATTATTGAAATTTATGAAATTGTGATAAACAAAACTTTTCTGAGGAAAATTTTCTCGGAAAAATTTATTCTTTTATTAAAAAATTAATGTGGTATTCGTGGGGTTCGAACACTACACAAGTCCTGACGAACAGTGGCATTTAAATCATGGACTTCAAGTATTTCTCGAAAAAATGCAAATGTTATGTCATAAAAGTATATTTTTAAGGTATAGTGTGAGTCATTGCTCCATATTTTTGGTAACCAAAAAATGTATATTTTTATGCAAACTTTGAGAATTAACTTTCAAAAAGGTGGAGCGAAGACCCACTCATATCGAAAAATAGTGTTATAGTATGCGAAAATGACTCTTTTTGCCTGCTTTAGTGTGTGTCTTATATTTCACAGGCAAATAATGTCAATCTTTGAGGGATTTTTGCAAATTGTAGAGATTTTACATAAAGTATATTTTAATGTTAGACGAAATATCAAGGAAAATTTTGATATAATTGAAATTTAATTTTTCATCTTCATGTTTGTCACACTATAGGCTTATCGCTTGTCATGTTCACCCATCTCTTTAATAGTAAAAGGATGCCGGAGTTCATTATTGACAACATTTATGTAATCTTATGAGACCAGGTCTTCAAACAAACTGTTGGAAATCCGTGGGCACTAATTGTGTTCCTTTATTAGCCGACCTGTTTTTATATTCTTATGAAGCAGAATTTATTCAACAACTTCTACACGAGAAGATAAAGAAGAAATCCTTCGATTCGACATTCAGATACATCGGTGATGTTTTATCCATTCACAATATTTACTTCCATTCATATGTCTACCCCGTATATCCCAGTGAACTCGAAACTAAAGACACCTCAGGGTCTGCAACATCTGTTTTATATTTGAATGTTTAATGACCATAGACGGTAAGGACCAACTAACAACTAAACTGTATGGCAAACGAGAAAATTTTAGCTTTTCCATTGCCACTTTCCTTATGTAGTAATGTTCCGCTATCACCTGCGTATGGTGTTTATGTTTTCCAACTTATACGATACTCAAAAGCATGCTTTCTCAAACCGAGACAGGCTACTGACAGAAAAATTGATGTAAAAGGGATTTCAACAACCTCGTTTAAAGTCAACATTTCGTCAATTCTTTAGCCATTCTAACGAACTCGTTACCAAATATAACCTATCATTGGGTCATGATTTGACTGACATATTTCATACCAATTGTTAGGCCTTTGTTTTTATACTGAAATTGACTACGGAATGATCCGTCTACCTGATCCAGTACATAGGGCTCACGGAGGGTGTGAACAGTCGACAGGGGATGCTTACTCCTCCTAGGCACCTGATCCAATCGCTGGAATTTCCAAGGGTGGGTATTTTATGCGCTGTTCACATATTTGTTTTTATACCCCACCGTTGAAAAACGGGGGGTATAAAGTGATGGGGGTGTCCGTCCGTCTGTCTGTACGTCCGTCCGTTATGCTTTGGGGTACACATCTCTTACCTGCAACTCCTCTTATACTATGGAGTAAAATGAGAATTTCACTGAATCTTTGTTATATAGTGCATTGTGTACCTCCTTATTTTATTTTTTGATCAGACACATATTTCGGGTTTCCAATAGTAAAAACATAGACACTGCCATTCTTTCTGTAATATTGAGGGGTACCCATCTCTTATCCGCAACTCCTCCTACACACTGAATAAAATTGAATGATACTTTCACAGAATCTTTGTTACATAGTGCCATTGTGCACTCCTATTTTATTTTTTGACCTGACACTTATTTTGGGGTCTCCCATAACAAAACTTGGACTTTACCTTTATAAATATATGGGAGGCGGGGGTATCATTCTGTGAGCTCAGTGCTCGCAGTGCCTCTAGTTTTGTTGTGTTCTTTTTGTTGTTTTTTATGGGGGGTTTTTCCTGATCGACCATTGTTCATTTGCTTCACCTTTTTCATTTTGTGAATGCAGCCTGCCATATACATTACTTTTCATTGTATTTTGCATCTAGCGATTGTACTTGGAGACATCAAATCGTGATTTACGATCTTTTCAATATTAATTCAGAGAACTAATGATAACACTGATACATCCTTTGAAAACGCAATCAAACATTTCCCGCTTGGGAAGAATGATAAATTATCCTGAAATGGTTGATTCTAATTATGAGCGAGAAATAAAACTGCTCAGTATTCTTCATATTTAACAGAGGAGTATTGCAAAAGATATTACGTGTTAAAGGGTCCCGAAATCATTCTGATTGGTGTCAGATCTTATGCAATAAACGACAGGAAGTCGTTCTCAATTTATGTTTTCCCGAAAGACGATCCACAGATCTTATTCTCGCGTGAGTTTTTGCGAAACAAAATCAAGAATATATCTCTAATTTTCCCCCTCGCTACTACTGTCTGCATGTCAAATCTCTATTGTGAAAAAAATTCAATAAATGAATGATACCACCGATCAGAAATTGGCTATTATGTTGATTTTCAAAGGATGCATCACGAAATGGCCAACAGAGTCTCATTTAGTTATTATCTTAACTTGCATGGACAGTATGTTTACGCCTACAATGTCTGTCTTGTAATGCATTTAAGCAGAGGTAACCCATTATATTTTTTTTCAGCATTTTTGATTAAATATTCTATGCTGCTTTTATTGTAAAGAAACACTAGTACTTAACAGTATTTGATTATCAAACAAACACAGAATATTAAAATGTATTTGAAATTTTATTTGCTTTGGTTATCGGGTATAATTCAGTAGAACAATTGAAGTATTATGTTTTAGGTAATGTATAAATACCGTAAGCTAATAGCATCGATGTGAAAAAAAATCATTATTTTCTTTGAATATTCTCTACAACAATGAAGATAGTGACTGCGACATTTCTAGTAGGATTCAAGTATATGTTGATCAACAAGAAACACAAGTATATAACCAATATTTAGAAGTTAAGTAACACGCCTTTTTTCCATTTGTTTCACCATATGAGAAGGTTACATAATTACACCAGTGATACAGGAGTTCCGCAAAATAATGAATTATGAAATATAAAGAGTTAAAGAGCTGAAATTAAAGGTGACCGTTCTTACCAACATGGATTTGTATTTAAGATAAGACTTTATATCAAGCTGTCCTCCATCTTCATAATGTCAAGGTTTTGTGAAATCAATGACAGAAATCGCTATTTAAAAGTTGGGCTTGTGATTACACAATCATGACGTAATTGTATTTTAAACCAACCAATGAGAATATATCTTTCAAATCCGTCGTTTTCAAGTTGTTCAAAGCCATAGCACATATTTTGTGATTGTACGGAGAAGGCTTCCAAAAATTATTCTCCGATATTTTATTTGAGGTAACTAGTCACAAATCCTACAATATTGGCATCCTCCATTTTAAAGGCAAGTCATATTTGTTTACAAAACTTACATACTACACTGTAATTAAAAAGGTTGTTTCTGGTTGGTTCCCAGTCCTAGACCGGGAACAATTGAAATGGCAGCTTTCTAGCCCAACTTTTAAAAAGCAACTTTTGTCAAGGGTTTATGGAGAGGAAAGATATCACAAAACCTGGACATTGTGAAGATGGATGTCCTCGTGGCATTCAGGAAACTAAACATGCACAGAATAGAAATTATTAGGTCAACATTACAGGGGAGGTCAAGGGCAGTATTATTTTCTCACTAAAAATATCTATATGCAAAAAATACAGTTTTCACCAGTTATGGAGCCGGTATCATCGGAAGGTTGTCAGGAACAGTACAGAATCCCGACACGGTTGTAATGCTTTTATCAAAGCTATACCGGGTGTTCATTTTATGTATAAAGGAATGTTACAATGGGCTAATGCAAATTCATGTCGTAGATAATGTCAATGTCACAAACCTCTTGTACAACGATTAACCATGTAAATATGTTAACTTTGTAACAACGAAAAAAAGGTGATGAATATCACTACATTTTAGAGTATATTGGCTTTTTCAGAAATAAGGAAAAATTTTAGATATTAGATACTGCAGAAGACCAAATGTTGTAAAGTTTTTCGAACTCATGTCAAATTCATTGTTAATATCAGATATTACTTTCTGATAAGTATCGCTTTAGCCAGAAGATACTACAGTAGCAACTGATAGGAAAGCAATTATTATTCTAAAATTGCTTACACCACTAATTCACAGTAATACTTTCTTAATCACGAGAAAGGTTTAAAAGAAATTATGGAAATCATTCCTTGGATCATTTAAATGATCCTTTTAAACTCGTTGTATTTATTTTTGTCACAAATTGATAGGTCCTTGACACTCAAAAAAAGAAAAAAAATGAACATTAGTCTTTATATTTTGGTACAGGGTTCCCACGCTGTTCAATTATACATTAGAAAGCATTATTTAGAGCAAGATTTTCATATCACCGAATGTATATATCTGTCAAACAGTCCTGACAAGCATGTGAGATTACAGTATGGTCGAACAATCAAGCCCTTAAAAGCTTGGTCCTCCGTTCAGGGTATCCACTGTTCTCCTTAATATTGGCTCTTTGTTAAATCTTGATTATCCCTAACCATATCATCTCCCACCGGCCCACTATAGAATGGAGGTTTATGTTGTGTAAGACAATTATAAACGTCCAGACTGAATCAGTTGACAATTCAGTGGTTTGTGTAAATATTTACCAAAGATGTCATTAAACAGGATCCTAATGGGTCTATAGAGCGTGCTGGAGGATCCTGTGCACTATTTGTCAGAGTAATTTATCTTTACAACTCTCATACGACCACCCCGAGTCCGTAACTGGTAAACCAAGATAGGACTAAACTGCATGGGTATTCCAAGATCTGAAGGATCGCACAAAGCGAAACATAGGTTTCTTATTTCATTATATTTGCTTGTAAGTGTTTTAATGCTCTTTTGAAAATGACCCAATTTCAGTACTGCTTCTGAGAAATGTTTTAATCATGTTAAACTTTGTATCAGCTATTTTGAAGTGTATTGTGTTATCATCTAAAATTAGCATAAGATAACCCTTAAGCTGCCAGCTTTCCGATTTTCTTCAACAATATTTATTGTAACAAGAAGATTCTTTTTCTTCCTTTTTTTCTGTTAGCAACAATTGTAAAAGATAGACAATATAATTACATGTATTTAATCGGATAGCATTTCTATTTAGTAAATTCAAATGTAAACAAAATAACAGGGGACCTGGTAAATTTTAAGCACCAACCATAACATGTTTATACGATAATTTTGTACAGTGGTTAGAGGGGGGAATTTTAGCGTCCCTGCCTACTGTAAATGCTCGTCCAATCGTTTAGGACTTTAAGCCTCCCGCTCTAAGGAACTAAGGATCAATAATTACCACAGAATACATGAGTATAAGCAGTGACTGTCAGTCAAAGAGAGGTATATTATTGGAGTTATCAGCGCGCATTCCGTTATCAAACAAAAATACCGAAGTGTGAATGGGGATCAACGTGTTAGATTGCAACCTTTTTATATCGATACACGGTTAACCTAGGTGTGAGGAAACAGATATACAGCATTCACAATGGGTTAAATTAGTGGTATGCTGATAGCTTTATAGGGGGACGTCCAGGTGTTAAATATCTCTGTTCCATGCCATTTCATTTCTTAATTATGAATAGTGTTGGTTTTAAATGATATGAGATGGAACGTTTACAATTTGCAAGGAGTCATATAACCATACCATCGGCGATGATTGTTTTTTGCTGGTGTTTCCAGAATACACTTTTTTGCAAAGTTCCAGTCATGGATTTTATCATTTAATTCAAGTGTGAACACACATGATTTTTCAATACTGGACCAGAATATGAGTGGATATGTTGGGTGTCATGGCATCAAAAACCATCAGAAAAATTCGAAGAAAATCGTGGTGCACGTTCATTTCTGGTCTGTGCTCACTAGTTCTACTGTGTCTCTTTAGTTTCAATAATCAGCATTTGTTTCGTGAAACTTGGGATTCAAAAAAAAATCCATCCTCTAAATTCTACTCAAGGCCTCTAGAAATGGGATACCATTACAGAAACTTACAAAATGTTATTCATTATGGTAATGTTAGTCAAATCCAGTCTGGAGTAATCAGCGAAGGAACGTTATTCAAAGAACAGCTTAAACACGACGATCCAAGGCGGAGCAAAACATTGACTGAAGAAGCAAAAGTCTCGGGAAAAACAGACAAACTATATTCAATGGACATGGAAAAGGAGAGAAAACGTCGCCTACCACAAGCTATAATTATAGGAGTGAAAAAGGGCGGGACCCGTGCCTTGTTGGAATTTCTACGTGTCCACCCAGACGTCCAGGCTACTGGTCCAGAGCCACACTTCTTTGATAAACACTATCACAAAGGGCTTGAGTGGTACAGGTACGAACTGTTTGCATTTGTTATATCACTTCCTACCGAGCAATGTGCTCCCTCCATTTTCAAACGTTAGTTAAAACGATTTTTTAATATCTGTTGAAAGTTAAGCTATAAACTTCGCTTAAAGTCTTTACGTTTTATTGAAGTTTTTAGTCCATAATCCCAAGAATAAATAAAGTTCCTTTGACCAGAAGCGAAATTGCTCTTTTCACAGCTATTTGAAATTACGTTAGTATAGAAACCGGAGTTAGAACCATTTAACACACACACACATAAGGACAATAAATTGATTCTTGGCAAGACCCCATTTCAAGTTCAAATTATTTTATAAGAAAAAAAATCAGTGAGTTGATAGTGAGAAAGCAATTTATTACTTACTTAACCATACTTACTATTGATTCCTTGCAAGGTTATAGAGACAAATTTTATAACAGTCACTGTTTTTTGCCCACCATTAGGCTACCCTATTTAGTTGCATGAAGGTCAATCATCACAGATCAGCAGACATGCCAACTCTTTTTGTTGAACAATGAAGTTTAAATGAAGTCATTTGGATGAATGAATTTGAAAGCAAAAGGGAAGAGAAATGCGTATTAACATAAAATTGATAAACGCCAGACTGGTTCAATTACAAGTTCTTATACGATACCCATGAATATTATTCTCAATCCTCGATGTCAATTTTTTCTCGTTTCTTGGTCATATGGTCTTTTTTTCCTGTAAAAGCCACTCTACTACCCAGAAATTGAAATGTTCTCTAAAAAGAACAAAACAAAACTGACACAATCAGAGAGGGCCCCGTTTAAGGGCTTTCATAGGAGGAGACAACTGTGCTTGATACAGTAATGTTTATAGAATAAAACAGCACATGAGGAAGGTGACGTGGAAAAATTACTCCTATATGTGTAACAATTTCTGATTTATATTTAAAGAATGGACATACTTTCATACAGAGAGACGAAACAATGTGACTAGAAAACATTAATAGATTTTCTCTTTTAATCAAATCCCGATGAAATTGTTACCATGAAAAGTGAACTTTCGTGTCTTAATATACATACTAACAGACAGATAGACAAAGCAATATGATTTTTTTGAATTTTAAAGATGATTTCTTTGAACGTAGAAGTATTTTTGTACAAAATTTGAAAACGTTATAGTTATCAGCTCACAACCACAAAAGTATTGACAGAGAGACAGACCCTGAGGTCAATCCTGTATATAATTTGGAAATGTTATTTTGAAAACTGTTTTTTGTTAGTTATACAAGGAAAGATAAACACACAGATAGACAGAAAAAGCGACATGACTCAAAATTTATAGGTGTCTTTCCATTCTGTAATAATTTTGAAAAACGGTCACGGCAAAATCACGACTCTAAGCAGACGGACATGTAGACAATATGATACCTGAAAATTGAGAAGCACAATTTTTCAGTTCCTCGGAATGACAAGTCGTGAGTTTTTACGGCTATTTTTGATAAGTTTTTTTCCACAATCGCAATTTTCCTCCTTTTTATAAAAATTCTTATGATTTTTTTCCATTTCATTCAACAAATATTGGAACATACTAAATATGTTTACTAACTTTCCTAGTGTCTGCTGTGGTACATCTATTAATGAAGAATAAGAGAGTATGAAAATCCCTTACCTCTATAGAACTTTCCGATACGAGAATTTAGATGGCCATTAAATAAAGATCTTCTTCCATGATTACGTTTTGTTTAATAACAGCATATTGTCACCATCTTCTCATTTTCCTCCATCGGAAATGATTTATCTGTCTCTTGTAATTACTTTGTCTGAAATGAAAGGTTTATATATCCATAGAAAAACTGATAATACCATAGAGGTTTTGTTTTAAATGCACAAATAAAGTATAATTGTCAGAATCAATCATATCGTCTGCTAAGAAGTAGTGTTTTTCAAATAACAATACTACGTGAGGATTATACTTAATTATATATTGCTTAAATCTTGAAAAAAAAAATCCGTTTTAGTTAGTGACCACAGAAATAACAAAAATAAAAAAAATCCTTTATAAGAATATAAAAAAATAGCAAAGTCACTCATTGATTCGAGAAACATTGAAATTTCCTTGAAAAAGTACGTCTATCTTGTTATAATGCAGTCTACTGCATGTTTTCCAATCAATTTTTTTTTACACGATTGGTATTGGTATCACAGGAAATAAAGGCATAATAGGACTGCAACCCACTTTTCAGTTACCTTTTCTCTGCACGTTTTAGAACACAGTGCTCCAACATATTTGGTTTCTTATTTTCTCCACTTTTTGTTGCTTGCAGTTCCTCTTAGTCACCTCTTTCCTCTCGACGTCGTCTTTTTAGCTCACCTGAGCAGAAACTCTAGAGGTCTTTTCTGAACGAAAAGTTCCAAGTGTCGTCTGTCGTGTGCAGTGTGTTGTCTATAAACTTCAATTAAGATTTCCTGAACATTTATTTGAAAGTTTCCTCACATAATGTATATTTAGTTTGTTCAAATCTTGACCCATGGTGAAAGAGTGTGGCCAAAACATGAGATCGAAGTTTTACATGGGAACATATAAAAAAAAAATTCTGAGGAATAAGGCCACGATTACTCATATTAAAGTGCAAGCATTCTCAGAAAGTGCAGAATCAAATTTCAAATCATGGCCCCCGGGGCTAGGGTAAGGTCACAATAAGGGATTAAGGTTTTACTAAGGAATACACAGTATATAGGGGAAAAAAATCTTTAAAATCTTCTCAAGAAAGCAGAACCATGTAAGTAAGATTTTAAAGATTTTTCTCCAATACATGTATATTTCTGTGTAAAACTTCAGTCCCTTATTGTGGGCCCACCCTAGCTCCAGTGTTTATGATTTGAAAAATAGGTCCCGCACTACCTGAGGATTCTTGCATATTTATATTCTTCTCAAGAATAGCAGAGCCATGTATAGTGACATTAACATGTAAGCATCCATAGGAAATGCATAATATTTTTTTTTCAAATCACGGCTCCTGGGGCTAGGGTGGGGACACAATGAGCGATTGTAGTTAACATAGGTATATATATTGGGAAAAAATCATTAAAAGGCTCCTGAAGAACAGCATGGTTCTAATTAATCATGATATGAAGCTCAGATCGAGGGATTATCCCCCCTCCCAAGGAGGCATTATAATAAGTGTGCTTTGGAATATAAGGAAAATCTTTTAAAAACTTTTTTCTCAAGAACTACTGGGATATGATTATTAATTATATAAATATACAAGCATCCTATAAGGTAGAGTGCAGATTTAAGTTTGTTCAAATATTGGCTCCAGCGGTTAGGATCGGACCACAAAACGGGATCAAGAAGTTTTATTGGAATATAGAGGGGGGTCTTTAATTTATAACTTTTTTTTTCAAGATAAGTAGGACCAATGTGATTCAGGTGAACGTTATTGCTCATGAGACTCTTCTTCAGTATTTTGTTAAAAATAGAAGTGAACTGATAAATTATATTAAAGCAAGATAAATTATATTAACCAAGAGTCGTCCTCACACGGCAAGTTTCGTTGATTAGGATGCAGTCTAGATTTGGTGTTATGTTTGTAGGCAGCTGTCGAGAAATTATATGTATAAGTGTATAATTACTCACATCTGAAATTCTCCAGGCCTAAAGATTTTTTTCTGGGAAAAAATATTTAGTGCGTATGTGTGTGGGTGATGGTATGGGTGTGTGTTTTGCTGTTGCGGGTCAGCTGTTTGGTTTGGTCTTGTCTTTTTATGTGCTGCAACTTTGGAAATTTAAACTCAATGGGATTTTCATGACTTGTTTTAATCGAAATTTCTCAGCAGTAAATCATTAGATTATTGATGAAGTCTTCCATAATCATCACATTGTAATTTTTATTTTATTTCTTTTATATAGCTGATACTAAATCATCCGAATAAATGGTGCACATAGCTTCCGTGCTTTTTTTTCTCTCATAAATAATAGTATCAAATGGGAACAATCAATACCTGTATGACACTTTTTAAGAGTTTTTCATCCAACACAGTTGTTTGTTTGATGTAGATTACAAATTCTTACTTAAAAGCAATCTTTACAACTGCTTCAAATACATTTCTGTTTTTCATTCTGTAGGATTAAGAACACCACTAAATATATATACAACTAGTATTAATTGTAACGGGGACCGTTACAGATGTTCCCCAAACGCTCCCCAACTTCCTTTTGGTGTCTTATTCCCTGTAAGCTTCATTAAATAAGGCAATCAAGTATATTGGTTTTTTTTTACGCATTACACACGCGCGCACAGGCATGCATGTACAAAATGACCATGTCAACTTGTCTACACTTTTAATACATCTTTATATTCAAATTTCATTAAAAGAAAAAAAAAATTCGGCTATATTAAGTATATCTGTCATTTTACGCATTGCATGAGCGCGCACGTGCATGCATGTCCACGATGACCGTGTCATCTCGTCAACACTATAAATATATCTACATATTTCGGGTATCAATTCATTTCATCAAAAAGTATAAAAGTTACAGCTATATCAAGTATATTGGTCATTTTAGCATTGCATGCGCGCGCACGTGCATGCCTATGCATGTTGACAATGTCGACTTGTCTACATTTATAATATGTCTATATATTCTGAGTATCAAAGCATAACATCAAAAAATGTAAAAGTTATGGCTATATCAAGTATATTGGTGATTTTACTCATTGCACGCACACGCACGTGCATGCAAATGCATGCATGTGCGCGCTGATCATGTCATCTCGTCTACACTTCTAATATATACTTATATTCTGAGTTTCAAAGCAATTCATCTAAAAATATACAAATTAAGTCTATATCATTCGTATAGGTTATTTCAATCATTGCGCATGCGCACACGTGCATGAATGTGCATTTTGACCATGTCGTCTTGTCTACACTATTAATATATCCTGATATCCTGAGTATCAAAGCATTTCATCAAAAGAGTTGAAAGTTATGGCTATATCAAGTATATTTGTCATTTTACTCATTGCACGCGCACGCGCGTGCACACACGTGCATGCATGTGTGCGCTGATCAAGTCTTCTTGTCTACACTTCTAATATATATTTATATTCTGAGTGTCAAAGCAATTGATCAAAAAATGTACAAGTTAAGTCTATATCAATTGTATTGGTTATTTTAATCAATGCGCATGCGCGCACGTGCATGCATGTGCATTCTGACCATGTCATCTTGTCTACACTATTAATATATTCTTATATTCTGAGTATCAAAGTATTTCATCAAAAGATATAAAAGTTATGGCAATATCAAGTATATTGGTCATTTTACTCATTGCACGCGCACGCACGTGCATGCACGTGCGTGCAAAATGACCTTCATTCCGCAAATCTACATTACATTCCTATTAACCCTAAAAAGGTTTCAACTCAATCGGATGTATAGTTTCGGAGATCACTCACGGACAAAAAAGTACCCAGGAAGAAAAATAATAATAATAATAATAACTAGTTATAATTGTAACGGGGACCGTTACAGATGTTCCCCAAACGCTCCCCAACACCCTTTTGGTGTCTTATTTCCTGTAAGCTTCATTAAATAAGCCAATGAAGTATATTGATAGTTTTTTGCATTTCACGCGCGCGCACGTGCATGCATGTGCAGGATGACCATGTCATCTCATCTATACTATTAATGCATCTTTATATTCTCAGTATTAAAACATTTCATCAAAAAATAAATAAGTTCCAGCTATATCAAGTATATTGGTCATCTTAGCATTGCACGCATGCGCACCTGCATGCATGTTCATAATGACCATGCCATTTTGTTTACACTTATAATATGTCGGTTTATTCTTAGTATCAAAGCTTTTCATAAAAAAATATAAAAGTTATGGCTACATTAAGTATATTGGTCATTTAACACATTGCACGCGCGCGCATGTGCATTCATGAGCATGAAGTCCACATCATCTTGTCTACACTTTTAATATATCTGTATATTCTTAATATCAAAGTTTTTCATAAAAAAAATATAAAAATTACGGCTATATTAAGTATATTGGTCATTTAACACATTGCACGCGCGCGCACGTGCATGCATGCATGCATGCATGTGCACGATGACCATGTCGTCTTGTCTACACTTTTAATATATATAAAAATTTTGAGTATCAAAGCATCTCATCAAAAAGTATAAAAGTTACAAATATATCAAGTATATTTGTCATTTTACGCGTTGCGCGTGCGCACACGTGCATGCATGTGCATGTTGACCATGTCATCTTGTTTACACTTTTAATATATCCTTATATTCTGAGTATCAAAGCATTTCATCAAAAAATATAAAAGTTACAGCTATATCAAGTATATTGGTCATTTTACGCATTGCACGCGCACGCACGTGCATGCACGTGCGCTCAAAATGACCTTGATTCCGCAAATCTACATAACATGCCTATTAACCCTAAAAAGGTTTCACCTCAATCGGATGAGTAGTTGACGAGATCACTCGCGGACAAAAAAGTACCCAGGAAGAAGAAGAAGAAGAAAAATAATAATAATAATAAGAAACAGAGTAAAAACAATATGTTCCCCAACTTCGTTTGGGGAACATAATAATAAGAAACAGAGTAAAAACAATATGTTCCCAAACTTCGTTTGGGGAACATAACAAAGACACTTGCAGGAGAAATGAATACTCAGTAAAACCCTTTGATTGTCTAGAAGGCTCTCGAAGCAATTACTCGTTTTAATAAAATGATACACGAATGGTCTTTGAAGACACACATGTTTCCATTAGCTCTAACCTTTTTCTGTGATCTCTCGAGAGGAAAATGCATTCGGTAGCATCCAGTGTTTAAATTAGGAAGGGTCTCGAGTAGAATGTGCTCTAATGATACGAAATGCAACACGTACAAGCTTTCATGAATTGATATCAATGTATCTGTAAGCCTCAGTGCTCTGAAATCTATAAATCAACAGAAAAGAAAAGCTTTTAATTCCCTAAAATCTCTTGGAAATTGCATAAAGTAGCGAAAAGTATGTTACTTGATTCTTAAACTTGTTTCTCCATTTTCAGAATGCTTATGCCAGAGACGATGCCAAACCAGCTCACAATAGAGAAAACCCCGAGTTACTTCGTTACGAAAGAGGTTCCGTCAAGGATTTTCAAAATGTCCAATTCAACCAAGCTCTTACTAGTGGTTAGAGACCCCGTGACCCGTGCCATTTCAGACTACACCCAAATTCTTAGCAAACATGGTGGAAAAATCAAGTCTTTTCAAAGCTCTGCTTTCTTGAATAACGACACGACTAAAATTAATACGTCATGGATTGTGATAAGAATTGGTTTATATGTCAAGCATCTAGAGAATTGGTTATCTGTGTTTCCCTCGGAACAGATTCATTTTGTTCACGGTGAAAATTTAGTGACGAATCCGGGGGAAGAAATGAAGAAAGTTCAAAATTTTTTAGGATTGAAACAATTTATAACAGAACAACATTTTTTAATTAACAAAAGCCGCGGATTTCCGTGTATCAAGAAGAAAATAACCAACAAAAGGGGCCACTGCTTGGACGAAACTAAAGGGCGTAAACACCCGAAACTGCCAGCAGATGTCATTTCCTCTCTCAAGCGTTTTTATCGTCCATATAATGAAAAATTTTACCAAGTCACAAATATAAATTTCAACTGGATATAGCAGTTAAATATCATTTCTTTATGATGCTGTTATTTCCACATTATTTCACAGACAACCACGTACCAATTCCAAGTGGAACACATAAAGTCGATATAAAGATATGCTTTTAAAGACAACATATTTGTCTTACTGGTTGGTTTCTTTTTTTTTTTAAAAGAAAATTTTCCTATATTGTGTTGTCGTTCAAAATAATCTTAATCAACTTAAAAGCTTCTTTCAACAGGTAGGATTTAAATGCTAGGAAAAAGAAACCATTTCATACAAGACATAGCGGTACATGATTTTAGGAATTGAATCCTTGCTAGTGTATTTGACAATGTAATGATATTTTAAATAAGAAAGCATAAATGATAATTATTACATAATTATATTCTGTTATTTTATTTACAGGCAATGGATGTAATTGAACGTGAAAAGAATGCGTGCTCTGGTCATTTAAGTGATCCATTTTTTTTGTATGCTTCAAGCCAACAGACACGGAAGTGCTGCCTTCGTCAAATTTAAACCGGAAATGTAATAAGTAAAGTAATAAGTGAAAATAGTGAGCCTGATGGTTGTTTTTAATTAGTGATGGATGTGTTTACGAGGCATTTGACTGGGGGAAAGAAAAGAAGATTTTTATAGAGTGACCTGACCAGCATTTCTGCATTGTAATGTGATATTTAGATTTTTTCTCACTTGCATTGTTACTTTATATCGTCGCAAGCCACGGTTTTGATCAGCTCTCTCTTCTACAAATCAAGTTTGTAGTAGCGGTAGCAGATCTAACCCGTTTCTATCATTGGTAAAATCTAGAGATGGTTTGTACTACTGTGCACAAATTTTCAGGGTACTGAAATGAGAATCACGTCGGCCAAGTTGTTTCTTCAAGGTATTCAGTTAAAATCAGCTTGGAAACAGATTGACGTTCTATAATAAGAGAGAGAGAGAGACTACATTTAGGTGCACACGATTTTTGTAGGTAATGTGGCACAGTGACCTATAACAATTGAAAAGATTAGATAAGTGATCTACTGTTATATGAGAATTAGGACACTAAGACACTGAATTATAAAAATCATTTCATATAAAATTATAAACTTAATTGCGTTCGAGACTGGATCTTAAAATTATGCTTTAAAATATATTAAGATATTGAAATGTGTACATTATCTGTTTTACTACGGCAATTAGTACAAAAAAGATTGAAATAAATAGTTGTTTTTAAAAAGCTTGTGGGTGATATTTTTGGAGCTTATATATATATATATATATATATATATATATATATATATATATATATATATATATATATATATATATTCGATTCTCATTTTTGTTTCTTCTTCCTTTTTTCTTTATTATTTTTTTCTAATATTGAATGAATGTTGCTTTTAACCCTTGTGTGATAACTATGTGAAAGCCATTGGAATATAGACCGTTTTTGAAGAGACACGCATAGTGCAAGTTTCGCAAAACTGCATAGAAACACACTATAAAAGCTTTGACATTAAAGTTCGAATTCTGCTGGCAGAGTTACGTGACATCAGCGTTAATATGCAGCCTTTAATCATAAACATTTGATCTAGGTATGCAAACAATTACATAATCCACATAAATTGGATGGTCACTTGAAGTGGGTTTTATGAGATGGAGTGATCGTTGATAACTCTTCATTTATTCTTTTGAAAAGACTTCTCTCCTTGAATTTTCCAACATTGGAAGTAAATATTATCAATATTTCATAAGTTGCTGGATTAATATTTGTAAAGATTTCTATAAGCCCTCTCATAACCCTCTCAGCAGGTTGCCCCTTAATGATAAAAGTAAATTACCTCAGATCGAAATGAGAATCCTATACTACCAATACATTTGTTGACATAAATGGCTTTCTCTTGTCAATAATAATCCTATGATTCTTATAGAAAAAGTTACCTGAATTTTGAGCTAGACAAAGGTACACTAGATTTTTAAAGAGTCGCCATGCATGTAACTACGCCAAAATAATCATATTTGAAATATGTATGCAGAAAATATTACTTATGCAAAAACTTGCCGAAAATGTTACTACCAAGCCGAGGCCTTCAAACTATTTTTTAAGTTATTTTCAGACTAACTGTAAATGTTGAAAGTTATCATTGCTCTAAATACTCTCTGCTCATTTTGCAAAATTAACAGTAAAGATATACAGTACAGTTCGGGGCAGAAAGATATGCATTGCCAAACCTACGCAGGATTTTAATTTCACTTTGCGAGGATGGTTTGTATTTTGTCAATTGCCAATGATTATTTCCTTATATAAGGATCAATGATACCCCCCCCCCCCCCAAGGACTTCATAATATCTTCTAAGTGAATCCTTCTTATCTATCTTCTATTGTTATTAACAAGACATAGATTGCCTTATAAAAGGAAATTAAATCAGTCATATGGTGAGGCATATGGTAGAGTGCCCTGGTGACGGAATTACGTTCATTGGACTTGGTGTACACGGATGACACGATCTATTTAGTGTTATATCGGTTCGATAAGTGGACTTTTAATTTTTGTTCACAGTACTAAAACACGATATATAAGTTCATTACAAAGTGTATCAAAAAAAGAAACAAATCCAAAAATAATTCAGAGAATAGCCCTGTGTGTTTTCCGCTTATGGTGACGGAGTTTGGTACTCGAGGATAATAGAATAACTTCTTTATTATATAGCTAATAAAAAGTATGAAAAAGTCTTTAAAAAATATAGAAGAAATACTAAAAGTCTAGAGAATTTTAGCGTTTAATATGTTAGCGTTCTATTGAACGCTAAGATTGTAAATACGAACATATGAGTATGCCCGAAACATTCCGAATACGAGCGTTCAGTATTGAGCGCCCCGTTGTAAACAAAAAAATGTCGTCTGTCAACCCACAGGAGTCGGCAGTTTTATCCATAAAACAACGTAAACAACAACAAGTGAGCTTCGCGAGCGTAGCAAGCGAAGCGACAGGAATGCAACGCGTTTTTGGCAAATTCTGCTCTGGTGCTTTATTAAATAAAACTAACAACAACACGCGGTATAATTCATGTCAGTCGATGTTTCTAACCTGATTTCTGGTCCGACTACCCTCTCAATTGCCGTACTAGACGCTTAAATCTAACGTTAACGACATCTCGAAAAGAATCAGTCGCCATGAGGGTCTGCGTGACGTCACGCCATTCGCTCCTGAAGCATTTCGAGTTGAATTTTATATGTAAATTATTTTAGGAATGACTCTAATTCTTGGCCAAATTACTCGAGTATAACCTGGTTTGGGTCAGTTTACGCTTTATAATCCGCGAAGCGGATTATAAAACAGCGTAAACTGACCCAAACCAGGTTATACTCGAATAATTTGGCCAAGAATTAGAGTCATTCCTTATAATTTAATTTTAAAATCATTAAATAACTATGGGTGTAAATTTTCCTTGCTTTTTCTGAGTTCAAATTTGCCGCTCAATAATACAACCATAGTAACGGAAGTAACGGAAGTGATGAGAAGCGAGGGGAGGTAAAAACTGATACACAAGCCTAGCAGCCTTGTTGTTTATTTACATGTGGTAAGATCGAATTATTGTTTGAAGTTAAAGGTACATCTATTAAATATGGAATTTTCCCTGAATCCCACGGACTGGAAATGAGAGGATATTGTTCCAGCTGGTTGTCAGGGGGGGGGGGGGGGGTGTCCCCATACCAAACCAGGTTATACAGAAATAATTTGTGTTCCTTTTTGGATATTAACCAATCAGAGGCTAGACTACAAACAAAATTAAATTATTTAAAAATATAATAACGTCTAATCTATTAAAATTTGCAATTTTGTTTAAAAAGTAAAATTATTGTTTAGTGGGAAAAAGCTTTTAAATGACAGAAAAGTCCAACACGACATTAAGAGTTATCTCCCGTTGTCGGCGTAACGCTCTTTTTTTCTCACTATAACCTTTGTAACTTACCTGTAAATATTTTCAACCTTTAAACGCTATCGGACAAATTTGATCTGTTCCTGTATTGCCATAGTATGGGGCAACATAAAAAACATATTCATACAGATTTCATTTGCAAGACATTGCCCCATGAAGTTGGTAATGGTAGAGAGGCATTCGGCAAACCTCGGCTGATTCCGTCACCTTCATCATTAGATGAGGTACGAATCGGCCGAGGTGTGCCGAGTGGGTAGAGAGGGAAAACAGTGTCTTACGCCGGTTGACCCCAGATTGACCCCGCAAAGGGAAATAACTTTTTTAAATGTGAAAGTCGTCTATTATCTCCCTTTATTTTTAAAAGGTGTTTTAAGTCAAATAAACTTTTACGTTCTTTTAAACATCAATAATCACTAACGTATTACTTTAAAAAAAATAACAGACGTAAAATTTCATAGATTATACGTTAAATAACTTTCTTTAAAAAATCAACTCGAAATGCTTCAGGAACGAATGGTGTGACGTCACCCAGACCCTCATGTCGACTGATTCTTTTCGAGATGTCGTTAACGTTAGATTTAAGCGTCTAGCACGGCAATTGAGAGGGTAATCGGACCAGAAATCAGGTTAGAAACATCGACTGACATGAATTATACCGCGTGTTGTTGTTAGTTTTATTAAATAAAGCGTCAGAGCAGAATTTGCCAAAAACGCGTTGCATTCCTGTCGCTTCGCTCGCTACGCTCGCGAAGTTCACTGGTTGTTGTGTACGTTGCTCTATGGATAAAACTGCCGACTCCTGTGGTCAACCTCTCAACGGCATTTATGAAAGGTAGAGGCAGCTAAGATGATGTGTTTATTTTCGCACAAAATTGAAATTATGAAATTATTAATTAATAATTTAGTACGTATTAATTAGCCTCAATAAAACCTCAATAAGCATCATTGGAATGATAATGCGATATTGAACACTATTACAGGACAATAATTAAATAAATGGGTGATGTTTTAGCTATAAAATAAAGGAGTTACTGAACTTATATTGGTGAATATATTCACCAATATATTAAGTTCACCTATTAGATTATCCCCGCGCTTTATAGTATCCGCGCTCTTCCCCGACAGTGACGTCATGACGTTGCCAAGGATGCTGACGTATAGCCTTTTCTGTTTTCGCAACCAGTTCATAGATACGTCGCGATTAGTAGAGAGCGGACGTGCCATAGTCAAGCAGTGAAAAAAGTCTGATTTATCAATGAAAAGAAAGATTTCATCTACGGATTTAGACGCAGTGGAGGTTTCAAGGGTACATGCCATCATATGTAATATTTCAAGGAATGATCATTAAAAATAGAAGAAATATTTCATCCAACAGTTTTTACAAGTCGTCGAGTTGGATTTTTCTTCTTCATGAATCCATTTTTTTTATATATCCATATATAGGCGGGGTGTTAGTATTAAATGTGGTTTAAAGTAACATTTATCTAATATTCTTGCATATAGGACTATACAAATTATTGTATGATTGATACATGTATCTTTTCAATTTTTTTTCGAGGAGGGGGTGGTTTGAGTTGATGATGGATTTGGTTTATAAGTAATAATAAATGAAAGCTAATATAATATATATATATATATATATAAGATCTAAAATAAATAAAATCCAGTACGTTTTTTTCTCGCATAATCACCAGTGTGAGATTGACTTGTCCGGTGTGAGACAGCAGTGTGAGATTTTTCTGTCTTACACTGTGTATTACTACGCCGCGAGCGATAACGTAAACATTCCGTCTTAATATAAAGAAATTGTAACAATGTTAAGAAATATTACGTATACTTAAAATGTTGTCATTTAACTTATTAAGATAAACTTATTTTCATTCAAAATATTGTCGTATTTTCACTTTTTAAATGGCACTATTTTTAGATCGCGGAAGGATTCTTCTTGAATGAATGTGTACGCTATCGGATAGATAAGTTTTTTTATTCCCAGTTTTTATCTATCTAATTAATTTACATGGACTGAAATTCATTTTATCAGTTTACACTATGTGTAAACCATTTTCAGGTACGCTCTCTCCGATGGTGTATTTAGATTTTTAATTAGATGGAAAATTATAATATTAAATTAATATAAATTAATATATATATATATTTTAATATAATTAAATTAATATATTTTTAGCCCTATCATGGCGACGTCATTGACAGGCCGTTATTTTGGATAAAATATTGCGAGAAAAATAATCATTCATTACATACTCGTATGGGAATAGTGAAATTCCACCTCGGGGCCAAGATTCACGGTCCAGGACTCGGCAAAGCCTCGTCCTAGAACGTGAATCTTGTCCCCTTGGTGGAATTTCACTATCCCACACTCGTAGTAATGAATGATTCTATTAATATTAATATTTTTGTCTCCATTTGTCATTCTGTGTTGCTTAGTACGCTGCATTACAAAAGGCAGCCTAGTTCGCAACACGTAGTGTTGCGTGATAGTAGGTAAAGAGAGAGGCATCAATCTCTATATACTATTGTAAAATGGTGATGAATTTTGAATAAATGAAATAAAATCAATTAAAAAAGGGGTATGTACTAAAAAAAATGTTTCTCATTACCGTGACGTATATGTACTAATAAAAAAAGGATTCTCTTTTCTCTGTGCTTTTACTTTTTTGTATTGTTATTTGAGAGAAAGAGTGTATAGTTACTAATTTGAAGGGGGAAAACGACAAATTGCACAGCTATACAGATAATGCGTTGGATTTCTTTTAAACACTGTCGTTTATATTTGTAATTTCAGCCAGCAAAAAGACGCAGAATAGAAGTCGATAATCAAACGGATAGGCTTAGTGCATTTTGTCATCGTAATCAGACCTCTGACAATCGTTTGATACTGGCCCAAAATGAAATGTCATCTGCTCCACATAATGCCAGAGAGAAAGAAATGGCTCACATGGCAAACAAGCAGACATCTAATGCAAACTTACAAAAAGACAGAGTACGGAACCCAAATCTGTCCGTGGACGACCAGAAAGCGCAGCCCTCTCAGATAAATAGATTACTCTTGTGGCTGCTAAACATATACCCCAACAAACCTCGAATAGTTCTGAAACCACCACCAATACCACAACAAAGTGAGCTGAATGAACCAAGCCTCAGTAGTAATGTGGTAGGTACATGTACAGGTGTATATAAATATATTTTCAAATTTGTGTAAAATCAAATGAAGGTGTATCATATTTGATTTTATGTATCTAATAATAATGCTAGTAACTTGGCATTGGTTTCAAATAGAGAACTTGCACTAGTATCTATAAATATATCAAACTTAACCCAAATTAAAAACTAAATAAAAATCGTAATCTGGAATATGTACAGTTTCAGGAAGGAACAACAAAGATATCCGAGGATTTGCCCAGCTCGTCTGCTGGTCTAACAATACTGGCCAAGACTGCATTATCAGCCTCTGACATTTCCTGTAACTATTACCCAACAAATAGTACAGAAACTGACGTAACAACCATCACCGAAGGAGTGAAAATTCGGTCCTCAAAACTTGACAGACTTCTGTATGATCTTGTGCCTTCTGGCCATCATTCTGAGGCAAGACCAGGGTCATCAAACCAATCAGTCTGGCACAAGGAGCCGGTTACACCGAGCAACAGTGCTCAGTTGGTGAGTACGAAATAAGTAGTCACATGAAATTGTATTAATGCAATTACTAGTATTTTGTCATATTAATTAATTTACATATTGTATTGTTATATATATTTTTTATGTATGTTACGTAAACTTCAAATCTAGCGCGAACATTAGATCGCTGGTGGATATGATTTTTTGTCATGCTTCCATTATCCGTTTCCAGCCATTCATATCTGAAAGCACCAGAAAACGTAGAAAGGGCGTGCCACAAAAGCGGCCATCCCTGCCTTCCCAGGCCACCTCAGCCGAAGTTGTGCCAAACAAAAAGGTTAAATGGAGTGATAATGGTAGTTCTGTCAAAAAGGCACCAGAAAAAGTTTTAATCCGGCCACCTCAGACACTTATTGGACAATACAGGAGGAAACCTGAGGTGTCTCGGGTAAGTCATGTGATATAAGTACTGTATTCTTCATGTAACTTAGTCAAGGGCTAAAACCTCTCTCTCCCTCTCTCTCTCGTACATTGCATGATTTTTCTCTTATCTGTGTCGTTCTTTAGCGACAGCCTTTCTACAACTCTCTGATAGCCAACTGGAGGAATCAGTTGGATGAATGGGTAAGACATTATACAGAGAAAATAAAAAAAATTCAGTAATTACTACACTTACATATATTTTTTTTTCCTTTTACTCTGTCCTTCATACATTATTGGTTCTTAAAAGTACCAAAAAAATGAGCAAGTGTTTGTAAGATTTTTTAAATGATGGCATATTTCTATGTACTACACTCTTTTCTAGAATGAAAAGAATCGAGAAATTGATTCCAAAGATGCTCACAAAATGAAGTACCCTTCTTATCTGGTGAGTCAACCAACTGAAAGCTTTTTGATACACAGGTAGTATTCATTTATATTAATTTTTTATTCATTGAGAATTTTTAAAAAACGATGAAAATTTCTTTATTTCAGCATGAGTGGTTGGAGAGAGTTAAGTTTAATCACACTCGCAAATGGCAGATGTTCAAGTATTCGGAACCAAAATGGACAGCATGGCAACTAGCACAAACCAGCAATGTGCGTGGTTCTTCCAAACATGCTTATTAACTAGATCATGAGAAAAGTGAGTGCATGTTTCTTCTGGAAGATAATATTAATATTTGGGCATTAAAGATTCTAACAAGAGTAAGCTTTTTCTTTATGTGATTACTCCAATTAAAATAATTTTTACATGTATTTTGTTTTTCTTTTTTACAGATTTAAAATGTCTGATGGCGGCCACAAGCTGTGCTTCCGCTTTATTAAAAGTGCAATATAAATGGACCTTTGATGCTATTGTGTTTGTGCCTGTCTACAGGGCCAACAATCTGTTACAATCATGTCATTTTTTATGTTTATATTTATTTTTAATGATTCAGATGATTATGTTGACACCAAAGAATGAGATCAGTTTTCTTTCTTTTTTTAATTTGATTTTTATTGTACGTGTTTGTTTTTAATCATATCTTCGTCATTTTTTTTTATCATGAATCCTTTTTATATATTTTGATGAAAATCATTTGATAAATAAATTTTTATCCCTGTTTTCATGAGTGTTTTGTCTTATTTTTCGTAGGGATTTTTAAAAGATTTTTTTAACATAGTCTTATAATGATTAGAATCGAACTGATGGAATTTGGCCAGTTCACAAACTTTTTGATAAGCGTATGAAGCTGCTATGTACATGTACAGCCCTGGTGTCCTATCGGGAGCTACTGAAAAACCAGGATGATACAAGCATGTGTCTTAAAATCTCCCTTGAAGGATTTCTTACATGTTGTGTGTGTCTTCCTTACGTTTAGCAATTCAAAGAACATAATAATCCATAACATCATTTTCCCCAAAGTAAAACAAATTTCAGCAGAGAATAATACATTTCACTGCTCACATATTTGTGCACTTGTGTCATCATCCCAACTGTGGATATTCTCCAAGACTATTAACGAAGCTTAATTGATTTTGCCAATTAGTTCCTTTCTGCCTATTGCCAGTCACTTATTGTCATCTGCTTAGTCCAATTGCTTACTGCCTAATGACGTGTACTAATTGCCAATTTCTTGATAGAAATAGCTTATTGCTCTTCTGTTACTTGCCTTATTTTCAGCTTTTAATTGTCTTTGCACATTCCTCATGACATTGCATTAAGCAATAAGCATTGGGCATTAAGTAATTATCAATCAACCAATATGTATTTATGATAAGCCTTTAAATAGTTATTAGCAATGAGCAACTTTTTCCCATTGTGTGGTTTTTTGGTTTTTTATCTATTCAATCGAAAAAAAAGAAAGATTAGTGTAGGAACCTCCTATAAAGAAAATATATAAGAATCATAAAACAGCTGCATGATTAAACATATAAATGACGATCATTTAATAAATGACGAGTATTTACAAGTCATCGTCCCCTCTATCCTTTTGTCTCAGATAAAATTATTTCTCATCTAGATACATATTCTTTTGGGCATGAAATGTCTTGCTAGTTGGATGTACGAAAATCTGCTTATTTTATACAGAGCACTTGGCATATATTCTTTATCCTCAAAGAATCGATATCTGGATTACAGCAAAGATGTGCAAGGAATTAAAATGAATGAAAACGGAAACCAACGTTTCATACTAGACCCTGTATTGCAGAATTTTTAGTACTAAATTCCTGCAACATCCCTGGAACATCTATGCAGGAATATCAACGTATAATGCATGAATCCTTAGCAGTTAAAAATTACACTCGTTTACATGCGCTGAGTGGGCTATGACTTGTACTTACAGTTTTCAACTTTTCGGGGGAAGTAAATCTATCAAATACATTTTAGTTCGTGCATTCTACTATCTCTTTTCACATTCGCTTTGATTTCCAGGATATTTCTCTGTGGTTCGTTGACAAACCTTTTTGAGTCTCCCTGAGGTACCTTTAAAACTAATTTCATGTTAGTTTGTAATTTTCTTTCCAGTACTTAAACCAAGTACAATATAACTGTTCACGATCTTTTAATTGAAGTTATTTTCCTACAATGTGTTTTAGAAGAGACCAAGAAAGAATGCTTACATAACTGCAGTGGTAAAGAGGTTACAACGTAAACGAATATATTTTTTTTATTTCAGAATTGTAGATTCTTGCATAACTTTAATAGCTCATTATTTGAGTTACGGGCTCGAGTGAGCTATATTGGTCAAATTTCTAGTTTTTATATATAATTTTCTCCCATTATCAGCTGTACATCTCTCCTCACTCCCGAGCAGTTTCTCTTCATGTTAGGAAACTCCTATCACGATTCTTATTGGCTGCTTATACCAACAACGATTCTAATTGGTTGTTTTTCCAGGGTCTGTCCAAGTTCATGCCTATGATGGCATAAAATGCAGGTACAGTGTATGTTTGTAAACATCTTCGATTAATTCTTTATTCCTTGAACTTTTCCTTTGTATATTTCATTTACACAGAACATAAAGTATATTACCAGGGAGGTACATTCTTATATAAATATTGCATGTAGTTGAGTGTAACATTGAAAATTTTCACCCCAAGAAAACCATTGTCAACCGAGGCGCAGCTGAGGTTGACAATGGTTTTCGAGGGGTGAAAATTTTTCAATGTTACACTCAACTACATGCAATATTTATTATGTTATACTGAATGTTTTATAAAAAATACATATAACAGTGAACCTTGCGCGCATAAATTCTGCGCAGTCACTTTTTTTTTGGAATATCACCCGTCGCCAAGCAATGTTGACTGTTGCTATGCTGGAGGGCGTGGCTTCATCATTCAGCGGGTAATAGTGTTTTTTAACAAATGTTTCTCGACGAATCAGATTCAACTAATTTACATGAAAGTATAATATAACGGGATAAGCACCTTCTTCAGTGCCATCTTTATTTCATCCAAACACATAAGTCCATGTGTAATGGGAGAAACAGGTCCGATAACCAGTGCTCGTAAGTAAACAGTTTTCTCAAACTCTCGTTCCTTAATTTCTTTAATTTTCAAGAGACACTTGGCAAACCTCATGTCTCTTGGAAATTAAAAAAAATAAGCAACTTGAGTTTGAGAAAAACCGTTTACTATCTCGCAATGTATATTATTAAACTTCCTCAAAATGTTTATCAACTCTTCTTAAACTAAACCTTGCAGAAAGAGGGAATTAGTGCTGTGATACTCAATGGTGATGTTCTTCAAGAGAATTTGACAAAGATTGAGCTCTTTCTTTTTAGCAGTGCTTTGGTCTTCCTAGACTGGGACACTGTCTCTATTGAGTCATTTCATCATTAAATAGAACTGTTATATATAGAAATAAATTCTACAAACATTTTATGGATAAAATCGAATTTGAACCTTTCTAAATTTATAGGTGACAAAGATATACTCCAGTTGATAGATAATGTGATTACAACAATTCATTTACTTGATGATCATTGAAATCGTTGTGCTCAGAAAAAAACTCACAAGTGATGAATAAACCAAGTGTTCAACTCGCTGTTTGTTTTGGTCATTCGTCTCCTCTTCTGCAAACAAATGCGTTGATGCAAGAACTAGTAAAGGAATGTTAAATTGTTCATGCACCTATTTTTCATTTCTTTAATTACTTCTTTTTGCAATTGACTGGGTTGCCAAATCCTTGGTTATCACATAAAATATGATTAGTGCAAACACATTTTTCAGTCTTTAAACTTACATTTCTAGAGGCGTAAGAATTAATCGTTCTGCTTTGTTAAACTATTCAATTTTATGATTGTTTTAAAGAATATCTGAAAAATAAGATGAATTCAAAATTTGAAAAAAAACAAAAACAAAAAAAAAAACAAAAAACTTGTATGTGGTTGGGAAAATAGAGATTGCAATTCTATGGCAAAATCTTATGGGTTACCATGTTTATGAGACGTTACATTGACAATCTAAAGGACAAATCAATATCTTAACAATAAAAATTCTCCATATTGACAAAAATGGCGGCAATTAATGGATCTTGGGTCATCTACTTACTGATCTTCAATTCTCACATTAATATGTTTGAGGATATGTGTGATATAGATCTGAGTTTTTCTGTAATATACATGTATATTGACATACCATTTCTTTAACTAACACTGGCTTCAAAGAGTATTTCATGTTTAAAGTCACGTTTTTGAATAAAAATTATCTGCATCCGTGAATGAGTATCACATAGACTGGAATGTTGAAATTCCGTGATCTATAATTTCAACTGTATTATAACTTCATTTTGATACACAAACCATAGCTCAATTGATAATCGCACAAAATATCTTCCTTTGTTATTACTTCAGAAAAATAAAATCTTGGATATCATTCTTAAAAGTACTCACAACTCATTTACTCGAGGCTTAGGTCCTTAAAATTAGATAAGTCTTAACTAAAAATAGTATGACTTTGTGTAATTTTCTTGTTCTTAAGAGTACTTGATGAATCCCGAAGGTGTACTAAACCATAACAAGATCAATATTTTATTTGATTACTTCACTAAGGAAGACATGAGTCAATTAGAGAGAAATTATTGATGAACACATCCACGCTGTCATAGAATTTCTTTCCCATCAGCGAACTATTCTGTCAAACTTGATTTGGTTGTGGGGGAGGGGGGGGGGGTCTGAGTGTACCTTTACAGTGTACGATTCATGAAATAATTGACAGCTTTCTGGGTCCTTTCATTGGCCTGCCTTATTTGAGATATTCTTTAATTATTTGAATCAAAGTAAATCAGGATTTATTTGTCCATAGCCCTGAGGAGTATCATAAAAGGGGGGTTTTCCTGACACAGGCTAATTTTGATCAGGTTCCAAATATATGTGTTCCTTTATATACACAATTCAAGATCTCTTAACATGCTCCATTCTAGTATAAATGTGTACCGTTACTTTCATCACTGAAGTCCATAAATGCACCTCAGTTCTTCCATATTTCAATTTTTAAAAATAAACAGATCCCTGACATTCGGTGCTATCAGTGTCCTATGTTTATCTAATGATTACTTCTGTAAATGTTAACGTTTACAAGTAACACTGTTCTTGTGATTTTCTTCCCGGAGAGGGTAATCTTTGAACAGTTGAGTCACAAAACTGAGGTACTGTATAAATATTGATAATAATCTGCAGATCAATATCCTTGAATTGCTGGAATTTTCATTACTTTGAAAAAAAAACTTTCTCTTTTTTAAAGTTTTGGTAAAAAAAAATTCGTGAATTTTTAATATGCAAGTGGTTAATTATACCAGCCTAGATATATGTTTTCATCAAAAAAGCTAAGATGACAGATGATGTGAGAAATCCAAAATAAATATATGGCTGTCTCCTAAAGACAGCACATCAAAGTTAATCATTTTCTGACACGTTCATTCCTTTAAACTATATCTTGTACATTTGACTTAGAAACTGCTGAGATAGTGTCATAAAACAGACTATTTATTAATGCCCTGCTTGATGTGTGTGTGTGTGTGAAATATGACAATGTAACATTGATGCTCGTTAAGATATCCGGATAGGCTATATCAGTGCATGGAAGATGAAGTGATACACAAATATATATATATATATATATATATATATATA
Organism: Saccostrea echinata; assembly: GCF_033153115.1. NCBI lineage: Eukaryota > Metazoa > Mollusca > Bivalvia > Ostreida > Ostreidae > Saccostrea > Saccostrea echinata. The sequence continues at coordinate 1,891,893 of NW_026889830.1, read as the reverse complement.
TATATATATATATATATATATATATATATATATATATATATATATATCAGACATTGATCGTGGCACCTATTAGTCTTGGTTGCCACGTTTATCTGCTTTTATGCAGTTTGTTTTAATCAAAATAACCCGTATATGTTTGGTATTTTAGTTATTTAAAACATCTGTGCATTCCCTTTAAGACCAAGGTACATCAAAGATTTTTTTCAGATTATAACAAAAACTGGTAATTTAAAGGGATGTGGGCCAGTTTCTTCATGCCTGAAGGGAAGAATTAAAGTGGAACAGATTTGAAATTTTATCCTCTTACACTTTTGCATAGATTTGCCATTTGGAGACTAAATAAAGATAAATATTCCTCTTTTGTACTAACTTAATTAGCAAAAGGACTTATTCTAATTGGCTGCACTTGACTGCACACGCTCAGGTGTGTCCATGCCAATGGCCGTTCTTATGTTATATAAAATAGTAATCTTGTTTGTTTTTGAAGATTAAATATTGTTTAAATGATTAATTTTGGAAAGCTACTTTTTCTCATAATGCTACAGCATTTTCTTCAAATAATCCTTGCTTGACCGCTGTTTCAGATGTGTTATTTGAGAAAACTCACCGTATAATACTTAAATCCTTCCCGTATACTTCCGAATGTAAGAATACCTTAAATAGCTTTGTTACATGTACATTTCAATCTTTTGCAAGATCCTTATATTCTGCACATAATATTGTTTATTATTTATTGGGGGTGTTTTGTTGCTTGTTTTTGTTTAGTTTAATTTGTTTGTTTTCTCTTCTTTTTTTTTTTTTTGATGTTGTTTTTATGCAAAATATTCTTATTTCCCATCTTGATAAAATTTAGGGTTTCTCGGCCTTTAGTATTCGTTTGCTTCCACATTTTTGTTTCAGTGTAATTTATTCGTGCCTGAGCAAATGGATATTATAATTTATAAGCTGAGTTTGCAGCTTTTGAAGAAAATCATCTCAAAGGTTAAGGACACTGTAGATGATACTTTATATTTTTGCATATGGGTGATCTGTTTGAGCCAAGATCATAACTCAAATTCACTCCATTGTGAACTTTTCATACCGCTAGCTGCAACTATTTGACACTTCATACCATACTTGTTTTAAGAATTGAGTGGGTACGTCATGATCTTGATCCAGGCATCAAAGGTCAAAGTCACTGAAATCTAAGAGGTAAAAATTATGAAATTGTCGGACTAAAATATTCGAAAACATCCAATAAAAAATGAAGTTAATACTTCACAATATGACTGTCCATGTTTATATTCCTTTCCTTTCTAATCCCCCCCCCCCAAACCGGTCAAGCGCTCGGCACTAGGAGTGAAAGTCACGTGTCTTTCGGATGATCGAAGTCCAGTGTCACTGCTCATTGGCCCTAGTGCCTAGTATAGATGGCAACCTTGTTTGTGGGATTCTTTACAACTGTAAGAAATAGCAACCACTTTAATATAGTACCAGCTCCCATCCCACCTCACCCCTAAAAACTGTCAAATTCAAGATTTTCTTTGAAAAGAAATGAAAGTAAATAAAAGGTTTTGTTTCTACAGTTGTATTTCTGGCAAGGTACGAGCTTCTGGCGTCTCGAGGCGTTGATTCCAGGGACCAATTAAAATACATGTATTCATAGTTTTATTAATTCTCATTATTAATCATGACGACAAGAAATTGTAAAAATGTCTACTTAGAAGACTTCATTTGTATCCTATAAATTTCTAAAATCCCAGAGCTCCGGGGACTTCCTGGGACCCACGAGACCTCAAGGCGGCCATTAGACCTCCAGCTTAATCAGCTGGCAACCCCCCCCCCTAACTTCGAATCCTGGATCTGCCCCTGACTAATAGGATCGAACTTTAATCTCAACTTTTTTTTTTTTTTTACAAAACTGCTTGACTTTAAAACGTTCTTTTATTATAAGCACTGCAGTATTTAATCTTAAATGGCAAATAAAATTGTCAATTTGCTAGGTTTCTTCGCGCAGCGACGTGAGACCAGTCCTTTTGATCATTACATTTGCAATTCGACTAATTCAATAATTTAAAAAATCGTTTTATTTGAAACAATATTTTGCAATTTATACTGTAAACCTTATTAACTTTAGTTTAAAATAATCATGACTCTCGTACTTACTATCAAAGGTCTTTCACGTTACACATGTCTGTTACCGGTGACAAGACCATTCTAAATATACTATAACTTGACCATGTGAGCCTGACCTTGAAGTTTGAACTACTTTTCAAAAATGTTATCTTTGCTTATAACTTTTGATTGAGAAAAGATAGGGCTTTCATATTTGAAATGTGCATTACCTATGAAAAGATGTTTCCGAGCTTGCTATGATTTATGAACTCTTGACCTTCATGTTTGACCTGATTTTCAAAAATTTTAACTTTGGTGATTACTTTTGAATGTTATATGATAGGGCGTTCATATTTGACACAAATGTCATAAATAATGGCATCCCATCCACTAAGACACCGAAAGCGGGGCACCACAGTTCTTTGAATTTGCTTGTTTATCTTGCAATTACACACATTAGAAATGAAACAATAATCTTTCATTTCAATAAATTTAAAATTTTCAACAGCGTTATCCTCTTTCATTTTACATCTACCTGTAACATCAGGATATATTCTAACACCACAATATATTTAATCGTGTTTTCAAGCATTTTTTTCAACCCTGTCGTACTTCAATTACTATTTAATGTGTCTACAAGCTGTTGTTTTTAAACGTTTCCGGTAATAACGCGGAAAAGCATTCTTCCTGTTGTGTTTTATTTGAGCACATTTTATTGACGGATTAGATACGAAAGCCTATTAGGATCAAACTACGGTAAAAAAAAATTAAAAGGCGTTTTCAAAAGGCGTTATAACGCGAAAAAAGGCGTAATAACGCCTTTTGAAAAGGCGGTATAACGCGGAAAAAGGCGTAATAACGCAAATAAAGGCGTAATTACGCCTTTCCAAAAGGCGTTAAAACGCGAAAAAAGGCTTATTTTTCAATACATGACTTACTTAGCCCACCCTGGGGACTGATTATAATAAGATTTCCAGGAAAAAAGATTTTTAAATATGTAAAAAAAATTTCAGTGTTAAACAGGTTGGAGAGAATACTCGAAATCGGGTATTATCCGTGAAATCGCGTATAGTCCCTGAAATCGGGGTATCGTTGTATCCGCGAAATCGGGTATAGGCGGTGTAATCACCATATAAAACTTAAACAATGGGATAGCGCATTTTGCCGAGTCAATTTCCACCTAGAGGCAAATGTTATCTAAAGGTATTACTAGTCAAGTAACGATCTGGAAGTCTGGAATAATGCGCATATGACAACAAATACCCGTGGAGCTTTATACATTTCATGGTCTGCTCCCAAACAGGCGTTCGTTCTGCTTTATATTTTTTATAATGTTAAAAGTATTTGCAACTTCTTCAAGTTCATACCCAACACAACAGAACTGTAAAATATCCAAAGTCGGGAATATATAATATTTCCACATCAATACGACAAACATGAACAATTTGAAAATAACTCAAATTATACGGAAACACATTTCACACACCAAATAATGTCACGTGTAAACAGGGGACTGTCTATCGTATCCAATCATGCGTCATTAATTGCTTTTACATTCATCTTGTGCATAGAATCAAATTCGTTACAAAAGGTATAAATTATTTAATTGTTAAAATGCTTCGAATTACGGCTAAAAAGCAATATAACGCGTATATACGTTTTTTTTTTGGGGGGGGGGGGGTATGAATCTATTGTCATGAGTTGATTTTTTTGGGGGGTCATAAATGCATATAGGCAGAAAAGCATTTTTAACATATATCTTGTACCAGTACATATGCTTTACAAACAGAGAATGACAAATAAAGCTAATTTCCAGAAGTTATAAAAAAGGCGACATATTCTTTCTTCTTTTTTATTTATTAAAATTTCCTTTGGATTCAACATGCCTCTAACGTTTAAGCAAAGGCAATGCTGTTCTCAGCAACACAGCTTGTGAGAGAAAATACATGTAACTGTTGATCGTTTAATTCGCTAAGTCGGCAATATTTAACCGTTTTAGGCGACTTCAGGGGAAAAAAGTAAATAGCTGTAACTGAGGGGGGGGGGGATCTATCCACCTAATAAAATTTATATTCCCTATATTGCCCTGTTGAGTGAATAGAATTCATCATATCTCCAAAACATTCATGCAATAATTTCTATTATATCTGTGAATTTTTTCTATATAAAAATAGGAGGAATAAACCCTGCTATTTTTTTTTTAAACAACCTCTACCGTGGAATAGTTCTTGTGCTATCTGCCCATAATGAAATAGTCATCAAACTATCCACCGGCAGTATTTCGTTTCCCTCGCTTTTCAATGATCTCGGGACTCTTCTAGTATTATCTGGATAGTGATGTACATAAGTCTGCTTCGGTATAATAAAGTTATGAGGACAATAACAAGTTATAAAATCCTTTTAACAAGACTCCTCGCTCTCAATTTGTACACAAACACAAACAGGTAAAATAACGTCGCTTGCATCGATCAAAATGCAACCAAAACATTGGCGATGTCTTTGAATGAAATTAAATTTTTCACACTAAATTGACATTTTTTTTCTTTAAAAATACGCGCCTCCTCCTTTCTCAAAGGAAATTGCAGGACTGCACTGCATGCATACATCATAGGAAGAAATGATGATTTTACTACAGAATCTTTACTTTACCTATATATCAATGCATAACACAGCGTTAGTCTGTAAATTTTTCAAAGTTTTACATTTTGTAAATAATGCACGTGTTAGGAAATTAAGCTTAAGTAATAAGTTACTGGGAAACACAAACGACATGTAGTTATTTGTTTTTAGAAATTACACTCAGTGTATATATTTTTAAAAAAAATGTTTTTAAGTACATGTACATATTAAATTTGATTTCATATAATATCATTTTCAACCTGCTTCCCATGGGTTTTTTTTATTTATTTTTATTTTATTTTTTTTTTCTTACGATAACGTCGGTATTCTATATTGATAAGAAATACTTATCAACTGAGGAATAATTTAAATTAACGTGAAAGGGACGCCATACATTTTTAAGTATAACATACATAACACAGCGTTAGTCGTTAAATTTCTACAAAGTTTTAAATTTTGTGAATAATACATGAGTTAGGAAATTAAGCTTGAGGAATAATTTATTGGGAAATAAACACAAACGACATGTAGTTATTTGTTTTAAGAAATTGTATTGAAAAATAATGACGCCATCGTGTCTTCTTTGCTACCCCAGCAGTGTTTGTCGAGTGATTTCAAACTTGTCAGACAACCATATAAATTGGGTTTAATAAAAATAAACCCCCAAGATACAGATGTAGAAGTAACACTAACTGTCATGATGCGCCGTTGCTTTATTTTTTTTTTTTTTTTGGTTTATACAGAACATGAGAAAGTTGCACGGGATACCCGATTTCGCGGATTCAACGATACCCTGCTATCGGGGACTATACGCGATTTCATGGATAATACCCGATTTCGAGTATTCTCTCCAACCTGTTAAACCAACTTAGTCCTTCTCTGATGCCAGACGCCTCTACCAAGGTGCATGGATTTCAGAAATTTGGTTGAAGGCTAATTGCTCATTATACCTATGCAAATAGTTTGCCTGTTTTTTTCCCAAGAGGAGAGAAAAATATTTCAAATTTGACATGAATTTTTAATACGTTGCTAGCAAAGCCCAAAGCTGGTTCTGCCTATATCATGGATTTTCAAAAACATTACATCGAACCTTATTACAGATATGAAATAATAGAATGACTCTGCTAACAAAAGGCCCATAGGCCACAACGCTCATCTGAGTCATTATGACCCTACTGATCTTCATCAATAGTTCTATTCCCTATATATATTCCGTTGTAAAAAAAAATTGATAGCCTATTGTGGCCCCACCCTACCTCCCAGAGGTCATGATTTGAACAAACTTGAATCTACACTACCTGGAGATGCTTCCAAATGCCTGATCATGCCTTTGCTGTTCTTGAGAAGAAGATTTGCCCTTTATATTCCTATGTACATGTAAAACTTTGATCGCCCATTGTGGCCTCTACCTATCCCTAGGGGTCATGATTTGAACAAATTTACACTATAATCTACACTATGTAATGAAGCTTTCACTGTTTATCTTTACTGGCTTATGGTTCTTGAGAAGAAGATTATTGAAAGATGCCATCTAATTTTCACTTATTTTTAATTATCTCACCTTCTTTTGAATAAACCGAAATCGCCTTTACCCAAGGATGCTTTATGGCAAGTTTGGTTGCAATTAGCCGAGCGTTTGTGGAGAAAAGATGAAAATGTGTAAAAATTTACAACGGCGTCAGATAACGGAGAAATTTCGATCAGAAAAGCTCACTTGCATCTTTGGCTCAGGTGAGCTAAAAGAGACTTCCATAGTAAAATTTATTATGCAAAAAGCGATCAAAGTGTAGCACAATTACGCATCCCTGTGAAATCCAAGATGTTAATCTCACACGCGTGCATATTTAAAAGATAAATCAAGACAATCTCTCATGTTTTATCTAATTATAACCAGTTGTCCAAAATGTCGATTCTAATGCGTATAATTATGGTGTTCTTCCAAACACTGATATTTTAATAATTCTCTGACATCTGTCCAGGATATTTTGCCTCCTTTGTGGAATGGGCATCAATAATCTTTAATTTACTTGTAAATGTATTTGCCAATGAAGTCATCCTTGAACCTATTATAAGCAGCTAAATTGCAACGTACATTACCCGTTAGATGCAACGACAATTCATTAGAAGTGTACATTTTTCAAAATAAGATTTATATTCATGAAACTTACCTGTCTAGAAAATCTCTAATGCAAAAGAATGGGACAATGAATTCTTATATTTCTTGTAAGGTCATGAATTTTCCTCCTCTGTTGAGAGTCTAAATGGGTTTCAATATCTATTAACTTGGGGAATGTGAATTGTAAGTCAAGCATACATTTTTTTCTAAAGTTGGCAGCTGGATACAATGGAAAATTAGTTGGAAGAGACAACCAAACGGAAGAGGAACATCAATCCATTACTCTCAAAAGAATAACGGAGAGAATGTATTCTCCCGGTACTTCCTTTCCTAAGTTTCTATAGAGGGCACATTGTTTCCTATTAATAATCTGGTGGCTTGCGTTTTCAAGAAGAGAAGTCTGCGCAGTGTTTTGAGACCTAAAAATGTTGGAAATATACATGCAGATATATCAACACAAGAGTGATATTGACTTTAAAATACTTTGAATAGCAAAGTTGTTTTAATAAATAACATCTCATTAGCTTCATTGCAAAAATAAAATAATAGTAACATTTGTGTTTTTCAGAGTAACTGCGATTTGCCTCTTCTTTAGCCCAAACACAATAGTTTCTAGCGCGGATCTAGAGGGGGTTGGGAGTCCTATCCTAATCCCCCAAACACACATGAAATAGGTTTGTCAGGTTTGGTTTAGGCCACAGGCACTTGGGGTATGAAATCCACCACCAACCCACCCACCCCTCCTTTCTATTTTTTTTTTAAATCTGGGGTCAAGTCATCTTTTTCCTATTTTTGTATTCTGACATGCACTATAAGTTATCAATAATGTAACTCTTTTGTCTCACTAAGCTGTTTTTTAAATATATATCGTTTTCGACTGATACATAAAAAGAGAGATGTCCGACATTTATTTGAGTAAAAAGAAAATAATAAAAATTTATAAATGAAACTGTTTGAAAATTTGGCATTAAAATTGTTGATTTGAAAAATGAAAAAGTCAGCCATAAAAAAAATACAACCAAATAATCCTGATCAGGTGTGCATCATCTGAATATGTTTTAAAATTCTCAATAAAACAAACAAATTCCTCTGAATTTTGCAATTACCAACATTTCGTTTTACCTCGGATGTTGTAAATCAAGGAAATAAAAAGCTGATAAGTATAGACTTTTGGAATGCCTTTTTTCATCATTTTATTTCTTGGGATTTTTATAAACGATTTAAAAATCAAAATTTCAAACACCTGTCTTGCCATCTTTTTTCCAAGCAAGCAAGGGATTTTTTGTCACATTCCTATTTACAGATAAGACAGTGCAAGTCAAATTGAAATCAGACATTTCTAAATCAGTTGTGATAGTTGTGAGAATTTAGGAACAGACTGTCTCCATTTTTGTCACACAAATAACAGTTTTTCACTTTTAAAGAAACCATATACATACATGGTGAGTTAAGCACACTATACATTTTACCCATGCTCTATAACAAACCTATGACGACAATTGGTAATGTGGCTGTCGTGAGTTAGCCAATGTTCTTTAGAACACCCATCAAAATGACAGAAAGTTTGTATCAACAATACATTTTATTCTATAGTTACTTTGGTACAACTTACCATGAAATGGTCGTTTGGCGTTTTTGTGTCGGGTGAATTTCAGATTAATGACTTTGAAATGTATTTGTTACTTCGAATTTGACGTTTTAATTGGTGTTTTAGAAATTCAACAACAAAAAATATCCTGAAAATTCTTCTTTTCAATCGAGGTTGTATCAAATGTGAAAACTGTCCCTAGTGATGCCCAAACACCTTAAGAACAATTCCTGTATTTTTCCTTTAACAATGGACTATTCACATTGTAACATTTGACTTGGAAGGTTGAGTAAGGGTGTCCTGTGTCGGTAGATTTGAATTCATTATCTCTTTGTTGGGGTTTGGTCCTGTTGTAATATTATATCAATATCTTAGTTACTTCCAAAGATTTATAAGATAATTAAAACGACCACAGATGCAATTGACGATGCAATAGATTATGTAAATATTTACTGAAGATGTCATTAACTGGTGGTTAAATGACATAAAAAGCATGAATCTCGATACCCCGCTATCAACCTGTCGTAGTTATTTATAGTTCTGGTAACGACCACCCTCACTTTGGTGCTGGGAATGCGACATAAAACGGGGTTGAAACCCCTTAAAGTTTGAGCCTGTAGAAGTATGGATGTTTTACTATCAATACGAACACTCTAACTTTATTTCTTATATTGCCAGCATAAATATGCGGGTAGAAATCAAATTTGAAATTATTTAACTTTAAACGATTCTTTTGATTTAGAATAAGAGTACTTCGAATATACACGTACATTTTACAAAATGAGAGTTTATATTAAAAGAATACTGAAAACGCTCCGTTACAACAAAAATTTTAGATGTGAACGAGTGCTCGATCAATCGACTACCACTCGATCATACTGATCATCGACCCAAAAAAAATAATACTCGATTAATTGCAATAAAATTAAAAAAGAGTGGTTTGTCAAGGCTTGGTACAATCTACAAGGTGTAATTATTGACCACTGTATTGCAGATATGCTGGGTAGCTTGCCACGAGACAAACGATCCTCTAAAAACTGTAAATTTTCAATTGATCTAAAAATTTACATCGAAATGTAAAATGTATGGGGAAATTTTCACAATACAATGATATATTCAGAATTTTGAACTGAAGAGGAAGAAATACAAGTACAATGCCATACAAAAAGTTTGTTCTTCCCGAGTTGTAGAGATTTTTTAAAAACAATATAGAGTCTTCTTCCTGTTCGACTATTTGTAGAGATAATATGAAATTTGAGTCGGCCTAAAGGTCACACGAGAGCAAAATTTAGGTGGTGATTTTTCCCTTCTTTTCTATTTTAAAAGCATGTTTATTTTTCAGTAGGAAGAATGCATAATACCGGGTATCTGAAAAAAAGAAAGAAAAAGGTTTAAGAAGTAAATTCAGTATTTTATTCCTCTTTGGAATACGTTGAAGACATGATTTTGACCAACTTGGGTCTATTATATACACTTCAGAATACATTTACCTGGAATATGCTCTGTGCGTCTTCTTCGATTAATCGGCTATCACTCGACTAAAATCACAGATTAATTGATGAAGCCCATACTCTATAAACTGTTATTTCTCAAGAACTACAGTAGTTGCAGCGCAACACAACACTTGGATGTCTGAAGCTTGGCCCTGAGAAAAAACATTTTCATTACACACAAAACTTTTCAAGTAACCATATACCCAATAAAATATCCAATACTGATGCTTGTCTTATTCTGTGCATTTTTATTTTTGCATTTATAATTTAATGACTTGTTGGATGTTTTTAGGTTAAGCACTTTCTCTTATTTGACATTGATTGGATGATTGGTTTATTTTAAAATATTCTTTATTTGATAAAATTTAAACCTCAATCTCCCACCCCCTTTATAGGACTTTGATATCTGTTTGTACTGTCTTAAGGCACTCAATTACCATGGTTTGGACGTGTAAACTGTGACACGAGACCATCTTTAGCTGTAAGTGTTGCATGAACGACGCATCCCACTTCGAATACTTGAAATGGCATTCTGAACATGGGTTCATTTGAATTCCATGTTTTGACAATTTTCTTATACATGCATGCAATGAAGAATGTGACTACGATGTATCATAATGATCTATTGAATTTTTTTATTGATTTATCTTAGATTGACCTCTTTTTGGCTATGTGCACTTGTAACTAACGTTCCCAGGGCACAATACTTATCGGGTTCACTGGTGATGTGTTACTGTTTTGCAGGAACGCCTTGGGACCCCCCCCCCTCCCCCCGCATCAACTCGGTCAGGACTCTTTTCAATATCTTTGTTACTTCACATAGGAATCTCTGTAACTAAGTTGATTTATTTTGAAGGTGTTAAATAGATTTTACACTTTAAATTGAAGATAAATTATAGTTTAATTTTGAAGATGGTTACTGACGTTCTTGAACATTATAATACAGTAATTTAGTAAAGGATATTCAATTTTTATTGCTCTACAGCCTGTTATATAAAAAATGAAGAATTCACGTAAACATATATATATATATATATATATCAGTATATATATATATATATATATATATATATATATATATATATATATATATATATATATATATATATATATATATATATATATATATATATATACATTACAAACTTATATTTTAATGTATGTAATATAGATTTATTTTTGTACAATTTACGCCCATGTTAGCGAGTTAATAGCGAAAGCTCCAGCTCTCCATTTCAAAATAATAAACCCCCTATTTAAAGGTAAATAAACTTAAAGACATTTTACGCCAGTTTGAACATCTCGTATAAATCATAACAGGTTCGGTTTTATGTTGATGTTTTTAATAAAAGAGGGATTTTCCTCCATTGATTAACGTTACGGCCTACTAAGGGTTTCGTCCAATCGTTTTGCACGTGAAAGCCTTACGCGTTGAGAGAACTTGGATCAATAACCGCTTAGTGTGTAAAAGAGTTTTTCTGCGTGTCTGTCCGTCAAATATAACAAGTATCAAGGTTTGGAGTTATCAGTAGATTTTATGTTATCGTACAAATTCTACAGCAGAGTGTAAAGACGGATCAAGGTGTCAAATTGCCTTTTTTCTGTTGATACACGACTGACCTAGCTGTGAGAGAACAGATATACGACATTCACAATGGGATAAATTAGTGATTCGGAGAAAAAAAAATGAAAAGACTGACACCCAGGTGTTAAATCGCTATGTTCCATGTCGGTTCATTCTTCAATTATGAATAGTGTTGTTTTGGAAAAGTTTACCAGCCGGTTGATTACTCTTAAGGGATATTTATATTTTTTTTGCAACGAAACTTGTTTTTCAATCTCAACACTTAATTTATACCTTTAGATAACCATTATCGTTCTGAAAGTTGAAAGGATGGATCTATTTTTTGTGTGATGGTAGTCATATATATATATTTATCAAGAAGTGACAATGAAAGGATATGCGGGGTTTAATATTATTTCGGACTTTTAGAAATTGTCGGAAGAAGTTGTGGTACCACGTCCTGTTGATTGGATGCTTACTTCTCGTTATAAGTGTTCTTAGTTTCAATAGTCGAGTCCTGTTACAAAACGGGTTTAGTTCACCAAGCTCCTCAGTAGAGGAGTTTTATTCCAAGCTTCCAGACTTTGGATATCATAACAGAAACTTGCGGAATATCTTGCCATACGACGGTACACACCGACGACGAAATGATCAACCAACGAGAAAATCCCTTAACAAAGCGTACAGACTTTCAGATAATTGGAACATGACTTTGACATCTGAATCTAGTCAAGCGAAAGTCCTGATGGAAAGGGACAACGAAGAACTAGAAGAGAGTGGAAGTGTAAGAAAACGACGTCTTCCCCAAGCTATAATCATTGGGGCGAAAAAGAGTGGGACTCGTGCCTTGTTGGAATTTCTACGTGTCCACCCAGACGTCCAGGCTACTGGTCCAGAGCCACACTTCTTTGATAAACACTATCACAAAGGACTTGAGTGGTACAGGTACGAATTTGCATAAAGTGGGGGAGGGTTTCGTTTGAGGGGATATGAACATGTTTTTCAGGTCAAAATAAATTTGCTGATGATCATGATGCATGGTTGAATATTAAGCCGACTAAAGTACTTTCTCTCTTTATCTCCTGTTTGATGTCCTTTAACTTTAAGCTAAAAAATAAATACAGAGAACATTTTTAATCAATAAATGACTGCTTTTTTCACGTCCTTATTATATATTTTATGTAGTCAATTATCTGTCACTGGTAGATCAAATATACGCAAGTTTGTACCGATGTTCATTCAAAACAAATGGGTACCTTGTTGTCCAAAACGAATGTGTAAGTTTTCAATTGTAAAACATTAAACGTGTCTCCGGTCATTTTCCTTTGAGAATCTTGTCACATTACCTTATACCCAAATGTAACATCATAGCGTGGATAATTTACGACTCGTCGAGTCAGATGTCGCTTTCTGATACTGTCGGTATCAAGTTTATTGTGAGGTCAGTGTTAATAATTTCATAAAAAAGATTTTGGCGTCTTTGTTAAAGGGATTCGAATTTAAATGAAGTTGTTTGGATGAATGAGTCGAGCAATGAACAGGCAAAAATCATATTAACACATGTATGATAAATGCTTTCACTGGCACCGATACACACTCTCGATTCGCTTCTGTACCTAGGTAAAATTAAACTTTTTGTGATTATCTGCATATCAGGGAGTCTGTGTCCATAAAACAAACTTCCATTTTTGCAATCAGAGATTCGTAATTTTTTGCAGATGATATCAGAGTCGTAATAACATAAAGCAAAAGTGACATTTATTGTCACGATTTGCCTCTACTAATCGTTTTATTGTGACGAATCTTGATATCGTTAGCGTTTTACTATGTGCCAACACTCGCAATCTTTTAAGTTTCTTGGTAGAAAATACATATTCTTTTGTATGATTCCAGCAAGAAAAAAAAGTTTTACATTTTTTTCCAGTCTTTTGTTTCCCTTATTCTTTTTAACATGTAAGAACAAATTCTCCTTTTAATGCCAATGCCCCTGCTAGCTAGGACCTTTGCCCTTTGCCCAATAGACTATAGACAACAGTTGATAGAATGCATATTAGCAAAAATTGAATCAAGACAAGCGAAAGCGAATTGTGAAAACACTGTTTTGCTAGGTTTAAAAAAAAACAAAAAAAAAAAAAAAAAACAAAAACAAAAACAAATTGTTAGAGATATCTTATAGTATAATCAACTTCATCCTAGTGTCTGATCTCTGGAAGCATTGGATACGAATGTCACTATCACTAATATGCTTATTATCATCATGCAAACAGTATATGGAGAGGGCTTAAATAGGCTATGCCTGCTGCCGAATTCCATTCCTTTTTGAGAATAAATTTCAATAAGATATTGTTTAAATGAAAAAAAAAATAACATGGAAGCAGTTTTTTGGCTCGACCTCCAACAAAAGGAAAATTCTTTTGGATTTTGACGGTTTTTACTCCACCCCAAGACCAAGATAAGGTTTTTTCCTGACTCAGACTCAGGGGACGATAAATTCATAATTTTCCTCTACCCAAAAAATCTTCTCTTTTTTTTTTTTTTATCAAAACTGGAAAATTTTCAGCAGTTTTGACGTACCTGGAGATATATCTTAAAAGACTACCCCACTATAAGGTGGACGTAAATGGATAGCAATAAGTCACCTGAAGGAATCAGGTGACTGTGTGATTGGTTGAAGTTGCAGAAGGCTAACGATATATTGCATTTTGCATATCTACATGTATGCATTTGTGTACGTAATATCAAAAATTATCTTAGCTGTATTATTATTTTTGAAAGAAATTTCTCGTTAGTTTGCTTTCAGTTATGAGATCTAAAATACAATCATAAGCACAAACAATCCATCAGAAAGCGGATATTTTACTCTTCATTCCGTCAGCTTTCTTTCTAACAAGAATACTGTATACGACGCGAAAATCAAATTTTATAAATTACCAAACTCTCATGAAGCGCTGAAAGTGAATCCAAACGATACAGGGCATTTCATTTGACGGGTGAATCCATTAGCAAATGAAATACCTTTATCAACTATATGCTATATGCAATCACTTTGATCATATCAAGTAGACATATAATGATAAGGAACCATAAATTTTTCTGATACTTTTACCTTTCCATTATATCAGTCATTGGTTATCAAATCTTATACATTCAATGCGAATTTAGATTATTAAAAGAATGTTTTCAATGCTGCTATTTTTCAAGAGTTGTAAAGCTTCATTACTTTATCATTTCTGGTTAAATAAAATAAGGAATCGCCTTTGACGTTATCGCCCATAAAACAGTTAATGTTTTAATGTATGCCACTTTAGAGGTTAGCAAAATATTATTTGCCTTCTCGACCAGACCTATTTTTTCTGGTAAATCCCATGACCAACTGAAAGTAGCTCTGGAAATAAGTCAGGTTAAGGACAACAATTTAGAATCTTGCCATTTCCAGAAATAGTAGACTTTTACATCAAAACTTTAAGGACTGTTAAATATGCCAAGATGAACTTTTTCTAGTCTTTTAACGATGACTGGTGAATCTACAAACGCTGACTGCATTCGCGTACAAGTACTTTTCTACCTAAACACAATTATGAGGCGAAGAACGTCCAATTTACTAGTAATTATCCAAAGAAAATAATCGATATCCACTATATGTTGCAATTAGCTTACTGAGATTGTCTGTTCGTAAGAAATAATACATGAACATCTCTAGTTTCTCATGAAAAGTTTCTTCGGAATAAAATTTCTAATAAAAAAAAAAGTTATTGTCCTCAATTAAACGAGCGTTTCGATTGATGTTTAATACAAAATATGTGTGTTAAAAGAAGCGAACACCAAAGTTTTCATCCTTTTTTTAAACATGACTGTTTCTGATGCGGAAGAATACTTGTCGACAGCTGTACAAAGAGTGTTATAGTCGTAGCAATCAGCTTGAACACGGTCTATTGGATATATTGTAATTACTAACAGATGAAATGTCGAAAAAATCTATTTTCAAACGGGAATTATATAGAACAGGTCATCAAAAACTCCAAAAGGTACATAAATCATTTATTATCAATAATTCCTGTAAAGCTTTTATACTGTGACGTTAGGTTAAAAGGTTAAACGAGAAAGAGGCCATGTATGTAAGAAGAAATCTCTCTCTCTCTCTCTCTCTCTCTCTGAAGCAGCAAATTCTGAAAAGGAAATATTGACTGAAATATTTTTTCGCTTTATTTTCACTCTGAATTGCATTTTAATTCATTTTTTTGAAGAAACAAGCCAACATTCAAAAGAAAAAAGGCAAAATTCGATTAAAATACCGATATCTATTATATCTTGAAACAGCTAATCAGCATAAACAACATTAATGTCGTGGAAACATTGCAATAGATTTCCTGTCAATGAAACTAATACCTTAAGTAATGTGTTTAATTAATAGTGCTGTTGAGCTCTTTGACTTCCGTTTTCGTTTTTATTAACAGCCTAGAATTGATTTTTTTTTCTTTCTGCGAATAGTTTTATAGAAAATAAATCGAAGAATTTGGTGCTATATTGGATATAAAATTTTTATGTTTTCTGTAAACACGTTTAGAGGATAATACCTAGTTGAAGTCATTTACCATAACGTTAAAATCGAAATCTCATTCCTCGACATCAAAAGTAAATTTCAACAGTTTTATTTTCTTCAGCAATTTTGACACATGTTCTGAATGCAATCATTTGGATCTCGTGTTCCTAATATTTCATAAACAAATTCTTTCCCGAATACCTCTTCCTCACAATTGGCTTACACGAGAGATACAAAGTATTGGATGTTTAAACCATTCCTTTGATTTCTCTAGGTCCATAATTTCACCAATTACCTCCTCTAATAAATATCTTGTTTGTAAGCTTTGAAGATACATAGATGGTTATTAGTTACAGACCAGAGCGAACTCACCCCCGGTAGAATGTTTACAATCAATCTGTAATGTAAATATGGATGAAACAAGTGTTACTGAAGCAAATTAACATTTAACTTCAGTTAAAGGTTGATAGTGCTCTTATTTTGAGCTGGTCGGGCATTCTTTTGGAAATGATAATCTGTTATCAAGATATACAAGTAGAATATTTTAGACAAAAACAGATATCTTTCCCCTTCTCCAATTATACCGCTGACCATCACTTTATGACCTTGACGTTTGAAATGTGCCAGATAGATTCAAGGTCATGACACATTATTAGATTGTCAGCCTAAACGTACATACTCAAGTTTGAATTCATTCTCGTCAAAGGTTTCAAAATTATGACCTTGACTTTATATTGTCTCCACACCCAATGACCTTGTCTCCTGACCTTGATTACTAATCACGACAAACATTTAGCTCAGAGGCAACAATTTATAAGAATTTAAAGCTACAAAGTCCAGGTTTCGAGTTGTATCCCGCACAGATTTAGGATGCATCACTCAGTACAATCTAGCTACACTGTCCCAATAATTTTCTACTGTAGGATGAGTGCTAGAGATCTGGCTTCGGGGCCATAAAACTTAGACGAACTCACTTTTGATCTCAGTCTCACTTTTACAAAAGGGATATATAGTGGAAAGGTGAGACTGAGATCAAAAGTGAGCCTGTCCAAGTTTTATGGCCACGGAGCCTGTACTGTAATAATAAGTTTTACTATTTATTTAAAATTCTTTTCAGGAACATGATGCCAGGGACGCTGCCACATCAGTTGACGATAGAGAAAACCCCCAGCTACCTCATCACAAAGGAGGTGCCATCTAGGGTTTACAGAATGTCAAATTTGACCAAACTAGTCTTAGTGGTGAGGGACCCAGTCACCCGTGCCATTTCAGACTATACACAGATTCTCAGCAAACATGGAGGAAAAGTCAAGTCTTTTCAAAGCTCTGCTTTTTTGAATAACGACACGACTAAAATTAATACGTCATGGATTGTGATAAGAATCGGTTTATATGTCAAGCATCTAGAGAATTGGTTATCTGTGTTTCCCTTGGAACAGATTCATTTTGTTCACGGCGAAAACTTAGTGACGAATCCGGGGGAGGAAATGAGGAAAGTGCAGGAGTTCCTAGGGTTGCGACCTTTCTTAACGGAAAAACACTTCTTTATGAACAAAACCCGAGGGTTTCCGTGTATCAGAAAAACTATAAACAGCAAGCGGTGGCACTGTCTGGATGAGAGCAAAGGTCGTAAACATCCCACATTACCCGCCAAAGTTATTTCCTCTCTCAGACGTTTTTATCGCCCCTATAACGCCAAATTTTACAAGATGACAAATATCAATTTTCACTGGACGTAGCTCTTCGCCATTACTCTATAGGCGATCAGATTAACCTTTTCCCTATTCAAAGACTGGGTTATGATTGCTCTTTGAGAGGTTGTCAGTAGCCTTAATTAGTGGTGAAAATGATTATCTGTTATGTTTTTATTGTGTATTATTATGTATTTCATTTCAGTGGCAATTCATTTGATTGAGGAAATGAATCAGTCGCATGTCAAATGATTGTAGGCAATACGGGTGGATTTATTATTTTTTGTTTCCAATAATTTTTCAGTATAACGTTAAACACTAAACTATATGTGTGTGCTGGAATAGAGGAGAATGTATTTTCATTTTTAAAATATTCAGTCTGTTGAAGGTATCCTCTGACAATACTCATTTATATACTGATGTCAGTAATTCAGTAACTATACAAACTAAACATGTCAGTAATTATACAAACTAAACATGTCGGTAATTATACAGACTAAACATGTCAGTAATTACACAGGCTACACATGTCAGTAATTATACAAACTAAACATGTCAGTAATATACAGGCTAAACATGTCAGTAATTATACAGGCTAAAAACGTCAGTAATTATACAGGCTAAACATGACAGTAATTACACAGACTTAAATGTCAGTAATTATACAGATTTAAATGTCAGTAATTATACAGACTAAACATGTCAGTAATTATACAGGCTAAACATGTCAGTAATTATACAGACTAAACATGTCAGTAATTATACAGGCTTAACATGTCAGTAATTATACAGGCTTAACAAGTCAGTAATTATACAGGCTAAACATGTCAGTAAAAACTAAACGTCAGTAATTATACAGCCTAAACATAGTAATTATACACACTAAACATGTCAGTAATTATACAAACTAAACATGTCAGTAATTATACAGGCTAAGCATGTCAGTAATTATACAGGCTAAACATGTCAGTTATTATACAGACTAAAAATGTCAGAACTAATTTTGATATGAACATATATGGGCTTAAACATATATTCAGAGACTTTGATATTTATGAATTCTTGAAAAAGTAATAGAGAATATTGTTACTTTTGTTTTGTTTTTTGTTTTTTTTTTTTTGCATCTGTAGCATACAGGAAGTATCTTCATCGAGGATATTACATTCTTTTTTTTCGCACAGAAACCACTTTGTTTTATAACTTGAAGAACTTTGTCTTCAAGATTTCGCGTTCTTTATTCTATTAATTGATCAAATTCAAATTCATTTTTTTTTCAAATTCCTACATTGCAGACATGAATAGAACATCTCTTAGTATATCTTTCTTTAAAATAAGTTACAAACTGAGAGTGCCTCGAAGATCATCCTTACATTTTTTACCCTACATTAATTTTTTTTTCATATAATTCAGACATTCACAATATAATCTACTAGACGATAAAATTTATTCCGATGACAAATGTCTGAAGCATTTCCTTTATACAAGATGACATGAAGCAACCTTGATAAGATATTGGTTGGAGGAAATCCTTTTTTATTTACTTTGTATTGAAGAAATGATTTTTTATCAACACGAAGAATGAATTTTTCCGTTATGTTTGAAGTCTTTAAATAAACGATTTTTTGTTATCTATTCAGTTTTGTTTGATTTATTTAGGATTTGGGGTCAAATTAAGAAAAATGTTACATTGCTACCAACAATGATATGCAGTGATATTTCTCTTATTAAATGTTACATTATAAATTGAAAGATTAAGATTATTTGTTCTATAGCTGTTTTCCTACTTAAGAGGGAAGAGCTGTTTAGTGGATTAGAAAGCAATTTTAAGGGATGTAAAAACAATGTTTTGGGTAAATCTTAAGTCATATCACCTTTACAGGTAATACAGCTGAAATTTATAGGAAACACACCTTATATAACTCACTTAGATATGCATCATCAAATAATATTCAACTAGAGAGTACATATAACACATGCGGGTCCTCTATAGATAGATAACTTTCTAGAACTATGTCAAGAGAATATAATTTTTTAAAAAAAAGTCTCTTTACAATATACTGTGAAAGCTTTACAGAAAATTAAGCGTTTCGTAAATTTTCTTCGAAAAATTTAATATACATTGTACTTACAATGTGCAGAAATTGTTATTGAGACTTACATTTTAGTATCTAAAGATACGCAGCATTTATAATTGTTTTTGCCACTTAATACATGTATTGCGTCCGTGAATCCTGGTTTCTTGTGCTCACCGTGCTTGATATAAATTTCTGGCTCGAAGAAATTTATAAATCACCTCTGGAGATTGACAGACGGTTAGTAAGCATTTTCCGCCATTAAAATGTGGATTATGAGTGTAGTTCTTAAGAATGAAATTTGAAGATAACGAACAGTAATCAAACTCTAAAGTCCATTGAAACAATACAAATTTGGAGCAGAGCAAACACAGACCTCTAAAAACATCAGAGTGGGATCAGGTGCCATGGAGGAGTAAGCATCCCCTGTAGACCGGTCACACCCGCCGTGTGCTCCTTGTTATGATCGGGCACACGAAAAAACTCGTAGACACTTCGGTGTAAAATAATGGCCTAACAATTTGTATGAAAACGTCAGTCAACATTCGACTTAATGATAGACCGTATTTGCTGACAAAGTCTTTGTGTATCGACCGAGAAGTCAATGCATGCACTTTATACTTCCAAAGAAGAGCAGGATTAAGACACTTACAGAAAAATTGCGGCATCAAGTTAACATATTAATATGATTTGTTCTCATCAATGAAGATAATTTCAGAGTTTTAAACATTCGAAGATTTTTTAACAAACTCTTTTTTACTTCATCCCAATGCCATTTTTTTTAAATATAATTTGTCTCTAGCAACAATTTCATTAGCACACTGACACTTATCTCTTTCTCTCCTTCAAGCTGGCCAAGATGTCATCAATCACTATTTTGTTTTATTGTTTTGGCACTCATCCCCCTTACACGTACAATTGCAGGAAGATCGTAATAGCATCAGACTCGAGTGACAACACACCGACCAGAGCTAGAGAACTATATCCCTCGAGGTTTTACTGGGACATGCAGATTTAGTTTGAGATTGTTATCTATTACTTACTACTCACACTCACTACAATTGCCTTGATTTTTTTTTTTTTTTTTTTTTTTTTTTTGCGTCTTGTCACCATGTTCTGTAAAATGTGGACAATTAAGATTTTTGGCTCACCTTGAACCATTTTAAAAGAAATTAAGTTATAATGCGTACTGTAGTGACTTTACTGGTATTATATTAACGACTATAACTTGTTGTGTTAGCTCTTACGTTTAGTGTTTCAAGTTTAATCGCTGTTGAACGACACATGCAGTTCTGTCAATAAAGTTGCAGACCAGTCAATGATGGAGAGGGGAAAAAATTTACCCAAAAAAAAAAAATTATCAAAGATTATATGCTTTTTCAGTTTGTATTCAATGGTTGAATATCTCCTCGATTCATTGACAGAAAACCAACCAGGTTACTATTTGGAACCCTTTAAGTAATTTTATAATACAAATACAATGTAGTAACTGCGACATTTCTGTCAAGTTAAAAATAAATATTTTTTTTTCGATTGCATTTTGGATTTCAAACATGTTATGCATTTGCGCTATGTTAAGAACCGTAAATTAATCCGTTTGTTTTGAAATATTGGGTTGTGTAAATACTTGACATCACCTTTTTGAAATGTCACACAGTTAGCATAGATAAAACTTCTAACTATCAAATATTTTTTATGTTTATTGAATATTAGATGCAATCTTCAATCATCCGTCTTTAGAGTGTGTCAGTAATGCACACCATACCGGTATCTGGAACAAAGGCTTTATTCAGCAGAAGAACAATAAGGGACAGTGTAGGTATTCTGTTCTCTCTTATGACAAATGTTTGCAACATAGTTACAGCCAAGCTGTAATTCAATTGTAATTGATACATAATACTGCAGAATTAATGGTTCCAAACTAGAATATTTTCTATTATGCATGTACAAGATTGGTTTACAATGTAGTTCTGACATTTAAAATAGATTCATTTCAGAATACATGAACTTTTTTCCTACTCAAGTTTTATGTAGCGGTAACTAAATGTATAGTAGTTAAATGCTAGTGTCATTAAAACATTTCCATTTTCAAGATTAGATGACACTTGTAAGGCATATATTATTGTGCTGTCTTTAAAAAGATGTTTTCATTCTCTTCTTCTTATTCCTAGGTGTAAAAATTAAAATCGATGCACAGAAAGTAATAAAAACAAGATGTGTTTACCCCCGTATAGTAGCTCATGGGGAATATTAAAGTTTCTTAAATGCAAATCAAACTCCAAGGTCAGGGTCAAGAGAATAAAAAATATTGGAGCCTAAAGAAAGGCTTGTCACAAGGAATACACCTGTGAAATATGACAGCTCTAGCACCAACCATTCAAAAGTTATGGTCAAGATTAATATTTTTTTCAAGTGTAGGACAAACTCCTAGGTCAAAGTCAAAAGATCAAAATTGCTGGTACACAAGGGAAGGTCTTGTAACAAGGAATACAACTGTGAAATATGAAAACACTATCACCGACTGTTCAAGGTTAAGGTTTTTTCAAAAATAGGTCAAACTCTAAGGTCAAGCTCAAATGGTCAAAATTGTTGGTACCCAGGGGAGGTCTTCTAACAGGAATACACATGTAAAGTATGAAAGCACCATAGTTAAAGTTTGGTAAAATTTTGCAAAAGTGGGTAAAAACTCTAAGGTCAAGAGGTCAAATATGTTGGTACCAAAAGAAAGGTCTTTTCACAAGAATTACACATGTGAAATACGAAAGCCCTAGCTCCACCAAGTCAAAAGTTATGGCAAGGTTTAAGTTTTTGCGGACAAACAGACAGACATATAGACAAAGCAAAAACTATATGCTTTGTCCAAATTTTCGATTACGGGGCATTAAAATGAGTAATACATGTAGTTCCAGTTGTGCGATTTCTATTTGGATTGAAATTTTTAATCGTTTCTCTTTTTATATGTACTCATCCAAGTGAAATTTTATACACGTATTTATACAATATATCAATGACTTTATACAATCTATGATTGATTATGGTCAGCTTATATCAATCGTACAAAATATCATTCAGAAGCTTATCAGTAAATGTAGGAAATAATAGAGATGTTCCAGTTCTAGCCTACACACCACCCCCGGGAATACTCCATTATCAGATCAGTACTAATGTGTTAACGACGTCCATTTATTTCTATAGATTATCACCTCCTTTTCTAAACAGAGGAACCAGAGTGCTCGTTTGGTGTTCTTGCGACTGTAACTTTGCCACCAGTTTCTCTCCATAACAAATGTCATAGCCATTACAAAGTACTAATGTAGTAATTCCTGACCAAAAAATGAAAATTGGTGTAAAGAGCTGAAAATTGACTTGTTTCGTGCTTTACAGGGTACGTACTGACAAGATAATGTTTGGAAGAGTTCATTTGCACTATAGTGTGTATATAGAATTGGTAAAACTGAGATTGTGTTTTTTTTTAATGTTTTAAGCATTGACGAATTTTTGATAAATTAAGCAAGACCTGTAAGAATATGCAAACAACAAAGCTTATATGTTACGTAGAGATTGACAAATTTGAATACATGTAATATACAAAAAAAGGATTTTTTTTATGTTTTGAAAATAAAGGAAATTCCTCTACACTGATTTCATATGTATTCCTTTGTAAAACTTGGACGCTATTTATACCAACCCTGGCCTTGAGTTCGTAATTTGAACAAAATGAACCAGCAATTCATTTAATTTAGCTCTTTAATTACAACAAATGGCCGGTAGTCTTCGTAATCGCTGTCGAGAAAGAGATTAATTAAATGGATAATTCTTTGCGTCACTCTTGATCCCGGATTCACAACTTGCAGAAACTTAATTTAAAAGTGTAAGTGAATACAATACTAAGCTAAATTCCTTTCGTTGACATTTTCCCGTAAGACCGATTTTTCCCTGATATCCCTTTTGATGCACCAACCTCATCTGAGAGGCCATTGATACTTTCATTAAAGAAAACTATAATGTATCTTTTGATCTTTCTACTCCAGCGAATGAAAGAATCATCCCTTGTTTTAATATTTCTTTATACTTCATAGATGCTTTTACTGTCATAAAATTGCGCATCTACCGGTACCATGTATCTTTACATAATTACTTTGTTATCCGCTCTGTTAGATTTATTTATTACATACTCCAAAGTTTTACAACTGTGTTATTAACCAAAGGATTCACATATAAAAAGTACGTGTGCATTACAGGATATATATATAGTCCCAAAATTTTTTTTAACAACCATGGAGTAATCCCGTGATGAAGACCACCTTGTCAACAAGACCTAAAGCTAAATTTAACACCCCTCATACAATTCAAATAAGCTAATTACAATGGACTTAGTAAAGAATAAAGCCACAAGGAATGATATTATCAAAATTCATCTAATTCTTCTGAGGAAAATGTTTAGAGTGTAACATCTTTTGTAAATTTTATCATAAAACCTTTTCTCGTTTTTATAAAAAAATTTTCTGCTCTTTTAAAGACGAAGGGTGATAAATAAAATTAATGATTTTCTTTAAAGACAGACAATTAAGATTTTTCAATGCACAAAAAACCTGGAAAGGATTATACAGTCTTCCTTTGATGTAATGTGTTACAAATTTATCTATTACACTTCTATTCTACTGTATAGTTTTTGAGTAACAATAAATTTACAACATGAAACGCAAGCCAATTTCTAAAAAATTGCAGGTGTGTATTTGAAACAGTGAAGAAAAAACAAAAGTCATTTTTTAGGTTACGAAATACACGTTACAATTAAAGAAAAAGTACATTCGGGTTTTCAAGGTTGTTAGTTTTATCAGTTCGACATCCCATTTATCAATGACTATTTAAGGGCTCTACAAGATACAGACAAACGGAGGAACAGACAGAAAGGAGAGACATAATTAATCAAGATCACTGATGCCCTCGCACGGCAGCTTGTGGCAAAGGTAAAGTTTCTCAAATGCAAGTCAAACTCCAAGGTCAAGAGATCAAAAATGTTGGTACCAAAGGAAAAATCTTATCTTAAGAAATATAATAGTGAAATATGAAAGCTTTAGCACCAACCGTTCAAAAGTAATGACCAAGGTTAAAGTGTTTTTTTTAAAGTAGGTCATACATCAAGGTAAAAAATATAGGAATACACAAGTGAAATTTGAAAGCTATAGCACAAACCATTCAAATCTTATTGCCAAGATTAAAGTTTTTTGAAAGTAGGTCAAACTCCTAGGTCAAGGTCAAAATTGGTGATATCCAAAGGAAGGTCTTGTCACAAGAAATACACGTATGATATATGACAACCCTTGTCCCAACTGTTCAACATTATTGCCAAGGTTAAATTTTTTCAAAAGTAAGTCAAACTCCAAGACCAAGATCGAATGGTCAAAATTATTATCTTATGCCCAAGGAAAAGTCTTTTCACAAGGAATACACATGTGAAATATGAAAGCCAATACTTCCAACCAATAAAACGTTATGGGCAAGGTTCAAGTTTTTGTGGACAAACAAACAGACGGACAGGGCAAAAACTATTTGCCCCCGAATCTTCGATTACGGGGGCATAAAAACACATTTTAAGTGTTAAATGTTTTGAATTAAGACTTTCAGTATGGATTACAAAATTCTTAACAATAATATTAAATCTTGAAATTATATTTATAAAATTAATACATCTTTCTATACTTTAAATAAGATGTGTGTAAATTAAATTAAAGCTGATAAGAAATTACACATATATACTTGTATATCCACCATATAAATTCAACTTTTACAACATGACACATATCAAATAAATCTAACAGTTAGTATTATAAAGTCGACGTCCGGATACTAGTAAATGAAGTTCAGCTGTATTCCCTTTTCCCCTTTCCTTGAAACATGAGTATATACAAACTTTCTAAATTTCTCATTTTATTTTCTTTTCAATTTTTTTTTTCGCGAAAGCGAGGGCACATAAAAACGCATTCGTCTGTCAGTCTGTCTGTCACAGAAACTTTAACCAAGGCCTTGGTCAAAACTTTTGATTGGGAAGAGATAGGGCTTTCATATTTCATATGTACATTACCTGTGACAAGACCTTTCCAAGTATACCATGATTTTTGACCCCGTGACCTCGAAGCTTGATCTACTTTTCAAAAAAAAAAAATTAAGACTTTTCCGAACATGCTATGACTTTTGACCCCATAACATTGACCTTAAAATTTTACCTAATTTTTAAAAATTTCACATTGGTAATAACTTTTGAATGAGACAAGATAGGTCGTTCATATTTGACAAGTGCATTACCTGTGTCAAGAAGTTTCCAAATGTGCTACGATATTTGATCCCGTGATATACATTCATTCCATTATTTTACATTCAAAAACTAGCATTAAGCATAAATAATCGTTTTTTATAGTCCTGTCCTGGAATAATCGTTTTTTTTTAGAGTCCTGTCCTTCCATTTAGCTGAGTAGAAGCGCCATGGCTGATCGCCAATAGGATTTACCGTGTGAAAATTGCCTCATTAGGAGAAGACATTGGATTACACAGAGACAATTTTGTACTTTATTGATTTAGTAATGGCTGAAAGCAGCATGCCATCATATTGTTACTACAAAAGAACACGAATTCCATAAATCCATT
Source organism: Saccostrea echinata (assembly GCF_033153115.1). NCBI lineage: Eukaryota > Metazoa > Mollusca > Bivalvia > Ostreida > Ostreidae > Saccostrea > Saccostrea echinata. The sequence goes on along the minus strand of NW_026889830.1, from coordinate 1,865,471 downwards.
GTACTATTAAATCTTTTTCTTAGTGTTTTAGTTGCATCTCCTTTGAATTGTCACATCTGAATTTAACTTAATAATCACTTTTAAAAAAATTTATTCTTTTTTTTTTTTTTTGGTCGAGAAATGTTTGTTATCTATTTTACTGGGTAAAAATAACGAAGAACTCAAGATTTGTAAATTGTTCCGACATTTTATTTTTAATCTCTCTATACTGGTACAAAAAAGTGGCGGGGGAAGGGAATCTTGGAATGACAATTTCCCTACTAATTATAAATATAGCATTTATCCTCGGAAGTAAATGAGGAGGGGGAAGGGGGTAACCTCCTACGTGCCTGATTCTGACCAATGAGACATGGGTTTAATAATGACAGCTCGTTTTATTTGGCAAAAAATTTAGTTTGCAAGATGCCTAGAGCTATAAGCTATAAATTAGAGCAGGCCTCTAAGTGGCCTCTAAAATTTAGGCGCCAGCTGGCGCCTTATCAAAAGATTTTAGTCGCAAATGCAAATTTTTAGTCGCCAGGCAATTTTTCTAAGGTGCCAACTTTAAAAGTTAATAGAATATCGGGACCCAAGACGTGCCTAAGAAAACAAGACATGTTCATTGCTGAAAATAATTTCCTCTTCTTTTGAATTTCTTTTCGCTTTTTCAGAAGATTGCTAAAAATGTGAAAAGAAGATGGGCGTGTTTGGCGTGTGATCTGCAGGAATAAAGCGTACGAAACATTTATAGTTTAAATGTCTACGATTTGGTCGGCTGACCACAGCTGGACATATTCTACAAAGTTACGCACATGGAAAAATGTTACATTTAGCTTGAAATACTTTGTTAAATTAATATATCAGTCCACTTATCTTAATGATTACTACATGTAAAACTTAGTAACGCTTAACATAAATAATAAACACCTATAGCGTATAGTTAAATGCAATTACATGTATACATTTGTATAACTAACTATCAGTAGGTTGGAAGAATTGCTTTCGCTTTTGGTGCAACAGAACCAGAATGTATCTATTTAAAAATAAATCAGTACATAAAATTAAACAGACAAACGAACTGATTGTTTGTACTAAAAAAAAATATTAACGCTCCATGCGAGGATCGAACCAAAAATATTTCTTTTACATTGCACTGTACGGGTAACGCATACTACTGAGCTATCACCACTACACACACTTTATGGTTTTTAAAGCGACAATGAAGCACCGCGTTTACACATCAGAATTTTTTTGGAAAAAGTTCATTTTTTATCGTCTCTGGGTCTTCTCTCCATTTTTTACAAATGTTTGTTAGTTTCTTTGCATTAAAATGCATACAAATAACGTTTCAAAATCATGGAGAGATGACCCAGAGGTAGCAAATTTTTAGAAAAACGTGTTTGAAAATGTAACATTTTGTATCAAATGACTCATCTAGCCAATTTTCGAATTCTTTTTTAGCAAATCAAAATAAAATATCGGGAAAATATTTCCCTTTCCTATTTCATAGGAACCCGATACATCAAAAGAATGCTAAAATTTCATGTAACAGGTCAATGAATTTTTCACTTTTCAAGTGCGCCCAGATTCCTGCCGAATGCCAATCAAAAGCGCCCTCGTTCTTTCCGGAATTCGACGATCGCCAATTCAATTTAAAATGGTCGCGAATTTGGCGACTTATGGAAAAAGTTTAGGCGCCAATAAATTTTTTTTTGGCGCCATGGCGACTAAATTAGTCGCCAATTAGAGCCCTGTAGGGAGATGCTGTATTTTGAATTTGGAGGTTTTTAGTCCGATATTAATCTATCAATATTACCGGTATAAGATGATATATTGTGATATTTAAAAAAAAAAATAAAAAAAAATAATGCTTCCTAAAATGGACATGTATAGAGCATATTATCTTTTCTTTCTTTTTTTTTTTAAGTTGAAAACTGTGATAGAGCAAATGTGTCAATAACATCTAAACTAGAATTGGCGCACTTCATATATTCATGGAGAAATTGATGCTAAATCACACCGTCTTGTCGAGTTTAAGAGAAATGAACGCTTGCCCTTCTTAAAAAGTTCAAGCAGGAAATACTCTTTCATTAGTAATTTATAGCGCCCACTGGACGGAAATATGTAGAAGAGCTCTTTATCCGCGGATCAATTTCGTCTGCGGATGCAGAAAACGTGGCACGCGACTGTCGATGAGGACAAAACCCCCTAAAGAACGTCTGCAATCCTAGGAAGACTTCAACATTGGACAGTAAATTATTCAAACGTATATGTATGGTGCAAATTAAACTGATACCCAATTAAAACATGCTTTTTTTAAAAAAAAAAAAAAAAAAAAGCTTACAATTTGATTTGATGTGTTGATTTTGTGTCGTAACAAGTGAGACAAGAAAACATTGATGTAACCATCAATTGTCGCCCAGGAAATAAATAAAGTAAACAATGGAAATGAGTCTTGATCATCAAACCGCTTCGATATGTGTGAAAAAGGCATGCGTCTAAATGATGGAGACGATAGTAGAGAATATTTTGAAAGCTTATAGTCGGATGAAAATCAAACAAAAACGATACCCTTTTAAACTTTTTCAATTCCTCAAGTAAATGTTGGCTACATAAAATATAATTTGAAACCAGACACATGCATCACCTATTTTCAAAAATGTCTTTCACTTTAAGATTATAAAACACGAACTGTGTAAAGTACGTTTTTACGTTTTTATGCGATAAGTAAAATTCGATGTTCTAAAAAAAGGGACCTGTCGTTTTTTCGATAGTAAATGATAAGCAACTTTATATATTAAATATGAAAAACATATATATTTTTACAGATTCACTTTATGGAAGTAAATATATTGCGTATCTCGTAATTTATAAAGGGAAAGAACATTCTGATTAACAATCTTTTTAATGTTTAGAAAACCTTTAATTCTGAATAACTTCTCCCACCTCAATCCCCATATACCAACACTTAAACTTATATGTATAGAGCAGCCCGGTCCTCCGGGCTGCAATGAATATATACTGGCGAACTGTTGGTATCAGTTACTGTTTTAAGCTTAGAATCTCTAGATTCGGAGAATTCTAGCAACTCATTTAAGCAATTTTTTTTACCATACTTTGCCCCGTAAATCTAGATTAACAAAGAAGACAATTTCAAAATTGACTTTCCAGCATATGGCAAACATAAAGTCACTATATACATGTAGGTATATTCCAGAAACACAAGAATAAGATCTATGTAAATCACACATGGGAATAAACTCTTCTTTTTTTTTTAAAGTAAATTACAAGAATTTGTGTGTACACGAGATGCAATAGATGACTATTTCTGATATTCACCACCAATCAGGTATACACTCTTTATGTCTGATTTTATTTTACGCAGACTGATTTTCCTCGATAAATTTATTCCTGCATTTCCTCTTGGGAGGAAATTCATACTAAATCAATGCAAAGCAGTGAGATGCATTACCGACAAATCTGCACTTGAAGTTATGAAGTGAAAGGTCTTATTAAAAGATACTTTCAAACAGTAAATTTTTCATTGATCGCAGTTGTACTCTTAAAATATTGTACAGACGAAATAAACAGCTAGGCGACTGAATTCAGTCGGCTCTGAGATTTTTCTGTTTTTTCCCTCAAATTTGATCCTATATCCTATAATAATAATCATACGAATAATGGACTCAGCTAGAATACTATGCAACTGCTTGCATTCCTACACACAAGGTACATTTTTCTGTTTACGTAATTTTTAATCCATATGTTTCAAGATGCAAGGGTTTTCTGAAGAAATCATACACAATATATATATATATATATATATATATATATATATATATATATATATATATATATATATATATATATATATATATATATATATATATTGAAATCTCACCTCTTCATTTAAAAGACACGAAAAACTTTTCAAAAATCAAATATGATTTAGCCTGCAACCTTGTGAGATTTCTCATTACTGATATCCATCCATTCTGATACTGAACGCAAATTTACGATAGTAATCAAGGATATGCAATAACCTGCAGCATGTCAGAAGTCCCACGGCTGGCTTGTCATCAGTATACCGAATTAACGCCGATCACAACCACTATAACAAACCTTAACGGAAGACATGTTTAATGTAAAAATACGATCAAATATCATTGATTAAATTGGAATCTCATTGAGTACAATGATCTGTGATCCTTCATTGTCATAATGAAGGATTAGGCCGTAATTACAGATATGACAAATATCACTCATTGTCGGATTTTACCATTTTCATATATGGCCTTCAAACTGATAATCATCAATAGACTGGATTATAATAAAGACGGTCCTGGGCCGTTCTAATGAAAGGGGATTTTCGTGTATGCTCCGTAATGGTTGACGTCATTAATGTCATCATTAGATAAAGGATTTACCGAGAACTCCTAAGAGGATACAGGATACTAATTCTTTTGATAATAAATTGCTTTTTTAAAAGAAATATTTTTAATAATAATTTTTATCCAAGTCCGGGTAAAGGGGGGGGGGGGCTGCTTAGGCTGTTCTCCTAGTGGCATCAGACTAGGAATACTAGTATAGTATCACTGCATGGAACTCTCGAGATTTGCTGACTTGCATTTATGTACGTTATTCTTTTCAAGAATCAAAGCAATATTATTGGGGGGCACAGCCCCCCCCCCCCGGTTCCTACGACCATGTAATAACAGTAATAATTTCTTTGGGTAAGAGAAAAAAAAACTTGGGGATTAACGTAGGATTTCGTTGTAATCAGACACGTTTCAGACAGCTAAATACGATTCCGATAATGATCTGTAAATCAAAATCTGTCGCCTTCATTAGCATCAGTATTGAGCCTTTTCATATCAGCAGCAGCCCCCAGTTCTCAACAATGACACACAATTGCACTAGCATCTCTTCCGAGTTCTTCCAGTAAACTTCCATGAGGAAACCATTAGGATTATTTGCCGCAAACAATAATACACGTTCATGCAGGACAGTCGAATCACAATAACCCATTACTCAACTTTTTTTTTATCCATTTACATTCTTAACGACAAAACGAACATACGTGTATATATGTAGCTGTATTAGCTCTAGTTTTAACTAAAATCTACATGAATACTTTGCAACATATTTTGAAAACTAATTAAAAGCAAAGGTGTTAATAACAAAAGTTGGGAAAAAATATATAAAACGATCTAATTACAAATAAAATGAGATACTTTACACTCTTTCTCTTGAAATACATTTGTAATTAAATGGGTACCTGTAAAGTGCGAAACGAAATCAAAACGAAACGAAACGAAATGAAACGAAACGAAATCTACCGAAACGAAACGAAACCTACCGAAACGAAACGAAACCTACCGAAACGAAACGGGAACCTGTAAAATGCGAAACGAAATAGAAACGAAACCTACAGAAACGAAACAAAACGAAACGAACTCAAAATGAAACCTACCAAAACGAAACGAAACAGAATGTTTTTCAAATTAAGGTATATCATTATTTATCCCATGTTTACCCCCTTATCCCGTGGATATGACTCATTGGATATTTTTTCATATCCCACAGTTAAGTGCAGTTGTGACGTCACAATGGTTTTTTCGTTAGCGTGATGAAGTAAAATAAAGTGGAGTCCTATATAAAACAGTGTAAAACATTGGTCTTGAAGTATCAAACATGGGATAAAAAGAATCTCCCATGATTTGTAGTTGGATATGACTTTTATCCAACTCGTTGTGTGTTTTTATCCCCTCGCCAGGGCTCGGGGATAAAAAACACACAACTCGTTGGATAAAAATCATATCCAACTACAAATCATGGGAGATCCTATATATATAATGTGTAACTGCATATGGACTATTTTTACTTCATATAAAAATTATATAGTTCAAGCACTTGTTAATATAATATTTAAACACCGATAAATGCTCCCTTCTCTAGTGAAGTATTTACTTATACATGCTTATATATACTGTAAATCAACTGCCAGCTACAAATATGCACGAGCATACTATATAATTTCAAAATACTCATTTCAAAATAAGCGTAGTATTCTCTAATTTTTATGTCTTACTTTTATTTTTAGCCTTTAACCATCGAAATACAATAAATTTCTCATAATTGATGTGCTACGTGTAAAAGCTTTTCTATTTACGTATCGAAATAAAGTTACTGTACTGTTGTATTGCGAAAGTCTTTAAACATAACTTTAAAAAAAAACTGTACACATTGAGTTAAATGAAAAAAAGTGCATTACTGTTATTTATACATATGTGATCAATTATACAAAGCCTAATTATTATTATACTTTTGATTATTGTCGGGTCCAGTTTTTTTTTAATTTTTATTTGAGAGGTAGTTCCGAGAAGGACCCCCCCCCCTCCTCTGGTGGTTTCAAGGCTTGTTCAAATGATTTGATAAAAATGAATTTTAATTTCGATAAATGTATGCTTTGAATTTAATTTAAATTTGATGTTGCAATTTTACCTTATTATTATTATTATTATTTTTAAAAAAAAAAAAAATGCTTATCCACCGCTTTTAAATTACTGTTTATAAAAGTGAGTGATCTGATATAGTTTGGTGTTGGACAAAAGCAGACCAAGAATCGCCAGGTCTTAAAATCTGATTTTGAGTATACAAGTATACATACAAATGGATTGTTTTAACAAGAACCCGAAAGTGATAACTTGGGTTATATGTATAGGCTTAGCCTAATGTGTTTGTTTTGCACTAAAATGAGCAATATCTATTTAAAAGTGTAATCCATACTTACAAATGTGCACGTTTAGAAACGCACAAAATCTTTTTTATCTTTCACTGCGTATCAAAAGAGACTCGTTACTTATAAAATATACACTGTATGATATATTTTAAATCATAATGTTTATATATATATATATATATATATATATATATATATATATATATATATATATATATATATATATATATATATATATATATATATATTTCATTTTTGCTCGATTTTATTTCGTTTTTTGTTTCTGTAGTTTTCGTTTCGTTTCGGTAGGTGTTTCGTTTTGATTTCGTTTCGTTTTTGTTTCGTTTCGGTAAGTTTCGTTTTGATTTGTTTCGTTTTGTTTCGTTTCGGTAGGTTTCATTTCGTTTCGTAAGATTTCGTTTCGTTTCGGTAGATTTCGTTTCGTTTCATTTCGTTTCGTTTCTATTTCGTTTCGCATTTTACAGGTACCCTAATTAAATCTGTAATCTCTTGAAATACATTTGTAATTAAATATGTAATCTAAAATGCAATGTTTTCGTTTTCTCGTTTTTCCTGTGGTGTACATTATCAGTTGTATAAGATCCTGGTTGCACTCCATTCCATAAGATACAGTCAGGAATCACACACTGTCATTGAGTTCTTTAATGGTGTCCAATGACAAGTTGTGTGGATAAAAAGTTAATTTAATAAAAAAAATTGTAAATTTGCAGACTTTAAAAGCCTTTCTTAAAAACATTATTTAATCACAAGACCCAGTCCATTAGTAATTACTACATGCACAATATCAGTATGGTATCGATCTATCAATAATTACATGCCATTTCATTAAGATCCCAAATGAATAGAATCAAAAATTCTCAAAAAAAAAAATCCTTTCAAGCAGTGGTATATAATATTAATCGCTGGTCTAAATACCCCATAAAATAAATTTTAATATTCATGCACCATAATGTAATACTCTTCAATTCCCAGTATATACATAATGATTTAGACTTGAAATTCAAGATTACAGATGTGTACTTACACATTATTCAAAATTTTGTCATTTTGTCCAATACTACCTGGGTATGTGGTTAAAGTTGTTTCATAAGACATTTTCTTTGGCATTTTGATTATTACTGACATTACGATTGCACAGTGTTTTTGTTTTTGTTTTGGCAGCTTCCTTTAAATAGTGACATAAAAAGTCTCTTAACATCGATCTTTTGAAATTAGAAAAAGTGATAGTGATGCATTGCCATTGCTTTTTGTTAAGTCGTTTGAACGTTTTTCTTAATTGTACAAACTAAATATTTTCCCATAAAATTGTCACCTATCTTTAAATCAAGATATATGGAATTGAAAAATAGACTATATGACTCAGAAACTTGTTTTAGCACATTCTCTTGCATAAAATCACAAAATCGTAATATTGAATTTAAAAAAAAAAAACTTTAAAAATAAGAAAACGAAACAAAAAATATGTTTCGCTCCAATCATTTTGACATCTGTACTGAAAGAAAACTTTAAATTGAAAATATTTTGTAACCTGGGTAACCTTCAATGTAATTTACTATGTAGAAAACAACATCAGATGTATTCAGTTTTTTATTCTATAAACCAAATTCCTTTGAACACTTACGGGCATCTGCTAATGTCAAACGTAATAAAATACATAAAACAAGTCTTAATTATGAAACGCCTATCATTTACTGGAGATTTTAAAAACATAAAAATCCTTAGTTTGTCAATAAATTGTGCAAGAGCTTTATGCCGTTTTTTGATAATCATAGTCATCAAAAGAAATGTTCTTGGTTTAATAACGCAGTGGTGATTAAATTGTCGATAACGGTACAAATAAAAAGATATCCAAATTCCCTGACGTAAAAACACCAAATTGTAGTCAAAAGATTGAACTAAATTTATCAAAAACTGTTTGTAAATAAACACATTTCTTTTCTTCCATGAAAGTTTCATGATAAAACTGAGAAGCGTTGCTTCTTTAGGGTGAAGGAGTGGCCGACAGTTCGAGAAAGTGGGTGGGGCACGGGGATTCTAGCCTCGTTCCCTCACTCTTGAAATATCCCTCCCATGTGCTGTCGCCTCCGCTTCGTTCTCTCGTACCCTCAAGTTGTCGCCATAAATGGAGTGAGTTAGAACATCATTAGACTTTCCGACAAGTATTCGTAATTGCATCTCATAAATGTGTATACCATATATATTTATATGTATTATAAAGTAAAGTACGGTTTTAAATAGAACATAATAATGCAGGAATTTCCGCAATACACGAGGTAAAATTAATTCTAAACTTATGACTTGAGTGATCAAGTTAAAGGTGGGATTAGTTTGAAAAAACTGTTTAGTTTGATCTTTACAGAATCTTTTTAAAAAAACTTTCCTGTTTCAACACTAGCAAGACTAAATGCGGGATGATAATGAATTGTATTGAAATAGTATCCTTGCCTCTGTTCAACAATATTTGGATAGCAAAATTACTATTTTTTTTTTTTACTTAACTGGCATTTTGCATTTATGGAGTTTATATGGATTAAATAGCAAAAGTAATATGTTTTGATATCCATTTTGACATTTTTACTGTCTCCCCAAAACAAAGTATTGTCCAGAGAATAAATAATACAGAATAACCCGAGATTTGTGAATGTCGGAATCTGGGAATGGAAATGCCACATTATATAACTGAGAGCACATTCAAACCCCAAATCTCTGCGGATTGTTTCATGAATTATTGAAGACTCCAAATGAGTATCGTGGGAGACTTGCTATCCTGTATTCGGAATGACTGGATTTAATCTGCAATATCTGGAGGGTTTTGGTCTTTAGTGACATTTGTTCTGCAGCTGTATTACATATATAGATCTCATTTGACATAAGCATGTTGTTTTCAATAAACAAAGCAAGTCAAACTGGAAGCTTTATTTTCTGTGTTTATTAGATAAATAATTTTGTATAGTGGTTAGTACTTCATGTCTGGGTGAAGGTAAAATTTACATGACAAATTATCAAATTGTAAATTTTGCATTTACTTCCACCCAGTAAATTCAAAATTTACAACATAATACCTTATTGTGGCCCCATCGAAGCTCCAGGGGGCATTTTTCAACAAAACCGATTCTTCATTGCATGCAGATTGATGAATAATTATTATAATACACTGGTATCAATACGTTTACGACTAATGACCAAGTTTTTCTTGAGAAAAAGATTTTTAAAAGATTTTCCTTTAGTGTTCTCACCTTAGCCCCAGTAGCCATGGTTTTAACAAACTTTAGTGTATGCTACCTCAGGATTACTTACTTATAGTCCTCTTCGTACCAGGTCGCACATAAGGCAGCCACATAGTCCCCCCACCCATTCCGATCCTTTCCACTGTCCTACACTACAAGTTATATTTACAGTACTTTCTTTCGTCTGTAAGGGATTTATTGTACAGAGAGGCGTGGCAGTCTCGAGACTGTTACGCCTCTCTGTACAGTAAATTCCTTACAAACGAAAGAAAGTGTCTGTAAATGTCTTGTGTCATGGTCATTTGCATAGTCACTCCTTCAGCACCAAACTGCACGCGACATTACGTCATAGGCCTAGGTCCATCGTAAGTGTACAGGGTGTTCAAACAAAGCAGAAAGTACGAAAGAGATGGTTGTATTGAAAAATCAAGCAATGTGAAACGAGTGTGCAATTGTATTTGATGGATTAATTTAAGCAGTATGAGTATTTCAAAAACCATAACAAATACAGGCACAATACTGGAAACCTGGGTCCGCCCGCACTATGACCCGCTACATTACTGTTACTATGGATACGCTTGCATGTCCTGCAGAAATCCAAGTCGAGTACTCTAGCCACAGGTATCAAAATTATGGAATGTAGTGTGAAATAGTCCAAATACATGTATATACGAACATGTATCAGTTTGAATGTAACTCAAAGAACTCAGAAAACAGTTGCTATTAAGGGAATCAAACTGTGCGTTTTCAATATTGTTAGATTTCAATTATCTGTTTTAATTTGAATACATGTATTTCGTGAAATTCTGTGTATTTTTAAAATTTTTGTTTAAATTAGTTAACTAATGAGTTTACATCTATTAATCCTCCTGAAAATGGTTTTCACGTACATGCATTTTCAGATTGAAAGGAAGGGGGGGGGGTGAATTATGTGAGGTTTCTCATTTTTCCTCTGGATAGGTTTTATGATGCTTACAGAAATTGAAGAAAAAATATTCAAAAAGTATTGAGTTCTTTTGGAAGTTATTGTACAGTATATTGGAAGTTATTGTACGGCTAAGCTCCGCCCCCTAGAAGTTATAGTACGTTGGAATTCAGCCAAAGGTTTTCTATCTGATTTAAAGTATGGCTAACATCAAAAGAAAAAGTATCGCACCATGACACAACCTTATCTGTTTCAACTCACTCTATGACGTTCCTCACAATGTTGTCTTTGGCCTACCCCTTTTTCTTTTGTTGTCGGATGTCCAGAAGATGCTTTCTCTGGTGACATCATGCTGATCTTTCCTGAGCACATTGCCAACCCATCTCCACTGTCTTCTCGCAATCTCGACATTGACGTCTTCCTGACCTGACATCTCTGAGGTCGTTGTTGAACACTACATTTGGTCATCTGATCTTAAATATGGTCCGTAATCATCGACTCACAAACACTCTCTGTTTGACCTAATTTTCAAACATTTCATCAGTGTTTTGATAACGTTTGAAGGAGAAAAGATAGGGCATTCATTTTTGACACGTGCATTTCCTGTGACAAGCATTTCCAAATATACTATGATTTTTAATTCCATGACCTTGAAGTTTGACCTAGTTTGAAAACAAAATTAACATTGCTAATAACTTTTGATTGAGAGAAGATATGGCATTTACATTTGACATGTGTATTACCTGTTTCAAGACCTCTCCGATTGTACAGACAAGACAGGACACACAAACAAGACTGTTACAATATGCTATAAAATAATGGCATCCCATCCGCTAAGACACCGAAAACGGGGGACCACAATTCTTTGAATTTGTTTGCTGATTCTTGATGTAATATCCTTGTCAGCGCCTCCTGGTGTTATTACAATGTTACCCAGGTATGAGAAGGTATCTACATCTTCCATACTCTCTCCATTTACATGTACTTGTAGGTGGCTGTTGTTCTGTGCATTAATTCTTATTATTTTGGTCTTCTTTAAATTGATGTTCAGGCCCAAACGTCTTAAATGTTTTATGGAACTTGGTCGTATTCTCCTGAATGTGTTGATGAGTGGAGAAGATGAGACAAATTTGTCTTCCATTCTCCATCTAATGCCGTTATCCTGATATCTGGTCGAATCCCTCATGACCCAATCTATGGCCACGAAAAAGAGTAGAGGAGACAACATACAGTCTTGTTTCATTCCTGATGTTACCGGGAACCACTCTGTTTGGCGTTGTCAACCATCTTCTGATGATGTCAATAATCTTCGATGGTAGGCCATACAGCCTTCTAAGAGCTTACATAAACTTTCGCGATGTACACGAAAGAAGGCCTTTTCAAAGTCTACAAAGTAAAGGTATAGAGAAGACCACCATTCTGCATATCTCCAGAGGCCATGTTTTAATCAGCTTGAATTTAAACAGTGAAAGGAAGCTTTCTCTTAAGTTGTCTTTTCTGGCCGAACAAGATTTTTAAATAGTCCACTCATTTTTGTCCTTTCCTAGTTGTTTCCTCTTGACATTGGAATTAGCCATTCAATATAATTTAAATTTCCATTACCCAACGATGCTTTGTACCAATTTCGAATTATTCCACTGAATTTAAAATTTGAAAAAAGTTAACAGAGGTAAGACTCTAGGATACAGACGGACGACAGACAAATTTTGACCAGAAAAACCCAATTACTTGAGTCTTTGACTCAGGTGGGTTAAAACAATCCTGCTTTCAGCCAAAATCAATATACAGCAGACAGTAGACAACTTTTTCCACAAATTATTATGCCTCCGTAATCGAAGATTAGGAGGCATACGGTTTTTGCTCTGTCCATCCGTCTGTCCTGCTGTCTGTTTGTCTGAAAAAAATTTAAACCTTACACACAACTTTTGATTGGGTGGAGCTATGACTTTTATATCTCACATGTGTATTCCCTTTGACAAGACCTTTCTTTGGGTACCAACATATTTGACCTGTACCCTGGAGTTTGATCCACTTTTGCAAAATTTATCCACACTTAAATTTAACCTTACCCATAACTTTTGAACGGTTGGTGCTAGGACTTTCATACTTCAAAGGTGTATTCCTTATGGTGTATTCCTTGTGATAAGATCTTTCCTTGGGTACAAATATATTTGACCTTGGAGTTTGACCTACTTTTAAAAAACATTAATCTTGACCATAAGCTTTGAATGGTTGGATCTAGGACTTTCATATTAGACATGCGTATTTCTTGTGACAAGACCTTCTTTTGGGTACCAACAGTTTTGACCCTTTGACCTTGGAGTTTGATCCACTTTTGAAAAACTTTAACCTTGGCCTTACTTCTGAACAGTTGATGCTAGGGCTTTTATATTTCACAGATGCATTTCTTAAGATAAGAATTTTCTCAGGATACCAACAATTTTGATTTCCTGACCTTGACCTTAGAGTTTGACTTGCCTTTGAGAAACTTTAACCTTCGGCATGAGCTGCCATACGGGGGCATCAGTGTTTCACAAACACTTTTTTTTTTTTTTTTTACTCGTTATGATCGATGTCGAACTGATTATTTAGGACATTAGTACTATACTTAAGAATTGTCAGATGCTTTTAGGGTGTGACATTGTATAATGAAATTAATTAATTTTTAATGGTAAAAATCCATAAAATTCTCCTGAATATTTGAATTATGTTGACGGATAAAAAATTTTCTATGCACTCTGATACATGTACATGTATGTTGGACATATGTAACTGCAAGTCGTTGAACACACCACCTTGGCTATTGTTTTTTTCCGAATTGAAAATGGACCCTTGAGTAAGGGTCGAGCTAAGATCAGGGATCAAATTTTATATACTAGCAATGCATGTATTCAGGGTTTTAAAAAAATCTTACAAGACTGTCAAGGCAAAACTTAATATTTCTAAAAAAAAACTTCACATGAAGAAAAACAATTTTAAAGTCTGAAAGAAGTGAATATTAAAATAAAAATGTCAAACATAAGATATAAATACGTACGAGTACATGTTTGTAATAAATATGATTTATGGATGCGTTCTTTGTCCCTATATTATTTAAATGATATTAACTTTTCACAGAGTCTCTAAAAAGTCGGTTTTCATGAAAATGTAAACCAAGCTATTTAAGAGTTTAGTGTAAATTGATGCCATACGCTCTGTATTATTAGATGTACATAGATTACGTTACAAGTGGTCAACCTTATTTTTTTTATACTTCAGAGTCAGGTGAAAAGTTTAATGTGGTAAACCGAGCCATGCTATTTTATGTCTTTTTAAAAATTCTTTTGTTAGTTAAACGTTGATACAGGTTTACGAATGAAACAGACACCACATCAGGAAGAATATTTGTATCTTTTCTTTGTTATAGTAAGTAAGATAAATTTGATCCTTTTAATCTTTTATTCTCTTTATTGGAGATAACAAAGAATCCATGTTCATCTAAACTCTCTGAGGTCAATATAAGATTCCAGGACACGTTGCAATAAAGGACAGGCCTTGAGTATGCTAGATGTGGTTATTGACTGGCATACTAATGGCAAAAATCCCATTTCCCTATATATCAAATTATGCTGTGATTTATATGTTTTTAAACTATACGTTTTATTAGGTTAGTCTATAATCTTCAGATACAATTGATTTGACGCTTAAGAAAATCAAAGATTGTTCTTTTTACAATGTATTTTTAAAAGGTATTTTCACCCTCGAAATATATCTTGTGGAAGAATGATTTTCAATAGGTGTCATAAAATTGTGATATTGTGATTTTTTTTTTTTTTTTATAAATATATATTTTCAATTATCTTATATCTATTATATTTCATTATCTATTCTTTAAAAATGGTGCAAAGGGTATTAACTTTTTCAATCATAATACCTATATTGTAAAATGGTTTTCTGATATCAACAGCTCACACATTTTTATAAAGTAGCAATCATATGGAACTTTCAATTTTAAATTATAACATAGTACAATTTTTTACGCAATTTTAATCATACTGTTTACCAGTAATGTGAGGTTTGACTTTAGTTCTGTTGAACTATGTCTGGTATATCTGACATCCTTAATAAGGTAGTGAGCTAAACATTTTACCTCATATTTAATTATATAACTGTATTAATTAAGTGGATCTTTATCAATGCGATTTTTTATACTTTGAACCCTTAGAGATATGAGGGTGGAGACACCTAAAAAGATTCACAGTGATTTACATGTAGACACTTATTGTTACACCAGATGCAAAATAGAAACATCTGTGTATCACTGCTTGCATGAATTCATCAGATGGGACGAGTAGAGCATTATATACTATATAAAATCCCATATTTTCCAATCTCTGGGCATTTCCTTTACATTGAAAACTTACGAAACTGTCCTGTGTGGTTACAGCTGAGAAAAAAGGGAATTAAGCAACAACCAGTTAATACATTGTATGCGTACGTGGTTCTGCCTTCTTGTGGAGGAAAAACCCAAAATATCAATGTAATAACTGTGGCTGAATTTTAATCAGGCTCAAGTGAGCTGTTCTGATCGAAGTTTGTCGTCCGTACGTCTATCTGTTATCTTCTCACATTTTCCACTTCTTCGTCAGAACCACTGAACCAAATTTAACCAAAGGTAGAGGAAAGGTTTCTTTGGTAAAGGGAATTAAAGTTTGCTCAAATAAAGGGCTATGCCCCCTTGAAAGAGGAAATACGTGTAATTAAGAAAATGCAAAAAATTAGGGTGGACGTATTAACATTCGTCTTTTCAAGTACAGAAAAGATAGAACTTATGTGGAAGCTTCCGAACATAGTGTAAATTTAAGTGATTTTTAGCTGAAAGCTCAAGCGAGATTTTCTGATCACATTTTGTCCGTCGTCCGCCTGTAAATTTTTCACATTTTCGACTTCTTCTCCACAATTACTTAGCCAATTTCAACCAAACTTGCCAGAAAGCATACTTGGGTAAAGGGAATTCAAGTTTATTCAAACGAAGGATTGCAAAATTCTTCAAGGGGAGAAAATTAAGAATTCAAGAAAATTTGGTGGTACCTTTTAAAATTCTTCTTCTCAAGAATCACTGGACAAAACATTTTAAACTTATGTGAAACCTTCTTTACATAGTGTAAATATAAGTTTGTTTAAATCATTACCGCCGGGGGGTAGGTTGGGGGCCACTATGGGGAGTAAAATTTAAAAAAAAAAATCAAAAAAATCTTCAAAAATCTTCTGAAGAAGAACAGCAAAACCATGACTAGTCATATTGATATGGAAGCATTCTTAAGTGGTTTAGATTTAAGTTTGTTCAAATTATGATCCCAGGAGGTAGGATGGGCCACAGTGGGGGATAAAAAATTTACATAGGAATATATTGGAAAAAATCTTCTTTTCAAGAACAGCAAAGCCATGTTTAGTCTTACGGGAACAGGTGTCCATATATTCAGGCAAGCATATTGATATGGAAGCATCCTTAGATAGAACAAGTTTGGCGCGGTTTCTGACCTCTCTAGATTTTCTGTGTAATTTCGGGACGCATCTAATTTTTCATCGTTAGAAATCTGCACTTTCATTGCTTTCAATTTCTGTGATTGGTATCGAGGACGTTTTTGGTTTACTGCACCTTTTATACGGCAAGTTCAAATCGGCAGACGATTGAAGGGCTTTATTCAATCAATTTTGAGCTAGATCTCGCCCGACATCGGTAGGAAAAGTGTAGATATAGATTAAAATCAAGTATGAACCGAGGCACCCCCTGAAATCCAAGATGGCAACTGTCATACCTTCCTTCTTTTTATATACAGTAAATATGATATTTTTAAAACGTGCTAATTTCAGCGATTTTTTTTTATTTCATTGAAATGACGGTATTCAGACACACCTAGAAAAACAATGATACACAAAATACACCTTCCTGAAACCAAGCGCCTATGTTTATTTACACAATGAATTGTTGTCTATGGATGACAAGGAGCACACTGCGGGAGTGACGAGGGATGCTTACTCCTCCATGGCACCTGATCCCACCTCCGTTTTTTTTTGGAGGTCCGCGTTTGCTATGCTTCCAATTTGTTTTGTTTCAATAGACTTCTGAGCTTGATTACTGTTCGTTATCTCAATATTTCATTTTATAACTTTTATCAATAACGGCATGACCAAATGCATGTATCCTCTGAATACAAATTCAAGTTTGTTCAAGTAATGATCCCGGGGGTAGGGCGGGGTACCAACGTTTTGCAATATATATGGAAAAAAAATCTTTAAAAAGCTTTCTGTAAAGAACAACAGTGCCATGATTAATCTATCAATATGCAAGTATTCTATAAGGTTGTGTAGATTCTAGTTTCTTCAGATCATGCCCCCAGGGGTAGGGTCGGACCACAATAGAGAATCAAAGAATATCTTTTAAAATCTTCTTCTCAATAACAGCATTATCATGATTAGTGATATAAATTTATATACAAGCATTCTTAGGTAGTGTAGATTCAAATTTGTTCAAATCAAGGCCCTGGGTGGTAGAATGGGGCCACTTTTCTGAAGAACAGTTGGGCAAAGGTAACTCAGGTGATCATTGTAGCCTAGTGGTCCTCTTGGACGGCTAGTATACCATTCAAAGCGCGATAACTCCGATCATTGCTTGCAAGTGCAAAGGAGCGATCGCACCCGCTTCCAAAAACTCGAAAAATGTTTTTTTTTTTTTTTTTTTTTTTCATATAAAACAAATCTGTTTAATGTGATGCTGCTAGATTTTGTTTGTTAAGCATTTGAAAAATGACTTCCAGACTGCACCAGAACCCATGAAAATGAAATAAAAAATGAGCGTACATGTATACATCTCCCAAACCTTCTCCACAAACCAGGCGTCTCCATATGAGTGAAAATTCTCGAGAGGGACGTTAACAACAAACAATCAATCAATCTCCAAAAACCTGGTGACTGCCTGTATTCCTACAGATCGATGATCGAAAAATGTAAGTCAGTCTGTCCGTTCGTCTAACCACCCGAAATGCATTTACATTTTTCATAATCCCATTTAATTAATATAGTTTTCACTCATTTTTATTTCCCAATAAAAATAAAGAAATTTTTATGCAGAGAAGTAAATCTACTTTATGAAAAGTATTAAAGTATCTTAAAAATTCTCACTCTACATTCACGGTTGGATATTGTCAACACTTTTGTGACTTTACCAGAAGTCAAATAGTACTGATATTCTTCCTGCTTCTCTTATTCTTCACTTTTCGACTGTGTGTAGTAAAAAGGTCAGGAGAGAAGCGTCCTTTTCCTTTTTTTTTTAAATAACTGTATGCGCTTACAAAGCTCAGAAATTTACAAATCATAGGAAAAAGGCGACATCTTAACTTTTTAAAAATCAATTCATTTAATTTACGCATATATTTACTTTCGAAACCCATGATTTCCAGTTGCGGATCTAGAGGGGGTTACGGGGGTTGCAACCCCCTTTTAAATTCGCAAAGAGAGAGAGAGAGAGAATTCCGAATATTTGTTGTGTTTAGTAACAAAAAAAATGAAAATATTCGGTGAAAGGCTTTGTAGAAATGTACATGTATGAAGAAAATTCGGTTGAGAAAAAAAAAAGAAAAAAGAAACCTACCCCACCCCCAACCACCACCCCAGAGGAGAAAGGGGATTTTCGGGTCGGAGAATTATTTTCCTTTTTTTGGTCAATTTTTTTTTTCAGGTAATCCAGGATATTTACCCTGGCTGTTCCGCCCACTTTCAAAAACGATACTGCGTCCCTGTAGTATTCCTATTAAGTTGTCGTTTAACTTTTAATAACTCATTTCCTCTTCAACCCCCCCCCCCCCTTGAAAAATTTCTAGATCCGATTTCATGAGAAAGGCTTTTAAAATACGTAATTATTTATGAAATGCAAAGTTTACATTGCAATTCAGTACTGTTTAGTGTATTTTCTTTAGAGAAGTGGAAAAGTACTGACTACATGTACATAAATACATGGATGTAGGCTATGCTTTTCTATTTCTCAAATGAGAGTATGCTCACTCCGCTCACCTGAGAAACCTTGGCCCTACTGTTTTTAAAAGATTTTTCGAAAAGATCTGTTCCCTGCTTATTCCTATGAAAAACGTAGTCCATATTTCGTGGCCCCACCATACATATAGTTCCAAGGGCTTATAACTTATTCAAAATTGAATCCAAACAAAGTGGCGATTCTCCTCTTGTTTTGCGAAGATTTTTTCCCTGTATACATACATTCTGTATAATTAAAGTCATATATGGCGTATTTTTGGTAAGTTCAGACTAACTAAAATTAAAAAGATCTTTCTATTTGTTTTATTACCTTATATAAAGATAGGACTTTCCTGTAAATTACACAATTTAAATCAATCGCGTTTCATAGATACTAGAAATTTAAAACAATAACCGATTTATTTACCGACTCCGCATTTAAATATCAGACACGGTTTAAAGTAAATTTACTATAGAAACGTGGGGTTATTCAAGTTCAAAATCGGTGAAAATTTTAATTTGAACGTAAATAAAAATATCTTGTTCATCTACACTCAATCTCGTATTTTTATTTTCTAGCTCAGATACGCCATGTATATAGCTTTAAATTCAGATTTAGCCTCGCCTTAACCCCAGAGTCTTATAAGTTGGAGATTCCGAGAAGAAGAAAACTTGAATCCATATAACTTTGGAATGTTTGTACATATATATTAGTGTGGCCCTGCTAATCAAGAAAAGAATTGTCTAATACATGTAAGAAGAATATTTAAACACTATTAAGTTTAATTTTTTGAAATGTAGTAAATAATTTTAATATTTTGCTTTATGCCCGAGACTAGTACATGTACATAGCATATTGATTTTCAGTCGGCGAGCAATGTTTTGACTCAGTTTACGCAGAAAAGAGATAATAATTATATGAGTTTTTGCGGATAAATTTATATTGTAGAAGAAAATAGTGGGAGAGAATTTTCCACTGCGTCTTCCCTGATAGCAAAAAATCACTATGTTTGAGTATTGATAAATGGCCGTTGTTTTCATTAAAAAAGAGATAATATTCAGTGGATGTAAATATTATACTAAAGGGATAAACTTTTATTACAGGAACAAGTGCCTGTGGTTTTTTTCTTTATATTTCCATGTAAAGCTTTGAGCAACAATAGTGGTCCCTTCTCTACCCCGACTGATTTGACAAATTTTGAATCTTCTCTTATAAAGATGATTTCTCTCTTTTTTGGTCATGTGGTTCTTGAGAAGATTTTTAAAAATATATTGCCAAATTTTTAATATTTTTTTTATTATCATGATTATCTTCGCTTGGAAAAGGATGCTTTTTCGCTGTGTTTCTAGAGAAGATGTCAAAAATGTGAATAGGTCCGGACAGACAGAACAGACAAACGGACGATCAGAAATGCAAAATAAGCTTAAATCAAGTAAAGGTTTATTTAATTATCAGCTAATAAAAATACTCTGGGACCGAATCATCTGTAGCCGAGTTGACCAGATACCGCCATTAGAATCATCCGGAACACCCCAAGTCCTTCAAAAACAATAGAGAGACATTGAAAGTCGACCAGCATGGCCTCTGTTGGTAAACTATTGCAGAGAGTAAAACCAACACTCCCAGATAAATGGAAAGGAGGGAAAATAGAGAAAATTGGTAAGAATGCCCGTTTTTACAAGTCGTTTGCGTTTTATTAAGCTTTTATTTTTTTAGCGATTTGTTTTAACATAGTAGATCTTAAGTCGAATTTCCTCTGTGATTTACACATTGTCTCTTGTGTACATGTTGTAGTGATGATCATAATTATGTATAACAAAATCAGAGATATAGATACTTTATATTATTATTTATTTTTATTCCTGTTAATATACATTAGACCCATTTCATGCTATGTTTCAATTAAATTTAAATATTTTCTTTTTTTCCATGTTCTCTGTTTAACAACCTTATTCTCTATTCAAAGTCTATTGAGAAGTTGATGGCTCGTTTTAATACTCTCCCCTTATGGGGAGTATTAAAACGAGCCATCAACTGCTCTATAGAGAAAATAACAACCTGTGTTATGTCATGACTCATGTCATATTTTTGGGCAACAAAATCCTTTTTTTTGTGGAATTTTTTAAGGTTAAATGTTTCATCACTTTGTTTCAAGTTTGCAAATTAATTAAGTGTTTACTGTAGTGAGATGATAAGCAGGACAGCACAATCTCTTGCTTTAGCTACATGTATAAATCTATAGCTAGAACGACTTTACTTTACCGGTCCCCAGAAAAACGCGCTAAAATATAGTGTTGCCGTAGGCGACTTCAATATATATGAGTTCACGTGAGCGATGGAAAAAAAAATGAAAAATTGAGGTTTTAAGCCTTTTGGACCCCAAATTCGAATTCTACATCAAAAGTTTAGTTTAAAACTTCGATTTTAAACGAAGTTTTTAACCTCGTTCTCTGAAAAAAAGTAATAAATATTGTTTATTCAGTGAATTAGGAGACAAAACATAATTGTGAACGAAGCGCGCGTGGCGCATACTTTGTGCCGTTTCTTTTGTACTAATGTAACAGAGACATTTATGTGCCTCTGCTGGGGATTGAACCAGGGCCTCTGGCTTGCCAGTCCAGTGCTCTACCGATTGAGCTAAAGGGTTAACCCACTAGCCCAAGCTAGTAGGAAGCCATGTATCTGACACTACCACATTGTCCCCCTCCATAGAATGAGATGTCCTCATCTCTTTTGGAGTGCCGACACCTGTGGGGCGAAGTTCTGGGGGCAATCACTTTCACCCGCCAGAGAACACCTGGGTCCCAACGTGGGCGCCAAATGTAACAGAGACATTTATGTGCCTCTGCTGGGGATTAAATCCAGGCCTCTGGCTTGCCAGTCCAGTGCTCTATCAATTGAGCTAAAGGGTTAACCCACTAGCCCAAGCTAGTAGGAAGCCATGTATCTGACACTACCACATTGTCCCCCTCCATTTTTTTCATGTAAACAAACCAACGAGATGTCGTTGAAGCTGAATTAAGATCTTGCAAAAAATACAGACGCAACTGAATTTCTTAATTAATCTAAAAGAACAAGACTCTAACCCTAATCTTTCGGATGGTATGCGAGGACTAACTCAAATCTCCCAGGCGGATGCTAGACCATGCTAGACTAACCCATGTGGAAGGACTAACCCTAATCTTTCGGATATATGCGAGACTAACCCTAATCAGTCGAAAACTTATGCAAGGACTAACCCTAATCTTTCAGGTTGGTGCAAGACTAACCCTAACCAGTCGAAAAATGTGCAAAACCAATCCTAATCAGTTGAGTGACGTAAATCTTACGTCATAGTGCAATGAGCGCGCGGATCTTGCGGATCTGGGGACCGGTAAAGTAAAGTCTACCCCTAGCTACATAGCTTTACATTAAGCTTTTCAAAATAGCTTGCTAAAGCCATATTTCAATACAATTTTTCACTATTTTTTAGCTCACCTGAGCTGAAAGCTCAAGTGAGCTTTTCTGATCACATTTTGTCTGTAGTCCGTCTGTCCGTCTGTCCGTCTGTCTGTAAACTTTTCACATTTTCGACTTCTTCTCCAGAACCACTGGGCCAATTTCAACCAAACTTGCCACAAAGCATGCTTGGGTGAAGGGGATTCAAGTTTGTTCAAATGAAGGGCCACGCCCTCTTTCAAGGGGAGATAATTAAGAATTAGTGAAAAATTAATAGCATCTTTAAAAAATCTTCTTCTCAAGAACCACAGGGCCAGGAAAGATGAAACTCATATGGAAGCATCCCCAGGTAGTGTAGATTCAAGTTTGTTCAAATCATGACCCCCGGGGGTAGGGCGGGGCCACAATGGAGGATCAAAGTTTTACATAGAAATATATAGGAAAAATCCTTAAAAATCTTCTTCTCAAGAACAGTAAAGCCATGAAGAGTAATATTTATATGGAAGCATCCCCAGGTAGTGTAGATTCAAGTTTGTTCAAATCATGGCTCCCGGGGGTAGGGCGGGGCCACAATGGAGGATCAAAGTTTTACATAGAAATATATAGGAAAAATCTTTAAAAATCTTCTTCTCAAGAACAGTAAAGCCATGAAGAGTCATATTTATATGGATGCATCCTCAGGATGTGTAGATTCAAGTTTGTTCAAATCATGACCCCCGGGGGTAGGGCGGGGCCACAATGGAGGATCAAAGTTTTACATAGAAATATATAGGAAAAATCTTTAAAAATCTTCTTCTCAAGAACAGTAAAGCCATGAAGAGCCATATTTATATGGAAGCATCCTCAGGAAGTGTAGATTCAATTTTGTTCAAATCATGACCCCCGGGGGTAGGGCGGGGCCACAATGGAGGATCAAAATTTTACATAGAAATATATAGGAAAATCTTTAAAAATCTTCTTCTCAAGAACAGTAAAGCCATGAAGAGTCATATTTATACGGAAGCATCCTCAGGTAGTGTAGATTCAAGTTTGTTCAAATCTTGACCCCCCGGGGTAGGGCGGGGCCATAATGAAGGATCTAAATTTTACTTAGAAATATATAGGAAAAATCTTTAAAAATCTTCTTCTCAAGAACAGTAAAGCCATGAAGAGTCATATTTATATGGAAGCATCCTCAGGAAGTGTAGATTCAATTTTGTTCAAATCATGGCTCCCGGGGGTAGGGCGGGGCCACAATGGAGGATCAAGTTTTACATAGAAATATATAGGAAAAATCTTCTTCTCAAGAACAGAAAAGCCATGATGAGTCAAATTTATATGGAAGCATCCTCAGGTAGTGTAGATTCAATTTTGTTCAAATGATGACCCCCGGGGGTAAGGTGGGGCCCAATGGGGGATCGAAAGTTTTACATAAGAACATATAGAAAAAAAAATTTCTTCTCAAGAACAGAAAAGCTATGTTAGTCTTATTGATATGGAAGCATCCTAGGGTAATGTAGATTCAAGTTTGTTCAAATGATGACCCCTGAGACAGGGAGGAGCTACAATGGGGGATCAAATTTTTACAAAGGAATAAATGGGAAAATTCTTTTAAAATCTTCTCAAGTACAACAAATTCATTTGTTATATTGACATGAAAGCATCATCAGTAGTTTAAAATTCAAGCCCCCCCCCCCCCCCCCCCCCCCCCCCGTTCATTACTGAACTGATTTGTGCCTTAGTCTAGCCAGTGTGCTCAGGTGAGCGATGTGGCCCATGGGCCTCTTGTTTTGAAATTAAGGAATGATTTTAATAGCTACCCAATTTATACGGTATAAAGTTGGGTGGGGCAGTTTACACTTTATAAACCGCAAAGCAGTTTATAAAAAGTGTAAACTGTTCCAACCCATTTTATACCGTATAAACTAGGTAGCTATTAAATTCATTCCTTATAATTTAATTTTCATTCATTTAGTGTAAGAAAAAAAATGACTGCCCTTAAAAAATCACTTCAAATTGCATTAGATTTAAATGTAACGCCATGCGCAGCGATACATTTTTGACGCAAGTCATTGTGACATAAGCAACCCAATTTATATGATATAAAGTAAATTTTTTTATCCAATCAAATGGCGTGTTACAAGCAGAATTAAATTATTAAGAAATAAAAAAGTCACAAGTATGTGACTACTCATTTGTACTATTTACATTTTAAATTTAAAAAAGCAATCTAAATCAAACATTGTTTAAACTTTGCTGCTTTTGGACACATTTAGGCAAAAGATATATTTCCATTGCTTGTTACTGTATACACCTTGTGTGCAGTGATGCATAATTATGATTACTTCAAATTGTGCTGAAGTATTATTATCCTGTTGATCACAATTGACCTCCTTTATAATTTCATTCAAGAAGTTATTGTGTGGTCATTAGGGCTGGGTATCGGTGGGGAATTTCATATTGCAATATTTGGAACTGCATTGTGATATGTATTGCAATATTTTTATTGCGTTTTTCTTATTTTATTAACCTTCATTTATATGCAGACTTTTTTAGCAGAGTGTATATAAAACTTTTATAAATACGTTGTAACAAAAAAGTTCTAGTTGATTTCACTACAGTTTGGCAACAAAATGCTAACACCCAACAGAAACCTTTACCGTTTGGTACTGTTTGGCATGATTGAGAACATTTCTGACATTAAATTTCACATATTACTTCATAAATCTAAAGCCCAAGCATTTTGCCGGTATATGAGTACAGGAAAAATGCATCACAATACGATATTTTTTGTTAACGAATCGCAATATACAATGTACCGGAATGTTGATATTATTGTGCAGCCCTAGTGGTCATAAATAAATAGCTTAATATATAACCCCACTGAGTGCAAAGTCTAAGGGAGATGCAACTTGATGAGTGATTTTTTCACTTTTGTTTTCAGAACAGCTAGTTCAAGGTTAAAAAATTTCACTGAAACAAAGTGCGAGTTTTTTTTACTTGCTGAAAGATTGCACATTCAAGAAATATTAAAGTATGATAACATCTAAATCAGGCTATTGTGAATAGCTAAATTAAGGACATATGCAACGTACCTTACGTACTGATAATTTTTCAAGATTTTCTTAATTTAAGATTATAGTGTCATCAGATGTTCGTAGACAAAAAATCAGCATGCATTACCATGTAGTGGTTTTGAAAAGATATCAATTGATGAAAATTTTTGTATAATTCAAAGAAAAATATACAAAAATTACTAAACATATATTCAAGATGTTTTATTTATCCAAACTTGTTTTAGAAGTTTACAACAGCATATATAGACATTAAAATGTAGCACACAGTTCCTTGAAGTATTGGTACTCTTCAACTCCAGGGGAAAAACACTTGGAAGATATATGCGGAGGATATATACTGAAAACAAAAGCTTTTATAAAAACTAGAAATATGTGGAGGACATGAATACCCCGCCGAATGTATATTAGTAATGCAACATGAAAACTTGTATTAGTGTATGAAGTTTGATGAGAATATCTTGAATAGTTTCTTTAAAATTGAAATTGAAATCTAAGAAATTGGACATAGATGATAAATTCTCACCAAATTATGTATAAGTGCATTAGCTTACATAAAAATATCTTAAATGATTTCTTTAAAATTAAGCAAAATGCAAATTAAAGGAAAGTGAGGTCAAGGTCACAGGAAAGGTCAAGGTCTAAAGCTTTTGATGCAGTTGAATAGCTCTTACTAATATGTATCTGCAGCTTATTAAGTTTGATAAAAATATCTTGAATGGTTTATTTAAAACTGAGCTAAACACTAATTTAAAAAAGTGAGGGCAAGGTGAAAGGAAAGGTTGGGGTCAAAAATGTTGATGCAGTTGGAAATCTTACATCAGTATGTATCAGCATATGAAGTTTGATAAAAATATCTTGAATGATATCTTTAAAACTGAGCTTAACAATAATTTAAGAAAAGTGAGGTCAAGGTCAAAGGAAAGGTAAAAAATATTAATGCAGTTGAATAGCTTACTTTAGTATGTATCAGCATATGAAGTTTGATAACACTATCCTGAATGGTTTATTTAAAACTGAGCTATTAACACTTATATAAGAAAAGTGAGGTCAAGGTCAAAGTAAAAGTCAAGGTCAAAACATGTTGATAGCTCTCATCAGTATGTATCAGCATTTGAAGTTTGATAAAAATTATCTTGATGTTAGCTTTTCAACTGCATCAACATTTTTGACCTTGACATTTCCTTTGATCTTGACCCCAATTTTCTTAAATAAGTGTTTAGGTCAGTTTTAAATAAACCATTCGATGCAGTTGAAAAGCTAACATCAATATGTATCAGCATATGAAGTTTGATAAAAATATCTTGAATGGTTTCTTTAAAATGAGCTAAACAATAATTTAAGAAAAGTGAGGTCAATGTCAAAGGAAAGGTCAAGATAAAAAATATTGATGCAGTTGAATATCTCTCATCAATATCTATCAGCATATGAAGTTTGATAAATATATCTTGAATAGATGATTTAATTCTTAGACAATCTTTTCTGCTCCTGAGGATTTAGGAGAGAGAGTACAAAGTTGTAATGAACAAGAGTGTTTTTTACAATATATGTGAAATTTTGACCACTTGGTCAAGGGTTCTGGTGCTGGACATGGCTCTATTGTTCATGTTGGGATATTTGTATGCCGAGAAATTCTGAAAAGTTATTCCCCTTTGTTATTCAACTATGATAAAATTATCACTGTAAATAATGTAATTGATATAGGTTAATAGAATGAAAAAATCATACAAGAATTTTGAATGTATAATACAAAACTTTCATAGTTTTCTAATGGTCAGTAGACTTGTAAATAATATACATATTGGTATATAAAAATGAGACAAAAATACCTAATCTTTGTACATTACATGTTTTCAAACAGCAAGAAAGACCAAAGGCATGATTTAAGTTTTGTGACTGTGGTAGTTAACAATGGCTCACTCAAGCAAGTAAATAGATCTACTTTCTGAGTATTTGATAAATGCAAGACAAAATATTTTAATGATCCATGAATGCCCTTCTTCTCTTGTTTTGGAACAACACAACTGCATCTTATGATCTATCAAAAAATTTTTCTTTTGTTATTCATATTGCTATTGTATGGATCTTCATACTCTGGTGACTGTTAAGGCTCTTGGGCCTCTTGTTTACATGTAAATTGTCAAATTGTAAAAAAAAAATTATATGTTGTGTTGTTTGTTTTCAGGTAACTATATTTATAATATCTACAATGACTACAAGGTAGTTGCCCAAGAGACCATTCAGGACTGCAAGAACAACCCAGTTAAAGCTTCCATTTACATTTCCTTTTTGTCATTTTTTGGACTTCTGTACAAAACAAACCCAACTGAAAGAGATTTTAAGCAGGAACTTCTAGATGATGCTCATGAAATGCTATTGATAGGTGAACCAATTAGAAATGTAAACACTGACAGATACCTTTGTTCACTGTTGGAAGCACAGCGAGATGGACGCTTGAGGTATCGCAGTCTCTTGTTCTTCTCTTTAGTGTATTTTGATAATATGTCGCATGAGTCTGATTTGTTTGAAGCTAGATGTAAGCTTATTAAACCTCATTGGAAAGATTTCCATAAGAGTATTGTGGAAGTGGGAATACTGGGACGTTTTGTGAATTTACGAAAGGCCATGGAGGACTATGATGTTAATCCCCAGGAATGGAATGAACAAGGAATGCCTGTTAATCCTCTGAAACTTTCACAACTGAAATAATATTACTGTTATTGAATTGCATTAATGAATTTTATTTTGTATTAAAAGGTTACAATGTAATAACGTTGTTACTGTTACACCGAATTCTTTGCTATCTGGTAGAAGAGTTATGATTTCAATGTATGTTGTTGCCATGGATACTAAAAGAGAAATTCTTTGAACACTAACTCCTCCACAGTTTTAGGCCATTCCAAGTTTTTTCTATGTTTAGCGTCTGCTTGTGCCTTGGTTTTTGGCACCCCATATCAGAAAAAACAAACAAAATCAGGAGTCCTAAAATTGATTATTTTAGTCAAAATTTTGGAAATTTGTCAAGGTCTTTAAATATTTCTCACTAGTATGTCATATTATGTATATTTTAAGCATTTAATACCTTGATTTTCTATGAGAAAAATAGATTCATGAAATCAAATCCTTTGAATGAGGTCATTTTTATTAATATAAGGTGTGTGTTTTATTTTTTGGCTTGTGTGTTTTTTGCAAATAGGTAGGTAGGTCTTTGAAAGATGGGTGGACACTAAACAGAGAAAAAAACTTGGAATGGCCTTAGTACAAATTCAGTAAAGTCAGTAAAACTTGGCACAAGTTTAGAAATTATTTTGAGATGTAATTTCTGTAAACATAAAATGATAAAGTATTACAAGCCAAAGGACAACTTTTCTCTTCCACTTAATTTGTAAGTACAAAGCAGGGGTTGAAATTTTCCTGGAAATCCCACTAGCCCAGGGGCTACTAATCAGTAAAAAATTACTAGCCCAAACCTCAAACTAACTAGCCCAACAATTTTTCTATGCAAAATGAAAACTTAAGTTAAAGTTTCAAATGCTTTGGTGACAGAAACAAATTAAACTAGTTCTCAGTCAAAAGAAACCAGTCTACTTAGAAAAGAGAAACTGAACTGATGAGAATTTTTTTTTCTGTTCCGCTAGTCCGACTGACTATCGTTACATTTAAATTAGCTAGCCGGAGTCTTAAAATGATTAGCCCCGGGCGTTGGGCTACCCCTGCAAAGTAGTAGAGTTACAGTCTTGTCAGAGACTTCAGATTCATGTTTTTATTCACATGCCCCTTTGCACAAATTCACTGTTAATGGTTTCAGTTCCCTAACTTCACATTAAAGATCTTTACCTCAGTGAATAAGAGGTACATGTATATGTACAGGTTTAAAATACATTGTAAAGACTGAGTATTGGATAAACTACTATAAGCAGTATATTTCTGTCTAGTCTGATAGGAAGTTACACAAGAAGTCTTGTGAGTATTTTGCTATTCACTGAAGGTTGAGGTAATATTATTACACGTACTGGTGTGAACTAATTACAGTGCTGGTTCCGGTAGGCAAGCAACCCTGCTTCTCATTTTAAATAAGAACTAGTTCTAATTGTAATGGAGACCTCAAATACTCCCCAATTTCCTTTTGTTGCCCGATTCCTGAGAAACTTCATTAACATTAGGTAAAACTTTTATATAATAGTATGACTATAATTATATAATACATGTATGTAGTACTCCAAAGTGCGATGGGACTCCAAAGTCCGATGGTCACGCCAAAGTGCCATGGTCTGCGCCGAACCACGATGGTTTAACACGCCAAAGTCCGATGGTACTGAACACAATTAATGTTTGTGATGTCATAGTACTACTGCACCGAATTGCGATGCCGCGCCATGCCGAGATCTTTTGAAAATACAGAAATAAATATTATATGCGAGGACTAACCCTAATCTCTCGGATAGGTGCCAGACTAACCCTAATCGGTCAAAAAAATGTGTAAGAACTATAACCTAGATATCGAGGACGAGTGCGAGACTAACCCTAATCAGTCGAATAGACTGCGATGACTAACCCTAAGTCTCAGTTAAGCTTATGATATGTTTTAAAACTACAGGGAATGAAAATCACTTTACTGTAAGTGTGAATTCATTATAAATGTGTTCTTTGTATCCATGTTTTACTGTACAATAAAATAACCCAGTATATCCTTCACACTAGGTGGCAGCATCTGTATATATATTTCTGCCAACACTTGGTTTAAACCTTATTGTCATCCATTTATACAGTTAATTTACAAAAGATTGGAAATGCTTTATTCAGGAATGTAAAACAAAACAGTGAGACTCACAAATCATTTGGTCAATTGAAACCAAAACTTGACAATATTGTAAATCCATAAATCTTGCTGCCAAAAAATTTACAAGTGATAAATTATTGAATACAAATTATATATGCAGGTATAATACAAATAAAAGCCAGCAAACCCTGGAAAAAATTGTTTTGATATCATACAATTTGAGCAATGATATGGGTTCACAACCAGTGTTAAATTACAAGTCATTGGTCATGGAATGATGAAGCACAATGATTCAACTGTATATAAAATGTCATGTACATTAATTCAATTTAATTTACACTAAAACTCACTAATTTTAAGCTGATTAAAGAACCCTAATAAGCATTCAGGATAATTTGATTGGATAGACTGCTTAAAATAAAAAATTATAATAACCTTATGAACTTACTTAATATAATACAATGATTTCACTGCATAAAAAGTTTATATTTGGTGCAAACATAAAAATATTTTTGTTTAAAAATGTTAGAAATAGTTGCAAAATTGTTTTATGAGTGAAAAATATGCCTTCCCTATGAATGTTAATGTGCAAGGAAATGGCTTTATTACTTTTGATTAACAAACATAAAAATGTAAATAGTAATCCATTTGGCTTCGCCTGGGAATCAAAGATGTTAAACACAGGGTATATGTATCAGTAACCATTCTACATGGAGATTTTAAAATTTCATAAATGTGTCATCAAAGTAAACCAAGACAACCACAATAAGCACCATTATTTATACATGTATTATGCAAATTTGAATTAAATATATCACAACTTTCAGACACATGGAGAAAGATGCTAAAACATAGCATTGCAGTGCTCTCATTAAAGGTTATGTCTGATTTCTCTCCAGTCTTGCTGCACTACAATAAGCATTTAATCTAGCTCAAATATGAAGCATCTTTGTCGGGATTATCTAAACCAGTCCTAAGCACTTAATCATGCAGTTGTTTTTGTCAACAAACACAAGTTGCAGAGCAGAGAGAAAAACACAAAAGAATAAAATCCCAAAGCAAAAACATAGATACATAAGCACTTCAAACAGTATGTATTATAACATTATTATATATTCGTTAAAAAAAATATATTTGGAAATGAAAAAAAAAGAAGACTTTGAAATGTACAAAATAATTTACACTGTGAATATGAAGATCAACAAAATTCTTGTTACTAGCTAGGAAATTTAAATTATGCCTTATCACTCAGGTTGAGTACACACTAATTTGGCAGTGAATACAGTTTAGTGCTAAAAAGAACAATCCCAAACAAAAAATATGTATATATCAAAGGAATTAAAGAAAAGTTTATGATAACATCATGCAAACGTGTAAAATACAATTCATAGAATGTTACTGAATTACTGTTAAATCACATGCAATTTTCGTTGGGGTTTAATTTTTTATGTTTTCATGGTATAATAAACTTATACATCATGTTCTCCACAAAATATTAACAACTAAATGCTTTTGAACCTTGAAATAAATCCCCTGAAATGAACCAATAATTTTTTCCTTGAACCTCTAAAATCTGACCCCAGGAAAATAACTAATTATACAGTAAAAAATATTTTTACATTGATCTGAAAATTTGGCTGACTCATCAAGACTACTAGTAGTTGTTGGTGATTATAAATTTTTCACATTGTACCACTTCAAATTCTAGAGAATGTAGAAACATAAAAGGGAAATATATATGTACATGTATATGGAATGCATCTAATGCAAAATATGAAACAATTTATAATTACCACAAACACTGATACAGCATATATTATTATTACAATATAATATCAATTGCACATTAGTTCATGTTTTAGCTATGAAATTTTTCCACTTTTTAGCAGAAACTAATTAGCTTAATATGAATACTTTATTGACACTCCAGTTTATAAAACTGTATAGTAATTCGATCATTTGCAAATGTAAAGAATCAAGGTGTAGCACATCCAATAATCTAGTAGCCTAACTGTACCATCATACTGAAAACACAAGAAGTAATCAATGTCCACACAAGCCAAGGTTTTTACCAGACTTAAACAATTTGGACTTTCATGTGACAATGCATTAATTTGCATTCTTTAGATTTTTGACACGACTGTTTAGAAATTAAAAGTTACTTCTTTGTATTCCACTATACAGATATAAACTTTGCAACTTGGACACAATCAGGAAATATAAAGCTCCATAATGTCAAATTAGCATCCAGATTTATACATTCTCAATGTCATTATTCATGAAATTAAAATCTCTTTAATACCACCACTGTCAGATCAAGGAGATTTGAATTAAGCCCTATATCTTAACTATCATCATTGAGCAAGGTGATTAAAGCTCAGTAACTTAATTCTCTTCATTAAAGAGATTTAAAGCTCTGTCACTTCACCATCATCATCCAGGAGAGATAAAGAGCCATAGAAATGAGGCGGTACAGTAATTACTTCACTCACTGGTCTGGTACCCGCCATCACATTTAACTGGTTACCAGATCCTTTTGAATTTCTCATGAGTCTCTCACTAGCACTGGTTGTAACATAGTCAGTCATTGGAGGAATACCTGACTGGATGTTATACTGATTGTAGTCCACATATCCACTCATTCCTGATCTGGGAATATTTAGGTCATTTGAAAATTTTGGTTCCATTAACAAATTGGGGTCAGGTTCTGCTTTACAGTAAGAGGTGATTGGGTAGCTTTGGCTACTATCTAGAAGGTAATTTGATTCATTCATGTCAAAAGTGTCCTCAAGGTTATTTACATGAAACCTTTCATCTCCTACACAAGAATTGTGCAAATTGAATGGAATATTATTTTCAGTGAAGTTTTCAGGCTTTTTTCGTCGGTCAAGAGTCAATCGTATGTTGTAGTTTTCACTTGCATCTGTGGCACTGTTAATCACATGACCATTTCTACCCAGTGATGAACCCGACAAGTCATTTGTAAGATTATGAGAATCACATGTCCTTGGTGCTACACTGTGAGTGAGACTGTGTGTACAAAGGTCTTTTTCAGAGTAGGCTTTACCAGTCACATCCACACAACCATATGGTGAACAAGCAGCTAAGGCTGCTGTGTCAATTGTTCGATTCTTGGAAATTGGATTCATTTCTTCAGGTGCCATGTTTTTGACTTTAGGGAGGAGCTTCCCACCATTGTAAGAGTACATAGCAATATGTGACGGGTGCAGTCGACACAGTAGTGTCTCAGCACTGTTCATTACTCCACTTCTAATAGAATCAGCCAGGTAAACATTATTTTTAAATAAATTGACTCCATCATCAAATGTTTGTGCCTGCAAAAAAAAGGCAGCATTAGAGTATTTAATGATATCTTCTTTGATAAAACCATTCTCAGATGCCATGGAACACAATGTAAGGAAAATAAGAACATGACTATATTCACTATAATTGCTAATAAAGAGAAATTTATTTTAGTCATATAAATAATTTAGCTAATACCAAAAGGCAAAAGCAGTTTATTTATATAATATATTTAAACACTAGATGTTTGAAATTTATATAACACTGTCAAAGAGAAAAAAGTCCTAGAACCAGGATAACACAATTTTTGACTTTTTGTGTCTTGAAAATTTCACCTTTACTTGAGAGCTATTGTCATTGCTCTTAATAAGAAGAGGAACATTAGCAGCGCCATCTCCTGGTGAGGAGGGTCGGGAATCTGGTTCATTGATTTTGGCGTAAATGCTGTCATCATCATCATCATCATCCTTATCGCGGGGCTCTTTACTTTTCAGTGAGGGTTTTGTGGGGATGAATGGAACTGGAAAGTCAGGCTGTAGATAAAAAAGACAACCACTGATGTTTTCATTTTATACGTGCAGCTTTATAATTATAAAGTCTCTTTTGTATAAAGAGATGTAAAAAGAGTGTGAATATCAAACAAAAAATGTATGAAGATATGTACATCTTCAAAGACTGGTTCTGCACAATACTGGATTATCGTAAAATGGGTATTTTTAATGATAATCTAATTTTCACTTTCTTTACAAGCATTTTTAGATTGCACAAAATAAGTCTGCATAAATATTTCACCAGTTCTTAAGCATATAGATTACATAGAAAACTAATAAACCCACTGGGAGAATCGCAAAACTTTAGGTCTATGCAAATTAATACACGTAATAGTGTTTTGATATATTTTGGCAAAAATTCTGATATGCAGAAAAAACTGTTATATCATGATGATTCAGCATGTATTAATTTTTATTAATCAGACTTCTGACAGACTAGATCAGCCTGTAAAATAAATTCGATAAAACTTACTTACCACATCTTACATCTTTTATTAACAGTGGTGAGAAACCCAAACAATTCAGCTTATACATACATATATATTGTACATATATATATAGCTACATAATTGACAACCACATGAAACAGAGTGCAAATACATATAAAATGCATGGTAGCTGTCTTAAAGTATAAGCGATGGGTGAGGGTAAGAAAATGTCATAGAGGGCAAGGCTTGCAGAGCCCCCCTATCACATTTTCGACCCGAGTCCAAATATCGCTTATATTTCAAGACTGTTATCATGTATTTTGTTTATCCTGCAACATAGTTTTACATCTGAACTCCAAAACGAGCTATTTTTAACAATCTGCAGTTGAGACTTATATAATAATGCCATGGCTTAAACAATGCAACATAGACGATGTCACAATGCTTTTAAAGACATCAGAATGCACGAAGCTATATTACAGCATTGACTGAATATAGCTTTGGTTTGTTGGGTTACCTTAATTTGGTCATGCAATGCAAGCGGTGGTTGCAGGATAAATTGATTTATATGGTTTATGACATTTACTCATGGAATATTACCTTCAATCAGATAAATATTAAACAGTGCATACCAGTTACCTGTATTCTAACATAAAAGCTGGAAAAATATGACTAGTAAATTTCCAACATCGATTCTTTTAGCACACACACAGTTCAACAATTATTTTCTCCCATGTATTACACTTCAGCAAAGAAATTTTAAGGAGAATATGTGACTTCTTGTAATTTGAAGATTGTGCATATTAACATTAAAAATATTAATTAGAAAGACTAAATTTTCTGATGGGTTGATGAAAACACCAAGAAAAATCATGAGAATAAAGGGAGAAAATAGGTTTTTACATGCATTCACCCAAGGTTCTTCAACAGACTTGTAAACATAAAATAGATAATGGCCATCTCCATAAATATTCCCAGTTTATGTAAAGCACCATGCAATGAGCTTTACTCACTTCCAGAAATGAGCTCTCTTGCATTGAAGCTGGGACTTTCTAAATCCCAAGGAAAAAGGTTTATAACAGTATTCCTATTAACTTACATATTATTTTGGATACTTTTCCCATAGTTTTTATATCAATGGTTCAAATTGACTCTTTTAAAATTATAAATAAACAAATTTACAACAATATATGTTAATTTTAAATTCTGGATATGATAAAAATGTTATTAGTAAAAATACAGGCTTTAAATTAAAGATTTGAGGTTCTGAGATGAGAATCTTACCACAGGTGGGAGAGGAACATTAGGTATGACAATATCATACGGCTGTAGATTACTCTTTACTGTGTGATAACATCTCCTAATGAAAAATAAATACAATTAGTTATACAGAGAACTCCTAAGTAATACATGTACACAGATTCTAAATTTTCTATATTTGGTGCATCATAATAGTCTGGAATATAACTGTATGACTGTATACATTGCATAAGTATTAAAAACCAAGGTCCAATTTTTCAAAAGAACTCACATCTAAGACTAAAAATATAATACAGTTCTAAAATTGTGCCAATTTATTAATCTTATGAAATCATACTTATATAAAATTATATAACTGGATTCTTTGTCTGCAGATTAAAATCAACATAAATAATAAAACTAGAAATATGTTCATAGGACATGAATTCCCTACCAAGGGTAGTAATGCAACTTGAAAATTTGTATTAGTGTATGAAGTTTGATGAGAATATCTTGAACAGTTTCTTTAAAATTGAAATTGAAATCTAAAAAATTGGATATAGATGATAAATAAATAAGTGCATAAGCTTACATAAAAATATCTTTAAAATGGTTTCTTTAAAACTAAGCATAATGCAAATTTAAGAAAAGTGAGGTTAAGGTCACAGGAGAGGTCAAGGTCAACAGTTTTTTTTTATGCAGTTGAATAGCTCTCACTAACACATATCAGCATGGTTTATTGAAAACTGACCTAAACACTAATTTTATGAAATGTGAGGTCAAAGTCAAAAGAAACCTTAAGGTCAAAAAATGTTGATATAGTTGAAAAGCTTACATCAGTATGTATTAGTATATGAAATTTAATTACACTAACTTGAATGGTTTCTTTAAAAGTGAGCTAAACACTAATTATAGAAAAGTGAGGTCAAGGTCAAAGGAAAGGTCAAAGTCAAAAAATATTGATGCAGTTGTATCAGTATGTATCAGTAAATGAAGTTTGATAAAATATCTTGAATCACAGGTTTCTTAAAAACTGAGCTAAAACTTATTTAAGAAAAGTGATGTCAAGGTCAAATAAAAGGTAAAAAAATGTTGATGCAGTTGAATAGCTCTCATCAATATGTATCAGCATATGAAGTTTGATAAAAATATCTTGCATAGTTTCTTTGAAACTGAGCTTTGAACTGAGGTAAATGCAAAGAGCATTTGGAGGACAGAAGGATGGAAGGGCAAAGATGGACATAAAAAACTCTATATGCCCCGGCCATGTGGTGTGGCATAAAAAATTGCAAAAGTAGATTTTGGTCCTAGTCATAATTTCTTTTGTAAAACAGGGCCCAGGCCATCACTGGTAAAGGTAATCATTAAGTTTATAAGTAATAGTAAGTTTATTTCAATGGTCATTAAAATGGACTGACCTTATACATATGATGACTCCACATAAGGTTAATGCAAACACAGCCAGGACTATGCTTATAATAACCACTATCTTCTCTGTCTGCAAAACTACAAAACATTTTTAAAGTTTAAACCTAAGTCAGTTTGTTAAACATTCTCTTCATTTTGAAATAAGGAGAAAATCAAGATGTGTTTGTGAAACACTGATGCCCCCATATGGCAGTTAAAGGACAAGGTTAAATATTTTCAAATGGAGGTCAAACTCCAAGGTCAAGTGCACATGTTGGCACCCAAAGAAAGGTTGACATCTAGCCACAAGGAATACACATGTGAAATATGAAAGCCCTAGCACCAACCATTCAAAAGTTATGGGCAAAGTTCAAGTTTTTGTCAAACAGACAGAGGGACAGACCAAAAACTATATGTGCTCGAATCTTCGATTACTGGGGCATAAAAATACACAGTTGTTACAAAAATATAATTTGACTGACATCCATATACCATAGGAAAATGTCACTGAATGATTTTAAATACAATGATGTATCATCTCTACAAGTTTTTAACTTTTTTTTTTTATAAAAAACTTCAAAACAAAATTTTGAACTTGTAATTCAAAATCACTTGTACAATTAATAAACAAGACAAGAAAATATGAATATCATGCTTTGAATTTGCTTTACGGAGCTGAGAAATGTGGGGCTAAGGTCATAGCAAAGGTCAATGCCACAGGAAAAAAGTCATAATCTTGCATGATAACAGACCTGCTATAGGAATAGTAGTATACACTGGGTCTGTGCTTGGTCCAAACCCACCCTCTGCTTCAGCTACCATCAGAAATCTGTAGGTGGATCCAGGTTCTAGATCATGAACAACTGTAGAGTGTTCTTTACCCAACACAGTTACATTGAATATGTCTCCTATACAATAAACAGAAATTATTAAACTTGAATTTATTTTTTATTACATTTTATATTATAAGCATTGGCCTAAATAGGTTGAAGAACTCTATACATGTATTTTTGATCACCTAACTCTTACTACAAATTGAATACAAAACAAATGATACCATTTTCTTTACCGGTAAAACCTTGAACAATGATTTGATTTCTGTTTGCTTAAAAAATATTGTTGTACATGTATATATTTTTAAGCAAAAAGGTGAAAATAAAGTCATCAGCAGTGCTGATCGTCAGATGAAAAAAAGGAAGCTCATGAGTCACAATGCTCACCTGAGTCATTATGGACCTGCATGCTGTTTATCAGCAAATTTATTCCCTCTATATTCCTCGTCCATTGTGCCCCCACCATATCCCTAGGAGTCATGATTTGAACAAATTTGAATCTACACTACTTTGAGGATGCAGGGGATGCATCAGTATCAATATTGTTAATCATGCCTCTGCTGTTCTTGAGAAGAAGGTTTTTAAAGATTGTTTCCTACATATCCTATGTAAAATTTGAATGCCCACTGCAGCCCCATCACCCTACCTCCAGTGGGGGGGGGGGGGGTGTCTTGATTTGAATGGACATCTACACTATGTAATGAAGCTTTTACACAAGTTTCAACTCTTCTGACCCAGTGGTTCTTGAGAAGATTTTTCCTATAAAACTGATTGCCCATTGTAAAACCACCCTACCCCCAGGGGTCATGTTTTGAACAAACTTACATCAACATTGTGTTATGAAGCTTTCACATACCGTATATACTCGCCTATAAGTCGGTCCGCATATAAGTTGATTGTATTTTTTAAGCTTATATTAGAGGGATTGACCCTCTAAAATACTAATTTTTTTATAACTCGCCTATAAGTCGGACAAAGAGTTTTGGTCCAAAATTCAACTCCCAAAAAACTGACTTATAGGCGAGTATATACAGTTAATTTCATCTTTTCTGGCCAAGTGGTTCTTGAGAAGATTTTAAAAGATTTTTCCTATATATTCCTATCATAGGAATGGGGTAATCGTAATCGATTGTAATGATTACTTTTTTTCAAGTAATCGACAGTAATCTGTAATCGAAGAGATTTTCGATTACTTGTAATCGTAATTTAATCGATTACAGCTAAAATTTTCAATGTAATTATAATTACTTTTTCGATTACTTTCGATTATTTTATACATAATGGATGTTATTTTGGAGAATTATTTCCAGTCAGTCACACATAAATATCAAATATAAACCACCTAGTGTAATGTTAGGATTTCCTAACTTTTATTATCATAAGTTTAATAATGTTCTCAATAAAGTTTGCATTATAGACGTACTGGTCTAGTATTAAATAATTCAGAAGTGTATTTCAACTA
Organism: Saccostrea echinata; assembly: GCF_033153115.1. NCBI lineage: Eukaryota > Metazoa > Mollusca > Bivalvia > Ostreida > Ostreidae > Saccostrea > Saccostrea echinata. Next base: position 1,826,075 of record NW_026889830.1, on the reverse strand, counting down.
TTTATTAATAACATATACAGATTTTTCGTGTGCATTTTACATTTGACCCACTGTCCTCTTGCTTCATGTCCTTTTTCATATTTCAGATGTTGAAAAACTTTGTCTTGTAATAGAAAATTATAAATGGCAAATTTTAAAACAGGTTTAAGTGCTGTATTAAATATAAATAATTTGGTAAATAAACTACATTGTACTCGAAAAAAAAGAAGATGGAAATACTTATTCATATCTGAAAATGTTTAAACAACTTCAAACTTGTGTTTTAGTAACTTTAAAATTTGCAAAGGCATTCTCAAGTCTTCATTCAAAATTGTAAGGTTGCTTTCATATCAGTGATACATGTAGGTTACAAGTGTCAGTAAGAGAGGGAGTGTGTCACTGTGTTTGCTTAACTTGGCTAATTAATTGACTGAGACATCCCTGATTTGCAGATAATGAGGTGTAAACTGTGAACTACCTAGCATTTAACTTTCATTCCATTGAAGAATTATTAAAACAATTAATAGCTCTCAAAACACTTATTTCAATACAGAATGAAATTGTGCTATTAGTTTAATTACTAAAAGACGCATTTAATTTACTTGTTTATTAACTAAGAGTTCTAATTTACTTACTTTTTTTTTTAAAAGACACGTACAGGAATGTTTAATGTGTACTGTCAACATACGGATAGCCCAAATACTTCTAATAAAGTAATTCGCAATAAAATATTAAATAATTTTTGCAACAAGTTAATAAATATGGAGATTCAGATCCAAGGTTGAAAGGAATAATTAATTCCTTGGCATATTTTATTGTAGGAATCATGTCTCCATTTTCCATGGTAGAGAATCCCTCATTTGGGCATTTAGTGAGAACGTTAGCCAGAATAAAACCTTAAAAGAATCTGCACCGAAATTGCAGGAACACATTCAAACTTCAGTGGAATCAACATTTACCATTTAAATATTGCTTTGATATTTGAAGGAATAAAAACTTGGAAGTAATCGATTATTAATCGATTACATCGTCCAAAGTAATCGATTACAATCGATTACAGGACAAAAATGAGTGTAATCGATTAATAATCGATTACACAAAATTCCTCTAAGTAATCGATTATTAATCGATTACATTTTTCAGTAATCGTGCCCATCCCTGTAATCCTATGTCAAAATTTGATCGTCCATTGTATAACCCACCCAACCCCTGGGAGTCATGATTTGAACAAATTTACATGAACACTCTGTAATGAAGCATTCTGGCCCAATAGTTCTTGAGAAGAAGATTTTTGAAAGATGCCATTAAATTTGCACTAATTATCTCCCCTTGAAAAAGGTGTGGCCCTTCATTTGAACAACTTTAAATCCCCTTCACCCAAGGATGCTTTGAGACAAGTTTGGTTGAAATTGGCCCAGCTGTTCCAGAAAAGAAGATGAAAATGTGAAAAGTTTACAATGCCGCCACCAACAAATTTTGATCAGGAAAGCTCACCTGAGCCTTCACCTCAGGTGAGCTAAAAATGATTTACTCTGGTAAAAAAAATTACAAGTTTTACCTGTACAGTTTCCCGATGTTTCAGCCATGCAGTAGTTTATCTTGTATTTCCTAATATAACCAGCAGTCTCATGACACTGAAATGGGTCCCACTCTACTTTTATACTGGTCTCAGGACTGTATGGAGACAGATGAAAATTCTTAGGGGCTATTAGTGGTTCTGAAATAAAATGGTTTTGGTAAAGCTGCAATTGCCTATATCTGTGCAAAACTATTAAATCCTGTCAGATGGCCTTCTGATCTTTTGAAAGACTAGTTCAAATTTCTTATAAGGCATTTCTTTATAAAGGTGAATTTGAGAGAGGGGGGAAGGGGATTGGGGGTTTAAGGTTGGAGTTTGAGTGGGTTATATTTTAGAAATAGATCTATTTCATGAAAATTTTACATCACATCAATGTACATGTATATCAAAATAATCATTTGCCTTTAAAAACTCCTTAATAAAACAATAAAAGCAATGGGAACCAAGAACGTTAAATCACTGGAAAAACTGATTTCAAGAGTCCAACTTTCCATGAACAATATCTGAAGATATACTTGTATTGTAAGAATTTTAAAATACTTACTGCCATTTTTCTCATAGATGCAGTTATTCCATTTAATCCCAGAACTTGTCCAGTTAGGAGAACTAGAGCCAGGAGACCTGACTTCCACAGAAATCCCAAACAACATATTATGCACAGACTTTTTGTCTACTTGAATTGTGTGACGTGTATTATTGGGATGCAAAGTCTTCCAGCTGATAGGTTCCTGAAATGAAGATAAAAACTTTGTTTATTGTAAACAGAAACAAGAAAATGTTGAGACGTAAACCAAACTCATACCCTGACCTTCAGTTCAGTGGGCAGATACTTTAGCAAAAAAAACAAAGCCAGCTACAATTTTTGACCTTGAAAATATCCATGATTCTTCAAAGGCTGGTTTTCAGTTGTATCAGTTCAACATATCAGTCATGGAAATGAATGAAAGTAGTCAGGAGAAAATGTTCTGACCTACCAGTAGTCTTCACTCAAAATTTGTATTCTGACTCTATTTATGGAGTTTTCAAATTCCAGTTAAGAGACCCAGTCAGAATTTACAAATTTTATGTTTCTTTTTCAAATTGTAATAGTTAATTGGCATAAAATTAAAAACTGATTATTTCCTTGCTTCTCACCTGACAGTTTTGGATGAGGTGCGCCCCTCGGCACCAGAACAGGGTATATGACATAATTTGGGTGGCGGGGCCTAGAGAAGAGGGATGCTGCCAGCTGATATCAATCTGCTCCTTGTCTGAATCAATATTGGACCGTTCTACCAAAAACTCATCTGGATGCTCAGGTTCTACAAGTAACAAGAAAGCATCTTTTCTTAAGCCATATAAAAAAAAGACAGAAAAAGAATTTGGATTTCTATAAGGCTTCCTTTTATGCAATATACAAGTGCTAATTTCATCAAAATACTCGTACATATTTCAAAAAAAAAAACCAACAACTAAACTTAGTCCTATTACCTTTGTTCTGGGAAGGAATGTAGACCAACGCTGAATGTTCTGACGTGCCCACTTTGGTAGCAGCTCTAATTTGGACTTCATAAGCATGGTTGATGTCTACACTGAACTCATGGTTAGTAACGTTGCCTATGCTTCTAGGAATTGATATACCTGTTTGTAGATCCTTTAGTGTCACATGGTAGTGTAAAATCTCACCATTGCTTTGGTCTTTCTTTACAGGCTGAAAAAGGAAAATACAATCATTTCCAATTCATTCAGATTTTGTGGTATATAGTTAATCCATAATAATGGTCATAACTTACCTTCCAGTAAACAATAATTTTTCTACAAAATCTCAAGCCACAAGGATATTCAGCGTAACTTCCCAAACGCACATCAGGTGCTCCGGATGGCACTGAAATAATAAATGTCTTAGTAAAAGTACATTTTGATCAGAATCGTTAAGCTTAGATGAGCGAAAAACATCATATGCTTTACAACATCTCCCATAAAAAAAAGAATAAAATATATTGTGGGAAAAATGGAAAGCAAGTTATCATCTTACTGGAGAAGCACAAATTTTCATGGGGATAAAATTTTGTTGATTTGTCATTCATAAAGGTTTTGTGGGCATTAAATTTTGTTGTTTCAAAAGTAATCCTATTCAATATATAGACATAAAAAAAATATTGGGATTTAATTTCTTTGCTAATTGTTAACAATGAAATTAATTCCCCAATGATTATTTCGATCTCCTTTAAAGTATTTAATTTAGAGGCAGGAAAACATTATGATAATGAGTATATAATCCTGATGACTGAAATTTGTGACAAGAATAATTAAACATTCAAGATGCTATAAAAAAATTTCAGCTGTAATGCATCACAAATTTAAGTGATAGATTTTGCATTTGACACCCACAAGATTTAAAGGCATTTAACATGCCCAGTTGTTTGGGATTTTTTCAGAGGTTTATAAAATCAAAGGAAGGTGTCATGAATATACACAGTCTGTACAAAAATTCTGTTCATGCTCTAATCATAATAAAAGGTTTTTAAACTTCAAACCTTGTATATGACAAATTCCATTTTTAATGCTCTTACGTTTTTGATATACATATACATTGTATATCAGTGTGAATGTAAAATATGTTTTATTAAGTTTTAAAGGCCTACTTTTAGAGGTCTTTCATCCTCCTCACATTTTTTTTTTAGCATGAACATTAAATTGTCACGGTCAAGCATGATACTTCCATATCCCAATGCAAGATGATGCGCAGTGTATTTAAAATGGAGACAGGCAGACTGTGCAACTATATTGATGAGGCATTAAGAAATTGGAAGCCACAACTCACATTTTTTCCCCCTCTTCAATCAAGTTTTATACAGACTTTTTTAAAAGTCATTATTCTTTGTCGGATGTTAAAGTCATTATTTTAATGGTTGCATGATAAAAATTGTTTAAAGTATCAGTGATTGGTGCCAATTTGATTAATTTACCATCACAAAAAATCTGAGAACAATCCAAATGCAAATCACTTTCTAGGCAAGGCAGACACTTATTGGTAGTTAATCATCATAATTATGTAACATCATTATTCTTACTGAATGATTTTAAAGAAGAATGTATCAAAAAACTAGACATTATCATAATTTGTAACCTTATTTGAAAGAGGAAAAAAGAAAGAAAAATATAAGCATTACAATTGCCTGTACTGCAAAATATAACTAGAAATATGTTCATAGGACAAGAATGCCCAGTCCAGGGTTCATTAGTAATGCAACGTCATGAAAAGAAATGCACCTTGCTTCTTTGTTTAAAATTAGGTTTAATGAGGAATAGTGAAGGTGATGAAAATATCTTGAATAGTTTCTTTGAAACTGAGAAAAGTGAGGTCAAGATCAAAGGAAATGTCAAGTTCCAAAAATGTTGAATGCAGTTGAATAGTTTTAATCAATGTTTCAGCATATGAAGTTGGGTATGAATCTTGAATAGTTTCTTCAAAACTGAGCTACACACAAATTTCAAACAAGAGGCCCGTGGGCCATATCACTCTCCTGAGCACTTTGACTACGAAAATGCAGAAATCAGTTCAGTTTTGAAAAGTTTACATACAAAAGTGGTTGGAAGGGGGGGGGGGGGGGGGGGGGGGGCTTTGAACAAACTTGAACCTATACTTACACGAGAATGCTTCCATATATCTTTGACTTATCATGGCTTAAGTACATTTTTCAAGATTTTTTTTATATGTTATCTTCTATTGTGGCCTTGCCCTATGCCCTGGAGCATGATTTGAACACACTTGAATCTACAATACCTAATGATGCTTCCGATTTGATATGACTACTCATGACCTTGATGTTCTTGAGTAGAAGATTTTTGAAGATTTTTCCCATGTATTCCTTTGTAAAATTTTTATCACCTATTGTGGCCTCACCCTATCCCTGGGGGTCATGATTTGAACAAACTTGAATTTACACTATCTGAGGATGCTTCCATACATGTATAAATATGACCAATCAAGGTTTAGCTGTTCTTGAGAATGTTTAAAGATTTTCTTATGAAGGCCCGATATGTTAGATATGACATTAAGAAAATGAAGTATATTCAAAATTTCAATGATTTTTAGAGAAAAGGGTGCGTTTTGCATTGATATTTTGCTTGAAAGTCACCAAGCGCAGGTCTGCTCTAACTCATTTGCACCATTATCTGCTCCAATTCAATTTTTTGATTTGTGTATTAAGATAATATCAATGAAATATGTGAATATTGCTATGGGGCTGGTTTTTGCTCTGTAAATTATACAGTCAAAATTGAATTTATTTTGTCTGTTTTGTTCTAGATTTCTTAAAAATAACGGAATATCCAAATAGCTTGTGATATCACAGAAACAAAAATTGCCATTTAAACCTACTTCAAAACCACAATATTTTTTGTTATTTCAGAATTTTCATACAATATATACAATTCAGCACATTTCAAGAAATTTTCAAAATTTGACTTTCATTGGGGCAAAAATATTCATAAATCATATATAGTTCTTTACCATCTTCTTTTGTTAGTTCCATATTAGCCACAACCTCACTCCAGAACCCTGTCACTTTGCCACGGGAGGTCAGGGGTCGAGCTTGGATCTCCACTGTGTACCACGTGTGAGGTTTTAAATTACAAATAACTACAAATTCCTTCTCTGTCTCAATTTCCTGTAAAACAAATCTTATTTTCTTATGACACAATAATGCAGCAACTTCTCTAGGTCATTAATTACCTTCAGTTTAACATTAAGTTCTGCAAAGTTAGGCCATAATAAAAATATACTTAGATTCTCATCCCCATCCGCCTGATGAAATAACCATGCAAGTAAGGCCATAATAAAAAATTCTTATATTCTCATCCAATTTTTTTGAAAAATCGAGGAAAGCGTTGGATTTTTTAAAAAAAAAAGGTCATTTCTTCCATTCTATAGATTTTTTGTTGACCTGATCAATCAGTGCAGATTTACCTATTATTATTATGCCCAAATAAAAGTCATAGTGGTGATCCATTTAAATGTACATATCTTTTACTACACATCCTTTCCAATCTTTCACAACCAATGATCATTGTTTAATACATATTAAAGCTATTTCCATCTTGTCTGCTGTCAAATTCATGCAGACATTCATGGGATTTTAAATGAAAGTTGAATGGTAAGTTTAATCTCAATCCCTATCATAGTCAAGATGAAGAAAAACAGAAATAAAAAAATCGAGGCGGGAGTAAAAAATTGGGGTGGGCAGGGATGAATTTAGGAACATTTTTATTATGGCTGAAATGAAATTTTAAAGAATGATACTGTAGAAGTCCTTTTTTCAGTAGGAATCTAAATTTTACTGCCAAAATTTATTGACCTCACATGATAATACAATAACAAGTACCGGTAAAGATAAATACATAAACTAAAATCATATACAGCAAAATAGTAAATGTGCCAAAAATAACAAAAAACTGAGCTGTCAGAAAGGAGGACTAAATATGTTACATCTAAGTATATTGTATTAGGAATACTTTTCATGTTCGACATACCTCTGCTGCCTCCATCCATTGGGATTTATACTGAACTCTGTAGAGTTTGCGGTTGTTCTTGTCAGAGTGATTCCATTGGATGTTCATACATGTGCTATTAGGATTGATATCCACGTCTGTCACACTGTCTGGCTGAACTGTAAGAGAATATAGTTCACTCATATTAAATCTGGAATCCGAGTGTACGTTTAGCCTGAAGTAAGTATAAATATAAGTCCCTGTGAATTTTTCCGAAATAGCCACAATGAAATTTCTATATCGTTTACATGATTCTCATATTAGACAAAACAAAATGTTGATTATTTTAATAAAGTGCACTTCTTTGTTATATGATATGCCCATCTGAAGCTACATGATGCATATCTATTTATTCATACTCATAGTCACAAGCTTCGACCCTGTCATTTGGAACTACACAAGAATAAAGTTCCTAGAACATACCTGATGTTTTCTATAATTTACAGAAAAAAGCTTTGTTTGTTTGTCATAAGACTTATTGAAAGAGTCATGAAGGAAAAGATAATACCATAAATCTGGAAATTTTTACTGTAGATAAATTTTTAGCAAATTTGCGAGTGCATTGTATTCGCTAAAATATATTTCTTAAAAATAAATCAACAACAAAAAAAACGAAAACAAAAAAATTGCTATTTTTAACAAGATGAACAGGTGTTCGTAAGCAGTGGTAATTTCAAGAAACCTGTTTATACTACAAGCTTATTACCCGTGATAATCCGTGCGTGAGAATGCCTTCACTACATTCAATATCATCCGATGGTTTGACGGGCAGTATGTCTCTTTTAAATTTTTTCTCTAAGAAAGAGAGGTCAGTTGTTTTATCTAAGAACAATTTTTATTTTCAAAATATTCAAAATATTTTTATCCAATATTTTTTTATTTTTTATCTAAAGGTTAGTTAAAGCTGACACCATTTTATATATTTTATGTACATGTGTGATTTATTAAAATGTTATGAAAAATTTAAATAGATTAGATGTTTTATCTCTTTTAATATTTTTATCTGATTATTGAACATTGGCATTGTTTAGTATTGTACGTACATGCGTAATTTATTGTATGTACATGCGTAATTCATAATCCGATTATTGAATGTTAGCATCGGTTAATATTGTATGTACATGCTTAACTTATAAACTGCTATGAAAATTTTAAGCGCTTTTTAATTTCAGCACCAATGTCAATTCGCAAAATTTTGAAACGTAAAAATTAATCAACAGCTTTTTGACCCAGATTTGCAAAAGTATATCAACGTAAAAATTTCCAGATTTACGGTAATAAAATTCATGGTTTGGTGGTTCTTAGACTTCACAGTGTAAAAGATTGATCCAATTACATGTACAATTTTTCTATGGATAACCTTTATATTCTAAAAATGAGGTCACCATGACCTACTTTTGGGTCAGCTAGAACATGCTTTCCAACCAAGCTGAATCAACTGACATAGTGTGGCAAGATATGGTCTGACGTGAGTTGATTATGCATGTGTACTTTTGTATAACCATAAAATTCCAAAAGAAGTCATGATGACCAACTATTTGGTTGTCACACACCTTCCCCCAAGACGCATCAACTGATTAAGTTTGATAGTCTTGGACCTCACAGTGTGCAAAATATGATCAGGACACAATTTGACGATGTATATCCTAGAAATCCTAAAATGAAAAAAAAACAGTGACCTATTTTTTTGGTTGAGGTCAATGGACAAGGTTTGATTGTTTTAGGCCTCAGAGACAAAGATATGACCTACATGTAGACACTAGCTAATATGATAACATAAAGGACATATGGAAGGGAAAGCCTGAACAATTAACACTATCTGTCAAAGGACAGGCTTAACCTTGAAAAAAGATTATACCAATAGACTCAGTGTTCTGATTGAAAGTTGTGATGACTTGATCGGCGGTTTTCTCATTCTTTACAATGATTCCCATACTGTATGGCATGTTCCACCGTAGACGGTCTTTACTGTTGTCCGAAACCCAAACACAGGAAGTATTTGTCTGCTGTGGACAGTCATACTGCTTGTTATCTGAGCTGAAAATAATTTGATGCATATTATTTTTCACTCAAAGGCATTTCCAAACAATTTTAGATGGTAAAAATTTGCTGCATTTAACATACCTACTAAATTCTTGCTATAAGAGACTACCATGAAATTATCACTGTAACCAATTAGCCCCAACAGCAAAAATAAACCATCACCAAGTTATACATGCATGCATGTATATCTTTACTTAGTCTGTATTTGCACAAACACTACATGCCAATAAAACAAGGCAAAATTAAAACTGCAAGTCAATACATAAGACAATTACCGTATAATCCCTATTAACCGTCCCTGCCCCTATAAGCGCCCCCCCCAGGTCTTTTTCAATTGTCGGGAAATAAGGGCCCCCTGTTCAGTGATAAAAATCATCTAGAAGCATATCGAAAGTCCGCCAAAATTTGAAGAAAGTGAAAATGAAACTTGGTTATTGGGTAACTCGTATGTAAAGTTTTCCTGAAAGTGAAAGATTTTTAGATCGACCTAATCATTTATGTATTTCTGAAAGTGAAAGTTACCTACAAAATTTGTTCTCCTTGTGTATTCTCTAATTTCTCGGTGGAAAAATGAACCATTAAGTGTAATTTGGGTGGATTATCTTAACTTAAAGGAAAGTTAGACAATCTTTTAGTGGTTCTCTGAATTTATTTTTTTTTTCAAAAGATTTCTTGAAGTTAAAATATGACATTAAATATTATAACGAGAATACCAAAATAACTGCCCCCTTTTCGCAATTTTCTAAGTGCCCGGGGCGGTTAATAGGGATTATACGGTAATAATTTCCTCTGCTTCAGACTCTTAGAAACTTTATGCTTATATAAATCAGCCATTAATACATGGATTATCAAATTAAGAAGAAAAAAATCCACAAAAAACAAACATGGATGTTTTTGCAAAATGTTGTCCGTGATGGTCTGATGACAACATAGTTCTAATTGCCCCTATAGAACTTGATGAATGGTCTTGACCTATACATGCATGTATTAGATTGATGTTAGCCTTGGCTTAAACTATCCAAATTTAGTATCTTTTTCCTTAAGATCAAAAGTTGTAAACAGCAAATGGCCATAAACCAATTTGCCTCTGATCTTCAATGATGGTGATCGACATACTAATTTGAAAATTGGCTTTCATGAAAATAAAAAATAATGCAGATTAAAATATATTCAACATGAAAACAAGAGAAAATCTAATGATGCGTACAATGTTCATGAAAAAGAAATCAAATTTTAAAATGTTTTAATGTACAAAAATAATTAATCTTTTATTATTCTTTAGCCACTAAGTGCTTCCAATTATAATTGGTTAATATTAATTCATGAACCAATTATACTGAAAGAATGTTTCATCAAAGGAATAATTTCGTCAAGGTTCTACTAAGTGTAAATTAATTATACATGTACGAGGCATTCAGATACATGCTCTATTTTTAGCTGAAGATGGAGTTTGGGTTCTGGGGGGTCATGCTTTGGTACCAATTAATTAAGCATGCTAAATTGACTGTGATTCCAGTACCAGTACATTTTTTATTACAGGCACTCATAACTAAGTTCTTTATAGAGATTCTGAGTTTAATGATATTACTTACGCCACTGCCCACACTAGCTCCACTTTTATATCCTCCATGTGGAGATAATCCACACCAAGTTTCCACGTACAATTCATTTTCTCCCAGTTGAAAACCCGACAGTTGATGTCATCCTTATTTACCCTCTGTGGTTCATCTACAAACATGCATCTAAAATAATTTACGGATGTAAAATTTAAAGCATTTAAAAGACAATTAATTCAAGCTACCACATCATACATGCCAATTTTCCCACTTTAGTTGGAATCTTCCTGATTTCACCCTTCAATTAAGCTCAATCCAACTTTGAATTCCCATTTGGGAAAGCAAAATTGACCTAAAATCCTAATTTGAAAAAGTTCACCCCCCAGTTTTCTGAGTTTCTTAATTTACCACCATATTTTATCAATCAGGATAAGAATATCAAATTTGTGTTTACAGGCTTTCTCATAATTTCATCCAAGGATGCTTGATGGCAAGTTTGGTTGAAATTTGCCTGTGGTTCTGGGGAAAAAGATGAAGTTGTGAAAAGTTCAAGACTATTTACAATTGGACAAATTTTGATGAGAAATGCTCACTTGAGCTTTCAGCTTTCAGGTGAGCTAAAAAGTGATATATATATATATATATATATATATATATAGCCTAAAAATTGTTGTTACACAGAAATTTAAACCCTACATGGGGATTTTCAAAAGTTAGCCTGTATGTAAGTTTGTTACCATCCCTAAGTTGGCATATATGCTACCATCTTGAGTATCATTAAGAGAGACTGTTGAATTATATTCTTGAAAAAGTTGTCTTAATACTTTCAGAATTTCAGATTATTGCATGATTTATCTTTTCCTTCTTTTATGCATTACATAAATACATCATCAAACATCTCAAATCTGATTTAAAGACTTTCCACATTCTTGACGGGATTTTATTATCCTGATATTCATCATACACTTAAATAATATGCATTACACCTGATCATTACCTTGATTAGCTATGTTAATATCAATTTAAAATCTTACGCATAGACAGCCTAAATTCTAGACAAACCATAAACTGAATCCACTGAACTCAATTTATCCTTCAAACTCTATTACAAACCTATACTACCTTGCCGTAAAACCTTGACACCTAAAAATAAAAAACCTTGGAATATCTGTGAGTTTAAGATATTAAAGTTAAAACTTTAATAAATAAAGTCCCATTAATATAATGTACTGACATTTTCAAAACACCTTTCATTTTGGAGAGCAATGTCTGTAGTCCAATTCTATTATGTTTAACTGTTTATTTTTAAAACTAACTAGAACCGTCCAAACTGGACAAATACCCCTTTCCAGAGAAGGTGCCAAGTCACTAATACTAGTATTTGATGGATCTAAGAGGTGTTCACAATTTGTTTAAACATTTACAGTGAAAATTTACAGGTAATTGCCCATCATATTTTTTTTAATGAATGAAACTAAGGATCAGCCTACTAAAACATCAATACTAATAATAACATTGTTTTTTATTACATTGAAAAAATAAATAACAATTTTTCAAGTATTTCTCTAATGGAAAGTACGGATGCATCATTTATACATTTTTTCTACAGTGAGTAGGTCAAGATCATGAAACACCCTCAGGTCATAAGCAATCTGTGTGTGAAATGGACACTCCCAACATTATTCTCCATAAGAAAGATATGGACCAGACACGAATTATGAACTTTTTCTGTCAATGACCTTGAACACATGACCTTGGGTTAAGGTCATGACACATCCTCAGGTCACAGGGATAGACATTAACTTTCAGATTCACTTGCCCTTTGGGCAAGTGATCTCAGACTTTGACTTGTCCGAATGCAAAACTTGGTTGCCCAAAATTAGGATGGAACTTAAGATGAAAATTATTTATTACTGCAAACGTTATGAAAAGAAAAGATGTGACGAAATACACTATTGTCAATTTGGCAAGTTGAGCTACCTGGTACCTGAAAAAATTTTGATCCTGCATTTGTACATGTGATAAATGTACACCGCTGTACTTGTAAATGTAACCTGTTAACACACACTGCCATGCAGCAATAACCCTCCATTTCCTTTTTAAATATCATATTTGTATTCTTCTTATTTTTGGGCAATAAAATTTTGCCAGGAGGGGTCATTTCAATGAGGCGGGAGGCAATTCCAAACAAACAATAATTTTATTTTGGCCTCATAGAATAATTTTGGTGAGAGAATTATATCATATTATTTGCAGTAGGATCATTTTGTTATTCGTGATTTTCAGCGATAACTGTGAAGCAACCCTTAAGGAAGATAGTTGCTACGAAACATACATATTACGATCAGGATACAACGTGTTACACTGTACTTATATTCTGTGCTTGAATAATCTAATTTACTAATAAGAAGTTAACAAAATTTTGTTAGGCGTAGAGTGTATTTCCTACGAAAGAAAACAACAAACTCGATTTTTAAATGAACGGTATAATCCAGAAATGCTACCAAGGAATTTCGAATGCAAAACATTGTCAGTCAGGTGCGTGGCAGGAATCAAGTGTTTTTATTGTTTTATCTATAAATTAATGTAAACTAAATGAATATGTACATTTGTATGAGAAAAAATCACTTGCCCGATCGGACAAGTATGTCGACAATTTCACTTGCCCGAACTGAGAATTTACTTGTCACGGGCAATCGGACAACCGTTAATGTCGTTCCCTGGGTCATAAGGAATCTTTGTGTAAAATGGGAACTCACCAACCAAATTTATCAATAAGAAAGATATGGACCGGACACGAATCATGAACTTTTTCTTTCAGTACCCTTGGACTTGCCCAAATGACCTTGGGTCAAGGTCATGACACACCCTCAGGTCATGAACAATCTTTGTGTGAAGTAGTAGAATCTAATGTTCTTCTGTTAGAAAGATATGGACGGACATGTTTGCACAGATAGACAGACAGATGAATGTGCAAGGCGATTCCTATATACCCCTGAACTTCGTTTGTGGGGGGTATAATTAAATATTGTCTCTATAAAAAAAAAACTTAGATCAATTTTTTTATTTCTGCAACCTTGACCTTGTCCAAGAAGCTTGCCTTACAATTATAACCAACATGTTAACCCTCTGATGCAACATTTGTGTTAAGTTCTCAGTTTTACAATCCCAGCATTAGAAAATTATATCCAACAGGAAATTTACTCTTCTGAAGATAGTGACCCTGACCTTATTTAAGGTGTTTGGCACTTGATTACAACAAATCCTTAGTTTATGAGCAATCTTAAATTGTACCAGTCTGAACACCTTAGCTTTCTGTATAACAAAATTATAGCTTGGGCAGGAAGTCACTGGACAGACACACAAATTAACGGATATGATAACTCATCTATCCCCAAAATGTTGTGTGGGAGGTATAGGGGGATAAAAATTCTATTTTACAAAAAAAAGCTATCAAATTTGTTTTAAAATACATATACATGATTTTATTAATCACACTTACATTCAACCTTGACCACCTGCCATCCAATCACCTCTGTCCGCCCCTTGGTCTTGTTGATTTTGCAGATGTAGTTTCCACTGTCTTCTGGAGAGAGGATAGGCATTCGTAGTTTAATGCTGCGAGAGTTGACAATTGAGACATACTGAGAGGGAATTATTTCATTCCTGTTCCTCGTGAAGTACATGGACTTGGAGTCCTCATCTAATGGCTTGGTCAGGTTACAGGACAGAACAAGATCATCTCCAATGTAGACATATGGGTCATTGGGAACAACCACTATGGAAATGCACATAGATAATTCTGTAAATGTATTGCATGATAGGATATTTTTTATCATGTAATGCATGATAACATATTTTTCTATCAATTTTTTATCACATAAAGACAAACATAAATTCTACTTCAAATCTGAACCCACAGTCAAAAGTAAAGTAATACCATGCACTGTTAACTTCCTGAACAAGAGGCCCAAGGGCCTTTACGGTCACCTGAGTATATTGATACAACACTGTAGTAAACAAGAAGTCTGTGAGCAAATGCTCTTTAATAATACCCCCGCTCTGATGTAAATACACAAGTTCATTTATGGACAGACACAGGGAGAAACAGGAAGTTGATATCAGATTCGTAAAAAAATAAATTCCGCCCTATTACATGCCTAAACGAAGAGTGTGCTTAACTCTCAAGCATCTGCGATAAGTAGATGCTAAGAAAACTGTGACCAAAATTTGTTATATATGGTATGGAAAGATGCACGGATAAACAGGAAGTTGACATCAGATTCGTACAAAAATGAATCCCAACATATGGCATGCCTTCACAAAGAGTGTGCTAAAATTTCTAGCCTCTGCAATGAATAGTTGCTGAGAAAACTGCGACCAAATTTTGCCATGTATGGTACAGACAGACACACTGATAAACAGGAAGTTGACATCGTATTCTCACAAAAATGTATCCCACCATATGCAGACAGACACACAAGGGTAAAACAGTATACCCCCCTCTCCTCCGGAGCGGGGGTATAAAAATAAAACAAAATAAACTGAAGCATGAAGCTATGTTGCCCAAAAGCAAGAGAAATAGAATGATCAGGGACCAACAAAATAATTAGTCTAGTACTCAATAAAAAATCTTAAAGTAAATCTAATTACATCCCTTTGCTTGCCCCAATTTGTCACTATCATAGAATTATATAAAATAAAAATTCATGTATAAATCTCTTATTCAATTGACCTTTCAATTACATTATTTATAGTCACTGTGATTAATTATCATAGGTGAATAGAAATGGAGAATAACTTCGCTCAATATATAGAATAACCTGCTCAGCACCAGAACACTTGATCGAGTGGTCCACTATTTCAAAAAACCTGGTAAAAATACCATGATGCATTTTCACTACAGATTCAACACAGCCCCATCCTAACACTAGAACCTATGACCAGGAGCCATGAAAATCAAAATTTTGTAAGAGGCACATTTGCCCATCATAATTATGCACCTAGTTGAAGATTTTCAAAGAATTAATGTATTTTCACTATTTAATCAATAGAGCTCCACCCCAACACCAGAACTCCTGACCCTGGTGACCATTAATTTCACAATTTTGGAAGAGACACCCTTGCTCATCATAACACTGCATTTAGTTTGTTTGCTTAATATTCTGGAGCAGAGAGAAAGATTTCCAATGTAATAATGTATTTTCACTATAAAATCAATAGAGCCCCATTCTAACATCAGAACCCAGGTGACCCAGTGGCCTAGAAATTCACAATTTTGGAAGAGGCACCCTTTCTCATCATAACCATGCACTAGGTATGTTTGTTAAATACCTATGGGCAGAGTAGAAGGTTATCAAAGAAACAATGCATTTTCATTATATTCAACATCAAAATACCTAACCCAAGGACTTTGAATTTCACAATTTTGGTAGAGAGCTCAATACTTCTTACAATTATCCAACAGTTTGACTAATTGATATCCAAGAGTAAAGAATTTTTTAGAAGATAGACCTAATTTTGATGGTTTTAGACCCACCCCTCAGGCCCCAAGGGGGCAGGGACCTTAAAATTCATGATTGTTGTTCCCCTTCACCCATAGATGCTATCTGCCAAATTACTTTAAAAAATCAGTTTAGTGATTCCAGAGAAGATGCTGAAAATGTTCAAATATTAAAGCAAAATGGACGATGCATAGTGATGGACAAAAACAGATAACAATATGTAACCTGAGTGATTCAGGTGACCTAATAAAAACCTGAGATTTAAATATAAACCAAGCCCTGCTTAGCTCAAACAACAATTTATTCAAAATTTCACAAAGGGTTTTCACTAAAATGTAATGATTAATCTCTAAGAGTGCAGTGGTTGTGATTAATTATCAAATTCTTTCATTGTTTCTAGTTATTTTACCATATTATGTTAATAACGTAGTTAATTTGGGATTATATATTTTTCTATACATGCATTTTAATCACCATTGTAATTCCTTCTACACTGGTTATATAAATTCCATCTCCCATTTGTGTCAGACCTCACCTGAGAAATTCTGACTACATATTCAGAGATCAACAAAAAATTAGGCTTTATAGGTCTGATACAGGACACATGTACAGTAATAGAACATGGAAGATTGCAGTGCGATCACACACTGACCCATGTCTGTATTCTTTGAAGCAAACCTAAAGAATTTTTTCTTTTAATCAAAAGTCTTTTATTTCCCAGAGTCAAAATCTAACAACAAGCATTGCATTCTTAGAGTATTGCTAAAGCAAAAGTAGTCCCCTACCAGCAATGTAATCTAATTCTCCTTAAAAATTAAAAAAGCCATAATTCTGTAAAAAAAATCATTGACGCAAACTGAAATGCAAATTTTATCTGTAAGTCATCAAGGTACACTCACATACCAAAAATCAGCTTAATATCTGTGAGTGTTTAGAAAAAAAATTTGGAAAAACATGCAGGACACACTGACAGAGGGACAGAAAGATGGACAGACATACAGAAACCTTTAGTCCCCTCTTGTTTCACTGGTAGGGGACTAAATAAATCCTTTACTATAATAGAGGCCCATGGGCCACAACACTCACTAAGTAACCTCGCCGTTCTTCATCAGATTTTTTAAAAGATGTTTTGAGCTTATATTGTGGACCCACCCTAGCACCAAGGGGTCATATGAATGAATCTCTGTTTGAAATTTCAACCTGAAATACTTACATGTCTCTACTATGAATAATGAACTGGAAGCAAATTTTATACTTTTTCAGCCAGCAACCTTGAACTTGCTGGCATAACCATGGGTCAAGGTCATAACACACCTTTAAGACATAAAAAAATCTTTTTACCAAGAATGCATGAGCTTCCAATGATTTTCCATAACAAAGTTAAAGCCCAGACACAAATAATACACTTTTTTCGGCCAGTGACCTTGACTTTTGGTCAAGGTAAATGCAAATTCTGAGGTCTTGTACAATATTTATGATAAGTGTGAGCCTCTATTATTCTCCACTGCAAGATATGTTCAAGACAAGAATTAGATATTTTTCTAAGTGACCTTTAACTTGATCAAGTCACCAAGGGTCAAAGTCATAACACACCTTCATGTCATAAGCAATCTTTGTGTGAGGTATGTACCTACGATGTTTCTCCATTAAGAAGTTGTAGACCGGACAAGAATTTTATATGTTTTCTGCCAGTGACCTTGAACTTGCTAGAATATTCTTGGATCAAAGTCAGAAAACACCTTCGGGTCATAAACAATGTTTCTCCATAGCCAAATTGCAGCCCAGACAAGATTGTACAGTCAGCTAAACAGAAAAGCTCACTTGAGCCTTTGGCTCAGGTTAGCTAAAATTTGAATCTGAACAAGATTCAGGGATCAACCTAGACCACAAATTCAGGGAGATTTCACTTCTCCCTTAAAGCATATTCGGAAGTTTTAAAAATTGGGAAGACTTGATACCTTGTACGTTTAACGACCTTAAAGGTGCTTGGACACAGATTTGAAGTTAATATTTTCTCAAATTTTCTGTATAATATCATGACTTATATATTTCAATAGCATTTCACACGAAAATATAATTAAAAACTTATTTCATCTGAAAATTATTTGAACTACGAATTCCTGGACGCGTTTGATTAACACATCCTTGCACTTTCACAAATTTTATCTTTATCCTTAATATTTAAGAAAAGAAGCGATTTTATTGTGTATTAATGAAAAACATTACATCTAAAATCCAGAAAATTCAGAGTAGAAATGTGCGAAGGCAAACCCCCTCACTAATATCGTCAGCCTGTGCTCAGTGTTGAGTACGGAGTTTAACAAATTGAATACACCTGTGAAACGTAAACTGTTTTTGTAAATAGGGCACGAGCTCTGTTATTGTTAATGGTTTCAATTCACCCGGTGTGTTCAATTGTTAAACTCTGCACACACCACTGAGCACGGACTGACAATACTGTGAGTGGGTTTTGCTTTCGAACATTTCTACTCTGAATTTTCTGGATTATAGTTTTAATATTTTTCATTAATACACAACAACATTGCCACTTTTCCGAAGTATTAAGAACAAAATTAAAATTTGTTAAAGTGCAAGGATGTGTCAATCAAACGCATCCAGAAATTTGAAGTTTCAATTAACTTCGAGATGAAATAAGATTTTTATTATATTTTAGTATGAAATGCTATAGCAACATATAAGTCATGAAATCATACAGAAAATTTGAGAAAATATTAACTTCAAATCTGTGTCCAAGCACCTTTAAGACATCCCATACTTTTAAAAACTTTTCATTTTTATTTGAGAAGAATTTAAATTTTGTAATTAAATTCCAATTCAAATCTACTAGAGAAAAATTACATGGGGCATATGATCAAATGGTTGAACAATATTGTTTAGTTTTGTTACTTTTTGTGTCGCCTGCAGAGCAGAGTAACACTTAGGGATCACTCTTTCTGTCTGTCCATATGTCACACCATGTATCTCAAGAACTGTCAGAGATATGGATTTTATATTTTACACATACATTGCTTGGCACTATGGCCTTTGTAAATTACCATGGTTACTTACCTCATGACCCTTAAACTTTGACCTTTACAAAATACATGTAATTAAAAGTGCCAATATAAAGCACACTCTGGACATAAAAGAGGTAAGCCTTTACTATTTAGCATGTGCACTGATTGTCATAAAATGCTAGGAAAAATACCAGCATTACAATCCACTTGACCTTGACCTTTGACCTACTTTGCAAAATACCCCGGACAGTATTTGACTTATGTCTTTTGTATTTTGAGAGGCAGGTAAAGTAAAAGTAAAATGATAATCATTTATAATAATTTCAATTTAATTATTCATTTTAGGGTTGGGAATCATATTTTCTTTGATTTTAAGATTCTATCGCAGTCTAACACTATCCGTGGATGCTCTTTTTTTCCTGCATGAACTATCATGCTAGTAGTAAATAAATAGCTAACTACACTTAGATTTATTTACATCTTTAATGAATTAAGCTACAATGCAGGTGACACATGTGTTAGTTCCTCTTTATTAATTTAAGAAAGATGATTTTGTGATGGTAAATGAAAAAGTAAAGGGATTGAAACTTCTCTCTCTTGAAAATCTGGATAAGTGTTAAGGATCGGGGCAACTTGCACATTAATGAGATTATAATCATGACCCTACCATTCTTGAGAAAAAGATTTTTGAACTTTTTCCTTACATATTCCCATATAAAATTTTAGTCTTCTGTTACCCTTTCCCTGTAGCCATGATTCGAATTAACTTGAATCAACATTATGTAAGGAAATTATCATGTAATAAAAGTTTCATCTTTTCTGTCCAAGTGGTTCTCTGAGAGATCCCAACAAATAATTAATATTCATTGTTAATTATCTCCCTCTGAAAAAGGTTGTACATGCATGTAGCTCTCGATTTGAACAAACTTGAATCCCCTTCACTAAAAGATTGCTTTGAGGCAAGTTGGTTGAAATTGGCCCCATGTTTTGGAGGAGAACTTGAAATTGTGAAAAAAGTTACAAACAACAAATGACACACATTTAGGCAGACAGACTGGGAGACAGACACATGACAATGACCCAAAGACTTGATCATAACAGGCAGTTTCCAAAAGACAGGCCATTAAACTAAACACAGACTAAATAAAACAAAAATAAATATTACTTCTGTGTGTATGATGAAACAATTATGTCAAAAACATTGACAAAAAACTTATTTCATATTCTACATGTTCTAAAGATGATGTTGCAATTAATATCTTTTCTCAATTAAGTTTAAAAAAGATAATTTTTCACTGTCCTTTTTAAATCAAGAAAATCTATTAGCTGAAAAGCATTTTCTTTCCTGCAATGCATACATACATAATTTTGTGCACATTGTGCCATATTCTAAAATAGACTTTGATGTTTCTCAGTACATACAGCAAAAGCTCTGTGTAATCTGTATAATTGAATTTTATAGTTTTTGTCAGGAACTTTCCAAATGCATCTGTGACATTTCATTTTTCAAACATATCTAAATAATGCCACATATGACATATTAATAAAGAAGACTGATTGTAAACTACAAAAACTTCTCTTCTGCAATATATTTTATTCAATCTGATTAAAATTAGATCTCGGATCTGTCCTACTTTCTTTTTTATTACTGTCACCATTAAATTCACCAATAAATACAAGAGGCCTAAGGGCCTTGAATCGCTCTTCTGATAAATTGTACAACCTATCACTTCTATTTGAAGCATCTAAGTATCCTGTACATTTAGATAAAGCCCTGAAATTCCAAAAGTAGGTCATCATGACCTACATATTGGTTAAAACACTCTGAGAACCCAAGATGAATCAACCAAAAGTAGGTCACTGTGACCTACTTTTTAGTTGACACATTCTGAGGACTCAAATACATCAACTGACAAAGTTTGATGATTCTAAGCAATTAGTACCTGAAAATATTTAAATATAGCTATAAAACTTCAAAAGTAAGTCATGATGATCTACTTTTCAGCTGATATACTTCGAGGACTCAAGATGCATCAACTGACAATGTTTGATGAATCTAAGTCAATTAGTACCTGAAAATATTAAAATATAGCTATAAAAAACTTCAAAAGTAGGCCAAGGTGACCTTAACTTTTCAGTTGATATTCTCCGAGGACCCAAGATGCATAAACTGGCAAAGTTTGATGATCATAGGCCTTAAAGTGTCCAAAATATGCCTCTAAAACAATTCGAAAATGAATGCCTGAAAAATTCAAAAAGTAGGTCACTGTGACCTACTTTTTGATAAATATGTTTGAAGGCCCCAAGATACATCATCTTACGAGGTTTGATGATTCTAAACTTCTCAGTATCTGAAATAATGACCTTCAATGTTTTGAAAAAGATTAGCCATCAAATTCAATTAGTAGGTCAGGGTGACCTCCTTTTCAGTTGACATATGCCTTAAAGTGTCCAAAATATGCCTTTAAATCAATCTAAAAATGAATGCTTGCAAAATTCAAAAAGTAGGTCACTGTGACCTACTTTTGAGTCAACATGACTTGAGGTCCTAAGATGCATCAATTGACAAGATTTGATGATCCTAGTCCTTATAATAAGCAAACTATCAAAGTTTTAACAAAACATAATTTTTGGCCAACTTTGAAGTGACCTTGAGACCACGCCCTTTGTCCAGGGTGATGCCTTGAAGAATATTTAATCTACAACATATCCTCATCCTTGTGTGTTTGGTGATAATCTGCTCAGTGGTTCTTGCAGGAAGAAGATATTTTAGCAACCAGTTTTCTTTATTGTCTCCCCTTGTTTAAGGGTCACATCCCTAGTTTTAGTATAAACGAGAGCCCTTGATCCAAGGATACTATGAGACAAATTTGACAAAAATTGGCTAAGGGGTTCATGAGATATGGACCATATTCTAAAAAGTTTACGGACACTGCACAAATCGCCATAGCATTAGCTCTTTCAGCCTTTGGTTCAGAAGAGCTAATAACAACAAATTAAGAATTTTAAGGAGCAGATTAAGGATCTAATTTTAATCAGACTGATAATTATAATATTTCTTTATATACTAAGAATTTTCATTACATTTTAACAGTGAAATACTGTAATTTAAAATATTACTTTCACAGTGTGAATTTATAACAAGAGTGTTGTGAAATTAATAAGTTTGTAGTGAAAACTCAATTTTCCTTTCCTTAATCAAAAAGTGTTATAGAAAATAAAAAAAAACTCTACAGAAAGTGAATAAATCATGCTGACACTGACTAAAACAGCCAAAGAATTTCTCAAAATTGTTCTTAAAAAAAATCTATGTTTACAATTTTCATACAGGTAATAAAAATCAGTGTATATAGAGGATATTCAATATTTTGTAGTTGTAATACATACATGTAATAACTATTCTCTTATATACAGTAACACTTTACTCTGTACCTTGGATTTTTCTCATGCCACATGTATGGACTCTGTATAATTATGATATAATATCACATATAGAATCAGAAATCTAAAGGTTATTGCCAACAAAATAAGTAAATTTGGTATTAAATTATCCACTTCCTCTCTTTATACTGCATTGGTGGCCCAATTTTCTCTTCATTTTCACAATTTATTATTAAGACCATATACAGAATGTTGATAGTACCAATTAAGATGAAACTTCCCATCTCTGACCTACATTGTAGATTAACTTCATCACAAACCTTTTTCTAAATAGACATTGAATGAGAAATCATTTTTTGGCCAGATACCATTCTGAAATCTTCACTGACTATGAACTTCAAAATTTGGCCTCATTATCCAGGAATCACACTGAACTAGAAAAGCTGACATTTTGCAGTGTCTTGCAGTGTGAATAAATTTTGACCTTATAATCTTATATGCTCAAGTTTTTTAGTCATATAAAAGTGTGTTCATGAGCCATCAATTTTTTTTTTCTGATCCAACTAGCCTAAATTTTTTTTATAAGAGTGTTCCTCTTAAAACACTGTTTGCCTATCTTTTATAAAAAGAATTCTTTCTTGAAAAATACCTGTATCATTGCATCACAAATCTGCTAATGGTCAATAATTTTAATTTAATTAAAACAATCTTTGACCTTTGATTAATTAAGTGACCCCAAATCTACACCTAACTTTCACTAAGCATCTTTCACCTACTTAATAAAGTCTGTAGATTAACAAATATCCAAGTTACTGAATTTCAAAAATATGAAACATGACATACGTGTCAAGTGTATCTGTGGGCTATCAGCTTACATAACTGTGCAATGGACATATCAGTAACCTTGACCTTTGACAGTTAACCTAAATCAAAAGCTTTTCCATTGAGCATTCTCTCCTCATGTAGGTAATTATTGCATAGATAGATGTGTAATGGTAATAGCAATAACATATTTATTTTACCTTGACATTTGACCAAGTGATCTTAAACAGATGTTTTTCTCCAACCATCCATAACCTATATGGTACTGAGAAGATGCTTATGATACTGTAGCTCAACTAGTTTGTACTTATACAATAAATGAAGAGAAAAGCAGCACCTAGATTTAAACTTAAAATTTGTATGACTTTAAAATTTTCTTTGAAACTTATTTAACACAAATTTAAGAAAAGTGAAGTCAAGGTCAAAGGAAAGGTCAAGGTCAAAAAAGTTGATGAAGTTGAATAGTTCTCATCAGTATGTATTAGCATACATGATTTGAGCAAACTTGAATCTGCAATACCTGAAGATGATTCCATATCAATATGACTAAACAAGGCTTTGCTGTTCTTGAGAAGATTTTTGAAGATTTTTTTTCTTATATATTTCTATGTAAAATTTCGATCCTCCATTGTGGCCCAACCCTACCCCCAAAGGTCATGATTTAAACAAATTTGAATCTACACTATGTAACGAATATTTCACATGAGTTTCAACTTTTCTGGTCCAGTGGTTGTTGAGAAGAAGATTTTTAAAAGATAACACCAAATTTTAACCAATTCTCAATTATGTCCCCTTGAAAGAGGATGTGGCCCTTCACTTGATCAAACTTGAATCCCCTTCATCTAATAATGCTTTTAGACAACTTTGGTTGAAATTGTCCCAGTAGTTCCGGAGATGTCAAAAATGTGAAAACTTTACAGACAGACAGACACCACGGACAAAATGTGATCAGAAAAGTTCACGAGCTTTCAGCTCAGGTGACCTAAAAAAGTAAAAGTGGTGAAAATGTGAATTTTTTTTTACTAAAAAGTAAAATTTTGTGAAAACCCTGCTTGCCCCCCCCTCCCCCCCCCCCCCCCCCTTTTACACACACACACACACCAAACACACACACAAATTTGTCTCACTTTTTCCCATAAAAACAATATCAAACCAACCTCCATCTTGAAACATAAATCCAAGACTATCCTGTGTAGTATACAGAAGAATGAACACTGTACAAAGCCCAGACAACAGCAGCATGGTAAAAACTTCATCAATTTACATGGTTAGGACAGATTTTTCACTCTAAAATAGAAAAAAAAATCAATCTTTATAGTACAGCATCAATCAATCATTTTCTGAATTTTTGTCCAATTATGATACAATATGCTGTAGTGATTTCAAGGCAATTATGTTGTTTTGTAGTTCTAGGTCTATTAGTATCATGTGAATTAATTTAACTAAATTATGGAGGTATCTATAAAAATGTAACTGCAATGAGTTACTAAAATGATATGGCCTGCTATTTTACATATTTTGACAATTTGATGTTTAATAGTCAAAAATAAATTTGAAATTTTCAGAATCACTATATCTTAATTTGACTAAAAAGAAAAACACATTTAATATATTATACATGTATATGGCAAGTACTTTTACATGTATCTATCAAAATATATCCAAAGTTATGGACAATATCACTTCAAAATAAATCAATTTGGAACATTTTTGAAGTTGTCCCGTCTTCTATTAATTGCAGATTATTTATTAAATTTACAACAGATCTTATACACTTATGAAATGTTGTCTTGATAAATCCTAAATTTTAAACAAGTTTCTGTAAAAAATAACATAAGATCATTTAAACCTAATATATTCTACGAGATTGTGCATGTAAAGATTATTTTATGTATGCAACATTGGTGTATTGTCTGTAAAACAGTAATAAATTATTTACGCAGTATCAGTAGTGTTTCTGATTAGCCTTACAACTACTCGTCATTTTACTGCAATCTAGCGGAAACTAACTCAGACCAATTAAATTACTTTGACATATGTGTTCTCAATTTATAGTGCCATATTGGCCTGTGCAAATGACAAAAATGTAAGTTATGAGAGTTGAAACTTAAATTTTGATATGTCATTCGAAGTATGAATTCAAAGTGTATCTGCATGGGTATACAATTTATTTTAAATCAGAATTTGAATTACATACTTTGATCATGATGTGTTTTGTTGACATCCATTGAAATGGAGCAATTAGAAAGCTAAAATATTTGTGTGATGTTGATGGAGCATAATTTAAAATGGAAAGAAATTTAAAAAATATAATTAAGATAACACACATCAAATCTTATTATCTTTAAAACACTGACACAACAAATCCTATTATCTATAGACTATTATGAAATAGTAAAACTGAAAACAGACATATTTTTCATTTGAAGGAAATTATTGTCTTTATTTTTACAATATTTCTAACCTGATAATAAGCAAAATAAAAACAATATTCGCAAAAATGTACGTTTCTTTATTTTTTCTGTATTAATCAGGACAAAGAATTACATATAGTCTAAAAATTCGAAAGTAAACATTTTCCTTATATCTAATTACAAAGTCTATGTAAAATGTCACATAAATATTGCACATAAATAACAAACAAAAACTGCTAAAAAAGGGGGGATGATTACTTCAAATTATTGAATTTTATAAATTTTCTTATCTGCATTCTTGTAAAAAGGATTGAATGAAAAAAATCAAGCTATGATTTATTTGAAAGGAAATATTTGATTTATGGATATAATACCCACCACCACTCTTTCAGTTAATTTCCACCATTTAATTCTGTAGTTAATTGTTTTAAATGCTTACTGCTTGTGAAGCTTCATTGAAACACTAATATATTAACCAAAACACCTAGAATATATCTACTTTTTCAATAATTAATAAATAATATATAAAATGCATGTTACAAGGGTTTTTTTCTGTTCGAGCAATAAACATGTAATGTAAACAAGTATCATATAAAATCATATAAAGACACATTCCTTCTGTGTCTATAATAGTAACAATTTCAAAGAGAAAAACTATGATGTCAATAATTTGATATTTCTTGCAAGCAATAAAAAGGGAAAGTATTCAATTTTGTCCCTTTTCTCTGCATGCATCCAACATACACAGCCATTATTTTTTACCCAAACCTTGGTAGTCCGTCCCCCCCCCCCCCTCCCCCCTCTATATTCTAAGGGACTACATTTCCTATGAATGATGATACAGAGTCGTAGCATATAACATAGTAAAGATCCTGTTTCTCTCCATATTTTTGCTTTTGATTGTGACATTCAATGTCTATAAATATTAATCATATATCAATTAAATAACTTTTTTAATACAAATCCAGATTCGAGAATTTAAAAAATGCTTCTTCAGTTAAAAGGGTTGACCTCACATTCATGTTATCATATACAGTGTATTATCAATGCATTTTTAAGTGCATGTACATCATTGATATTTTACCCATTCTTTCTAAAAAAAAAATAAATAATAAATATGCAATTTCATTAACAAATACTTTCTTTAATGATTATTGTTCAAATTATATTGTTTAAATTCCTTCTTTTTTTTTTTTAGGTGAAATGTAGTCGGCACAATTACATTTCATTATGTACGTGTCATTTCAGCAAATTAAGCTTCAAGATCATTTCAGTATTGAGATGGCAACATCAAAATTCAATCATTTATATATCAATTTTTTTTTAAGTTTGTGTCATGCATATGCATGAAGGTTGCAATATTCAGATAATATATCTCAAATGTACATGGGACAACAAATTCAAGAAATACTAAATGATTTCAATTAATTAGCTTTTTCTCAATTCAAATGAAAACTATACAGTCAACAGTCAGCAAATAAATATTGATTTCTGTTATAAAATATGATTTTCTTTCTTTTTCAGCTGGGCCAACCCTGATGGCAGTATATTGAAAATATATCTAACCCATTGAAGTTGTTTCTTTATATCAAATTAAAGAAAGTTAATTAGAAAAGGTTATCCAAAATAGGATAAATCTGTGCAATTACATGTATTATTCAATTTACCAATCTTTTTAATGAAGTTAATTGTCAGTGACAAGATAAACTTTTGATGGTATAATTAAAAAAAATATATATATATCCAAAGTTAGGGACTAACAACATGTTTATGTTAAGGACAGATCACTTTTTAAAAAAAAATTATGAAAATATTTCAATGTTATACACAGCTAGGAGTCGGCATACTCACAATTTTTTATGTAACGATCAGTAAATTAAAAATTCGTAATACCTATAATAATAAGTTTAGCCCCATAAAGTTTCATTTTTCATTCAAAGTTTCTCAATAATGTCCTCTAATTAAGTGATAAAAAATTATATAGATTTATTAGGGTGATTTTTGGCAAAAAGGAAGAAATTTGAGCATGATATCATAGAAAGTATGTGATCTACAATTTCTTAATATTTTAGAGATTTTATATAATTGCATCATTGAAACCAAAATAACCCAATAAATACATACTAATCTAATGCAACTATATTTTGGAATCATGTATACTAAAACCAAAACTTAAAATTCCCCCCTTTAAATAATAATAAATTAATGCATCATTACGTAAATGCAAGGCTAATGGCCCATACAAAGAACAGAAGAAAAAAATCGATCAAATTATATAAAGTAAAAGACTATATACATGCACTTTGATTATATAGTTTAAAATTTAAATAAAAATTAAAAGTACATACCACGTTTCATCAATTATTCACCTAGATAACTTGAGTCTGGACAGTCACAGAAATAAAACGCTTTTAACACAATTTTAAACCATACAGCAAACAGTCACAATTTAATCAGATTAAAAATTTGTCAATCACAAATTTCTATCAATTTTCCCTCTCAATATATTTTAAGTACTTTCCAATACACTGTTAACAATCACTTGAACTGATCATCCAATTCTGACTGCGGCTACTGAAATTCAATTTATTCCACCTATTTGATCGGCAGCATGAATATCTACAGAGCAATCAGATATGTAAACACTGGAACACCTACCTGCGGTGTCACCCACTGGGATAATTAAATGATCCACTTTCTGTTTTCAACAACTACTTTGATCAGTTCTTCCAAAGTAACACTTCCTAACACAAAAGAGGTATTACATACCCTCTTAGAATACCAGCATTTTCAGGTGTTAGTCCCCTTAATCCTGAATCTATGTAACAATTTCTAGTTATGTCACACAATAAACGAGATTCCAACAACGTCTGTTCACAGAGAGTGAAATGCTTACAAGAATTAAGCACAATGAAGCATGACTAGTAGACCTTGTGAATATTATAATTACACACCTGAAATATTTTATTCTGTCTGTCTGTAAAGTTTTATTTCACACACTGACTGATACACAGTTGAGACCTGATAGTTGAACTGCATGGTCTTTAATGACCACCCATTGCCCCTGTTAGTGACCACTGGACAGGTAAATTGGCCAGAATGATTACTTTAATCACCTGTCTAATGGTCTGGTTAACACAAATCAATGCACATTCTTGGTCCCTGTGGAACTTCACCTATTTCTGGTCATGTTCTCAGAAATTCTGACACTACCTGAATTGACCCAGAGGTGATCAATGAATGCGATGATGATGAAAAGTCATGACTCTTGAACTAATGCCAGTTTATGACGGAATAACTGCAGGCGCGGATCCAGGATTTGAAGTTAGAGGGGGCACAAAAAGTAGGCAGGGGGTCTGGGGGCCGCCTTGAGGCCCCCAGTGGCTCCAGGGCGAAGCCCTGGTGGGGGTCCAGGGGGTGAAGCCCCTGGAAGCTCCTGGATTCTAGAGATTTTGTAGGGTAAAAATGAGGTCTACCAAGTAGAAATTTTTACATTTTCTCGACGAAACTATGATTTACGCTAACTTTGACAATTTTAGGGGGGCGCGCGCCGGGTGCACCCCCCCTTAAATCCGCCACTGAACTGTGTCCAAAATCTTTAAATAAATGTGTACACAGGTTAATCACACTGGTACATTAAAAATTCTGACATTTATGGTTAAAATGATCGAGGATTAAATATTTAAATGAGTGGAATTTTTCATATTAGAATAATTAACTTATAATTAATGAATAGAAATTTCAATCATCAGTTTTGAAACATCTGTGGCACTGATAAACTTGTAATGAAAATCAACATTTTTATTTTATTTATTTTTTTTTTTTACCTGTAATTATTGTTGCTCAAATAGACGAGAATAGAATAAATAGAAGATACTTTTTTTCTTGGGAAAAAATCACTTTCCATGACGTAATAATTTAAACCCTAAATAGCTAGGTCATAAAAATAACAACACCTACCCAGTTTGTGCTATTTACATCCACAAATTCAAAACACTCTAATTCAAATGGCAAAGTTTTAAAGTTAAATCATGACAACTTAAAGCTGCAGGGTAAAATCAATTCATGTATGAAAACTGCTGCAAGATATAATTCTGATCACTTCATACTCATGAACAGATTCTGACAGCAAATGAGAAACACAAACTACAGGGTAATATCTTGTACAAATAAACTACTAAAAACATGGTAGAGAAAGTTTGTTTTCTATTAACTTTTGTTAATCCCCCACAAAAGTTGAGTAATACTTAAACATTAGGAAGTGTAAACATATTGTTTGTCTATTCTTAACAAAACATTACACAATACAAGAACACCTTTCAGCAGTCCAAAATCATTCTTTGAAGTCATTTATTGCTTTTCTTTCGAGGGAATGTTAACCCTATAGTGATTCATTTATGCACAGTGTCATAATTTTCAGAAATATTGGGTAGTTTATTGATCATTAAAAAATTGAAGTTCTGAAATATTTTAAAAGAAGTATAATTCTATTTCTTACTTTCAATAAACTGATCCTACAGGTATTTTACAATCAAAGTACATACTTTATTTCAAAAAGCAATTAATTTATGAACCCATGTGACTTGATAATTACATGTAATTCATATTTTCAGCTTGCAGCTTATAATGTTGAGTCCTAGAGTTCTATCAGATAACTCTGATTTTTCTGCAGTCTCAATGAGTTGATCGAGATATATAGTCCTTCTAAAAATTAGACTTTGTAAGCTAAGTTCCATATTTTTTTTTGGTTTTGTTTTTTTTTTCTTCTCATCTATATGAATTATGAAGTTTTTTTTTTTTCATGAAGCATATCTCAAATAAAAATGGCTGTAATTTTAATTTGTCTTGTTTACGAAAGTCCTGACATTAAGTCAAAAGTCTTAGGAAATGGGAATATCATAAAAATAAGTAACTCCTGACTTTACAATGAAATGTCCTGACAAGATTTGGATTTGAAATGTTTAACAAAGAAGTCCTGGGAAATCCCAGGAAGTCCTGAATTCAAATCCCAGGATTATTAATCTTAGGTTTACCTCAAATCAGACTGTGAGGAAATCCTAGGAATTCTTGGGACATCTTAGGAATTCCTGAGAAGTACACGTATTTCAAAGTCAGGAATGATTTCTGCAAGGGATGTTCTTCATCATCAAAGATGAAGATTAATTCTCAAAATAATTAATTTAAAATAAATGAACTGGAACTCTCATCAAGAAAATTACTCATACTGGGTATAAAGACCTAAAATATGTACCATGAAATAATTGAAACAAAGTATAAATTTCCAAGAATTTAGAATTTAGTACAATGAAACCCAAAATCATGTAAATTTTATCCATTTAAATCTATTTCACAGCTGAGAAAAGAGAAATATGAAATATAAAGATGAACCAGTTAGATCAAATGAAATCCAGAGAAAGCACTGAAGCATGTAAAATAAACCACGCAAGTCATGTTCCTCCATAAATTGTCTATATCTTGTAATCAGATAGATTAACTACGATAATTTTTAAGAGTATGTGTATATTCATTTTTCATGATAATTTTATTGTTATTCTTTACATAAACATATAGCTAAGACTTATTATAACTATATATATAATTTAAACTTCTGAATTGATGACATTTTGTCAAATAAATGTTTTTGCATAGGAAACTCATCATTTTACAACTTTCGCTACAATTCTGCCATGTGGTAAACAAGTAAATGCCTGAAGCTTTATAATGATCATAAATCTTCAATGAAAGCATAGACCACAAAAACAAAACATATATTTAAAATCAAATAAAGTAATTTATTAATGGGATTATTTGAGGCCATAATTGGCTTTAGCTAGCAAATTTAGAAAACAACAAATCCACTTTAGATCATGTTTTGCTGCATGGATTCTACATCCTTGAATTAAAAAATCAGTGAAAAACCAATATTAAAGTTAATTGTAAACTAAATTTTCTTGTTGCACTCAGTTGAGGCCAAAATTTTAGAGAGAACAAAATATGAGGCTAAGTCAATATTCTAAACTCACCAAACATTTGAATTTAATCTAAATCTGACACCAAAAGTGAAACTTAAGTCCAAATTTATGCCATATGGCAGGCCAATTGTCACCAAGCCACCAGCAGACATGTTTACGAAGCTATCTTAGAACTAAGAATCATCTTAAGATACGCTTAGGACTCTTATAATAAGAAAAAATGACCATGTTCATATTGCTGGTGGCCTGTTGAAATCGCGGTATATAGACTTGATAAAGTGTTCAGGGACGTTGAGACCAAATATTGCAAAATAATATGTGAAGAAAATGAATGGAAACTGTTGGTGGACTGACGGACGGACAGACAGCAGCAAAGCAATATGCCTTCTTTTCTTCGAAGGAGGGCATAATTAAATGAATCCAACAAATTACGAATTCTTAATTATCTCCTCTTGAAAGAGAGAGTGGCTCTTTACAAGCTCAAATCCCATTCACCAAAGGATGCATTGGGCAAGAGTCTGGTTGTAATTAGGCCAGTGGTTCAAGCAAAGAAGCAGAAAATTAATATAGGATCTCCCATGGTTTGTAGTTGGATATGATTTTTTTTATCCAAGTTGTGTTTTTATCCTCGAGCCTCTGCGAGAGGATAAAAGCACATAACGAGGGAGACTCTTTTTATCACGTTTAAAATGTAGCTATTCATGTTTTATACCGTTTTTTAGATGTAAATCAACAATATTTTACTTGATCAAATCCACGCAAAAACCATTGTGACGTCACAACCGTGGATATGAAAACAATATCCTATGATATTGCAACGTATGGTTAACATATGTTGAACATACGTTGAACATATGTTCTGAAACATATGTTCGCCATAAAAAACGAGCAACATATGTTTTACATATGTTTATGAACATATGTTGATCATATGTTTAACATATGTTGCTTATATGTTTTGCATGAACATATGGTTAACATATGTTTATGTTCATATGTTTTTCATATGTTAAACGTATGTTAATTTTATTTCTTACTTACATTTATTATTTAATTATTTTGTATTTCTTTGGATTGCAAACTTAACTAAATAGTTATACGTACTCTTGTCCTTTAATCACTTAATACACTGTAATAAGAAATCAAAGAACACAATCTCAAGCATTAATCTTGAGTTTATTTTTTCATATTTTTACATAATTCTGGCTTTATTTCCATGACAGTGACTGCATTGCTTCTGAAATGATAAAGAAAAAATAATAAAAATTAAGACATCCAAATTTCATGTCAATTACATGTATAATTAATAAATATATACCAGTATTTGTTAGCACATAGAGTAATTACTTTGAGCACTTACAAATTTTTTCTTGGCCTGTTCTTTGTTTTCTTTCATTTTATAACCCCTTGGAGCCTCATCATAGGATTTGAAATTGTCACATGTTAAGGTACTGGGTGCACTTCAGTGGAGTCTCCAATTTTAAGGTTCTGTTGATTAATACAGGTTTTCTAAAATACATGTACAAATTAAAGTCTACATGTAATTTAAGTTCATACACTGAAGATATTTGTCATATACATGTGCAAACAAATGCATACCCCATTCTCCTAAACAGTTATCAGTTATGATATGAGTTAAAACTTATTTCATAAAGAATTATATGGTGTTGTGTAACACCATATAATGTTATGTCCAAGACAATTTCACTCTGGGAAGATATGCTTAATAATAAAATCATAAAAAATACAATTAGTTTCTCTAAATGTATACAAATGAATTTGGAATGTTGAAATAATATAATATATTAATATTAAATCAATGGATAATCAGATACAAATGTATGTTTGGATATAATAAAAATACAGGCAGAGAAATAGACATTTTGTTTCCAGTATATCCAAAAACTTTGTTTGGAAGAAAACAACAAAGCTTGTAATACAGGGTGTACTTACCTATTCTGAAGCAAGCATAGGGTTGTGGTGTTCTTCCATGTTATTCATAGCAGACAGACTGTATACTGAACCTATAAAAATTATAAAATAAATACAGTAAATATTTTCTAATCAAATTCCAATCAAAACTTAAAAGAAACTTCGAAAGAGAGTGAGTACAAGTCTCTAGTTTCTCTAGTGTTAAAAAAAATTCTATGTCAATTAATATATAAATAAGTAATAAATTAGCTGATGAACTTTAAATACATTTACATGTACACTATTATCTTGAATGCCAGATTAGGCTGAAATTGATCATCTTTCAGATGTTCTATAGTCACCAAATGGTCATTTATCCCCCGTTTGGTGGACAATCTCCCATATCGGAAACGACTTTTACTGACCAAATGGTGGACTTTTTAAATTCTATTCCAAATTTTATTAAAATAAAGTAAAAGCGCATTTGCATAGGCATTGGGGAATTTTAGTGAACATATTCCTTGCACAATTGAAATAATTCGGTCGATTTTCCATGTGCAATTTCTCCATAACTTCGTAAAAACGATACCCATAGTTATCCGTAACAGCCGAACTTCTTGATCAATCGATCAAAAAAAAAATGTTGATTGTGTCTAGTAGGATAAAAATTCTATTTTATCCAGTGGTTTAACTCTTGATTAGTTAACTCTCAATCGCTCTTTGGATCTTTGTCAATATTTATCTCTATAAAATCCCGTTAAACATGAGCTCCTCATTACTTAACTGGTATGGTGGGCACTTATTGCTATAAAGTTAAATTTTTAGACTTGAACGTAATATCTTTTGTTATTTTTCTTTTAGGATGAAGTTCCATATTCCATGTGACCTTTTGTGGTTTAATATGTATGTTACTGATGAATTTTAATATATTTGATAAATAATTTTTAATAAATGATTTACAAGGTGACTTTTACAATTATTCTTGTTTTTGTTAAAAGTACATTGTTTTAAAACAATAATTATATCATAATCTAACTTCATTTACTATTTTTATAAATAACAAAGCCATCACGTACAAAATAAAACGAAATAAAGGCGAAAACTTATTTTTCTTTTGATTTCCTAATTGAAAATTAACACAAATGTGCTCCGTAGTTAAATCCGACTTTTGACCAGGTTAAAAAAAGATCATCGTTTGCATTGGTTTGCATTTTTGATTGGTTGCCCGGATAATCGAAATAGAAAGTTACGAACATGATTGACAGGTGCAGCATCGTTGGATAAGGAGGGAATTTTCTTTTTAAGTAAAAATTGAGAAACGTTGCACTTGTTTACGTACGTGACATTTTTTGTCAAATTTTTGAACGACTCTGCGCAAAAAATTACACATTGAATTTCCGATTTTTTTCACTCAGAACACCGATAAATATCTAAATTTTATTCCACATGGTTTAAAATTATACGCCATTCCACGCCATTCTATAGAATTGAACACAACCATTTTTCTGTCCCAAATGGTCAGTAAAATTCGTCTGCGATATGGGAGATTGTCCACCAAACGGGGGATAAATGACCATTTGGTGGGGTGTGCCCAACCTGTTAAAAGCCAGCAAGTTCTATCCATATTCATATCTTCAATATTTTAGCCACAAAAAAAAAAAAGACAGTATAATTTTTTGGTAATGCAAATCAGTGTAGAATTAAGAAGCAAACAGAAATTTCTCAAAAACTATTTTGTTATTAAATAGTCATTACTTATATGCACCCTGTAATTACTGTGATTATTATATGTATTTATTTTCACCTGTATTGTGATCGTGCAATCTTCAGTCAAATCAACTTTGGGTTGAATCGTCAGTCTTAACAGCTTTGGGTTCTTTCAATAAAACGGCACTCAGACAATGAACTCCAGTTGCTTAATACACAATAAAAACAAACATTTTCCATTAAAAATTTGATAAAAGAGCCGAGTGGATAACCATCTAACACAGGCTACACAAACTGCAATGCAAGATTTCTACTTTCACTTTCATCAAGATCGTACATAAATATGCAAACGTAACTGTCGACAAAAGGAAAACAAATCTGAAAAAATTAGCAATGCTAAATAGTTTTTACATTCGTCGAAAACAAATCCAAAATAATGTATCATGTAGGCCTAGATAAGATCACTAGATGTGTCGTTTTTTACGAACTGCATTAATTACAACTACAGTTAGATGTTATGCAAGTCACGAGAGTACTAAGAGTTCGTATGAATCTATAACCGTAAAGAAATTCTCTTAAAACACCATAAACTAATTAAATTCTAAAAAAAAAAACAAAAAAAACAAAAACAAAACTGATAGCACTTACTTGTTTCTTCTGCTGCAGCAGTGACGTCAAAAATGACGTAGTACACTTTCATCCGATAAAAACCAAAACCGGTCCGGAAATAAAATGTGGAATGATTTTAATTTCATAAAATAAATCCAAACAAAACGGGGTAAATACAAATTTATTAATTCTTGATAAACTTGATTTGGGGAATATCATGTTCAACAAGACAATTTTGAATTTGAAGAAAAGAGGGGGCTGAATTTGGAGAAACGAGTGGGGGAGGGGGTGCAGGGTAACAGAGTAGTTAACCCCTCCCCCTTTTTTATGTAAGCTTCTACAAGAAATGACCATTCTTTTGAATAAATGTATTCAAATTGATCTTGATACTTGTTATTGAAATTATTTAATTTAACAATTGCAGTCTATTTGCATTGGCGGATCCAGAATGGGGGGGGGGGGTCCGGAGGTCGGTACGGGCTTGAAGTGCCTATGGTGCGATTCTATGCATGTGTGTTGGGGCACCGGCCTGGAACCCACCCCCCTTCAAAACTTGCTGGATCCGCCCCTGACATGTTAAAATATAACATTTAACTCGAGTTCTTCATATTACGCTTATTTATTAAATTATTGCCAGTTCACTGATTAACATTAAATTAATTAACATATTTTTTATGTCGTTAAATTTAAATAAAATTAATTCAATTAACGATAACATTAATTTAATATTAAATGAAATAAATGTGAAAAGGCGATTGGTTATTATATGATCTTCAGTATGAATTTTATGTGAAACTAAAACATATATGTAGAACATATGTTTGAAACAACCATATGTTTAAAATATGTTCAACATATGTTAAACATATAGTTACCACAAACATATGTTCAACATATTTTGAGTCTGCTATATGTTCAACATATATTTCAAACATATATTCAACATATGTTTTAAACATATGTTCAACATACTGTCAAAAATTCATATGGTCAACATATGTACAACGTATGTTCAACATATGTTACTTGAAACATGTGTTGAACATACGTTGTAATTTTACCTGTGATATATAAAGGACTAAACATGTGTCTGATAAAAAAGTTTGCAAGACAGAAAAAGATGGATGCCCACTAAGAATCTTTAGTATGGTTTAATAAAATTAGGAATTCAAATCTGAAACAACACTATACAGTAAAAATGCTTCGACCATATCTCTAAGCACAGTTGCTACATCCATACTTCATCGTTTTGTGAAAGTGGTGACACAAAATATAGGTTAATGATTTCCCCAGGATAATTCACTGACAATGATATTCAATCAATATATATATCTACTGATCTCACAGTCTCCAAACGCCAGCTCGTACTATATTGTGTCCTGTCATAAATTTTGCCAGTATTAGTTGGAAATTTAAAAAAAATTAAAATCAAAACTAAAGCAGAGGAACTGTGAGCACTTAGCTCATAAAATGATACCCCCCCCCCCCAAAAAAAAAAATAAAATCAAAATTAAAACAGAGGAACTGTGAGCACTTAGTTAGCTCATAAAATGATATCCCCACCTCCCATATGTTTATGATGGCAAAGTCCATGTTTTGCTATGGGAGACCTAAAATAAGTGTCCCATCAAAAAGTAAAATAGGAGGTGCACAATGGCACTATCTAATAAAGATTCTGTAACAGTATCATCAAATTTTATTCATGGGTATAGGAAGAGTCGCAGATATGAGAGATGGGTACCCCTCAATATTAGAGAAAGAATGGCAGTGTTCTATATGTTGTACTATTGTAAAACTGAAATAAATATAACCTATCCAAAAATAAAATAAGAGGTGCACAATGGCACTATGTAACAAAGATTCTGTGAAAGTCTCATTTATTTATATTCAGTGCTATAAGAGAAGTTGCGGATAGGAGATATGCACCCCAAAGCGTAACAGACAGGCAGATGTACTTACCAACAGACGGATGGATGGAAACCCCCATCATTTTTCAAGTGGGGGCCATAATAATCATAGAACTTCACTCTCAGTTTCATAATTTTTGCTTCCAAGGTTTGGTCAAAGATTTGGTCAGACTAACAGTTATGATGGTATAGCAGAAAAATTCTCTCAAGAAATAATAAAAATATTGATTCCTTTTGATGCTAAATCTTGTCTTTTAAGTTATAGCTACATTTCCTGCTTTAAACAAGAAGTGTTTTTGTTGGTACCCAAAGGAAGGTCTTGTCACAAGGAATCAACAGTTGAAATATGACAGCCATAGTTCCAACCAATCAAAAGTTATGGGCAAGCTTAAAGTTTTTGTGGACAAACAGACAGAGCAAAAACTAATTGTACCCCCAATCTTTGATTATGGGGGCATAAAAATGAGCAATTCTGAGATTATTCCCCATTTTCAGAGCATTTGTTCTCAACGTGCTGCATTTTGAAAATTCAACATGTCTATAAATGCAAGTTTTCTTCTCATTTTCTGCAAGCAGTATATCTTAGACATATAAACCCCAAATGTCTGTCCATCTGTCACCCTTATATCTCCAGAACTGTAAGAGATATAGATTTGATATTTTGCACATACATTGCTTGGCACTATGGCTTTTGTAAATTACCATGGTTACTGACCTTGTATCTCCTGACCTTGACCTACTTTTTAAAATAGTTCATAGTTCCAATATACAGCAAATTTTTGACACTTAAGTGGTAAGTCTATGCTATTTAACATGTGCACTGTCATAAAAAATTATGAAAAATACCAGCATTACAATACACTTGACCTTGATCTACTTAGCAAAAAATATCCAGGGCAGTTTAACTTATGACTTTTGAATTTTGAAAGGCAGGCTTCTGACAATTAGCATTTATACATGTTTATGAGCTCATGAAAATATACTTTGAAAATAGATGATATTCAGTTACCACATAGAAACTTGTATTTTAATAAATACTTTCAAAATACATCGGGATCGGGATCCTACAATGGATCGTGTAGAGTGACAACTGCAGTAAAGACTGACTGAAATTTCTTTTGGGGGATTGTTGGAAACACATTTTAATAAAATGATAAATATTTATTTATATAAATAATTCCAATTTAATTATTCATTTGAGGGTTGGAGAATCATATAATCTTTGATTGTCTGATTCTATCGCAGTCTTATACTATCCATGGATGCTTTTTTTTTTCATAAACTATCATGCTAGTAGTGAATAAATAGCTGACCACTCTTAGATTTATTTACATCTTTGATGAAGCTACAAAGCAGGCAATTAACACATGCATTCCTTGGAACACTCTAGTTAGTTAAAGAGATATCCCACTTTAAGTTACACCATGTGCCCACCATATGTATCAGACACTACAGTTCAAGCATGTTACATCCTAAACAATTTCAAGTCTAGTAATGTCCATCCCAAGATGCATTTCCATTTAAGATTGGTCCAGGTAGGGTTAATAGTCACTTATCTGGAAAATGTAGGTAAGATCAAACATCAATTTTGGTCTAGATAGGGCTTATAATTACTTTGATTAGTGGACCTGCTTTAAAACTTTAACTGTTCCTATCCAGAAAATGAAGGTCAGATCCAGCATCTGAAGCAAGTCTAATAATGTCTATCCTTAGATGCATCATCTCTGCACATTTGGTCTTAAGGTAAGGCGTACTGTTATTGGGAATGGACCTGCTCCAAAAATTAAACTGTTCACCTATCCAGAAAGTGTATGTTACATCCAGCACCCAGAGGAAGCCTCAGGTATTGGGTACATCCCTAGATGCATCATTCTTGCAAGTTTGGTCTATGTAGGGCTTATAGTTCCTTGGGATTGGACCTGCTCTAAAAACATTAACTGTGTCACTTATCCAGAAAATGTAGGTCATACCCAGAATCAAGTCTAATACATATATTGCCCATCCCTAGATGCATCACCTTCTCCATCTTCGCTAGCCAAGGGTTTCCGATCCGAAATCTACTCTACAACCCTTGGCAGATTGTAGAGTAGATTTCGGATCGGAAACCCTTGGCTAGCGAAGATGCACCTTCTCTCATTCAAAAGTTATCACCTATGTTAGAAATTTTTAAAAGTAGGTCAAATTACAATGTAAAGGTCATGATCGAGGGAAGTGGAAAGGTCTTACACATGTAAAACATGAAAGCCCTACCTTTTCTCATTCAAAAGTTATGACCAAAGGAAAAATTTTGTGACAGACAGACAAAACGACAGACGAATGAAATTTACTATCCTCTAGCTAGCTTTCGCAAAAGCGAGGGACAAAAATAAGTCTGTTATAACTGTATAAAATAATGAAAAACAAGAACTAATAAAATAATTCTGTGAATTCAAAATCTGTTTTGTCTAATCTGAACCATGAGACTGACTCAATGAGGGTGTGTATTACATTTCTAACGACTTCACTATGAATTTTTTATAAGATTGTATGAATTTTTCATTACTGTCTGAGACGTAATTAGTTTGTGATTCATATCCTGTAAAGATGAACAGGAAGTATCAGTTCCATGGTTCACACCACCATTAGTCTCATCAGACAATACACCCTCAAGTAAAGCTAGGCTAGAACTCCCAACCAAATACTAAGAGAGATCAACTATCAAAGGAATTCCATCTCATTAATGAAACTTTTTTTCTATTATGCATAATTGATCATTCTGCATGCAAGTCCTTCTAAGAGAATGACTCATCCCATATATTTTGAGCTAATACCCAAGCAGATCTCTATGAAGATGACACTGGGTGAAACAGTACAAATGTGAGATTATAGTCAAGAGGCCTGTGGGCCTTAGTTGTCACCTACCTATCAAGCACTAACTTTTTTAACAATTAATGAGGCCAAGTCTAATTATTTCTACCCTAGAGATTTTGATAAATTTTCACTATTATATTTATTGTTTTAATTGACCATCTAGATTGGTGTAGGAATTATTATGATGAGTTTATTTTTTCAATGCCCAATACCTCTAAAATTGCCATATTGCAGTATATGTATATATCGGTGCAGATGAATTATCGAAGCAGATGAATTATTTTGGTAAAAAATAGCAATGTTTAGATTGCTAGTATGTTTCTTTTGATGTTCTGTCAACAGTTTTTAGTAAAATATCCATGGACATTTTGAATATACAAGCAA
This sequence comes from Saccostrea echinata, assembly GCF_033153115.1. Taxonomy (NCBI): domain Eukaryota; kingdom Metazoa; phylum Mollusca; class Bivalvia; order Ostreida; family Ostreidae; genus Saccostrea; species Saccostrea echinata. The sequence goes on along the minus strand of NW_026889830.1, from coordinate 1,784,908 downwards.
GTCATGTGTCATTCTTCAGCGTCATGCATTGCTTACAAAATCGGAAAACAGACTTGACATCGTTAGAGCCATTTCAGTCGGTTTTTTCCTAATTATTGTTGTAAAAGCACAATTTCAGACCCATAGGCATTACAGATAATGTTAATTTTGTATTAAAATCACAATATTTGGGATAGGTGTAATGTCGCACATATGACTACATGAAATTAAAAAGCTGCGCGCAGTCATGCACACTTGTATTAGACTCGGCCTCATTAAGTTCACTTTGTCTTTTTAACTTGATTAAACACTTTTTGCACAAGCTCAATATGGCCATCAAGGATTATATTTAACCTACCATGAAGATGTTGAATCTACACTATAGTAAGCTTCACTGCAATTTGTAACCCTGCACTTGTTTCTTATTTTTTTCCAATATTTTCTTTAAACAAAAGATAAAAAAAAAATTTAAAAACCTAATGTGACTTTATTTCTGTGAAATGGTCAAAGTTTGAAAAGATCTGAATCTACACCAAAAGAGAATGATTATGAACTTGTCATAGGATACCCAATTCTGGGGAAGATGTGCGTTTTTTTTTTTGTTTTTTTTATGCGCCGGGATCGTCTGTCTGTTTGTCTGTCTGTTGTCAACTTTAACCTTCGCCATAACTTTTGAACCATAGGAGATAGAGACTTCATATTTGGTATGCATAACACTGCTCAACGCGTTATCGGCTATTCGGTTGTTATCGGGCATTCGGTGGATAACAACTTTTGACAGGTTCATAAACTGTTGCAAATAAACACTGTAAAAATAAAAACAGAGAATGTTGATTGTGCTTTTTGTGAACAGGAATGAATACAGATATGAAATAAAACCCCGATATATCTTATTATAGTATCTGTGAGTCTTGGGAAGACTTTAAAAGTCAGAATTGTTATATTTTGCAAGTTTTTGTTCGATTGTCATTGCTGCAAATAGCCTCTTTCTTCAAAATCCGTACATTTACCTTACATTTATCATTGTCCACAATATGACATCGTCAGAATCTCGGAAAGATGTAATTAAAGGGTAAAAATTCCCGATTTTTAACTTTCAGGATGTTATCGGAAATACGGTTGAATGGTTCACGTTGTTATCGGAAAATATCGATTTTTGTTATCGGAAACAAAGGTTGTCATAGGTTAGGAAAAATGTAAAGAAACAACAGAAATCTTCATTAAATAAAAATATTTGAAGTGGCAGGCACACAATTCTAATTTTGGCTATCATCTGTCTCATTTTAGAATATGTAACTTTAAAAAAAAATGAGTGTTTTGTTTTGAGTGTTTATGACATTTCTCATAATCACTGAAATGTGTATGATTTTCACCTGTTCGAAAATATGGTATAAGTTTTAAAACCTCTGAATTACAAATCTCTATTGTAACCAAAATACAAATGCCAGATTTAATTATTGCGATTCTTACGTGGCATTATTCGCAATATAAAAGCATCGCAAATTACTGAATTCACAATAATTTACTATTAGTTTTCTGTGTGTTGCCTTTCAGTTACGCACTGTTCTTAGCTTTTGTCTCTGTTTTCCTTGCTTCGTCTTTATTCGTTGAATTTGCATTTTTAATCTACGCTTAAACGCCTGTTGTTAGTACTAAGTACATACATGTATTAGTTTTGTATAAATCAGTTAATGAATCTAAACTCAAGGGTGCTTAAATGAATTTTCCAAAAGAGTGTTATGCCAAATATGACCTATAGAATTCGAATTTATTTATTTTTTTTAAAAAAAAAAATGACTTTACCAGTTTACAAAAAGCATTACTGGTGGAATGAAATTATTTTTAACAAAATATGAAGATAAAGAACAGTAATCAAGCTCAAAAGTCTATTGAAACAATATAAATTTGGAACAGAGTAAAACGGACCTCTAAAAACATCAAAGGTTGGTTCAGGGGCCAAGAAGGAATAAACACCCCCCCTGGGGGGGGGGGGGGGGGGGGGTTGTCGGAGAGTTTCTTACCTCACCTGGAATTTGCAGAGTTATTGAATCTTTCATCCTCACAATGTCAAGGTTTTGTGATTTCGGAACTCCACACAAACCCTTGACTTTAGTCGTTATTTAAAACTTGGGTTTTGGTTACACTTGACGCAATAGGTAATTATAAACTAACCAATGAGAATGTATTTTTCAAATCCGTCGTTTTCAAATGGCCCAACTCCAGAGCATATCTTTTGTTACTGTTAGGATGGCGATCTTCCAAAAATTAATTCATGATGTTTCATTTAATGTAACTAGTCACAAATCCTACAATATCGACTCTTTCCATTTTAAAGACGTCATATCTGTTTACAAAATTTACCTTCAATAAAAGCTGTTTCCTGATTGGTTCCAGTCCTAGACCAGGATCAAATGAAATAGTAGCTTTCTAGCCCAACTTTTAAATAGCGACTTATGTCAAGGGTTTGTGTGGAGTTTCGAAATCACAAAACCTTGACATTGTGAGGATGTGAATATTTATACTCAAGCAAATGAAAAAAAAAAAACCTTGGCCCCCCCCCCCCCCCTTGAAAACACGGATCACTGTTTGTAGAAAAAGTTAAACAAATGTAAAGTGAATCGAACCCCCCCCCCCCCCCCATGAAAAAAAGATTTTTTACGTTATTTTTTTAAATGAGTTAACGGGTTTTTTGGTTTTTTTTTTAATTTTATTTCATTAATTTTTTTTATTTTTTATTTTTTCTTACTGAACCATGTTTTTGTAAAAGGATAGTCTCCTTAATCTACTACATATCCAATTATAAAAAGAAAGTCATGCTAAAAAGCATTTGTATATACAACTAGACTCAAGAAAATCCATTCATCTAAAGCTGTTCTTATTTTTTACTTTCATAGGGAACAAATGTCAACTTTTTACAAGACTCTTTCTAAAACTTAAAAAACCTTGAATCATATTACATGTATGAAAAGTTTTCAATTACAATCTTCATGTTGAGACTTTTTAAATTAAATAGTACTTAATTTTAAGAGTTATCCTTCCTGGCGGAGGATTGGATATCCTTAAACACATTATTTGCCTTTTTCAAGGTTTGACAGATTATAATTGACTTTTTTCCCCAATCTATTTCTAAAGCTGAAAGAAATTTTTTAACCTGAGTTTCCGATAACGTACACCCGTAAAAACCGAATTGTCCGGCAACATTAACCTTGTTGACGATAACATGTTTTCACCTAACGAGACATTTTAAATGCCTGTTTACTTATCCTTAATTTGGATTTTTGATCTCAGTCTGCTTACCTACAGGTATGCGATTTTCCATGGAATAATTAAACCATTTTGTTTTATAGAATAAACTGATTTTGACTTCTACAAAAGCTAAAATGTGCTGAAATATTCCGAAATTTTTATAAAATATCATTTGAAAGAGCTGCATTTCTTTAAAAAGAGAGCGATTTGGTTTGTGCTTTTGCTGCTGAAAGTATAATCATTTATCTGCCAAAGATCACAAACTTTGTTTGCTGAAGTACGCAATTATCGTTGAATTAAGAAATTTAAAATCACCTATGTATTCTAAACATTGTTTTCCTTGCACCGAATTCCCGATAACAACCAAATAGCCGATAACGCGTCGAGCAGTGTGTGCATACTCCACTAATTAAGTTCTTTCAAATGACACCAAGGTCAATGACCTTGTGACCTTGACTGTGACCTATACGCTAAAAATAGCTTTTTCGAACTTTGTTGCCGCCGGGTGCATAGTATTTCACAAACACATCTTGTTTTTTTTATCATATCTTCTTGTATATTGTTGTTTTTGGATTCAAGTTATTTGCTAATGGTACATGTATAATTAGCATAAATTTATATCTATTCTTGAGGGGTTTCATTTTTTCATGTTTTTGCATTGAATTTTAGTTTAGATATAAATTAAGGTAAAAATTTGGTGAGATAAAAAATAAGGCTGGTTTGATATGGATATTTTGTGATAGCAGAAAAAAAAATGTGGTTACTAACTTGTACTGGTTACGGAGCCTTATATATTTCTTTTTCTTACTGTAATTCTTCAGAGGATTTCTCAAAAACTTTCTTTTTCAAACTTTGGACCTACTGTAGTTTTATTCCTGCCCTTTGGACCATGATCTTAAAAAATAGATTCTACATTAAAGAGGCTGGGGGGTTGTGGCCATTTTTAGACTATACTGATCTCCTTTAGAAGAAGAGCTCCATATGAAGATATAGAAAATGATCAAATTTTAAAACTAAAATTTTATATCATATCTAAAAAATTAAGTTAAATCTGGTGGTTAATTTGTTGACCCCCCAGCCTCCTTAAATGAAAACAATTAAAATAAAATTTAAAAAATAAAAAAACTTTGATAAATTAATGCAGGTTTCTCATTCTTCATTAAAGGTTTTAAAACACTTCCTAAATATCTACATATAAATTCTGCAGAAATTTATCATATATTCTTTATTACATACTTACCAACATTAATTAATTGCCATCTCTTCATAAAGCCATCATTAAATACATGTATATCTTTGTTTCCCCTAATCTAGCTGACCCTTAGAAATTTTCAAGTAATTTTTACTTTGGCCTAAAATGAACTTTGCTATGTCATCCATATATAATTAATATTCATCCATATTATTAATTATAATATATGTATCATATATAGATATGTCATCCATATATAATTAATATTACCTAAAATTTATTCAGCTTGAACTGAAATACTTCAAAAATAATTTTACTGTATTAAGAATTATACACGATTTTATAAATCACTAGCTTAAATAGATCCTTTCATTGAATTTGTGCCCATCTGGTGTGATTTATGTGGGGGGAGGAAAGGCCTACATACTAGTAAACTGTGGACTCTTTTTGTGACCTCAATGTGGTCCACTAGCTATATATAGTGTCAATGAATTTACATCTTCAGAAATAGACTTCAATATAAATGTCATTTCTGACACTGGTTTTAGACAGGAAGAACTTTAATTGAACATACAGTAAAATTTTCTATTTCATATTTATCTATCTTGAAGATCAAAACAAGTGGTAACCTAAGTGATCCTAATTAGTAGGTGACACTAAAAAGAAACAATCACTTTTTTTGCAGTTGGAATCTCCATTTCTTTGGAGCTATGGCAGAATTTAGATCAATGACACTATTAGCAATATGAATTATGTCTTATTTTATAATGTTGCAATAAGCTGAATTCCATTTCTGGAGAAATTAATTCCTTAAATTACATGTTCAGATACTTTCAGGTACTTTGAAAAGGACAACATAGGTATTCAGACATTACAGAGCTCACCTCAACGAATGTTGTCTTTAAGTAAGCAAAGTCCCAAACTAATAATCTAGTAGTGTGCAACCCTAGATGTAACATTTATGCAATTTAAGTCCAGTAGGGCTTGCAGTTACTTGGAAATGGACTTACCTAAGAACTTTAAACTAGTCACTCATCCAGAAAATGTAAGTCATATCTAGCATCTGAAGCAAGTTTTAGAGTGTTCATCAAGTGATGCATCATCCATGCAAGTTTGGTTCAGATAGCCCTTATAGTTTACTTTAACCTGATCACTCATCCGGAAAATGTAGGTCAGATCCAGCATCCGACGCAAGTCCAGTAGTGTGCATCCTTAGATGTATCATTCCATGCAAGTATGGTTAACATAGGACTTGTAGTTACTTGGATATGAGACCTGTTCTAAAAATTTAACCTGGTCACTCATCCAGAAAATGTAGGTCAGATCCAGCATCCGAAGCAAGTCTAGTAGTGTGCATCCTTAGATGTATCATCCATGCAAGTTTTGTCAATATAGGACTTATAGTTACTTGGAAATGAGACCTGCTTTAAAAAGTTTAACCTGGTAACTCATCCGGAAAATGTAGGTCATATCCAGCATCTGAAGCAAGTCCAGTAGTGTGTATCCTTAGATATATTATCCATGAAAGTTTGGTCTATATATGGCTTATAGTTCCTTGGAAATGAGACCTGCTCTAAAAACTTTAACCTGTTAACTCATCCGGAAAATGTAGGTCAGATCCAGCATCCCAAGCAAGTGTGATAGTGTGCATCCTTAGATGTATCATCCATGCAAGTTTGGTCAATATAGGGCTTAAAGTAACTTGGAAATGAGACCTGCTCCAAAAACTTTAACCTGCTCTAAGAACTTTACCCTGCTCCAAAATCATTAACCTGGTCATTCTTCAGCTGAAATTGCAGCATCTGAAACCTTGCCTGGTACAATGAAACATATAGAAGCATCCCAAATGCATCTCTGATTAATATAGGGCACAGAAGTACTTGAAAAGAAAACTGCATCAAAAACTTTAACCTGGGACGCCAAAGCTGAGGGTATTACATAAGCTTCCCAAAATTCGTTGAGGTGAGCTAAAAATGTACCGGTGCACAGGTATATTTGTCAGGTAGATCTTTTATCCATAAAACAGAAGAAAACCCTATACATTTTAGAACCCTTCACATGACAAATCAAACACTCACGACAAATCTCCTCTTCCCATTGTGGAATAAACTGGACAATATCAGGAAGTAGTATATCCCAACTTTTTAAATTTTATAAATATAAAATACAGTCTGTACATCATCCATAATATTGAAAGTAAAAGTTTGTTAAGATATGGACTGAAAGACAGTTGTTGGATGCTTTCAGTCAATAAATCAAGGTCACAGAAAATCCTAAACCAATGGCATGTACTGTTATATACGTAGAATATCCAAAAACCACACTAAATAAATTTCCTTAATTATAAATATTTTATTACAGCAATTAAGTTTCACTCAATGGCCTTGAATTAATCATAAAGCAGGTTTTCATGTTGAATTATTTCTTTTAATCTACCTTTAACCCCAAGTCTAATTAATTTTGATCCAATGTTTTATATGACATCTCACTTGTAGAGAATGCAGAATTACAAACACTACCACACTACATGTATAATAATATAAGGATTTGATTTAATATCAACTAGAACAGTTGTTTTTTGCATTTAAAAAAAAAAGATTTCCTAATTTCCCCAATTATGATGTGAGATATGACCTTGGGTCACAAACATGCCATACATTGAGGTCATGGGCAATAACTTAAATTACTAATTATAATTAAGTCTGAACTCTACAGTCAAGAATTTCAATATCATAATTGGTAATGGCTAAATGTGAGACTTTCATTTATGACCTACAGTCAAGCTAGCAGGTCACAACATATATTTCATTCATGGACCTAACATGGTTAAGTTTGAATTCATTTCAATCATGAGTTCAATGGTACTGTGACACTAACAGACAAAAAAACCATAACAAAAACCAACACGTACTCTCACTGTTGTATCAGACTGTGTTAATGTTGAGAGTTTAATTAATTTGAAACAATTAAGGTTTGGAAAACTTTAATTAAAAGAATTCTCTTGTTCTTTTAACTTCCTTGAATCTTACATACAAGCTTTACTTGTATATTTACTATTTCATTGTAATTCAATCTGTGAATTTAATCAACATGTAACAGTAATATCTGTTTTTTGTGATACGATGGAGGCCATACCCTCTTAAAACCTTTGAATGTTCTAATAGATGTCTATCTCTGCACTAAGACCATTGAGCCAAAAACAAATACAAGCAACTATAATACTACACAAAGCTTTCCCATTGATTAATTCTTCTGCACTCAATCCTGCATCTGATTAAACTCATAAGCCACCACTAATGCTACAAAATTACAAATAAAGACCACATTCTAGAAGTGCTGTCAAAGCTGCAAAATCAATACCAACTGGTCAAGCCACCTCCATGATTTTTCCATCTGACTTAGGATAGCAGAATCGCATGCCCAAATGTTTAAACCACCAAAATACTTAAATTAACACCAACAAGGACACAAACAGAAATCAAATTTCAAGTTTTTATTCAAGAGAAAAACCCCAACTGGGTTATATCAATTAATACAAATGAACAAATTAAAATAACTAACAAAATAACATACAAACATGAATGAATTGTACTAATATTACTATAAAAAAAAATATTCAATTGTTTTTTTTTCATTATATTAAAATCAAATTTGTATCATGACTGCCTTTGAGTCTTGATTCAAAAAGATTAGGGGAAAAAACCCAAAAACAATTGTTTTCTATTTTAGTGCATGTTGAATAATTCATAAAGTTAATTTTTATGCATCAAAACAAAAAATCTCATACAATACCAAATGTAAAATATCTTATTTGATGTGTCAAATCGTATTTTTAAAAACCTTGAAACAAGACCAATTCTTCTTTGACACATATTGCTTCCCATGTTTCATGAAAAAGAAAAGAAAATAATCTTCAAATTTGTGTCCAAAATAGATTGCATACATTTTCATTATGTAAATAAATATATATACCGGTAATTAATATTAAATAAAGCTGTTAAAGATATAAAAAATTCAGTTTATGCATGCAGTTATGTGACAGATTACATCATAAACTAAATTACTGCATAGGTCACAATTAACTTGCACCAGAAAGTATATGTTCATCAACTGTCATATGTGTCAAACCTAAAGCATCAATTCTTAACGTAAACCATGGACCTATCTGTGCTTCTTTTTTGAGCTGTTTTATAACTGTGTCTTGTGGGAGAGTGCCATTGTTTGACAACCAAATGTGTAAAGGTCTCTACAGCTCCCAAGACAATGAATGGCTGACTATATCATGTTTCTGTGATCAATTTCCTCAGTTAAGCATACGATGAAGTCTGTCATTATAGTTTGTTTCACCCTAAGTTTCATTGACGGACATGTTCAATTTCTGTGTAATATTTCAATTAAATTCTATAATCTCTTTCATGAAATGGATATATATCTTACCGTTCTAAAACGATTTTCAAAAATCTTTTAGGAAATTAAGAAAAGAGTTGTACGCAACTACAATTAATAAAGTAATGCGAAATATTATGACCTGCTGCTAAGATTAATATTTGTAATCTTTTTAATCTTCCCCAACATTTTTAAACAGTCTACAAAACTTAATATTAACTTATCATTTATTCATGAAAATCGATTGCAAATGCATTTAGAAAACATTACATTTGTAGTTCAAAAATACTTTTCTTTTATCTTTTTTTGTAGAAATTAAAATAAAATGAGTAACCAGGTAATATAAATCTTCAAGTCAACTTTTTCTAGATAAAGAACATGAATAAAAATATGGGGAAAGAGGGAAAAATTGTGAATGATCACGGAATGTGATTGAATTGGCTGCATAATGGGTGATACATAACTGACATTTTCCTCCATAAGGGGCTTGTTAATATTGTTTAATGTAAAAGCTTTCTTGTAGTGGATGCGATAAAATGTGCGGGCAAACATTTCTCTGAGCACGGATTTGATACATATCATACCATCAGATCGAAAGAAGGCTTCGCAATAACAGATACATTTCCTAAATTACACAACATCTTAAATGCAGGCTCGACTTTTTTATTTCCATCTGCAACTGGAGACATAAAATTGTCCTCCGTTATTGAAAGCTAACACAAAAGATTCTAAAATGCTTGGCAGTTTCATTTGCATACAAATTAAGAAACATCAACTGTAATTTACATCATCTGACAAATTCATTGCTTGATTGAAAATCCGATTATCAAGCTTGAATGCACAGCTTACATGAATTTATCTATAACTGATCAGCTGTTTTCAACCCTGCATTAAATATTATGCCATCAACATTCTGATATTCAATTTTTCTAAAAAATGCAAAATATATTAAATTTAAAAAATCAACTTCTATCTGTACATCATTTTTCTTCTAATGATGTTTTTCTTAGTGGTATAATTTTCCCTCTTGCATACAAAAGTTTTACACTTTTTCTTTATTTTTTATTACTAAAAACTTTCTTTATTTTTACATATTAAAAAAAAAAATAAAAATTACTTTATGAATTTACTTTTTACTTTTCTTCAAAGAAAAAAGGGCTCACTCTGAATAATTGAAACTCTTCTATCAATGACCCTTCTTATGTCATTTTACATAAAAATTTAATAGAATTTTATTTCAATTAAATATTTTTGAAGCACACACACAATTTTGTTTATTTCTACAGAAAATCATCTTTATCATTAAATATTTTTTATTAATATAGATAAAATAGATATGATAGGCAAAAGATTATTTATCACAGGAAATTTTGTATTGACTAGTAGGTTAATTTTCTTTCATAATTTGTATGTGTGCAAAAATAAAATGATGCATTACAAGAAAGTAAATCAATGGGAAAAAACAAACCTACACCCCTTTTACAATTGTACAAGTTATAATCCATATACACCCACAAAATTGTTTTAAAAACTAAAAGTATTGTGAACAAGCTCACAAAATGATACCCCCTGTTGCAAATTCTTTTAAACTGTTGCTTCCAATGTTCTTCTCTTCATTAGAAAGTTATGGACTCATAAGACACACAAACATGAAACCTTTTCTGCCAGTCACCTTGAACTTGTCAAAATGACCTTCAGTCAAGGTCAAGACATAAATTCAGGTAATAAGAATTTATGTGTTACGTATGAATTTCCAATGATTCACCATTACAAGATATGACCAAGATACCAGTGACCTTAAACCTACCTAGATGATCTTGGGACAAGATCATGACACACCCTTGGGTCATAAGCAATCTGTTTGAAATATAAACTTTCAATGTCTGTTTGTTAGAAAGTTATAGACCAAAGATATATTAGGTATTTTTTCTGCCAGTGACCTTGAAATTTATCTAAATAACCTTGGGTCAAAGTCATGACACACTCTTGGGTCATATGCAATCATTGAGTCCAGTATTAAATTCCAATGTTAGTCAAGACAGGAAATATACATTTTTTTCTATAAGTGACCTTGAACTTGTCTAAATCTTATGAAAAACCCTCAGGTCATAGACAATATTAATGTCAAGTATGAGCTTCCACTATTTTTTCATTATGAATTATGGTCAGGACATGATTGCAAGGACAAACCGATTAGACTGCGAATGAATTCCTTTACTCTCTCTCCCCCCCCCCCCCCCAAAGAAAACAAAACAAAACAAAACTTTGTTTGTAGGGGGTATGAAAGGTAATCTAAATTAAGTTGCAGCTGGTGTTGCTTGATGGATCCAAGATTTTCCTGAAAGTGAAACCATTTTGAGATGAGCTTTAACATTAAACAACTTTTGTTCTTCCCCCACTTAAGCTAAAGTGTGAGATATTAATTCGGGTCAGTCTGTCCAACTGCCTAGTCCATTATATGTCATTCTGTCTATATGTAACACTTTTGTTTCCAGATGATAATATCTCTCAAAGTCCTTAAGCTTTTGCAATGAAAATTATTATGAAGACTTGAAAAAGACCTACTGAATTTAAGGTCAAAAGGTCAAAGGTCATGGTCACATATTCTTATATATAATGGTACACATTAGTTTCTTGATATTATCTCTAAAAGTACTCTAGATTTTGCAATGAAATTTCATATCACTACTTCCTATGACTTCAAGAAAACCCTATTGATTTTGAGATCATAAAGCCATATATTCAAAAAAGGTTTTTCAGATAAATAGTACTCATAGCTTTTGAAATGAAACATATGGTGTTTACTATTTATCTAAGAAACATACCTACATGTATTGATTTTGAGGTCAGAAGGTCAAGGTTACAACTTGGATAATTGGTTTCCAGCTTCACCTCAATATCATTTATAATGTAAACATGATCCCAATTGATTCCGAGTTGAAAGAGTCAAAGATCAGGGTAATTACAACTGTATAACAAACTTGTAAATTGATTCCGAGTTGAAAGAGTCAAAGGTCAAGGTAACTAACTTGTAAATTGATAACTTAATCCTGGCTTTTATCTCAAACTAACTTCAGTCTTATTTAAGTGGGAGACATAAATTCTTTCAGTAACTTGTTTTATATCAATTTTTTTCCTGGAGTCCAGCATGAAATTTATATTATTTCTTTAGTACCTGTTTCTTTTGATCAAGGTAATCTATGTATTATTCAGCAAAATGTAATATGGAGAAACTGTATCTGACACTGTAAGCACAAATTAGACTTAACTCAGCTCCTATGTTGTGAACAATTTCTCCACCGTCCATGAGCTTGATCAAGATGGATGGTGAAAACCTGACGGGTCGCAATGATGATTTCTTTCTCAAGATTCCGGACACAGATTAATGAAATTCTCAATTATAAGAAAATCAATAAGCTGCAAAACTTGAGATCTGGATTACTTATTAATGAAAAGAAAATGAGACTCTGATACGCAGCTCCACATTGGTTCTTGGGTAAACATGAGATGAAAATCATCCTGGTGACAGTTGTATAATTTGGATGTTGCCAAAATGTCGCAACTTGACAGACATATATTTGACATAATGGATCTGCGATCTCTCATCCATATTCTTTCTTGTACATTTCCATAAAACTAAAAGGAAAGTAACAGTTTTTGGTTCTCTGGTTTGCGTTTCATGAAACTCTTTGCAGACGGACTGGCAGTGTGGGAATAACAGCACACAAGAAACCTTTCAATTCAATAACATACATTGACGTTTCTCATAAGATGCGGACGTAATTTCCATTTCATGCAATTTCAAATCCCAGATAGACCTTCCTGAGAGTGACTATTACTTTATTTACTTGTACTTCAGTCTTCATCACTCTGACACTGTCAGTTTAATGAATATTACTAAATGCAATGAAACAACGGAATGCTGCTTTAAAACTTGGTATTTTTTCCCTTATCTTCAATATATACTGACATGCAAAAGAAATGCAAGTAAAAAAGTAGTTGACAACAAATATTTTGATTATAATTTATCTACTGGTATTCACAACTCAACAATGATTTTAACAGTAAGAGATAACTTGGTTAAAAACACTTGACAGTTGATTAAAATTGAATGTAAATTTGTAAAGAAACTGATAACCATTCACTCGTGCCCCCCCCCCCCCCCAATTCAATAGCGATTAGTTTGTTTGTATGTTTGTTTGTATGTTGTTTAACGTTCCTCTCTCGAATTTTTCACCCATAAGGAGATGCCACCACTTGCCGGTGGAGAGCTGCAAATTTTGTCCTATACTCAGCACTTACGGTTGAGCAGAGAGGGATAATTTTTTCGTGCCAGCACCTACTGCGACACAGGACCTCGGTTTATACGGTCTCATCCAAAGGACCAGTCTTCATGTCCCACAGTGGGATTCGAACCCGGGACGTAAGGATCAACTTCTTATCCGTGACTCTAGAGTCTAACCACTGCGCCACACGTGCAGCTATGTTAAGGCTGTCCGAAGGCTTTATATGCATTAGATATATACTATTTTATTTTGAGCTGTTTTGATTTCAATTTGTAATCTATGTATACATACACAGTTAAGTTGTAAAGAGAGTTGAATAAGGTATTATAAAAAAGCATTTCTGTGATGTCACATGACTGTATTGATCATGTGACGGACACTTATAAATTTTCTTAAATGTTGCACAAAAATCGCATTGGCACAAGTGAAAAACAAAATTATTGTGAACGGCTTGTTACATAAATCAATTAAATGTATTCTTGGGTATATATAAAGTGCTGGGGGAAAGTCTGAATTTTATTTCTTAAGAAAATATTTCACGAGAAATTCAACTTACCCACATACAAGGGGTCATTTTCCACTCTTCATCGCAATTTATACAAAATGTGATAAATTACATACAATCCCCCAGCAAAATTCAGTTGGAGGACATATTTCTCTAGTAGATTCACACAGAATATCTTTAATTAATCCTTATTATTCACTTGTGCCAGTCTAATATATACACGATTTATAAATTCTCACTCTGTCTACAGACGTGTAAGGGGGAGCGTTTCACATTTTTTTTGTAATTGTGTGAATACGTACATGTTAGAAAAGAAAAAGGAATAACGATATTATACTGCAAATATTCACCATCATAACAGCCTTAAACATTTACATTACATAACAGCCTTAAAACAACAATCCAGACAATGAATTAAACATCAACGTAAAAAAATTCTACATGTGTTGTGAAAGGAATGTAAAAGTTATGACACTTTCCCCGTCATGTCTGCTCAAATTTGCAGTGACTTGACATCATATGCCATTATGACGTCATATCTAGGTAGTTCAGAGAAGTTGCTGCGGCTGGTACACTGTGACATTCTTCTGAAAGCCTTATCCTAGCCGCGCGGGTGACCAATAGCGATTAGATCCGACATGTACATCAGTTGCACTTTGAATTCTACAATGCATTGAATTCATCAGTCTTTCAAATGCTGTAGTTGACTTTCTTAATGCTATGCAGAGTATTAAACCTTTGGTCTCCCAGTCCATGGACTGTCATCAGTCAGTCTAGTGAGATGTGGTGTGATATAGTACAAATTTGCATCAACAACACTTTTTCAACTTCATTTTAAAATTCCCCACTGGAGGTACTTGCAATGTATGCTCACAGTCATTTTCAGGATGCGTTGGCATTACTTATGGAAAAAGGAACACAAATTTTACGTTTGGATTAATGCTGCTATATACTTACAATGTTCAGAAACAAACTCTAGTAAATCCAAATTATAGCTGAATTTGTTCTAAAACCTGCTATTTAAGGATTCCATTTAATTGGGGTTGGACTTCAGTTCAGTAACAAGACTGTTACTGATGGCACAAAGTTGAAAATGTCCCAACTTAAAAGTATCACATTATACTCAATAAGTGAATTTTTCTTTCTGAGAAGAAAAGGATATTGCATTTCTTCTGCTTGTCAATATATATAAAGTATTTATCATATTAACTTAAACCTCTGATGTTTTTGGAGGTCCGTGTTTCCTCTGCTTCCGATTTATTTTGTTTAAATGGATTTTGAACTTGAATACTGTTCATTATCTCCATACTTCATTACAATATATTAGTAAAAAATGTTTGTATTGAGGCTCTTATGTCAAACATTATACTGTTAACATTTTCTAAACAAAAAACATTGCTTACTTGTTCATACATAAGACTCTATAAAAACGCATAGTAAAATTATATTAATCCCTTAATTCATCCTATTCCTGGCTGAGGCGCAGATATCCTAATATTAATTTACATTAAATTCTCAATGTTAATGTGGTTTAAATTTAATTCACATAACTTATGTTTAATTCCAATTAAACTCTCCATGTGAACATGGCATTAGAACTTAAACAATTAACTATACCTCTTTTTTTATGAAACACATTATGGCTCTATGGAAGCCAAGAGCAAGGTAAAGAGAAATTTAAAGACTCCCTATATAGCCATAACTTTTCATCTTGAATCATTTGAAAAAGGAAAGGCATAGATCTGGGCTTCTAGAAAACATTTGTGCAAAGGAAGTTTGTACATTATCATGCAACCACTCTAATTATAAATTAAATGCTTCAAAAAATGGCAAGGCAATTTCTGTAAAATTTAACATTCAAACCTTGCTATCTCAAACTCAATGGGACCAAGAAAAAACTTCAAGATATCCAGGGGTTCGAGATATCGAGGGTAAAATACTTTAGAAATATGTGGTAAGAACTTCTCATTCACTTCGACATATCATGTTTGAGATACTGAAGTTCAACTGTATATGAAGTAAGCTTTTGCTTGAAAGACTTCTTTAGAAATACTTCATGTGTAACAGCAACATGCTAAAACAATCTGTTAACGAGGTTCGTTCCTGAGCTTTTGAGCAGATTTTTGTCTTGACCTCTTTTTAAAAAATTCTGCATAATGTTTTAGTTCTTACATCAAATTTGGACTCTACAATGCTAATTAAACTATATTCATTTAAAACCCCATGATTAAATTCCATACCGAAATCATTCAGTGAGGAACTATATTTTGTGGCGGAAGGTTTTTGAGAAGAAAATGCTCAATTTTTCTCTTTCGAAATATTTACAGTATTGTTAAGTTTGGAATCCTATTTTTACATGCAGTCTGCACAAAGAGTTATTTTGTGCACTGAAATGTTTTGTGCTGGTCCTAAATAATATATTAAGTTAACCGTCATGAATTCTATCATCATACTGGACAAATATAGCAAATATATTGTGAAAGTCCTGGGGGAAAATAGCCCACTTTAGGCTTAAAATTAACACTATTTAAGATATATCTAAACATTAACATCGCAGACCCCCACTTTTTTCTTTTCTGAATATACAAGACAATTTTAACCATTTTGCATAAATTCAGAAAAATGTCATTACTTTTAAATGATTTTATTGCTTGTTAATTTTCTATTGCTAGAAAAATGACATTTTCTGAGTGCAAAAAGGTCAAATAATTGACTATGCGAAGTAATTTGAAACTTCTTTTGTTGTCACAAATTTTAAAGAGACTATTCAAGATGAAAAAAGACTGTGTTTGTTGCCATAATTTAGTTGGATAAAAATTATTAGAGGAAAAACTTTGAAACATTGATTTATGTGTTAGATGTAATTACAGTGCAAAAAGGTCATATTAAATGCTCTGTAGCTCCAAAAGAAGAGCATTGACCCCCATTTTTGGTTTTGATTTTTAATTAAACTATGTGTATAGATTTCAAAAATATACTTCATAAAAAATTCTCAATACTTTTGATAACAGGATCCAACCTCCTTAACAAAATCAGGTTAAGTAAAACATGCCAGCTCCTGTCAGTTCCAAGAAAAATAGGATTTCACAATTTAAGATTCATATACATGTAATCATCAGGAATTTCTGAGAAATCAAAATCTGTGCAACCTTAAATGACATATGCAAACTACTTTGACTTCATTCAGGAAAACAGAACACCAACAAAGAAAATTTCCCACATATATGATATTAACCTTGAACCTTGAAATTATAATGATCATAATAACCTTATGATGCAAAATGCCTGTTCTTGGTGTTTATCTTACTCATATTCTGAAATTATGGCTAGATTTAAACCCATGGAAATTTAACTCAAGACAAAATTTCACATAAAGACAATCTCACAAAATCAATTGAAAATTAAGTTCTCACAAAAAAAAACATGATTTACAGTCCTGTTTGTTGACAGAAACATTGTTATTCCTAAAAATGTATCCATACACTGAGACATTACATTATTTCATAAACTCTTCCAGCCTTCAATCAAACTTCAATCCAATTTTTTAAAATATAATTGAATTACAGAAAATAAAGCAAGATAAACTGCAAAATACAGATAACTTAGCTCTGTAAACAAAACTTAAACCATATCTTTATTGGCCCCTATGGTTTTTACATAGTACAACTTGTTAACTTTAAATTAAAAAAATCATATTACTTTGAAGCTGTATGGTTTTACTTTTTTTGGGATTGATTTAACTTTTTCTTTTTCAAACTATGTTATTTCAATTTCTATACATTATGGCTATAATTTGAAATGTCATGCACTCCAACTTTTAACCCCATATATTAATTATTCATATAGGGTAAATTGATGAGGTGACACTTGCACATGTACACAACCTACATGTATCATAAGTTTTCATCTAAGTTTGTCTAAATATTGTTTTTATTTTATTACTTTTAATCATTTTCTCTAGGTGATCAATATAATAGCAAATAAAAAAAACAACAACAAAAAACAGACCATTCTTTTGCAATCTCTACATCATCATTCCTATTTTGTGTATGCATTCCTTATATACCTACTGGCTTCTTATGATGAAACCAAAACTAACAGCATTTCAAGCCATTAACACCATTTTTTTTTTAAAAAATGTGACAGTTGCATGCACGATTTATGATTTCCTGGTTGAAATCATGAATATTAAATGGTGGGAGATTCTTACCTTTGGAGGCTAAACAAGAGCAGCAAAAGACATGATGACCAAAAAGTATCAAAAGAATTCTGTTGGAAGACAATTTTTCATACAGCACATGTACTGAGTTCCCTGTTCACATGAAGATCCTAGCTGGTTCCCAGTCTTGGCTCTAGGACAGAGTAAAGCCAGTACTAAACAGCTGGTTAATGATAGAGAGCATTCAATAGAAATATCCAATACACTGTGCCAGGCCTTAAAAGATGTCTCTTTATGGAGAGTGTTAAAGTCTCATATTGCACATTAAACTCCGATCAATGAGTCGCTCATGCCAGACTCTTTATTATGTGTCCACTCCTGAATTAGTCAGCCATGAATTTCAATGAAGGATGTAATGACTTTGGTCTAGGAAATGGTCTTAATTACACAGTAGTTAAGTTTTCAATAGATCTTACCCAGGGGCACTGAAAAAATTGGTGACCCAAAACTTACTGGATCAGAAAGAAAATAGGTGCTAAAGCACTGTTATATTTACACATTGTTAAAGTTTCACTACCTGATAATTCAATTCCCTCGTCTGTCTACATCTGTTTTCTTATATAAATGTCCTTTAACTGTAGGATTTTCCTCATTAACAGCGAAATTAAAGGATATAGCCACTTTCTGTGACACAATAAATGATTTGAAGTCATGAAGTCATTTATTAAGCTTTCAGCTATTTAACTTCTAAATAATTTGATGGTAGTTAATAATTAGACAACAACACTCACCTGAGTCACCTTTATCTTCCTGATGAATGAATATGTTGCAAAAATGAAACCTAAAACCATGGCCTGCAAATTAAGTCAACAGCTTTACTTACAGAAAATTGAGACCTGATTTCAACTTTACAACATTATAGTTAGTCCATACATTCCTGTGTAAAACTAAGTTCCCCTATACTTGCCCCACGGCCATGAACAACTAGAGGTACATGTACTGTAAGCAAGCTCAGAAAATAATACCCCCTGCCACAATTTTTTAAAGTGACCTTTCAAACTTTGTAAATGTGACCTTGAACTTGCTAAAAAGACCTTGGTTAAAAAAATGACACATCCTCTGGTCATTAATAAGCTTTCAGTGAAATATAGAATTGCAATATTTTTCCATTTAATAGAGAATTATAGACCTGAATTTTACACTTTTTATACCAGTGACCTTAAACTTGCTAAAATGACCTTGGGTCAAGGTCATGACCCACCCTCATGTCTTAAATATTCTCTATACCAAGTATGAGCTTCCAATGATTCTTCATTAGAAAGTCATAGCCCAGACAAGAATTTTATTTTCTGCCAATGACCTTGAACCTAATGAATGACCTTGGGTCAAGATCATGATAAACCCTTGGATGATCAGCAATCTCTGTACCAAGTATGAGCTTTCAGTGATTCTCCATTACAAAGTTAAAGCCTGGACAGAATTTTAAACTTTTTCTACCAGTGACCAGTGACCTTACACTTACAGGAATGACCTTGGGTCAAGGTCATGACAAACTGTTTGGTCATAAGCAATCCCTGTACCAAGTATGAGCTTCCAGTGTTTCTTCATTACAAAGTTATGACCAGTGAACTTGAACTTGCCAGAATGACCTTGGGTAAAGGTCATGACACACTCTCAAGTCATAAGTAATCTCTGTACTTAACATTAGTTTTCAGTGTTTCTCCAAAACAAAGTTACAGCCTAGACAAGATTGCATGAACAGATGGAATAATAAACTGAGAGATGAAGATATCTTGTCCCAAAGCTAAGAAAAGAAATAGGATGATCAGGAATCAACAGAATAGTTAGTCAAGTACTCAGTATTAGATCATAGTTGATCTTTTTGCTTGCCAGTACTAATACACTTCCATTATAAACTAATGAATTCAAGAGTACTTGGGAACATGGAGGAGAAAACCCTACACATTCCCTTACACATTGGCCTCTCTTGGTCTTTGAAGAATATGTATGTACAAAGATATTTTGTGTCATTCTTATTTATCTATTAATTACAAGTCTACCTGACCATTAAAACCTATGAAAGTACATTTTGTATCATACATTAATAATTCTTGTTTAATTCTTTATTCAACTTGACCTATCAATTACATTATTTACAGTAATTAATTATCAGAGGTAAATAGCAAAGATTGAGGAATAACTTCTCTCAGTAGAGTACAAATATCCATCCAATATCATTAGAACCCTGCCCAGCACCAAAAAACACTTGATCCAGTGGTTCAGAATTTCATAAATCTGGTAAAAACACCCTTGCTCATTACAACGTTGTCCTCTGTTTGCCTCCTATATGCCCAGGAGATAAGAAGAAGAATTTTAAAGAACTAATGTATTTTCACTATATAATCAATAGAGACCATCCTCAACACTGGAACTCGTAATACAAGAGCTAAGAATTTCACAATTCGGAAGAGACATCCTTGCTTATTAGAACCATACACTTAGTTTGTTTGCTAAATACAAAGAGGTGGAGAAGAAGACTTTAAAAGAATTCATAGTGGTCCTACCAAACCGCCAAGGGTCATGATTTGGAAAAACTTGAATCTACACTATGTAAAGAAGATTTCATGTAAGTTTCAATTTTTTTGGCCCAGTGGTTCTTGAGAAGAAGATTTTTAAAAGGTACCACCAAATTGTCACTATTTCTAAATTAACTCCCCTTGAATGATGGTGTGGTCCTTTTTGAGCAAATTTGAATTCTCTTCACCCAAGGATGCTTTGTGGCAAGTTTGGTTGAAATTGGCCCAGTGGCTCTGGAGAAGAAGTTGAAAATGTGAAAAGTTTACAGACGAATGGACGGACAGCTAGATGGAAGACAGACAAAATGTAATCAGAAAAGCTCACTTGAGCTTTAAGCTCAGGTGAGCTAAAATCTAAAGTAGGTTATCACAAATTGGCAACAGTAATTTAATTATACAGTTCATGTCAAGGAAAAAATAATGATCTTAACTGAACTTACATTGCTAGTAAAATAAGATGGTCAAATTTAAATTAAATGATACATGTGCCATGATTCAGCCTTCCTTAACTTTAATAATCTGTGAAAATCTCGTTAATTTTTAAATACTGTGTACAATAAATCTTTAAAATCCTTAATTCTATGTAAAAAATAGTTATCCACTATTGAAGCCCAATCCAAGTTCTTGTGTCCCTAAATTAAGGATAATTATTTTTCATCTATTCATAGATTGTACCCCTTCCCCATATATGGTCCCACCCTATCCTTGACGGAGTGGCTTAATTTATGGTTGAACACTATGAATTTACCTGACACAAAGATACTGTATAGAGGGTTATTTTTGCCCTGTGTTATTTTGACCCTTTGACACTTGCAAACAATTTTGCCCTGTTTTAAGTTTGCCCAGTCCCAGTTCTGTTAAAGAAATTTTACTATGTTCTAAGAATTTGCCCCATTTTGAATTTGACCAATTGAGAGTAGGGTAAAAGGGGCAAAAATAAAATGGGGATGAAAAATTCCCAGTATACCAGTACATTTCAGAGCAAAACTTTGGTTCCCCTTTGTTTAAGGCCAAATCCCTCTCCCATAGACCATTGTTTGAACTGATTTTAAACAATCATGTTACAATGTAAAAACTCTTAATTCCCATTTGAGGCCCAATCCTTGCCCCAGAGGTCATGGTTTGAACAAATCTAAATCTTCACAACATAATGATGCCTAATATAAAGTTGACAATTTGTAGCCTTGCAGTCCTTGAGATGAAGGTTATTTATATATTTTTTCAAAGCATTTCCTTGCAAAACATTGGACCCCTTTTGTGCTTCCATCCTTGTCCCTTGGGCCATGGTTAAAACAAACTTGAATCTTTACTATATAACTAAACTTTCAAATAAGTAATGTATTTTATGGGCTTGGTGGTTCTTGAGAAAAAAGATTTTTAAAATCAATGCTTCCTATCATCATTTTTTAATTATCTTTCCTTGATAGGGGGTCTGGCCCTTCATTTAAATAAATCTGGATATCCATCCCCCGAGGATATTTTGTGGCAAGTTTATTTAAAATACGTCCACTGGTTCTACAGAAGGTCAAAATGTTACAAGTTTGTGCAAAACGGACAACCAGTACTGCAAGGTAATGAACAAAAAATTGATAGCAATATTTCATTTGAATAACTCAATCAGGTGACCTATTAGAAATTATAAATTTATAAGCTAGGAACCTACCAACTTTTAGGAAGTTCCTGGTCACATATGTTTCATTGCCTTCAGACACATGGTGAATTGATTTAATAATTTTTTTTGTCACAAAAATTCATGTTAATGCATAAATAACATTTGCACAATGCATTTTTAGTACAGTGTTTTACAAGGTTATAAATATTCTTGAAACACCTTGGAGCCCCTATCAATCATTTTGCTATGCTCTTCAAAATAATGAGAATGATGATGAAACTGTAGCTTTTTTACTTTGAACCTCTAGACAACCGATAATCTATGCAAAAATTTGGACTTTCCTTTTCTGAGCTTAAATTCACCAAATTCTAATCTTGATACATATACCAAGTTTTATTTAAACCAGAACTAAACAGTTAACAAGTACTATAAGCTTTTTGAAATAATCTAGCAATTAAAACTATTTTAGTAAGCTGCTGGCTGATAATGAAATCAAACAAGATCCCCATGGGCTGCAAAGCTTACCTGAGTAACTATGACCCTTTTGTTCTCTATCAGCAGATTTTTTCCCACTATATTCCTATGTAAAATTAAGATAATATATTGTGGTCCAACCCTATCTCCAGCCCCACGTGTCATGATTTGAACAAACTTGAATATTAAACATGGCTTTGCTGTCTTGCAGAAGAAGACTTTAAAAGACTTTTCTTATATATTCTTGTGTAAAACTTTGCCATTGTGGCCCCATACTACCCTTGGGAGTTATGGATTGAACAAATTAGAATCTGCACTACCTGAAGATGCTTCAGTATAAATATAAATAATTCTGGCTTTGCTGTTCTCCAGAAGAAGAATTTTAAAGATTTTTCCCCATGTACTGGTATGAAAAACTTTGATCGTCCATAGTGGCCCCACACTACTTTCCGGGGTCATTATTTAGACAACCTTGACTCTACACGACCTGAGGATGCTTCCGTATAAATATGAATATATACATATGTGACCTCACTCTAGCCCTTGGGGTCATGATTTGACCAAATTTGAATCTACACTACCTGAGGATGCTTTCATATATGACCAATCACAGCTTTGCTGTTCTCGAGAAGAAGATTTTTAAAGATTTTTCTTATGTATTCCTATGTAAAACTTTGATCCCCCATTGTGGCCCCACCCTACCCCTGGGGGTCATGATTTGAACTTAAATCTACACTACCTGAGAATGCTTCCATTTAATAATGACCAATCATGACTTTCCTGTTCTTGAGAAGAGGATTTTTAAAGATTTTTCCTTGTATTCCTATGTAAAGCTTTGATTGCCCATTGTGGCCCCACCCTATCCTTGGGGGTCACGATTTGAACAAACTTGAATCTACACCACCTGAGGATGCTTCCATATACCGGGTACATATGACTTATTATGGCTTTGCTGTTATTGAGAAGATTTTTAAAGGTTTTCACTACATATTCATCTGTAAAACTTTGATCACCCATTTTGACCCTACCCCACCCCCGGATGTCATGATTTGAACAAACTAAATGAATCTACACTACCTGAGGATGCTTCCATATACAGTGGCCTCCGGCTTTGACAAGATCGGACACAGCAAGGTACCGCTTACATTACGAGATAAATTTTGAGTCCCAAATTAATTCTAATATATTTCTTTTATAACAATGCTGGATACCGTAAATCTGGAAATTTTTACTGTAGATAAATTTTTAGCAAATTTGCGCGTGCATTGCATTCGCAAAAATATTTTTCTTAAAAATAAATCAACAACAAAAAAATGTAAGCAAAAATTTGCTGACAGCTGATGTATATTTTTAACCCGTGCGGCGATGAATAGATGTTTGTAAGCAGTGGTCATATTAAGAAACCGTTTTACATATTTTATGCGTAATTTAATAAAAGTTATGCAAACTTTATACAATTTAGTTGTTTTATCTCTTCTTATATTTTTTCTCTGATTATTGAACGTTGGCATCTTTTAATATTGTATGAACATGCGTAATTTATTGTATGTACATGTGTAACTTATTAGATGTTATAAAAAATTTAAGCGCTTTTTAATTTTTGCCCAAATGACAATTCGCAAAATTTTGAAACGTAAAAATAAATCAACACCTTTTTGACCCAGATTCGCAAAAATAAATCGACGTAAAAATTTCCAGATTTACGGTAGTAGAAAGAGCTATCGGATATAACAAGGTACTCGCTCGCACATAACTGCACCTGCTAGTCCCAGGTAAATAATGATAATTATCACAGGTATCTGTACATAACTTTATGCCATGACAATTAATTAAAGGTGTTGAGAAGTAATAGCGAGTTGTTTTTATTGCTATAAAAACTTCAGTATGGCTTCTAAGAAGGTAAAGGTCATTTTGTACGGAACAAAAGTAGAAACTTTTAGCAAAGTTTGAAAACATTCAAGGAAAATTACTTTAACTAATGGAAAATTACTAATGACATTTATCACATTTAGAAGAAAAAGAAATAAAAACCAAATAAAACTGCACATTGCCTCGGAGTTTTGGCCTGGTGATTTCAATGAAGAAAATGTGTTGTATACAAATGTACGTGACCTGGCAGAGGTAATGAACTTGGTCAGCACGTGGAGCTAAAATTAGTAATACTGCTTTCAACCGAGCCTTCTGATTCTTCGGCATTGATTCTTAAGATATTTATTCAAAAACAATATAAAATGATTTTTTAAAATAAAAAGTGCGAGTGACATAAAATGAAGAAATTGGCAAAAGATGTAAAACGTTGAGAAATTTCTGCAAACTAAATTGTCAGACACGGAAGTGGTATGTAAAAAATTCAATACGCATATTGAAATGGACAATGGAACAGCAGAGTATTTGAGCTGAGCTTGATCTTAATTGTGTAGTGCGATGATTATCTTAGTTACAAATACATGTAGTGAACCCGAGACATCTTTCATTATATAACATCATTATATAACGTCCATAAATAAGTTCAATTGTGCATGTTTTATTTAAAAAGAAATTATTTTATTCCGTTTCCAAACAATGTCTTTAAAACACCTCTCTTTTTCCATGTCACAAGAACGCTATTTCATATGGGAACATGCTCAATAATACATGTAAGTCTTTATTCAAATACCGATTAACTCTTAGCTTGTAAAATGCAGACATCAGATACAACGAATATCGGTTATAACGAGATCTAAACCAATGTCCCCAGCATCTCGTTGTTTCCAGTGTCCACTGTAAATATGACCAATCATAGCTTTACTGTTCTTGAGAAGAAGATATTCCTATGTAAAACTTTGATCCTCAATTGTGGCCCCACCCTACCCCCGAGGGTCATGATTTGAATAAATTTGAATCTTCACTACCTCACAATGATTCCACATAGTAAGTTTCATATTTTCAAGCACAGTGGTTCTTGAGAAGGAGATTTTTAAATGATGCCATTAATTTTTCTTGAAATTTTAATTATCTCCCCTTGGAAGAAGGTGTGGCCCTTTATTTGTAAAAAAAAAAAAACTTGAATCTTCTTTACCCAAGGATACTTTGTGGCAAGTTTGGTTGAAATTGGCCCAGTGGTTCTTGAGAAGAAGATGAAAATGTGAAAAGTTGACGATGACAACAACAACAGACAACGGACAAATTTTGATCAGAAAAGCTCAATTGAGCTATCGGCTCAGGTGAGCTAAAAATAGGAGGTGGACAATGGTACTATGTAATTTCTTTGAAAGTCTCATAAAATTTTTTAGGGGTATAAGAGGAGTTGAGGATATAAGAGATAGGTACCCTGAAGTGTTACAGCTGAACGAACCGATAGAAAGACGTATAGACAGACATCCCCCATAACTATATACCCACCACTTTTCAATCCTGGAGTATAATATTACTTATTAGGTTTGCTATGACTGTCTACAGAGGTAAGATTTTTCTTATGTATTTCTATGTAAAACTTTGATTGCCCACTGTGGCCCCAACCTACCCTCAGGGGTCATGATTTGACCAAATTTGAATCTTCACCACCTGAGTATGCTAATATACAAATATGACTGATCATAGCTTTCCTGTTCTTGAGATTTTTTCTATGTATACCCTATAGTACTCTAATCACCAATTTTGGTCCTACCCTACCCACCTGGTTCATGATTTGAACAAACTAAACACTGCCTGTGGATGATTCTATATAAACATAGGTAATCAGAGATTACAGAGCTCACCTCAACGAATGTTGTCTTTAAGTAAGGCAAAGTCCCACACTAAACTAATAATCTAGGAGTGTGCATCCCTAGATGCAACATTTATGCAATTTTGGTCTGATAGGGCTTGCAGTTACTTGGGAGTGGACTTATCTGAAAACTTATAACTAGTCACTCATTCAGAAAATGTAAGTCAAATCCAGCATCCGAAGTTTTGAGATTGTTCGTCCCTTGATGCATCATCCATGCAAGTTTGGTTCAGATAGGCCTTATAGTTACTTGGAAATGAGATCTGCTCCAAAAACTTTAATCTGGTCACTCATCCGGAAAATATTGGTCAGATCCAGCATCTGAAGCAAGTCCAGTTGTGTGAATCCTAAGATGTATCATCCATGCAAGTTTGGTCAATATAGGGTTTATAGTTACTTGGAAATGACATCTGCTCCAAAAACTTTAACCTGGTCACTCATCCGGAAAATATAGGTCAGATTCAGCATCTGAAGCAAGTTCAGTAGTGTGCATCCTTAAATGTATCATCCATGCAAGTTTGGTCAATATAGGGCTTTTAGTTACTTGGAAATGGGATCTGCTCCAAAAACTTTAACCTGGTCACTCATCCGGAAAATATAGGTCAGATCCAGCATCCGAAGCAAGTCCAGTAGTGTGCATCCTTAAATGTATCATCCATGCAAGTTTGGTCAATATAGGTCTTTTAGTTACTTGGAAATGAGATCTGCTCCAAAAACTTTAACCTGGTCACTCATCCGGAAAATATAGGTCAGATCCAGCATCCGAAGCAAGTCCAGTAGTGTGCATCCTTAAATGTATCATCCATGCAAGTTTGGTCAATATAGGGCTTTTAGTTACTTGGAAATGAGATCTGCTCCAAAAACTTTAACCTGGTCACTCATCCAGAAGATATAGGTCAGATCCAGCATCCGAAGCAAGTCAAGTAGTGTGCATCCTTAGATGTATCATCCATGCAAGTTTGGTCAATATAGGGTTTATAGTTACTTGGAAATGAAATCTACTCCAAAAACCTTAACCTAGTCACTCATCCGGAAAATGTAGGTCAGATCCAGCATCCGAAGCAAGTTCAGTAGTGTGCATCCTTAGATGTATCATCCATGCAAGTTTGGTCAATATAGGGCTTATAGTTACTTGGAAATGAGACCTGCTCCAAAAACTTTAACCTGCTCCAAAAACTTTAACCTGCTCCAAAAACATTAACCTGGTCATTCTTTAGCTGAAATTGCAGCATCTGAAACCTTGACTGGTACAATGAAACACACTAGAAGCATCCTCCATGCATCTCTGACTAATATAGGCCATAGAAGTACTTGAAAAGAAAACTGCTCCAAAAACCTTAACCTGGGACGCCGACGCTGAGGGTATTACATAAGCTTCCCCAACTTCGTTGAGGTGAGCTAAAAATGAATGCTCATTGCTTTGCTGTTCTTGAAAGAAAGATTTTTCAAGATTTTTCCTATGTTTATCTTTATAAAACATTAATCTCCCATTGTGGCCACATGCACCCCACCCCAATGGTCCTGCTTTGAAAAAAAAAATCAAATATACATAAACTTATGGATGTTGCAATATAGATATGACTGATCATGGCTTTGTTGTTCTTGTGAAGAACTGGGAAGAACTTTGATTGGTCATAGTGTCCCCACCCTACCCCCGGGGGTCATGATTTGTACAAACTTGAATCTACCACTATGTCAAGAAGTTTTCACATAAGTTTCATCTTTTCTGGCCCAGTGATTGAGAAAAACAATTTTAAATGACCAACCCATTCTTTACTTTTTCTTAATTATCTCTCCATGGAAGAGGGTGTGGCCCTTCATTTGAACAAACTTGAATCCCCTTTACCCACAGATACTTTGTGCCAAGAAGATAAAATTGTGCAAAGTTTATGACAGACAATGGACAAATTTTGAGTAGAAAAGCTCAGTTGAACCTTCAGCTCAGGTGAGCTAAAAAACATTGACTGCCAAATCTCATGGGGTGTGGGGAATCTTCCTCTAAATTATGCAATAACACACCACACTTTTCATCCTACTGCAACAAAAAGAGGAGGTATGGGTTGTGCACAGCATCTGAATGATGTCGAATGTACAGTAAAAGACTGTTCTTTAAACAGGTGGAACTCAACCCCACCAGTATACACAGGCCTTTATGATGACTGAATACAAAAAAATTTTAATTTTTCAATTTTTTAGTGTCCCAATCTCTTGACTATTGAGTCTCGTCTAATTTCTCACTGACAAACTCTTCAAAATTATCAAACTCACTTTTAACTGTCAAATAATCTTAATAATCTTTGAGGCACCATAGTTTAAATAATTTGATTTTAATTTTATGCATTTTTTACCTCTTTCATTTGATTGAATCTCGATGCTACCATAACTTGTGATGAAGACATAACAAATCTGACATGAATTTTTCAAAGGGCCACTACTCTAATTTAAAAAAGAAAACTTTGAGGAAAGTGATTTCTGTAATAAATTATTTCTAAAATTGAAATATTATAAACACGTCAGTCATATTGCCAGATATCATTTCTCACCAGTTGGACATAGAAATATAGCCAACAGTGACATCCTGCATTTGTACCAATAAAAGTATTGTGTAATTTTTTAATCTGATGGAAAATAAAAAATCTTATCTAGATGTGTTTCACCAGGGCTTTATTGATCCCTTTTGGTACAGGGTCCTGTACCCTTTCAATTGGGAATTTTAATTTGAAGTGACAAAATTTGGAAATATTGGTGTCAGCCTATTAATTCATACTTAAGCATTGAATTCTTATTTTTGGATGTCGTCGGTCCTACAACACACCTGGCCCTGTTGACAAATTGAATAAAGCGCGTTAGCACAGTATGATAATTTGTCGGCATGGTCAGGTGTGATACAGAACCGACGACATCCAAAAAAAAGAATTCAATACTTATATTTACATTCTCTAATTTTCTCTCTTCATAATTGTTTATTTCGTTAATCTTTAATATGAATTTAGCGCCCTTCAGAACTGATGTGCTTAATAGACATAAGAGCCGTTTGTGATGTTGGAAAGCAAATGAACATTGCGAGGAAAAAAATGACAAATTAATTTTAAATGCACATTTTTTGTATTTTTACGTTAATTTAACAGGGTATTTGTTTTTTATTAAATTGAGTCAAAACAATATATACAGGTGACTCTCGATCTCTCGAAGTTCAAGGGACCGCAAGAAAAGTTCGAGAGATCGAGAGGTTCGAGAGATAGAAAGTGAATAAAATCCAGAATTTTCAGTTCCGATCATCATTGTTCTACTATTTTAAATACCGGAAGTATATGTTGATAATAGCATTGCACGTTTTCATTCGTAGTTTACAGATAATTCACTTGATTTCAACAACAATGATCGTATTTTGAATAAATAAAACGATCTCTTTAAGTTTCAATATTTATTTGTTCCCATTTCATGATTACATAAAATCTGAATATCAATCGTCGGTGTGGCTAACCCCCGGGCCTGATCGGGTACTTTAACAGAATTCTCGTATTAAATCGGTATTTAATTCTTGAGATAGGATTTCTTGTGCAATGTTTGTCATACTGGGATTATGTACATTCTAATAAAAACTTCATAATCTATGGAAAATTATTGACACACCTCTTAAATTATTTTCTAAAAATTTTCGTCGCGCTGTCAAGTCAAAAATAAGTTGTGAAGCAATTCGTTTATAATTTACCAATTATAACCAATTATTTATATCAACACTCAGATGCTCACAGGTATAGTGTCATCTATGTAAACACCCAATTAACACCTCCATGCCAGCCCCAGGCGTTCACTGTTATCCAGGTAAGTCCAAGCTGCATTAATTTCATGCTTGATTGGCGTGTACAAAGCGCAATCAAAACTTCGAGAGATAGAGAGTCAAAAACAATGAAATGTGTGTAACGGGACCCAGGTCTTGGTTCGAGAGATAGAGAACTTCGAGAGATTGGAAGTTCGAGAGATCGGAAGTAAATTTGCTTAGTTATATAGAGGAAAAAAATGGGACCGGAGGTTCACTTCGAGAGATCGAGAACTTCGAGAGATCGGAGTTCGAGCCATCGAGAGTCACCTGTATTTTGGTGTTCCTAGAGTATTGAAAATGCATATAGTTCCTACTGTGTATTCTACTGCACGGTGACAAGGTGTGTTATAGAGATTTGAACGTCTTGGATTTCATAAAGAAAATTACACTGAATGTAAATATTGTTGAATAAAGAGTGAGATTGAAGACTTATTCACTCTTCATATCTTTCTGAGTCATTAAAATCTCCAAATTCAAGTTTTTTAAATGTAAAAACCATGGAAAATTCAATCTGCTTATCATTTGGGAATTTTTATCTTAATTTTTGGAAAAAAGAGTAAAGTTTCAATTAGGAAAGGGTCATTTTACCGCACCTGGATGCATTTTAAGGGTTATTAAGCTCTGTTTACACAACATTCTATCTATTTATGAAGTTTTTGTTTAAGAATCCTGTATACACTGCATGCTAAAGAGTTCTGATTCTGTGGTATTTTTATGCATTTAGAGTAATCTGCCCTTTGATCTAAAGTAGACTTAATTGAAATATACCAGACTTGTCCAAATCTGTCGGTCCTGTCGGCAAGGCCGGTAAAAATTTGTCTGGACCGATATCTTTCAAGAAAATGTACGTCAAACTGACCAATACAGTGAAAAAAAATCGAGCATGACGCAAAATTTTAAAAAGATCGGGATCAAGGTGCGCAGGTAAAGGTAACAAAAACAGAAGAGATGGCCACATGATGTTGATGGTCTATTAAATTTGTTACAGCAAAGACATAAAACAAGTCATTTATGTCTCTGATTAAAGACTCTCTATCCTAAGAAAAGAAACTTGTGAGATTGAATGCTGCTGAAAATAATAAAGGGCATTTTAGTGCAGTTATTTATTTTCCTTTCTCAGCATCAAAACAAGGTACATGAATCTGGACGGACAAAACTTTGTCCAGTCCGATAAAGCATTCGTCTTTGTCAGACCAAAGAAGATGGGCGAACAAGGCGAGTGCAATGCCTATAATGCAACAAACATGAAGATGAAATATTAAATCTCAATTATAACAAAATTTTCTTTGATATTTCATCTAAAATTAAAGTATACTTTATGTTAAATCTCCACAATTTGCAAAAATCTCACAAAGATTGAAATTGTCTATGAAATATTATTAAGCATACACACACGGTAAAGAGGGCAAAAAGGATCGTTTTCTCATACTATGACATAATGAGTGTGTCTTTGCTCCATAGTTTTGAAAATTTATCCTGAAAGTTTGTATAAAAATATACATTTTTTGGTTAACAAAAACATGGAGCAAAGATCCACTATACCTTAAAATACATTTTTATGACACAACATTTGCATCTTTCTGAGAAATACTTGAAGTCCGTTTAGTCAAGGGTCATATCACAAACATGATGTAAATGCCACCATTCATCAGGAGCCTTGTAGCATAGGGGTTACCGTATTAGTCTCAAAGGAAAATGATACTCAGGATTTTTATTGCTAGGTTTTGCACCCCATGAATACCACATTATTTTTTTAATTACAGAATTAATTTGCCGAGAAAATTTTCCTCAGAAAAGTTTTGTTTATCATAATTTCATAAATTTCAATAATGAGAACTTTACTCTAAATACTAAATTCACAAATTGGTTATGATTTTTATATATCTGAAGCTATAGGCATTCTGCACACCTTAATGTTCACCCATCTCCTTTCTGACAGTGATTTCAAAATTTCAACATGTATTACTCAATTTGTAATGAATTCAAGCATTGTTTACATTTTTTTAAGGCAAAGATGAAAGGGTTGAACTCTTTATTTGCATGACAATGTATATTCCACATTAAGTAAACAACAGTGATTTCTGTTTCATCAATACTTGGTTGTCTTTGAGCATTTTTCATGGGCATAAATGCCAGGTACCTTTAGTTGAAAATAAAATAGATAAGTTTAAAATTAACGCCTTTATACAATATAATTTTCTCAATGTCTTAAAAAAAAATTTTCTTTGGTGTACAAAAGGTCCTTAAAGCAGACAAAAATGCAGAAGGGAACAGCATTTTGAAGATGGAAACTTTATCATTTTATAGGCTCTTCTGATGAACAGACAGATGATTATCATATGTGCTTCTTTATTGTCTGTCTGTCTGTCTGTCTGTCTGTCTAGCTGTCTGTCTGGTTGTATAACCTTTTACTAAAATAAGCATATATATATGCAACACATGATACATAATTTACACATTATCAATCAATTACCCCCAAGACTTCAAATAAAATTTGTTCTTGAATGATTTATCTGACATTTAACATGCATTTTTAGTTTCCTTTAGCGCCTCCTGGTGAAGCCCACACAATGACAGGCCCTTTACAATCTTTAATTTTTTAGTAACCTTTTTATGATTCATTCTTTAACTCTTTTGTAGGTTTTTAATAATTCATGAAATTTAAACAACTATACATATTAATTTTACCACACAGGCTATGTTTAAACACTCATGACAGGCACATCAAATGATTTAATATAGGTCAAAATAGAATAAGTGCATGAAAACTAGTGATATCAAAATGATCTATATTTGATTATTTGGTAGATTGAAAATTGATAATTATTTGGTCTTTTATTTATACTGTAGTTTGTATTTTTTTTTTCAATGGTCTAGATATCAGATGAATATTCAAAAAAAAAATTTAAATATGGATAAAGATATCTTTAAAGACAAAGTCTGGGTCCAGCTTTATAAGGGGCTGGGCACAACTGTTGCATTGTTTACAATTTTAAATGTCTATTTTTATTCAAAAAATATCTTCAGTTTAATGATTTGAACTTACATTAATATTCTAAGAATTCAATGACAACAACATTCTTCATAACATCATGTCAAACATCTTCGTTTGTAAACGGGCACAAGCTCTGTTATTGTGTTTATGTTCAATTTGTTTAGTCTGCACACATCACTGAGCACGGAGTAAAATACTGGTGAGTTTGTTTTGCTTTCTCGCATTTCTACTCTGAACTTTCTAAATTATAGTTTTCATATTTTTCATTAATACACAACAAAATTTCTATTTTCTTAAGTATTATGGATAAAGTTTACTTTGTGAAAGTGCAAGGATATGTGTCAATGAAATATGAAGAAAACAAATAGTATTCAATCTCTAAAGTCCAATGAAACGACACAAATTTGGAGCAGAGCATACAAGGACCTCAAAATTGAAAGGTGGGATCATGGAGGAGTGAGCATCCCCTGCCAACCGGTCACACCTGCCATGTGCTCCTTGTCATGATCGGAAAAAAAGGAAAAATCCATAGACAGTTCAGTATATAAATAATGGCCCAACAATTAGTATGAAAAATGTCAGTCAGCATTTGACTTAATGATAGGTTGTATGTGCTGACAAGGTCATTGTATCGACCATAAAACTTGTGAAATG
Organism: Saccostrea echinata; assembly: GCF_033153115.1. Taxonomy (NCBI): domain Eukaryota; kingdom Metazoa; phylum Mollusca; class Bivalvia; order Ostreida; family Ostreidae; genus Saccostrea; species Saccostrea echinata. Next base: position 1,751,276 of record NW_026889830.1, on the reverse strand, counting down.
ATGACTTCAAACGAAACTGTTCATATCCTTGTTTCATCAACTTGTTTGTCAATAGCTTGCTTCGTTTTAGAAATTGTTCATACGTAAAGCATGCTCTAGTGTATTGAATCAACTTAGAGACATAAACTCAATATGCAGGTAATAAGGGTATACTGCTACATATGTAAGGGAATATGACAATTGAAAAGTAGAAGTCATCACGTTTATCATAAAGCTTTGTTGTTAGGTTACCATTAACGTCTTTTTCTAGTAAAATATGTAAATATGAAATAGATGTGTCAGACTCTGTGGTATCAATCAAACTCGAAAATCGTAGTTTTACTAATTCCCAGATCAGCGAATTTTCTTAACATGCTTTTAATACATTTCGGTGTGAAATGTGAGTCATAATATTATTTAGAAAATGGGAGCTTCAAATCTGTGTCCCAGTTCCTTTAAAATATACCGGTAGTTCCTGATCAAATTAATTTTTCTTAGAGATGTCAAAATAAGCACATTTCATTAGACAATTGATTCTGTATAAAGTTTGCCACCCTTACATAATTACTGGAAAACTGAAAGCACAAAAGGGGAATATTGAGAAAATACTTTCAATTTTTAAGGTTGGAGAATCTTTTACTGCAATCCAATTAAGACTCTTTCAATTTTGAAATGGCCCTGACCTTGACCCATTTTTTAAAGTTAAAAGTCAAGAGTTCCATTTGGCAGCAACTTAGTTTAGCACATAGAAATTTTAAGCTTTTAATAAAAAAGTGAAAACTTAAAGATGCCATAACTATAACAAGAGGTCCAAGGGCCTTAATGGTCACCTGAGTATGATACAACACTGTAAAGGACCCATAGAAGTATAAAACAAATTAACTGAAAGATGAAGCTGTGTTGCCAAGAGTTTTAAAAATCTGGTAAAAATACCCTTGCTTATTGTAACATGCAAGACCTGAGTAGTCTCCTTGGGATCGTACTTGGTTTGCTAAAGTCTTACAGGGATGATAATGAATGCAAAATTATATACAAATACAATTATGGATACTTGCCTAGTGTGTAAGGTATTTAAGATATACAAATATGTTTTTGTCACTTGCCTAGTGCTACAATTAAGTATACAGAGAAATGTCTAATTCCTATATATTTACTTGAGATGATGCCTCTTGGCTACACAAACACCTTTGCTGCTTGTCACTTGGTACAAACACTTGCCTCTTGGGTATACAAACAAATTGGTAATACTTGTTACCACCAATCACCACTTGGCTATACAACTTTGCTATTTGCCACTTGTCACAAACTACAACAAGCCCCCCAGCAACCCGGGCTCTCTGTGATCACTTGGTCACTTTGATAAAGTATAAAAGAACTTTATGCAGGCTTTTACCAACAAATCGACGGTCCCCATGACTTTACCTGACAATAATTCATCATCAATCAAGATACCACAGTCTACTCATGTGCTGTACAATTGACAATTTTACTACATAAATGTCAATCTTTTATACTGCATTACAGGCAGGAATCTGACTTTGAGCATGCTTTGCTCATTTAAACCAAACATTCATTTTTATTTTGTTTCTATATATATAACATTATTTCTTGTATTCTCACTCAGTCAAATAATCTGTTGATTAAATTATATATGAGGATTTCTTGATTAATATAATTTAGCAAAGGGGAGTAACTCTCATTTGCTTCACTTATTACAATTTTGAATTCTGTTTGCCTTCTAGATATCCAGGAACAGAGAAGAGGTTCATTTTTATTTAATATAAACTAAACGTCTTATATTTATAGTGTTGCATTTAGTTTGTTTGCTTCATGCACATGAGCATCGTTGCAAACCACAGCCAAAATATACGATCCTCTCCAATTCTGGCTGTGGTTGAATGAGAAGAGAATATTTCGCAGCTCATTAAAATATTGACCAATGCAGGAAAAGCATAGTCGGATAACGAACTTTTACTACCCAATCGCAGTATATATGAAACATTCCTTGTATACTGTTGATTTCAGTTGTTGATTGTTGATTTCAATTGCGATAGAAACAAATATTGTCATTGTCATTGGCTGAACATGACGTCACAACAGAGAGGCGTAAATATTCAAGATTACGACACTTTTTGTGATCAAGCAGCCACGGGTAGGAGACAGCTATATGCGGACTGCGGACCATGGCTTGAGACGATGACCCATGAGCAGAGGAGAAGATTTTAACATTGTAGGAATATATAAAATTTATTAGCATCTTCACTGATGAAAGATATATTTTCAATCCATTCAGTGTGAAAAGTCCATGTACCTTTTTTAGGTCATCTGAGTCACTTAACCATCCTTTAATTACATTTTTCAGAATTATAATTTCCTGGCTATAAAATAATATGATCATCAAGATAATCAGATAATGCACACATTACATTGATTGTTTCGCTTAAATGCCACAATTTTATTGGAATTCAATTAAAGCAATTTTAACTTATTGGCAATTTTGAAATGAATATCATGTTCTTCAAGATCAATATAATTACATCATGTGCATATTCGAAAACCACTTGAGAAGTTAATTGTGCTGCAGTCATTGAGTAAAGTGTTTTCTCAAAAGCTTTGCCATTAATAATCATGATATTGTTTTCACATTAAAGTGCCCATCACATAATTCAGCAAATTAATGATTGATCATATGTCAACCAATAAAAGTACCCAATATTCAAATTTTTGAAATATACAGAACAGTGGCATAGCCACACATGCAAAATTTGAAAACATGCACATACATATTTTAAAAAATGATTTTTTTTCTTTATACAGTAAAACTTGGATATAACGAAGTCCTTGGGACTTGTTAATTAACTTCATTATATCCATAATTCTTCATACCCATATAACGATCTCTTTGAAGTATATAAAGTTGATTTGCAATGCATACATGTATGCTTTCCTTCACTTGTGACTACTGAACATGTTCAAGGGAATTTTAAATACAAACACACCCTTGATTGCAAAGTTTTCTAATGAATTGGATTTCAAATATGAATACCCATGAAAGATATTGTTAATGTCAGTTCAATACTTGATATTTTGAAAATTCATTATATAAGATGTAAAAGATCTTAAAATTTCATTATTAAAAACCAATGCAGGAAACAAAATAAGTTCAATTACAAGGTACGGTTTCAATACAAATCTCACCCTGGCTGTTTTTTTTTCCTCTAATATATGAAAGTGATATAAGAAATTAAAATTCATGCTTTCAAATCGTTGAAATTCCATGCATAAAGATCACAGTATTCATTTTTTTCATATGATCTTTTTAATGCTAATTGTGACATCAAAAACTTCTGCATTTTCACATATTTTTCACATATATTGTAAAAGTCATCAATTTTCAATGGAATAATAAAGACCACAGGCATTGTCCACATATGAGCGTCGGCTTTGGACACTATTTTCTTAAAGAAAATAACCCTGAAATTAGTCATTTTGAGGCTTTTTCTGTTTAAAACTTGGAAATCTATCAAATTAATGACTGCATTAATTTCCAGAATTGATCTCCTTCATGCCATACACTTTTAAGATTTATCATTCATGTATTCAACTCTTACATTATACACATCTTACGTATTAAAACCCATTTCAAAACTTCCCGATAACATTAAATTTTTAGGGCACAATAAAGCCAAAATTGTACCTACTTCTTTGTAATATCAGAGTTTTTTTTTTTAACTGTAAAATTTCAAAAAGAGTTGTTAAAAATGCCACAGTTGCCAGGGATAAAAAAAAACAAACTTTGCTATATCAGTAAATCTGCTATATCCATGTTCAAACTAATTGAGTTTTACTGTATATAGAATATTCCTGAATATTAAATGCATGATCACGGGGCCATTTGTCACTTTTCTCTTCGTTTCTTTTCTTTTTCTATCTTATTTTTTTTTAATCAATTAAATTTCTTAAAATACATCTGCATACTAAAAAAGTACTAAATACTTATCAAGTATTTATAAAATACCATTAGGTTATTCAAGGAGCAAATATAAAATCATTCTGTAAAATATAACCTATAAAATGTCTAGAGGTGGAGTTTGGCTAATGAATCGAAATTATTGAATGTTTATCATTAAAATGATTAATAAACAGGCAAAAAAGTGTGTGAACATCTGCAACAACATAAAAAACAGACTGGAAACAGTGGCGTATGTTCCTTCCTGTTCATGTGTAAGCTAATGTGAAGTCGAAGACTTCAACAGGCATGAAGTGTCAGTATAAGAAGGTTCACTGCTCATGGGGGGGGGGGGGGGTTACCCATGAAAAAAAAGACCAGAATGGTGCAATCTTATGTAATGAAAATGAAAAAAAGGTTTTATTTTGGTTTGCTATTTATATTACATTTTTACACATGTATTCTGGTCTAAGTAATTGTTTGCCACAGAAATTTTCTGTGAAGTTGAACGACATCCATGATTGTCATTTGACCAGTCAATATGGTAATACTGTATATACATATTTTAAGCAATTATGAAAATAGAATTGTCATGACCACTTAGCAATATTAAGAAATTTTAATCCTGTTCAATTCACCCTATTACAGTGCTTATATTATATGGAAACATCCTTTTTGAATACTTTGTTTTACGGCTTTCCTAAAAAAAACAAAAATATATCCCATAAAGAATTTTTATATCATTGTTGAATAAGTAAAATGCAATTTGCTAAGAACATTTTTTCGCATTTAACATAAAAAATAATTGTCTCGTGTTCTGGTCGTTCTCCCCCTTTTTCAACCATACTACAGTATAAATATTTAATTTTTACAAATTGGGTTAAATGATGTGTAGGCTACAGCCTTTTTGTCTATATGGAATATATGCCACTGGGAAAATCTAGACAAAAGTGTGTTTATAAATTTGAAGAAAGCTTTTTTGACAATTTCATAATCAGAAGCCAAAAGTTTTGTGATCTTCCTGTCAGGATTATGGTACAGTAAAACTAGTGCTTATAATTGTATAGTTCTATAAATTCTCTATTGAGTCTTAAGAGCTCTGTTATAATTCAGTCAGGTTGACAAAGTTATATCAATGCTGGGCTATCAGGGTTACAGAATATTGTAATAAGCGGAATAAAGTTAGAGTTCCGTAATATATTACTACCAGCATTACGAAGCTAAGTTAGAGAGCGCGCGTGTATGTGTGTGTGTGGGGGGGGGGGGGGGGGTTAGTAAAAATGTACAATAATCTTGACTTTACATTTATAAGTGAACAGAATTTTATTTGAAAACTGCTTGTGAAAATAAAGCATTACTCAACAATAAAAAATTATTGGAGAAAAAAGACCTTCACAAATACATACTTCTTATTGGTCGTTTAGAAAGAGGAAAAGAAATGCCAGTTTACTAAATATACAACTGAAGTTTTTTTTCTATAAACTTCCTACAATGGCATCAAGAAGGTATTCCGTCCTCTTTACCTCCTTCGGAGGCTTATTTAGCACACAAATCACACTCCGTGTTATTTATATGTTATCCCTAGAGTTTGGTAAAGTCACACTTCTAGTTGTGATGTTACTGCATGCATGTATAGGGCTTACAGTATTCTGTGATGTAACAGAGTTTTGTAATGGTGAGAGAGTTCTGTACAGTAGTAACAACTCATCTACAGGTACAATTCATCAACATGTCAACTGATCAAAAAGTCAAAGACATTGAAGCAGCAAGTTATAAAAGACAACTTGTGGATATAATAATATTTTTTTCAGATTCTTTTGCTGTACTTTATCAGTTTCACAAGTGTTTTTGTTTTTTGATTCCTCCCAATTAAATAGGAAGAAAATATTGTTAAAGCCTTTCAAAAAATACATTAAATTTACTTCCATTGTAGTCAAGCCCATTTGAGAACCAGAAGTTTCTGATGAGATTGTAGCTCTACTGCTTTGTAGTTATAATAATGGATGATCGTTGGTTTAATCTCTTTGTGTGACAAATGTTATTGTAATTAGGCTAAAAGTAGGAGGTTCATAGCTTTTGTTTTTTTAAGGTCTTATCCAAAAGACTTGTGACTTTCACTTCTTATGCTGGGTGCTTGGCAAAGAAAAAGTCACTACCCATCAGATTTGATGCGGCATGATGAACGAGAATCAGACCCAAGCCTCCCGATATTGAAGTGTCTAAAAGTCTAATCAGACCTAAACTGTAGGAGAAGTAGCCTTTTAAAAGAATTCGAAGAAATTTCTATTTTTGGTAACAACGGCAACATCATTTGTCAAAATCAAAATATCAATAAAAAGAATTATATATCTTAATATAGTGTGCTTGTGTACCAAGTCTTATTGAAATTGGACCAAAACTGTAAGAGGCATAGCATTTTAAAAGAATTTCAAAGTAATTTCTATTTTAAGCAACCATGGCAACATAGTTTGTCAATAAAACACCTATAAACAGAATTATGTATCTTTATATAGTCTACTTATGTACCAAGTCTTTTGAAATTGGACCAAAACTGTACGAGGAGTAGTGTTTTAAAAGAATTTCAAAGAAACTTCTATTTTTCGTAACCACCATTTTTCAAAATCAAAAACCAATATACAGAATTATGTGTCAAGTAGTATAATCTACTTGTATACCATGTCTTCATGAAATTGGACCATAGCTATAGGAGGAGTAGCTTTTTGAAATATTGTTTACAGATGACAGACACTTGGATGGATGATAGACAACTTACCAATGCATAAGCTCTTCTGGTCTCTGACCAGTAGAGCAAATCAATAAATAGAATTACCTATCTTAGTGTAGTCTTCTTATGTACCAAGTTTTATTGAAATCAGATTAAAACTTTAGGAGGATTTGCATTTTGATGAAAGAATTTCAAAGATATTTCTATTTTTAGCAACATGGCAACATCCTTCATGAAAATCTGAAGCCAGTATATAAAACAAAAAAATCTGTGAGCAAATGTTGGTATGCAAAGAAAGGTCTTCTCACATGGAATACAAATATAAGCAAATTAAAATTTGCCATGGGGTTCTTGTAACATGGCCCACACTCAAAAAGTTGATAAACACATGGGTATAGCATTAACTCTTTGAACCTTCGACTCAGGAGAGCCAACAAAATTATTGGGTAAAAGCTTTATTGAGTAGTGCAGATTTAAATATTTCCAAAATAACCTAGGTTTAGTATGAATTCACAGAATGGGTTCAGTTTTAGACTCTGTGAACAAAAGGCATCTTCAATGTACAATTTTTGTAACAATTATAGGTTACTACAACTAAGTTAAATGTGGTTAACAACAAGATCAGAACAAGGTCAATTCCAGCAGCAGTAAAAAAAAAAGAACATTCCATTATGATTTACTTAACAAGTTCTGATAGTTATGATGAGGAAAGACCATCTTTCAGAGAGAAACATGCTTCACTTACCTTTTTACAGTCAAAGGTCAAAGCTAAAGGCAACTCCCATGTGGCATTCAATACATCTCATCCTCCTTTTTCTATATAAGAAGATTAAACTATGAATACAAATTAACTATCCACAACATTAAATGCAACAGTTTATTATAAATGATTGTTAAAGCTAAGACATCTGGACATACAAAAGTCATCAACCATATGTTCCAGTTTTGTGTTGCACATGAACCAAAAATAATTTTTATTTTTTTTATTTTTACATTATAGATTGGGCACAGCTTTTGAAGTATGATGTCAAGTTATATAAATACTTGAAGTATAAAACTTATTTGATAGTTTTTAGAAACTATATTCAGCTACTCCATGTACATTCAAAATTCATGTTGCTGCCTCTCCCTCCCCCCCCCCCCCCCTTCCCCCAAAAAAAGTCTGTAATGACAGTGAAAACAAGCTAGGTTATCTTATTAGTCAGGGACAAAAAAAAATACATACAAAATAAACTAGTTTGACCTTTATTAGACCTTGATACATTGGGGGTGGTATACTCCTATAACTTAGAATGATTTGTTTTTTTTTTTAGCAGAGGGTGTAATATTTTTTCTGCTATTTTTTTTATTAAGATAAAAACTTCAAACTCCTTTTGAATGGGTCTCTCCAAAAATTTAGTATTGTGAAAAATCACATTTTTTTCCAAAAATATGATAATATGATATTTTTGAATGCAATAACTATAATTTTAAATGAATCTCTACAATTTTTCTTACAAATATGGTGTGAATGTGTATATATATATATATATATATATATATATATATATATATATATATATATATATATATATATATATATATATATATATATATATATATATAAAAATAGAGGATATTCAATGTTTTGTAGATGAATATGGAATTTACTTCACGAGTGGGACAGAATTTTTTTTATATTTTCACGAGTGCGAAGCACGAGTGAAAATATCAAAAAATCCTGTCTCACGAGTGAAATAAATTCCATATTCATCTACAAAACATTGAATTTTCTGTTTATTACATTTTCTTCGATTTTCCCTTTGCCTCTGTCTTTTCTTAACACAGTGTCATAGGCTTGACGTCATAGTTGAGAGGTTGAAACGTACGTCATAGCTTAGAAGCTTTGTGATTGAAAACATTACATACCATGGATTTTAGCAACATATTTGGGAAGAAATTCGCAGTTTTAGCTCTATCAAAATGCTTAGTTACTATCTCTATCTTATGATAGGCCAGAAATTTTTTACTTACTTTGATATCCTTTCACACTGTAAGAGAATATCATTTTTGGTATCCTTTCACACTGTGAGAGAATATCACTTTTATTCAATAAATAAATCACAGTATTTCACTGTTGAAAATGTAATATATATATATATATATATATATATATATATATATATATATATATATATATATATATATATATATATATATATATATATATATATATATATATATATATATTGGAAGCTAGCATGCCATTGTATTCTTATACACTTTTGGTAATTGTAATTCAAAAGTTTGAACAATAAATTTAATTACTTCCAGTATTTATTAATGTGTACTAAATACCGCTCTTTTTAAAGTCTCCGTATCATGATAAATTTTCATTTCTTCTTGCACCTCTGCAAAAGGTTTGTCAATGGACTGAAATATTCAATTATATTCACAACCAAACATGTTTAATATGGAAATAGCAAAAGGTCAATGCTCACTAGTAATACCCCCGCTCTGATGTGAATATATGCTCACATAAACCCCACTATATGACATGCCTAAACAAAGAGTGTGCTAAAATTTCAAGCACCTGACAATGATAAGTTGCTGAGAAAACTGCGAAGAAAATTTGGTTCGCACAGATGCATGGAAAAACAGGAAGTAATGACATCAGATTTGTACAAAAATGGATCCCACCATATGGCATGCCTAGAAAAAGAATGTTCTAAAATTTCAAGCATCAACAATGAGTAGTTGCTTAAAATAACTGCAACAAAAATTTGGTACATACAGACACACAAAACAGGAAGTTGACATCAGATTTGTAAAAAAATAAATCCCATCATATGGCATGCCTAGAAAAAGAATGTGCTAAAATTTCAAGCATCACCAATGAGTAGTTGCTGAGAAAACTGCAACAAAAATTTGGTATGGACAGACGCACAGAAAAACAAGAAGTCGACATCTGATTTGTACAAAAATGAATCCCACCATATGGCATGCCTGTACAAAGAGTGTTTTGCTAAAATTTCGAGCATCTGTGATGAGTAGTTGCTGAGAAAACTGTGACGAAAATTTGTTACAGACAGACACACAGACATATGGACACAGAGACAGACACACAAGGATAAAACAGTATACCACCTTCTCCTTCGGAAGAGGGTATAAAAAAAATGCTACCAGGTATATGATTTATATCTGGCAATATCAACCATATATCTGAGACTAAAAATGCTATAGCACATATATATACAGAAAGCCAGAAAGCTACATGTATGACTGGTAACACATTTGTCATTTTGTGCTCATATATGATGCAAGGGCTTTGACAATTATGGTAAAAGTGTTTTCACAGACCCTGCAATACAAAATTTCCTATCCACCAAACATTAATGAAAGCTCAAATCAGTTTATCTACACTAAACTAGTCCTGCAGCAATCACCTTCTTGTTCACTTCATTAAACTTTCTTTACTTGGGCTTTTGTGGGATGACAAAATATCAATAATTAGGAGACAGCCAGTCATTAGTTCCTTTCATTGGATACTAAAATACTACGTTATGTTGTGGGTAAATGACAATAATCCATTAAGTCGCATTCCCCTGGGTCGAAACTAACTATGAGGAAATAACACGCTACAATGCATCACATGACATTGATCCTAAAATCGTTTCCTCTTATAATGTAATTATGAAGTATATGCTTATCTATATTTGATGCTGCTTGATTGCTGAATAAAACAAAAAAAAATCTTATCTGAAAGGACTCTGAAAACCTTTCAGTTTTGTCTCATTATTAATTCATATTAAAATCTATATACTTTATCTTCATCATGGATGTACACATGCAGGAGTATTATAAACAATGATTTTTTTAACTTTTCAAAAACCAGCTTTAATTTAATTCTTTTCATCAATGACATACAATTTGAAGATCATTTTTTTCTTTTGCTCTTACAGGATAGACATGATATTCATGATATTCATGATGTAGAAAAAGTGCAATTTCTTTGAAATAACAGACTCAGATGTTCCAACTTCTATAAATCAATCATGTAGATATATTGATATAATGATTAAATTGGTTCAGAAAGCAATAAAGCTTCAATTTCAAAAGTTAAAGAGGTGTATTGTGTGAGTAAAGTTAATGGTGCAATCGGTATTTTGACTAGTTTGGAAATTTAGTGTTATTATCATTAAATCTTGATTAGCAGGTTGCTGTTTAACAAATGTTAACAAATGTGTTAACAAATGGAAATGGATAAATGGAATCCAAAAGGTAACAGAAGCATAAAGTTGGCTATCATTACAGATGGTTGGAAGATTTCATTTGGAGAAGGTATTGATCAAGATAAATGTATATAAGGTAAATTTAGTACATTCAAATGAACAGAAATTCTTTAAATTTTAGGATACTGGTATTTAATCCCATTATTTCAGTTAACCCTAGTCTGACTAGAGGAAAATTTTGCAATAGAAGTAAAAATACTCAAGTGCAAATCTTGCTTACCCCTCCCCCCTTCACATGTGCTAATTAAAATAAACCCAGATACAAAATTTGCATATATATATGTAAAATATGCCTGTGTAATTAAATGGGCCCATGTAAAGGGGCTTAACACCAAAGTCACTTTACATCTACATTTTGACACAGACATGAATGCTTACCTTGTAATAATTAGAAGCATGGACTCCATACTCATGACGATTAAGAGGCATGATCCTGTATTTCACCTACAACGTGTCATATAAGTGGAGCCTCATTAATGCTGATGCAATCTGGATTCTTCACCTTCCAATTTGTGGGAAACAATTTATAGTTAGATATACCACATATGTTTCCAACAATCTGCTTGGGAAAGTGTCCCGATAAAATTGAGGCTCCACTGTATGCATGTGCCCGTCTTTAACAGCAGATGTGCATACTTATGAGGACAAGGCTGAAATCAAAAAAAAAAAAATTTCAAGAAAATTTAATAATGACCATGCCAAAAAAAATTAAACTTTACAGAATATTCCATACAATTGATTAAGTAACTTTAATTTAAGGAAATACTGATGTTCAAATACAGTGAAATGACAAATTTATCCATTTAAGGAATGAATTACATAGCTACCCAAGTTATTACTGCATAACCTGGGTTGGGGCAGTTTACGTTTTATAAACCACGAAGTATAGGAAATAAGACAATTTCTCCTTCAAAAATGACTTCAAATTGTACTTATTTTAAATGTAATGTAAAGCGGATTGATACTTTTTTTTATGTAAGGCACTGTGATGAAGGCAATACAGGTAATACGATATAAACTAATTTTTTCATCCAATCAAATGACGTGTTACAACCAATATTAAATTATATATATAGAGAGAGAAAGAGGATATTTATTGTTTTGTAGCTGGATGTAGAATTTATTTCATGAGTGGGACAGGATTTTTTTAAATATTTTGCGAAGCAAGAAACATTTGAAAAAATCCTGTTTTTATTTATAAATTATGTGAAATAAATTTCATATGCAACTATAAAAAATTGAATTTTCTATTCATTACGCATACATTTTCTTTGACTTCCATTTGCCTTTGTCTTTTCATTACACATTGGGATAGCTAGTCTGTGACATCAAAGTTGAGCAGTTAATTGAGACATCAAAACTTACTGTCTAGTGATTGCAAGATCAAATATAATGTTAACATGGATTTCAACAACATGGAGAAACTTTGGCAGTTTATGTCAGGATGGTTCATTTACCCTTTCTGTCTTATAACAGGCCAGGGAGATTTTTTTTACAACCTTCTGCGGGAAGAGAAGAAACAAGAGGCCCATGGGCCACAACGCTCACCTGAGTAACTATGGCCCTGCTATTCTTTCCAAATAGAAATTATGAATAATAGACTAATAAAAGTAAATTTGACATCAATAAGTATAAAGTATTTAAACAACTTAGGGTAGTACATGTGTGTATGAGATTCCAATTTAGGTCATTAGAATCTGTTTCTGGAGATAATTTGACTTTTACATAATCACAAGTATACACAACCTCCCAAATTGCCAAGACCCTTTTTCTTTGGTCGCACTTACCGACGAAACATCAGCAACTGGACAGAGATGCACACCACATTTTTGCAACATTTTGCCATTTTTAAAATTTACATTTATTATCAGTTTTTATTATTAAAATTAAAACATAATTAATGTGAATGTATTTTATTTTTAAATATGCATGTACATATTAAAATGTTTCAAAGATTAAGGAATACCCTTATTATTACCGGTATTAAATGAAACGGTATTTTACCAGTATTTTTTAAGTAACTCTTCAGTATGGTATTGGTACCGAGTACAGGTATCCAACCCTACCAGAAACTTTGTTCAATCACCAAGAAAATGTATGTCGGATGCAGCATACAAAGCAGATCCCTAGATGATGATGCATCATCCATGCAAGTTTGGTCACCATACAACCGAAAGTTACTTTGTAATGGACCTGTTCTGAAACCTTATAAACCAGGGGCCCGTTTTACAAAAGAACTTATGACTAAGGCTCAAAACTTTAGTTGATTGTAAAATCTTACAAAACTTGTGTTTCTGTTAAAAAATTTTTGCCTATAAAGATATCTTTCTAAATTCTTTTCAAAAAGATTAAAACCATTTTCAATTAGTAACGCAAAAAGGAAAATTATTTGCATAATAGCATTTTGATCTTAGTCGTAAGTTCTTTAGTAAAACGGGGCCCAGGTCCCAGGATCATGAAACACACTTAGACTTAAGTCAAATTTTCAATTGCCTGTAAAATGTTTATTTATCATTGAATTAATCTCTAAATTTGCAGATAACAACACTTTTGTGAAGCAATATAGAAGAATATTTTAATTTTGGTCTGTTTGACTTCTACAACATTTTAGCAAAATATAATTTTTACTTGAGCTTAAGACGTTTCATGATCCCAATGCCAGTCACTCATCCTAAAAATTCAGATTAATACAGCATCCAAAGCAGGTCTGATAGTAATAAGTTATCACCCATGCAAACTCCGTCACCATAGGTCATATAGTTACTGCAATGGCAAGTCATCTTGTAGTGTACAATCTTTACAAAAGAAAAAGAATCAGCAAGAAAAATGCCTATGTAAGTCCTCTTTCTCTGGTAGTGTGCAACATCTATGCAAGTTGGTTTCTATAAAGTTTATAAATATCACTGGTGAAATTTGAAATTTGACCTCAACATTGATCCCAACTCCTGGGGTGTAGCAAAACACAATGTACGGCTGCGCAGTAATATTGATATTCCGGTATACTGCAATTTGTTAACAAAAAATATTGTATTGCTATACTTTTTTCCAGTACCGATATACCAGCAAAATGCCTTGGCTTTAGATTAATAGAGTAAAATATGTAATTTAAGATGGCAGAAATGTTTTCAATCGTGCCAAACAGTACCAAACAGTAAAGGTTTCTGTTGTATGGTTGCATTTCATTGCCAAACTGTAATGAAATCACATAGAACTGTTTTTGTTACAACATATTTATAAAAGTTTTATACACTCTGCTTATAAATGGAGGCTAATAAAAAAAGAAAAAGAGCATTTTAACTGTTATTAAAAATATTGCAATACAATTACATGTATCGCAATACAGTTAAAAATATTGCAATATATCGCAATGCGAAATTCCCAACTGATACCCAGCCCTTACACAATGTTAACATTTCCAAATGCAGTCTTTAAATTCCTAAAACCCCGAGATCAGTAAAATCTGCTGAAGGCCAGAAAAAAATTGAAAATCAGAATAAGTCTGATGGGCCTGTAAATTTCTTTTTTTTCCAAAATAGCACTTTAAAATTAGAGAATACAATGTACTACAAAGATCACACTTGGTGACTCCTTTGTTTACATTCTCATTAGAAAGGCACAAAAAAGTTGCGAGACAACGTTTACTAAAAATGAATATCAGTTACATCATCATTGGTAATTAAGAAAACTTTTGTAAATTTAAGAAAAACATTTAGACCCTTCTAAATCCCTAGGAATCTTGTAGTTTTCAAAGACTAGCAGATCCATGGTTCAGAAAAGTTTTAGGACTGCAATGTTTTTACCACAAGATGTTGGACTGATTGACAAGATGTTGGATTGCTATTCCATTTTTTACATCACATAAATTTGCATTCATTAATCGTCAGGGAAGTTTGCATCATCTGACACAAGTCAACAAGTTACAGCTTATTTGCGTTTATTTTTGTTCAACAATTACGTAAAAGGCAAGGTGAAACATATATTGACTGGGCAGAATGTGCTTTGCCTCAGGCAACAGTTGGGTTTTTAGGTCCAATGAAATACATGCAATGCCCTCAAAACCCAGTGATTAAATGAACAAAAATGTGCATTGAAATGGTAAAATTTTTCAATTGAATGGAACGTTTGGGTCTTTCTCGTGTCGGTTGTTACATCATGACATGTATATTTCTTTAGAAATGACAAACAGGTGCGGACTCAGGAATTGATGGGGGGGGGGCACAGAAAGTAGGCAGGCAGTCTTGGGGCCGCCTTGAGGCCCCCAGTGGGTCCAGGGGAAAGCCCTGGTGGGGGCCCAGGGGGCGAAGCCCCCAGAAGCTCCTGGATTCTAGAGATTTTGTAGGGTAAAAATGAGGTCTACCAAGTAGACATTTTTACATTTTCTTGACGAAACTATGATTTATGCTTTGACAGTTGGGGGGGGGGGGGGGGGGGTTCCACCCCCCTCCCCCCCCTAAATCTGCCACTGACAAAGCAACATTATATATGTTGCAATGCTTCAAAACACCCTAATCTCTGCGACCAGCAAGTGATTTTGCTGAAGATGGGATTTTGTGGAGCAAGAGAGAGAATGAGAGACTCCTGGCTTTTATAAAACTCACCTATTGCAAAGAATATGTACATATACATGTGTCTGTTGTTTTATCCATGTAATGATTACCCAGCATTTATGTAGACAGCAAATCTGATTGCCTATTACATATATGGAATACTTTTTCAACAAGTATTTGAATAAAGTATGCATGCTTTGTTGTATGAGAAAAGGGGTCTCTCTCCATGCTGATGGATATTTCCCCACCCACTTGCCCCTTCAATATGTCATCTTCATTAATGATTATATACTAGGTTGATTTGTCTGTGTAGCTTAATAAAGAAGATGTAAAGATGAAATTTAGAGAGTGCTTATGTACCCATAAACATGTTATTTAATTATTTTATAAAAATCAACTTTCATTTGTGTTTAAACAAAAAAGAACAGAAATGCTTTCTTCTTTCTGAAAAAATGGGCATGTCATTATGTAACAACCAAGTTTCAAAGAAAGCTCAAAACGTTCCATTAAAACGGAAAATTTCACATTCAATATGTACATTGTATAATGTTAATAATGTATATATTAATCAAATATATTTATCTTTATGTGAACATAATATAACACAAGCATTTACATAATTACTTGGCATGCACACTTAGTCATAATATTAAATTTATTTTCTTTAAAACTGTGTATTACATAATGTTTTAAAAAAATAAGTAGTTAGGTACACTAAAATATAAGAGTTGATAAAACTTAATGCATAAAAGACTGGTATGTGCATACCAAAAATAATATTTTTGGTTAAAAGTTTTTCTTTACTAATAGTTATCATTTTGCGAGTCTCCAAGTGCTTATGTTTTCTGTAGGAATTTTCCTCTCTTAATTTATAGACATTTTCTGTTTAGAACAATTATACAAAGTATTAAAGAAATACTTTTTAATATGGCATTTCCTAAACATGTCATAAAGGGAGCCTTTCAAAGCAAAAGGCTCAAGAGCCTCCATGTTCACTGAGTATAATACAAAACTATAAGGGATTCATAATAGTATAAAATAATACAAAATAAACTGATAGATGAAGATATGTGGCCCAAAAACAAGAGAAACAGAATGACCATGGATCAAAAAATAGTTAATTTTGTACTCAGCAACAACTCCTATTTACTTGCCTGTACTTGCCTGTACTCTCCCATTTGTCACTATCTCCAGGCTAAATAAATCAATAGTGCTTGAAGCACATAAAACAGTATATACAGATTAAACCCAGCACAACAGCCCTCACATTTAACGTACAAATATAAGTTATTTTTGTCTCATTTTTATTTAGGCCATCTTTGAAAAATTGTTTGTTTACCCTCTTCCGACCAACTCGCTAAAAATGACCCGACTCAAAACTTTTTTTTTAACAAAATTTTTTAAATTCTTTTTTTCTCAGAATTTTCTCATCTCATCAACAATTATATTCAAATATTATTTTAAAAAATGTTCCCACCTACCTACCAACCCAATCTTTTTACCATGATTCGGAAGAGGGCAAACAAACATTCTTTTAAAGATGGCCTTATTATAATCTATTTTTTAAAGGTCTACCTGACCAGTAAAAACTAAAAAAGGTACATTAAATTTTGTATTATACAATAAAAATACTTTTTTTAACATCTTTGTACTCAGTATGCTTCCTAGATGGCCAGCAGCAGAGAAGATTAAGATTTTCAAAGAATTTATACATTTACACTAAATAATCAATAGAGCCCCACTCTTACACCAGGCCCCGGGGCCATAAAACTTAGACAAGCTAACTTTTGATCTCAGTCTCACTTTTCCCACTATTAATTCCTTTGGTAAAAGAGAGACTGCAATCAAAAGTGAGCTTGTCTAAGTTTTATGGCCCCAGAGCCAGAACTCCTGACCCAGGGGCTTTGAACTTCAGAGTTGTGGAGGAGACATCCTCACTCATCATAACCATGCACTTTGTTTGCTAAATACCCAGGAGTAGAGATTTTCAAAGAATTAATGCATTCCACAAGGTAATCAATAAAGCCCCACCCTTACACCAGAACCCTTGAACCCAGCTGCCATGAAGTTTGCAATTTGAAAGAGGCACCCTTACTTATTATAGCCATGCACTTAGTTTGTTTGATTAAAACCCAGGAGCAGAGAAGAAGACTTTCAAAGAAATAATGTATGTTCATTATATACCCCATAGAGTCTCACCCTAGCACCAAAACCCCTGACCCTGGAGCAATGAATTGGTAAAGGACTCATTGTATGTTATAATGGCCAACAGTTTGACTGCCTGATGTCCAGGAGTAGAGAGGAAGATTTTTCAAAATTGTAATTTTGATTGTTTTGTCCCCAGCACTGAGGTCTTGGGGGAGGGGGAAATATGAAATTCACAACCACAGACAAATTTAAAACAGATTGCACTAGGTCACTTGAGTAACTCAGCTGCAACTAATCCCTTATTGTAATACTCAATTTGAGAGATATCAGACAGTGTAAACGAAGGCTTTGCATACAAAGCTAAAGGTGTGAAAAAGGTGATGATAATCAAAAAACAGTATGATGGTCCAATTTTTTGTAGCAGATAACGCAATTTTCTCAACAGAATATCTGGTGAAATTATTAATAGATATATGAGAAATCGTTTTGTGCCTTGATATTATATTGAAATAGCCAAAATATCAGTTAAACTACTAATTGGATAAAATGAGACCCACTGTACTTAACAATGGCAAATAATTTCCATCATTTCATTGATATGAGTGAAGTAGAACATGAACCATGCATTTTTTGTTGGCGATCTTTTCCTTTTCTATTTTTACTTTTTATGACAACTACAAACACCTCGTCAGTATAGTCATGTAACGTCTAGTTCATGAAATACAGTATTCATATCATATTCTTGAGCTTTCAATAATTTTGAAATTATGAGGTGAATTTAGCCATTTACAGAGGCTGTTTTAGAATTATTTCAAATCGTTCATTTTGCCAATTACCCCAGTATGAAATAGCAATAAATCACGTCCTACTCCCCCTTATTGAAAGCCCTGATATTCTGTATATTAAAAAAAATCAGTATTATTAAATTACATTAATACATGCACTCCTAGATTTCTGTAATGTTCAAAAAATTCTTCTAGTCTAAGATTATAACTGCTGTCTGGCCTAAAATTTTTAAAATATTTAATAAAAAAAAACTTCCTGGGCAAAAAATATTTCTGATTTGGCACCGCATAACATAAGGAGCATAGGGATGTTAACTAAGGCTCTTACTTATAGGAGTAAGTTAGAAACATGATGAGAAAAAAAAATCTCAATATCTTTTTTTAAATCTGTTGATTTTAACTTTCAACTAATTAATTAATCCTAAATTAATTAAAACTGTAATCTGTGAACATAATCCATTACCATTTTTGAATAATCTTAATTACTGTCAGAATGAAGGAAAAGAAGTCTAAAAAAAAAAATACCTACAGCATTAAAAATAATACATAAATGTTTATAATGGCAAAGAGTTTTGACATGATCTTAATTATTATAAATGAGTATTTTCCACAGGTGTTACAAATTTATGAAAATTACTAGGTACTTCATTATTTTAACACATATATATATCTGTCCATGGCTTCTAAGAAATGCAATGAAAATGACATTTATATCTAATTAAAGTGCAACAAAAATCTTGGGTGTAATTAAATTTGATGTGGGAAAATATTATTGATTACATTTGGAAGTTATACAACTTCCTTTTCAGAGGAAACAATCTTTTAGAAAATGATAAACCACCCTTTAAAGAATAAAGATGGGATTCAAGAATCTTACATAGACTATAGAACGTTGAGGTATTTGCTGCTATAATCTTACAACAAAATTGATTTTTTCTTAAAATTTGATGAGCTTTGTTTACATTATAAAGACACTGCATGTCTTAAAGGTTTTGCTAAAATGAAGCAATATAAAAATGGAATAATAATGTATCAGTTGGATGCTCCATTTAGTACTGTTCAAAGATTTTTCACTCATAAACAATGCGACACACACATGCATCTGTCTAAATCATATGTACATTAGTCTTTATATCTATTACAGAAAAATATTGAATTACCTGTATCCAATTAGCTTAATTCATGGACAGCCAATACATGGTATCAGGGTTTCATAAGATAAAACGCTGAGAAAATTTTGGTTGACTAAATGGACACTGGCGTGCATTTTCACTCCACCTCTGTGACCTACCTAGGTAATAAAAGGAAATGACTTTACTATTTAACAGAACCAGATTCTGCTTGCTCCAGAATATAAAACTTATCAAATTAACTTTTTAAACATGATGGTACTATATATCAAAATTTCTGATGCAATAATGTAAGAACTATAATATGTGAATAATTTTGTCAACTTTGTCACAAAACTACTTTTATTTTTCTTTTCAGATGAAACCACATGCAATGGCTTCTTATTGACACATTTGCAAAATAAAGCAAAACCTATAGATCAGTAATTTTGACTTTTGATCCAAAATCCTTCGACCATCTGCTGTTCCTGTAGTGAATTTGAAGCTAAAAGGGGGACAAGGGCTAATAGTATGAAAGGAATGTGGGAGAATATGGGGTAGAAATGGCATAGATTAAGGTTAGGGACAAGAGAACACTGTACAAGTAAACTAGGAAGGGAGAAAAGGAAAGGGAGATGAGGGGAAAGACAGAGATCAAAGTAGAAAAAATAAGGGGAGAAAGAATGATGTCCCAGTGAGAGGAGGAAAATATGGGGATGGTTTGATTTTGACCATCTGACTCCTGACCTCTAAGGTTCTCACACATTTTTATGCCCCCAGATCGAAAGATCCAGGGGGTATATTGTTTTTGTCCTGTCTGTCTGTTTGTCCGTTTGTCTGTTTGTCTGTCTGTCTGTTGTCAACTTTAACCTTGCCCATAACTTTTGATTGGTTGGAGCTATGACTTTCATATTTCACATGTGTATTCCTTGTGACAAGACCTTTCTTTGGGTACCATCATATTTGACCTTTTGACCTTGACCTTGGAGTTTGACCCACTTTTGCAAAAATTTTATGAGACTTTAACCTTGGCCATAACTTCAGAACAGTTGGTGCTTGGGGTTTCAAACTTCACATGTGTATTCTTTGTGACAAGGCCTTCCATCGGATACCAACAACTTTGACCTTTTGACCTTGACCTTGGAGTTTGACCTACTTTTGAAAAACTTCAACCTTGACCATAACTTTTGAACAGTTGGTGCTTAGGGTTTCAAACTTCACATGTGTATTCCTTGTGACAAGACCTTCCTTTGGATATCAATCACTTTGACCCTTTGACCTTGACCTAGGAGTTTGACCTACTTTTGAAAAACTTCAACCTTGGCCATAACTTTTGAATGGTTGATGCTAGGGCTTTCATATTTCACATATGTAATCCTTGTGATAAGACCTTCCTTTGGATACCAACCACTTTGACCTTTTGACCTTGACCTAGGAGTTTGACCTACTTTTGAAAAACTTTAACCTTGGCCATAACTTTTGAATGGTTGATGCTAGGGCTTTCATACTTCACATATGTAATCCTTGTGACAAGACCTTCCCTTGGATACCAACCACCTTGACCCTTTGACCTTGACCTAGGAGTTTGACCTACTTTTGAAAAACTTTAACCTTGGCCATAACTTTTGAATGGTTGATGCTAGGGCTTTCATACTTCACATTAGTAATCCATGTGACAAGACCTTCCTTTGGATACCAACCACTTTGACCCTTTGACCTTGACCTAGGAGTTTGACCTACTTTTGAAAAACTTTAACCTTGGCCATAACTTTTGAATGGTTGATGCTAGGGCTTTCATACTTCACATATGTAATCCTTGTGACAAGATCTTCCTTTGGATACCAACCACTTTGACCTTGACCTTGACTTTTATTTAAAAAACTTTAACCTTGGCCATAACCTTTGAACAGTTGTATCTAGGTCTTTCAAATTTCACAGGTGTATTCCTGGAGACAAGACCTTTCTTTGGGTATCAACATTTTTTATCTTTTGGCCTGGATTTTGACTTGCATTTGAGAAACTTTAACCTTCACCATAAGCTGCCATACGGGGGCATCAGTGTTTCACAAACACATCTTGTTTAGAAATGTTTTCATCTTGTCACAAAGAATACATGTATGTAAAGCTTAAATCCCTTATTCTCAGGGGCCATGATTTGAACAAACTTGAATCTACACTTTAAATAGACATATATGAAAGTTTTCACATAAATAAAGTTTTTGAGAAGTTGAAAATGTGAAAACTTTACAGAAGACACATTGCAGACAGATAGAGGGACATTGGACACTCTTTGATCAGAAAATTTTATTTGAGCTTTTGGCTCTGTGGAGCTAAAAAACTTTGTTCAAATAAAATATCAATAAGGTTAGGGCTATCTCCTTTTAAGGGAGATAATTGTGAATGCACATATAGCCAGCTACATATACATGTACCTTTGAATTATGTCATGATATATACCAGACCATTGTAAGAAAACAAACAAAACAAAATAAACACTGATCTCCACATATGGCTACTCAAGGCCAAGGTTAGAGTAAACTTATCAAATGTAAGTAAAACTCCAAGGTCAAAAATGTTTGTACTGAAAGAAAGATTTTGTCACAAAAAATACATGTGAAATTTGAAAGCCCTAGCACCAACCATTCAGAAATTATGGCCAAGGGTAAAGCTTTTTCAAAAGTGGGTCACACACTAAGGTCAAAGTCATGAGGTAAAAAATATTGGTACATGTACCAGGAATGGTCTTGTCACAAGGAATACATGAGTGAAATATGAAAGCCCTAGCACCAACTGTTCAAAAATTATACACAAGGTTAATGTTTTCAAAATATGTCAACTCCAAGGTCAAGGTCATGAGATAAAAATGTTGATGCCCAAAGAAAGGTCCTGTCACAAGTAATACACGTGAAATATGACTAGCAATCAAACCATTCAAAAGTTGTGGCCAAGGTTAAATCAAAAGTAGATCAAACTCTGATTGATAAATATGAAAGCTCTATCACCAACAGTGAACCGCTCAAAATAAATGGGTAAGGTTAAATTTCTGAAGGACAAACAGACAGACGGGCAGACCAAAAATTATATAAAATATTCGATTACGGGGGCATAACAAAAAAATTCTAAAGGTCTTTTTTTAATCTAGTTTTTTTAAACAAATCACAATGTAACTTTGTCCTGTCTTGTCTGCATGTCTGCCGAATGCTGTGGTTGTTGCAGAGTTAGACTGGCCTTGCCTGTCTGATATGCGCAATATACTGTAATACAGACATCTTTCGTATGATAGAGACAGGCATTATGTTGCAGAGTGTGCAAGTGCCCATGCATGCTTCTTTAAAAACATTCGGTTTGAAATTCGATACATATCGAAACAAATATATACATATTATTTGTATATTCAAGAATTATTCATCTGAGCATGGTTCCACTGCGACTTTTATCTGTAAATTTCCTTGGTTTTGCCTCTCTGAAAACATTTATCCTAAAGGTGAAATGATTTTGGAACGAATTGACTATAAAAAGCAACCCTGTTAAAACGTTTACGACACCAAGACGTCTGGCATCCAAGATGGCGAGCATAAATCGGGTAGGCTCGCCTATGGATTTATGTGAAGAAAACTATGACTTAAAACAAGAAGTTCTTGACAATAAGAAAAAGTTTTTGGAAAACAAACAGAGAAATCGTTCACGTATCCTTTTGTATATACAAAATACATGCTAATTTTTTTTATATATTATGTTTGCAAACCGTTGCTATGCATGCTATATTCATCTGTTCATATTGAACAGGTCCAGCACAATCTCTTGATTTAGCTGTATAGCTTGAAAAAGCTATATACTTTATTAAGCTATTCAAAATAGCTTGATAAAGCTTTATATGTGCAGTTTTTCAAAAAAATGTTGGTTTTTTTTTTGGTAAGAAATAGATAAAAAGTCGCTAGTATTTGACTTTTCATATATGTACTGTGGGCTATCAAAACAACAACCGGAATCAAAGATAGTTTTAACATTGCAGCATTTGAAAACTTTTAAGCAAAAGATGAATTTCCATTGTTTGAGTAACTGTACACTACCTTGTGTACGTTGAGGCATGGATAAGTATGATTGCTTCTCATAATTTACAGTCACTTCGTACACAAACCGAGTTGTACACAAACCAAATCGTATACAAAAAGTCAACTCGTACACAAAAAAAGTCAACTCGTATACAAACCAGAAGTCAACTCGTACACAACTCATACATACGTTTTCCTATGTGATTTAAGGTAATATTTGCCATAGTTTCCAAAAAAATTGAGAAGTCAACTCATACACAAATGTGTTTTCTGTACATTTTTAACTAGTTTATGCCTATACCATATGCGCGATGCGATGCGCAGATTGATTCGTTGACAAGATTTTCCGGAATGTATGTCGTACCAGAGACATATAAGAGATATGTCTCTGGTCGTACATAATTTTGTTATATGAATATTGACACATGATGTCATTATATATACTCTCTATCTCTCTATAGTACTACTTATTTATTATACTTTTTTATTGTCTGACGTCATGGCGTCAGACAGTATTAGATTTAGCCAAGGCTTGTTGGTCAAGTTGTTCAATAGAATTAATTCTTGTGATAACTTGATCTTGGAAACTTCATACTCAGTTGGAGAGCATGAGGAGTACAGAAAACAATCATGCTAAACACCCAAACAAGCCAGAGTACTGGACCTATTTATTATCACATTATACATTACAGGTTACATAACATTTGGCCATTCTCGAATGCATATCATTTATGTCCAGCACAACAGCAGGAATGAAGCTGATCAGGTCAACACTTGTCGATTATCTTTATCAGATTAACTAATGGATGTTTATTTTCAATACATACTAAGACTCTCTACCTTTAGAATTTTTATAAATCTACACATATTCATAACTTGCAGATGTTTGATTTCCATCCCTCGTGAATTAAAAATTGTGAGTGTATTTACCAATAACCAGTTAATATCTATAATGTAACTATAACATAGTTCAAAAATTATCGAAGTGAAGGATAGATGTTGAATATTATTTTGCTTAAGGACAGATGATACAAACATTTATTGAATATCTTGAAAATAACAACTACAACCATGTTTATATCAGTAAAATGAATAAATTTAACCGCATAGTTTTTAATTTTTCATTCGAAATTTCACATTAATAAGATTTAAAGTGACAAAAATTGTATAGATTAATAAGGATGGTTGAAGGCAGGTAGAATTTTGAACACCATAGAAAGTTTACAATTTCTTAATAATTTAGAAATTTATTATTTGCATCATTTGCAATCAAAATAGATCCAAAAATATACACCTATCCAGATATCCATTTTTTGTTTGTATCATTTGTCCTTAAATGCAAAGATGTTAGCTACGTTCATTTTTTTAAATAAGACATTTCTTAACTTTCAAAATTGTTCACCAATTGATGTTTAGATTTTTATATGTTGCAACTTTTTCTTTCAAAAAGACTGGTTTTATCTTTGTATCCAATGAACAGACCCGTTGGAAGAAATTTCAGAAATGTGCAGTTTATGGTGGACACCATCAAGGAAAAATTCCTTATAGAGCATACAAAAGTTATCAGAAGTTAATATTTACATGATTTAGGTGACACAATCATAAAATAGCTATGTATTTAAATCGAGAAAATTATTGGGGGGGGGGGGGGGCAATATTATGGTCATTTTGGTTCCTTCATATAACATAATTTTCCCATTGTTATTCTCTTGTGCCGTCTTGAGGCCGTTTCTCATCTTTCATTCTTTGTTGTGGTTTATTAATGAAAACAGACGTTTTCGATACATATAGTATCTCATAATTTAAGGATACCGAATTATGAGCATCTCGTAATTAGCGTTTGTTGCAGATCCAAGAAACCACCGCGCGGGTGTTGGTTTAACAATACTTCTTGGATGTCTTTGATGTTCCTATCCTATCAGGGAAGTTGAATTATTTAAATATTTAGGGAAAAAAACTTAAAAAACTTAAAGAAAAGTAACAATTCGTGTTATCAAACATTATTTGTATAAAATTAAATCATAACGATTGTATATAAATGTTGTGTACGACTTGACTTCTGGTTTTTGTGTACGAGTTGACTTTTTGTATACGAGTTGGTTTGTGTACGACTCGGTTTGTGTACGAAGTGACTGGACACCCTTCTCATTGTACTGAATTATTACCAATCAATTAACTTGTTGACCATAATTGGCCTCCTTTATAATTTCATTGAAGAAGTAACTGTATCAAATGCTTTATATAGCCCCAAAACTTTTAGAACTTGGAGTACAAAGTCTCTTAAGGAAACACAATTTGATGAATGATTTTTACATGAATTATTTTCAGAAGAGTTCAAGGTTGAATATTATCACTGCACCAAGGTGCGACTTTTTGTGCATGCTGAGAAAAAAAACACATTTAAGAAAAAAGTGTGATAAAATAGCTAAATCAAGCTATTCTGGATAGCTTAATAAAGCTAAATAGCTTAATCAAGCTATATAGCTAAATCAAGAGATTGTGCCGGACCTGTTGAAGGGGCAAACTTTCTGTAAGTTCAAGTCATGTTTTGAAAAAAGATATGTCTAGTAAAGAAAGGATTATCTTTAGCAATATAGCTTGATTTAGCTATATAGCTTTATTAAGCTATTCAGAATAGTTTGACTTACGTTTTTATTAGGGATGGCAATCGATTACAGAATTGCTAATCGGTTAACCGCAAGACGTTCTGACCAATTAACCGGTTAATTGATCAAAATGCACGTTTTCTTGACAATTGTTTTTCAAGTAACTCTGTCCGTATGTACACAAATTGACCCAAAAAAGACGATAGAAGTTAAAACATTCCATTATCTTGATTCTGGATCAGAAAAATAGGGGCACATATTTCTTATTTAAATTTCGGTAGACAAGAAAAAATTGAGAAAACCATGAAAAAAGTCGAAGAAACTATAATTTTCCAGAGCAGATGTCACAAAGGTTCTTTCTGCATTTTCACCATGATAATAAAAACTACATGTGAACTCTATAGCCCTTAATTTACAATGTTTGTTTAATATCTATATGTAAATTGGATTGAAAACTGAAAACGACAAACAAAACAATTCACAGTGTTCAATGACTCAATTATTATCATTAAAGAATTACAGGACAGTCGGGATAATGACATGATATTTTCACAGTAATTAACACTACATAAACTGACTAATTACGCAACGGTCTCAATCTGGAGATTCATAAACATCCAAATTAGATCCTTTAAATCCTAAATGATCATCCTTTGTGCAGAGGTTTCTTTTTTTTAATTTTTTTTAAAAAATGTGTTCAATTTAACAAATATTTTATTTTTTCCGATTAACCGATTACAGATTTTCTAATTGATTGCCATCGTTCCGACCGAGTAATCGGTTAACCGGTTACAAATTGCCATCTCTAGTTTTTATGGTTTAATGTGTTGGAACTTGATAAAAAAAGAAGGGTAAATAATGATGGCTAGAACTTAACTTTTACGATTTTTGTAAACTTTTTACAATTTCAACTTCTCCACAAACACTGGACCATTTGAACCAAAATTGCCACAAAGCATCCTTGGGTGAAGGGGGTTCATGTTTGTACAACACCCTATTTCAAGGAGAGATTCTCAAGAACCACGAGGCCAGGAAAGTTGTAATTTATGTTAAAGCTAAATTACATAGTGTGATTCTCAAGGCCCCCAAGGTAGGTGGGACCACTGGGTTATTAGAGTTTTTCATAGGAATGTAAACAGGCAGGAACAAATCTTTAAAAAAATGGTCTCAAGAACAGCAAAGGCATAATAAGTCATTTTTATATGGAAGCATCCTCAGGTTTTGTAGATTCAAGTTTGTTCAAATCAAGACCCCAAGGGTAGGGTGGGGCCATGATACTGATAAAAGTTTTAAAAAGGAATATAAAGGGAAAAAAATCTGATGAAGAACAGTAAGGTTATTGTGACTCAGGTGAGCATTTTGACCCTTGGGCCTCTTGTTCAACTTTTAAGTGCTTTGAATGTTATAAGAATATTTACTTCTTATTGCACTTCAATCCTAATAAACAAATTAAATATATTTTATGTAAAACATGTTCCAGTTTATAGGAATTGTATTGACACTTCTAATTAATTTGTAAATATGAAATTAATGTACAGTGCTTCCCCATTTTACCACCAACATTTGTACCTTGACAATTTTGGCATTATAACAAGGGTGGCATTATAATGGGGGAATGCAATTAGGCACTTGAATGCAAAAGAGTTCTGTTATTAAATCTTTATTTATTTTGTTTTATTTTATTTAAGGAATAACTGTCACACGAGCAAATTGATTGACCATCATCTTAAAACCAAAAACCAGACAGTTGTTCCTTATATTTACATTTTTACCTGATTCTTGATTCAATAAAAAAATTCAATAATAAGAAATCTCAGCATCCCCGCCAGGTGTATTACTAAGCAACATGAAGTGAAAAAACATGCAGTTCTGTCACATGCTGAGCAAATCGCTTTATGGGGTTATAAAGCCATTACCTTATTTGTAGTTTTATCACAGAGAAAGACATTGGAAAATGTAAATATTTTTTGATACACATTTAATTTTTTTAAGATATGTATTGATAATTGTTTTTTTATTTTATTGTTTAATAGTAACAGAACGTTTATGTTTTTTCTTCTGATGCAAATATAAGTCCTTAGACTCCGAATATCGAATCACTTGTCACAACTTCCAGTCCACATCTGGTGTCCCTGTATTCAAAACTAATGAAATGTACACAATTTGACTTTGGATCTATCATATTCAATGCTTCTTTCATGGACCAAAATATACCTATGTACACATGGTATTTAATTTTTCACACCCAGGAAACTTGGATCCTATGTAAAAACCCAATTACTGCTTGTAAACACATCATGGCTTGATTATCTTGAATTTTACCCCGTTTAGACAACCGATAGGGATTAGCTATGCTCCATTGCACATAACACTAAATTTATACTAATTGTGAAGTTTACTACTTACTAGTTACTAGTGTTGATTCAAGTTAGTTCAAATCATGACCTCTGGGGTAGGGTTGGACCACAACAGGGGATCAAAGTTATACAAAGGAAGATGTAGGAAAAATCTCCTCCTCAAGAACAGGAAAGCCATGATTAGTCATATTTATAAATTGAAAGCATCCTCATGTAGTGTATATTCAAGTTTGTTCAATCATGACCCCCAGGGGTAGGGGGGCTACAATGGATGATCAAAGTTTTACATAGGAATATATATAAGAAAAATCTCCTCAAGAGCAGCAAAGCCATGATTAGTCATTTTGATATGGAAGCATCCTCATTTACTGTAGATTCAAGCTTGTGAATACAGTGAAACTTCGGTATTTCGAACATGGATATCTTGAATACCATGGATATGTCAAAGTGACATTTATGTCTCAACTGCTTATTCTTTAAGTATTTTACCCAGGATATCTCGAATCCTTGGATATCTCGAAGTTTTTCTTGGCCCCATCGAGTTCAAGATAACAAAGTTTGACTGTATTATGACTCCCAGGGGTAGGGTGGGGTCACAATAGGAGATCTTAAACTTTTAGACAGGAATACATAGGGAAAATCTGTAAAAATCTTTTAAAGCTAATATGTTGATGGTGCGACCGTTAGGGCGAGCGCAGACATTTATTCGGGTTTAATTTAGATCGGGCTCATTCGTCAAACTGCACTTGATATTTGTTGCATCTAGACTCTGACGTCACATGACGTCGTATAAGTTGCAATACCAAACTGAAGCCTGAACATTGTTGACTTTAATGTAGAACGTTTTATTTACTATTTATCTGCAATATATCCATTAAATCAAGGCGAGTTTATTTTTTGTGAGTTAAACTGTTGTTGTTATTCTCGCGAGAACGTAGCTTAAACAAGCGATGCATTGTGGGTCCAGAATTAAATTCTATTGAATGAATGTGCAGTAGTCCGAATTTTCTCTTCGCCCAGGCGTTGTCGTTAGAGCTCGCAGTGACGAGCAGCGCTTCGTGCCGCTTGCTGTGCTCGCTATGATTAGTCATATAAATATATGGAAGCATCTTCAGTTAGTGTAGATTTAAGTTTGTTCAAATTATGCACCCTCCCCTGCCAGAAGGGGGATGTTGTATGGGGATCACTTATCAATATACTGAACTGATTTCCAAATTTTTTTTTCCTAGCCTGAATGTCCTCAGGTGAGTGATGTGGCCTATGGGCCTCTTGTTCAAATTAAATAGTAGTTAAAACAGTAGTAAAAATACATAAGCACTGTTAAGCATCTTACTAGCTACCAGTATCTTGTTAAGCATCTTACTAGCTAGTACTAAACTTAAGTTTTAATAAAACGGAAAAACATGAAGGTTTGTCACCATGAGTAAGTTAAGTGTTTCCCTATCTTCTTTGCAAACTTATCTTAGTATGGAATTTAAAAAAAAGTTCCAGAGTAGAGTTGCTTTGAGGAGTTTAAAATAACTCAGTATAGACAGGACCTGTTATTTTCTCTTTCTATTAACTATCTGTTAGACTGAAAGTGTATTCACTGTTTTTGTCATTGCATGGACAAAATTATGTAATAATGATAATAGTTTTTATCAGGATTGCACAATTAGCAAACAGTTATTTTTAATACTGTGGTCCTGCATTAAAACATTTTTACAAACATATTATTAGCATATTAAAGATTGGTATCTAAGCATGCTAAGTATAAACACACATTGATTTTAAAAAATCAAGCATGACATATAAATATATTAACAGTTATACTGTCACTTAGCATTCAAGACTTTGGCACATGCAGAAATAATAAAAATAAAAGATTGTTATGTATTGATACTGTCAAAGTATTCCATTAGCTACACTGATTTAAAAATATCAGCTGACACTAGCCTTTTGAACATTTTGTAATAGTTGTTTTAAAAAATGCAGATAAGCAGCTCACAGTAGTTACAGATGTTAGCAATTTTTTGTTTTGGTTTGTTGTCTACTAAGTCTGACATACTATCATGCATTTAATCTAGCAGGTTTGGTGACAACTGACATCTCTTGTTAATTGAAACACATTTAGTTTAATTTTTGACATTTGATTGTTTATGAAACCTAAAACAGAAAGATTAACCTTTCTAAACATACAATAATCCTTTATTGGCATCCAGTTTAAAATAGAAAATAAAAAGCTAGTAGGAGTTAAAATGTCTTGATTTTTTTTAAGTATTGATATATATAGTGCCCTCTTCTGCAGTTTGAACTTTTTTTTTCTAAATAGTTTTGATTTTTAACATTACACCAGACAGTGTGGCAGTAAGTTAAATGTGTAAAGTGTGGAAATACAATATTTAAAAACTTAAGAAATACATTTGGTAACATAAAATAGCTCACTCTCCTATAACACAGCAAGTTTTCTTACAATTTCTCTTTTACATGAACTCTACATGTACATCCCATGATAAAGTATATTACATGTATCTAATTGTAAACACCCAATCACTTAGTCTGTTTCACAAATTTAAATATTTGCCTACCATTTAAAAGTTATCTTCTAACTTTTGACATTTCTGTAATCTTGTAGACATGCCATAAAGCATATTACATTGTGTTTATTGGAGACTTGTACTAAGTTTATTTTTAATCATCCACTGAGCATCCAACTAAATCTAGGTCTTCTTGTGTTTTTTTTTCTGTATTACATCTCTAGATTAATTTTATTATTTATGTCCTGAGAGATTTCCTCTACATACTTTGCAATCAAAGATTACTACTTTGAATTATCGTAAATGTATAGAATAAAAAAAAAAATAATGGCCTAAAATTGACCAAGTACATTTAAGTTTAGGACATTGGTGATATCATCTAAAACCACGTGTTGATATATAGGAGTTGACAGCAATGTATGCAGTAGTGATAAATATTCAATGTTGTAGGACACCTGAAATGAGGTGGCTATGGTGGCTGGCATTAAGCTACACAAATTAATCATTCTTGCTCATCTGATATCTTTGTTTTCATTGGCTATTTCTAATTCCTCTTTTAGTTTCCGAATTCTGACCCTGAAATAAATATATAGTATGAAATAAATCTTAAAAATGACCCAAAACCTTGAATTTTAAGGTTTTTGGTGATTTGAATATTTATGATGATGCATTTAAAGTAATAATGTATAAAGTAATTTCCTTCCTGCCTCTTTTGGATGTACTAGTAATAAATTGACTAAGTTATAATGTTAATTATTGTTAATTCCTTCTGAGTTTGTCATTTTTACAAACTAAATGACAAAAAATGTCTTGTAAAATAGAGTGCCATCTATGAAGATAATTCTCTATGAAGATAATTATAAAACATAATATACCGGTATTATACTTTACTTTGCTCATATCTCATACATACGTATATGAACTAACTTGAAGCATTTTATGCTTTTTGACAGATTTATAGAGCAGGGAAATATATATGTATACATTTGGTAGAATATTTTATTTCTTTCCAAGAATAAAGAGTAGTTTTTATCGTTTTCTTAACTTGAATTATCAGCTTTTTTCATTGGATCCATTGATGAAGTTAATAAGAAAATCAGTAAACTAGACAGAAAACTACAGAAGTACACAGCATTGGTTGTAGAAAGTCGAGCCTCCAACTATGAAGACACTGACGATACAATGTCGGTGGCTAGTGCCAGAGGAAGAGACAGATATGAAAGAAGAGGTCTTCATTTGTACAATTTAATATTTGCTCAAGCATGCAGGAAATGAAAATTTGAAAAATATGGCATGTATATTAAACTATGATTGAATTATTATTATTATTATTACATTTATTTCAGAGAGAGAAACCAAAGAAATAAACAAATTTGCAGGGTACTTTACAATGAAGCAGAGTAAGAATTTAAATCACACATTCACGTATATAAATTAAGGTCTTGTGATTTTAGGTCATCAGTTTGTATTACTTAACAAACTATCAAGATTTTGAGTGAATTTTTATGTCTATGATATTTGAAAGATAAATGTTGAAAATGGATAAAATTTGTAAATTTACAGGTGAAATTATTTAAATCTGATATGTTGTTTTATTATGCAGCTTTCCTACCTGGGAGAAGTGAGAGGGTTAAAAATATCTCTAAAGTCAGCATGCAGCCTAGCAAAACTACAGTAAGATCACATTTAATTAGTACACAGTGTCATAAATAGTGGTAATTGACTCCTCCTATAATTAGTACACAGTGTCATAAAAGTGGTAAATGACTCCTCATTTAATTAGTACACAGTGTCATAAAAGTGGTAAATGACTCCTCATTCCATTAGTACACAGTGTAATAATAGTGGTAATTGCTCCTCATTTAATTAGTACATGGTGTCATAAAAGTGGTAAATGACTCCTCATTCAATGAGTACACAGTGTCATAAAAGTGGTAAATGACTCCTCATTTAATTAGTACACAGTGTCATAAAAGTGGTAAATGACTCCTCATTCAATTAGTACACAGTGTAATAATAGTGGTAATTGACTCCTCATTTAAGTAGTACATAGTGTCATAAAAGTGGTAAATGACTCCTCATTCAATTAGTACACAGTGTCATAAAAGTGGTAATTGACTCCTCATTTAATTAGTACATAGTGTCATAAGAGTGGTAAATGACTCCTCATTTAATTAGTACACAGTGTCATAAGAGTGGTAAATGACTCCTCATTTAATTAGTACACAGTGTCATAAAAGTGGTAAATGACTCCTCATTTAATTAGTACACAATGTCATAAAAGTGGTAAATGACTCCTCATTCAATTAGTACACAGTGTCATAAAATTGGTAAATGACTCCTCATTCAATTAGTACACAGTGTAATAATAGTGGTAATTGACTCCTCATTTAATTAGTACATAGTGTCATAAAAGTGGTAAATGACTCCTCAAATAATTAGTACAGTACAGCGTCAGAAGTAGTTGGTTAGTAACTTATTCAATTTGAAATAAATTTGGACACATATGGTACTTGTTATATATTTATTATTTATAAATATTATATTTTTTATTGTAAACTAAAAAAACTTATTTTTTAATTTTAAGTTTTGTTTTTGTTTTTTCTTAAGGTTTTTAATCTTTATTTTGCCATTACACAGACAGTTCTTGCTTGAATTAATGTTTCTGATGTAATTAATAGCTACAGCTGTCAGGTATAAAGTGGGCTACATATTTAAAATATAATTAACAGGCATAATTTGTGGTAAGATAAAGGTCAACTTGAATTATTTCAAATATAGACCACAAGGGCCAGGATAGGGTCATAATAAGGATCCTAAACTTTTCACAGGAATGAATGGAGAAATTCTTTTACAGATTATTTTCTGGAAGAACAAAGCAAAGTTTTACAACCATCCCAATAGAATATATTGTTGGTTGACACACACATATATGAAAGAAAATGTTTTTAGGATAATTTTTTTTCAATAAAAACTAGATGATGTGGTTAAGCATTACATTCCATGGGTCAACAACACCTCAGAAAGATTGCAGTCTGCTCCTTAAGTAGTCTAAAACATATATTACAAAACTTTAGCTGAATTTCTTTTTGGATAAATGTTAATTTTTTTTTTACATTTCAGATTAAGAAAGAATCAGGAAAACCAAAGTTTGTTGAGGTATGCAGATCAATTATTCATATACACCATTAATACATCTAAGGTGGAAGATGCAACATCAAAATTTACAATAAAAACAGTGTTCCAAGAATACCTCATATGTCATTGATAAACAGCATTTTTGATCCTTAATACTTATCAATCTAATTAAAATTAGATGTTCCGAATCCGCTTCCACTTCGAAGCAGTAGCGGATTTGGAACGTCTAATTTTAATTAGATTGAATACTTATAAGTTTACAATATGTTTATGTGATGACATATAACTCTAGCTCCACCAGTATCCTGGGTATGATTCCACGGAGCTAACAGCCCTCCCTGACGAAATCCCCTTGGTGGAAATGTTAGAAAAAGCAGTTGCAGCTCACATGCAGCTCCATAAAAAGGTAAACTTCAAGCTCTAATTCTACTTGCCTTAGGATGTTTTAGGGGACAGCATTTTTTAAAAAAATCCTTCGGAATTTGATAAGACCTTGATGTCATATATCAGTGTTTTCCCTAAGAACCGGCTACCAGCCAAATTGACCGCTTCATTTGATAAAAATGCCACTTTGAATTAAACAAAAATTTAATTTAATTGTTGTAAAGTCCACAGAGATTTGTAAAACCTCAACCCAAAGCCTGTTACAATTGATCTCTAACCCTATACTCTGAAATAAAGGGAAACACTGCATGTAATTTTATACTGAAACACAAAAGAAACGCAACAAGCAGTGATCTACAAATATTTGAATTTTTTATCTAATGATTTTCAAACATGAATTCAGTAATGTTGAACTCGATTTAAAAACATCAGAGATTTGATAAAAATGTTAAATGATTATCTTTTAACTTTAGAAAGTAACTCATGACTGTTAAAACACCCCCCACCCCGGCCATTCAATAACAGCGTGCAAGACTGCCATGCACAACAATTGCAGCTTGATTTCTACGATGCAGTAGGTTCATCGGTCTCGAGATCTGAGCGAAAGAAACATTCTTTGCCATTTTTAAATGCCTGTTTTTAAGATGACGAGGTTGAATTTCCTCTAGCCTAGCGTCCAAGGACTGTCATTTATGCTAATGATACGTAAGAGCCTCTTGAGGCGTGATGTATTGCATATTTGCATCTGCAACTCTCCATCACCCTTATTTTGAGATTTTCCAGCTAGAGCAATGAAAATGCGTACTTAAGTCATTTTCAGGAAGCCTTGGCATAGCTTACAGAAAAGAAAGGATAATTTATTTTTCGGAATATTGCTGCATTACTTATGATGAACAGATACAAACCATTAAAAGTCCATGTTATTGCCAAATGTTTTGTTAAACATGCAATTTTTGATTTCTGTTAAGCGGACTCAAACTTAACTTCCGGTATTGGTATGAAAATCATTCAACCGTTAAATTACCGATATTTACAAAGTTGAAGATATCCTTACTTTTTAGATACAAAATTATATCCTATATATAATATTTCCCCCTAAAATAGGATGTTGCGTTTCTTTTGCGTTTCAGTATATTTAGGTCAAGAGACACTCATGAAATACAGGGCTTGAGAAAATTGGTGTAGATGTATTCATAGTTTTTCCCCCTTTTTTTTATTTCAGCCTGACTACAGACCAGAATTTGAAAAATGGTTTTATTCTGAAATGTCCCAAGCAGTATGCTCTGTAAGTATTAGCATATAAGATAAACCCTGTACAGTACATTATATATTCAGCATCTTATATCACAGATATTAAATATATCATTGAAACTTATTCCTATGATATATATTCTAATTACAACAAGGATTCAAATGAATTTAGATTAGACTTGATTTTCCTGCCTTTTTTACAGGACATTTTCTGGTACCTATTTTTGGACAAGTTTCAGTCGAGTAAAAACTCCCAAGTCAAGCTGTTTAACAGAGCAGCGTACAACTATGTGAAGCTAATGTTATACGTCAGGAATCCCCAGTATCGAGATGTCTTCTTCAAGGTCAGCTGCCGCTATTACACCTAATGATAAATTGTTTGGAATAATTACAGTGGGACAGTGTTTAGATTTATTTGTGGTTTGGATTATCATATATGTGACTTATTTCAAAGGAAGAGGAAATAAAAACCAAGAAAACCATAAAAAATGAATATAAAGGTCAATGACCTAGAATAAACATAAAAATTTAGTTATTTATTATCATTTCATTCATTAATAGTGAAACATAGTGCTTTAAACCTTGGGACTATTTCAAATAAATAATAGAGTTTAATATGATACATGAAATATAAAACTTACATCAACTAAATTCATATGACAAAGTTAACTTTCTTTTTGGTAGTTTTAATCAGTTTTTGCTTTTATTAAGATATCTTGTTGAAACTTAATAAATGGAGTATTTATTTAAGGGGATGAAGGACACATGGTCACATAGTCTCCGTTTATATAAGTGCAAAATGTGTAAAGCATCAATTCTTGTATAATTTTTTGACAATTTTTTAACTTTAATTACCATCTAATATAAAAAATAAAAAAGTTTTAACATTCTTGTAAACATTAACAAATTATGAAAAAGATTGATCCACTCCTCTGTTTCCCTAAACTGTGCGTCCAACAAGTCAGTGACGTCATACACGATCTGTTAGTACAGCAAGATCATACTGTGAACAGAGGGGCGGTATTATTATGTAAAAACAGGTCATAATCGGTATATGATGAAATATTTTGAGAAACGTGGAACACAAAAATTATTTTTGCATGGCTGATGACGGAAATCTTATGTAGGTATATCTTATTTCGCTTATTTAGCTGTAGTGTGACGTCATAGTTGGTTTTTCCCGTACTCGAGAAATGTAACATGACACGTTTTTGTCATGCTTATGTCCTCTTTAACGATGTCCTGTGAAATAATGAGGTCAGCTTCATCATTCGAAAAATTTTACAGTTAATCAATAATTTGAAGGATTTGCATTTCAACATAAATTAAAAAATATTGAATGATAGAATTTTTTGTAAATTACGTTTTTTATTGTTTAAGTTGTCTTAGAAAGTGCGTAATTTTCCCTATCCAGATGCAGTGTGATAGACAAAACTTGCTTTTTCGAATTTTAAATTCTAGTTATACTCTGAAATATTTTAAAAGATACATGTCCACTTTGATATTTTTTATGTATGCTTAAAAAATCCCATTATGGACAGAGTAATGCGCCCGGAAACATGGAGAATTACATGTATAACTCCACTTAGATACTGTAGGGCATAGTATTTGTCAATCAATATCTCCAAAATAAGGTAAGAAACCTAATGATATAACTGCTTTAAGATATGTGGGACATACTTAATTAGAAATATACAAAATATGAAAAAAATTGAATGACAAGTATTTTTTCAGCTCAAGGTCCTTCTCCTCCTTAAATGTATGAAGTTTATAATAGTGAAAGTTTGAAAGCACATACATGTATCATAGTTTCAGCTCTTTGGGGTGAAACAAGCTTGAATACATGTACTAAATACTTGCCGTATATTATCCAGGACTACCCCACTTTGGTTGCCCAGGCGATCTACGCTGCCTACTGCCACTCTTTCCCGGACTCCTACAGACAGTTTAACGAGCAGTTCAAGGAAGATTTAGTTACCCTGGTCTATAGCTGGATTGCAGGTGAATTCTATGTCTATCATATAATGTACATTGTTTCATGAGCAAGATTAAGGGGAAGATGGACTTTTCTTGACCACTTTTTACCGTAAAAGTTATATTTGTCTTGTTTCCAGGTATCAAACCAGCATCCAGATGTTGGTTGTTGTGGAACTTCAACAAATTAGAGCCACCCAATATCAAACAGAGAGAGGAACTGATGAATAGAGAGAAGAATAAGAAACGTAAGAAATTGTAATTACGTAGAGACACTGATTTATAACAATAATCACTGACAAATTTTATACTTCCAGGTCAAAGTTCAAAAATTCTTAGCTATTTATTATTCTGTCAGAGTCAAAGTTAAAACAAATTTATAGCCATTTACTATTCTGTCAGACTACTTTTTGGGGAAAAAAAATAAAAACATAGGACATGAATGCCCTATCTAGGGTTCATTAGTAATGGAACATGAAAATTGGTGTAAGTGTATGAAGTTTGATGAAAATATCCTAAATAGTTCCTTTAAAACTGAGATTTAGCCACAATAAATAGTGAAGTCAAAGGTCATTGGGAAAGTCAAGGTAAAAAAAAAAATTGGACAATGTTGATGAATTATCACTAAATTTGTATCAGTACTAAGCTTATACATAAAAATATTTTGAGTAGTTTCTTTGAAACTAAGCTAAATACTAATTTGAGAAAAGCGCGGTCAAGGTCAAAGGGAAGGTCAAGATTAAAAAAAATTGATACAGATCAATAGCACTCACCAACATGTATCAGCATATATGATAAAGATATCTTGATTTGTTTCTTTAAAACTGAGCTAAACACAAAATTGAGAAAAGTGATGACAAGGTCCAAGGTCGGGTCAGAAATGTTGACACAATTGACTAGCTCTCATCCATAAGTATAAGCTTATGATATTTAGAATAGTTTCTCTGAAACTTAGCTAAACACAAATTTAAGAAAAATGAGGTTGAGGTCAAAGGAAAGGTCAAAGTCAGAAAATGTTACTGAAGTTGAATAGCTCTTCAAATAAAGTTTGATAAAAATATGTTGAACTAAACTCTAATTTAAGAAAAGTGAAGTAAAGTCAAAGGAAGTGTCAAGGTAAAAAAAAAAAAAACACGAATAGCTCTCATCAACATATATCAGTATATGATATTTGAGAAAATATGTTGAATAATTTCTT
The DNA here is from genome assembly GCF_033153115.1 of Saccostrea echinata. Taxonomy (NCBI): domain Eukaryota; kingdom Metazoa; phylum Mollusca; class Bivalvia; order Ostreida; family Ostreidae; genus Saccostrea; species Saccostrea echinata. The sequence continues at coordinate 1,712,287 of NW_026889830.1, read as the reverse complement.
TGAAACTGAGCTGAACACAAATTTAAGAAAAATGAGATCATGGTCAACGTAAAGGTCAAGGTCAGAAAGATGTAAATGAAGTTGAATAGCTCTTACAAATATGTATCAGCATATAAGGTTTGATTAAAAAAAACCTCTTAGATAGTCTCTTTGAAACTGAGAGGAAAGTTTTTGAAATGCAAGTTCAGGTCAAAGGAAAGGTCAAAGTAAAAAATGTTGATGCCTTTGAATAGCTTTCTTCAATACTGACCTCAATTTTCTTAAAGTTTAAACTTAGTGTTTAGTTCAGATTCAAAGAAACTATTCAACATATTTTATCAAACTATATGCTGATAAGTATTTGTAAGTACATTGGTGCATTTATACAACTTTTGAATTCGTATAACTGACTAGGACTAGTTTTATTTTGATAGTCAGTGCATTGTGTCATGGTGTGCATCAGGAACATATGAGGCATTGCAATGTCATCAGAGAAACTGCATACCCACTGTGCCCCATTCTCTCTTTTGTAATTATGTACATCGAGTAGCAGTATCTCATCAAATTTTATGATGTACATTTCACACATCTTATATATCCATAATTCTCATGGGCTCATCACTGATAATTCAATTACAATCATTGAAAGCTTTTCATCAATATTAGTTGCCAATTTTCCATCATTTATTTTGACAGCTGTTATGTAACAGGGCAGTCCCCAATGGAAGCCTGGTATTGTTCAGTACAAATACTTGGTTTTCAATATGTCTGAAGACTGAGCCCAGAAATAATTAAAGCATCACCACTAAGTCACACACAACAATCTTTCAAAAGAATTATATAATTGCCATCCTTAATGAAAAGTTTGAGTGTAACATATTATTGATGTAAACATAATAATTGTCTCAAACTGTTTTTTAAGTCTGCTAAAAAAATATAATTTCGATATATTAAGTAAACAATAACTGCCGGAATCAATGTCCACAAATAATAAACTTTGCTGTGTTTTCTTCATACAGAAAATAAATCTTTGATCTGCCAGTTACGTAATTTATGTTGTAGGGAAGGAAGCAGGTGCAGGCAGACATTTACGTCAGGCATATCTTACATTTAAAAAAAAAAACCATGTGATAATTTTCAAATAAATCTTTGCAAAAAGCAGAAGTTTTGGACGCATCTGGAGTGTTTACGTTCTTAAATTTTAATTTTTACACAATTTTGTCAGATTTTGGTTTTAACTAAACTTGCAACAGAAGGTTGTTCGAAGAAGTGCTTGCTCTATAAGGAAATGATAAAAAGTAAAATTTGACACTTTTTGTATGTTGAATTCTGTGTAGTCTCTCTATATTTTTATCTTTAAGCTCACCTGAGCCATAGGTTCAAGTGAGCTTTTCTGATCAAATTTGTGTATTGTTTGTCTTTGTTGTTGTCGTCATAAAGAAGATGGGCATATCTGACGTGTGATCTCCAGGAATCGTGTGTATGAAACATTTATAGTTTCAATGTCCACAGCTGAACAGACTTTACAAAGTTACACACACAGGAAAATGTTACATTTACATTCATTTTAAATACTTTGTCAAATTGTAATATATGTCTGCTTATATTAATAGACTTGATAACATATTCATATTTGTTCAAAGAAATGTGAAGTCCCTTTCCATGGGAAATAAATTGAAATTTAAAGAAAATTAAAATTCCTGTGTTCATTTATGGAACAATTTACTTTTACATGTACAGTTTTACCAACTTGTGAAAACTATTTTAAAAAACAGATTATCATCTGCCAGGACATATTTCTTAATATTTAACTGTCAATCCCATTCAAGTTTTCTTAATGTCCAATGTACTGTATACATGATTATTTTCGTCCTGTTTTATTTTCCGTCATTTAACAGTGCAAACAATTTTGCCCTGTTTTAAATTTGCTCAGACACAGTAATGTGTCAAGGATGTAATGCTGTCTTTTTTTTAATTTGCCCCATTTTAAATTCGCCCATGAGGGCAAAAGGGGCCAAAATAAAATGGGGCAAAAATTTCCCTGCATATAGTAATTTATACTGTCCACATGTATTTCACTAACGTCTTGTAATATTATTTTAAACTAGATATCATTGAGATGGTGGCCATCTCAAAGGGCCCCGCTTTCAGCAACGGACATGAAAATGTAAGGTAGCTGAAAAGAGCTTATTTTGAAGAGGAATATTTGTGTACTATTAAGGGATGTGTTTTGAGTCTAAAGGGCTTCTATGTCATCCTTGTTATAATAAAAAATGGCATGAAAATCACGAGTGCTCCATACCCTCTATCAAAAAACGTCACAAAAATCACAAATGTTGCATATCTTCTATGAAAATTTTGCATATCCTCTATCAAAATATGGAAGGAAAATCACAAATTCTCCATACCCTAAGTCAATTGGTAAAGTTTGAGGCTGACTGGATTTAAGGGAAAGAAATTATGCACCGAACAAAGATTTTAAACAGAGAGGCTTTTTTTTACCTTGACCCTTGACCTAGAAACTTCGTTCAAGGTCACTGCACATTCATTGACAACTGGCAGTGAGTGAAATATAAGCCACATTGGACCAAGGGGAGAGAAGATATGCTTCAGACAAGGATTTTTCATATAATTCTGCTATGACCTTCACCTTAGACCTAGAAACATGGTTCAAGGTCACTGCACACCCTTTACCCAAAGGCACTCTGTGGGTGAAGTATGAGCCAGACTGAGCTAAGGAGAGAGAAGATATGCTCCGGACAAGAGATCACAGAAGGACGGACGGACGGACAGACTGATCACTATAGGGTGCCTGCAGAGCGGGGCCCTAATTATTGTACATGAATTTGTTTTCATACTTTACAACTCTTGTATAGAGAGCCCCAAGGAAGTAGACTTTGCACTAATCAGATTACATTCTTTTTATAATTTAAAAAAATGAATAGTAAAATTAGACTCCAGTGAGCAATGTGACCATGAGTTTCTTCATTTGCATTTTTATTTCCTCTTAAACATTTTCTGTGAAAAGAAATTGCTGGCTATATTTGCATGAGAAAAAAAAATATTGAGCTTAAAATTGGTGTGTTCATTTTTGAAAATATAAAATTATTATATTGATATAATTCTTTATTTTCAGCATCCATGTCCTTAAATTTTGATTTCCTGGACTCTCTATTCTCCAGTAATGCCAGTCAGTACACCTCCACCACTTCTTTAAACCAATCCATGTCAAAGTCCTCAATGCAGAGCTTCGGGGGTCGCCGAGGGAAAAAACTCTCACGAGGCCTGAACAGACGTGGCAGTATACAGAGCTCTGTTTCAATCTCATCTAAACAGCACCTCCAGTCTCCGGGATCCTCCCATGATGGGGCCATTATTGACTATGTGTCAGAAAATCAGAGACTGGGAGGTTATGGAAAAAAGCCCTCTCCATCTGGGTCTCAGATGGGGAAGGAACGTGCGGTGGATCCTAGGAAATTACGAGATGCATTGACTCCAATTAGAGAGACAACATATGAAGAGGACGCTCAACAGCTGGACACACACAGAGGGGACAAAACATCCACTGTGTCTGTCGCTCTGACCAAGGCCCCCACAAAAGTTCCAGGCAGGAAGTTGTGCGAGGTAAACACTATGACTTGGTTGGTGAAGTTGACATAGGTCTCGCAACAAGTTAAATGTTATAGCAACTTTTATTTTTTATATCATCATTTTGGTTACATGTATATTGCAAAGTTTTTGCTGAATTCTTTCTGAAGCATATGTGAGCATATTATCTAAAGATTTTTTATGTTTTATGAATTTTTAAATCTTGTCAACTAATCAAGGAAACTTGTTTACCTTACTTACTTCTAGTCCCACCCAGCTTGTGGAGGTCCAGACTATGTGAAGTCTGTTTTTAACATTAATGGACAGAGCCCCCTGGTGGTACACTTTTTAAGGATGAAGGGACTACAGTATGATGCTGGCACAGACGTCCTGGTACAGCGAACAGAAATACAAAACTTACCTCCATATCTTTTTCCATGCAATTTGTGTCAATAAAACTTGATGAAGGAAAAACAATCAAATGAGATATTTCTTAATGGTATAATAAAAAAAAATGAAATGAAAAAAAATCTTTAAAAAAATATGGAAAAAACAAAGAATCAACTCAAAATGATGTGTCACTGATTGTTGTTAATTGTTTTAAAAAAAAAAAACAAAACTTTAAAAATTTTGGTAAATGACTGTTAATTTTTAACTTGGTAAGAATTTTCCTGCTGAATGTCCTTGAGTAGTTTAAAAAAAAAGTTAAACTTGTTCCACACATGTGCCTTAACTCTGGTTTACATTGGATGCACCAACATATAGAGATGTAATAAGAGAATCTTTCAAGAAAGCCAGGGATATAGAGAAGCAGTATGACGAGTGAGTAGAAAACTGACATTGTAAATCCCAGGAACACTGGAACCTCTATATGGACAGATGATTGTATTGTATATGTTTGTAAAAAATTGTTCTCATTATTTGTTTTTCTATCTTAATTTGTAGATTTATTGAAAAGAACTTTAAGGAGCATGTTGAGACAATGATGAGAAATAGAATAGCAGACAAGAGACACAGAGAATTAGAGAAGTTATTGTTGTCTAATCCAAAGGAGGTCAAAAGGTTAACAGAACTCATCATACTCGAGCAGGAGGTAAAGTTCTTAACAGATGATCTCATCTTATAATATTTTCTTATTTAAAGCACTATCATTAAAAACACACCCATTACATTTCACAAATACTTTTCCGATAAATGAGTACAGTAAAACACATCTTATAATGAACTTGGTTTGCATTATTTTCTATCACATTTTATAGGGAACCCAGACTTGGTTATTTTCTATAAAAAGATCCAAGCAAAGGGTAACCAAAGAGGGAAAATTGACTTTATATGCTCTAAATAATGTTCTTAATGGTTTATAGCAAAATGGTTCAATTTCTGCTTTACTTATTAACTTAGTATAAAATCGTTATAATAATATTACAACAGTTTTTTACCAACCCTTTAAACTTATGTAAAATATCAGTCAAAATAATTTGTACAATTGGCAATGCATAGTAAAGTACACAAACTCAAGTATTTCTATGTTTACTTGGCATAATAGATTATAGATGCATGGAAGCAGTCGTGGCTGCCCTCTGAGATTTGTTGTAATCTGTTTTTTACTGTATAAGATTGTATATCATATATCAACCTCACAATGAGCCTGACATCCATGAAACATTTTTTCTCTTTGATGAAAATTTTAATCATAATCCATAATTTTCCCTTCCACTGAAGAATTTTTTAAAAATATTTATCCTGTAATATCACTGCTTAGATTAAGCACATGCCTAAAAATGTCTGCATATAATCATCCATATATACCCGTATCCACTGCATTGTTCATATTTCCTTGGAGCACTGAATTTAACATCTTTTTTGCTCAATTTGAGGCTCATGTGAGCTTTTCAGATCAAATTTTATCCATTGTCCATTTGTCTGTCTGCCATTGCCTGCCTGTCTTCTAAGGATGAATAAACACTAAATGCATTCTGTTATTTTTTTATCTTTTTTTTTTTTTTTGGTTTATTTCTACTGTGTTTTGGCTAGTGAAGATGATATTCAGAAAAAGAAATGTCAGTCAGCTGAGCATTGTGGAATTTAATTATGACCTGTTGTGTTTTTAAGATTTTTATTCTCGAACAACAAAATTCAAGTTTTAAAATTCCTCACTCATAATGAAATATCCATGTATGTATATATGTTTTCTTGCAGAAAGATCTAGAGTCAGATTCAGCCGAACCAGCAGTTATTATAGAACAGACTCTGAATGCGTTGTCACACAAAATGTGGTGATGACCGTATATTGATTCAAGTACTAGGTCTTTATAAGTTAATACATGTATCTGCAATTAAATTAATGTACTGAATTTTATAAAATTTAATAACTGTAGCATGTCTCCTTGTGGAGGTTAAGACTAAGTATTGGCAGATCTATATAAAGTCTATTCAATAATAATATTGATCATTGAAATTATCTAAAAGTAACAAAATATACATGTATTTTAAAAAATTCATTCAAATCAAATAATATCTAACTATTGGTGTGTTCAAAGGAGCTTTTAGTGACTGTGTTTTGTTTGAAATGTGACAAATTATTAAGCAGGAAACTACTAGTATTAATAGGTATATAACGGAAACAGAGATTGAGATTTTGAATGCTTTCTTTTTCTTTTACTTGATGTGGCATTACAATTGTGTGCTTCAGAAGACATAATCTTTCTAATCTGTGTCTAGTTTTGCAGGAGAATCAAAGAAAATTATTTCTTGGCCTACAATTATTGTCATTTAAATCATAATTTTGCTTTTAAATACATATCCAAGAAATCCTAATTTCTGACTTTTTATAATGATATTTTTGTTTGTTGTGTGTTCAGTCCTATGATCAGGATACCTTTATTAGGTACCAAGTATATAGCTTTTTAATTAAGCTTATACCTATAAAATGTATGAAACTAAATTAATTTATTTTTTAAACTGTGCAAGTTTGATGAACATCAAAATTCTTAAAGGTTCCTCAGATTTGATATTTGTGTTTTACAGAGGGCTGAGGATTCATTGTCGGCTGGAGCTGATACTGCGATAGAGAACTCGTTACAGGCACTGAGGTGTTCCTAAAGGGAAGATAACTCAAGGAGTTGTCTAGTCTTTTGTAAAAAGGTCTAATATACTGGTTTTTGACTAAACTCTTACTATGATGTATTTATGAGCTCTTGCATATATATTGATGGTACATATTTTAGTCCATTGCAATGTATTATGTCATGTACCCAAAGTCTTATGCAAATATTTCTCGTTCACAAACTTGATTTTGATGAAGATGCATTTCTTTTCATGATTGATCTGTACATAGATGCATTTCCTTCTCAATGCATTAAAAATATGAATAGTATGGAATCAATATTGGCAAAGGTGCTCTGGTACATCACTATTAATTTTATGTCAAATTATCATGTATTAAACAGTTACACATTTAATTTCTTAAGGCAGTATGTTCTTCACAGACTTGAAAGATTTTCTATATAAAAGAGATCCTGTGATTTTGTAAAATATTAATTTGTGTGATAGAAATTAAAAATAAAAGTTACAAATAAGTAATACAATCATGTATGTGAGGAGGGCACTTTTGTTTACATTCCTTATAACCACTGTGATATTCTGACTGTGATTAATTATGCACTTTTTAAGAATAATTTTTAAGACACCATTGTTATTGTTCATAATGCAAGGAATTTTCCTGTGGTTGGTTCGTGATTTACTGTCTTATTTCAATAAAATGTTACTTTGAATAATGTTTCAGTTTTACTCTGTTTATAATCACATATTTACATTGCAATGTTTCAACTCCTTCAGCATCACACAGTTAGCAGTTACAATGAATCACCCATAATCCTCCATGGCCATAGGAGGGGGGGGGGGGACAAAGGGAGCTGAGCCCCCCCCCCCCCCCCCAAATAATTTTGCTGATATATAGAATACTATAGAAAATGTAGCTACTATATGTTTGTGTCCCCTCAGTAATAAGGTCTGATGACTTTTTTTTTTTTTTGCTTGTCAAGGAAATTTTGGTAGTTGATAGTGCCCCCCCAAAACTGAAAAGATAAGGTTGTGTGGTTGTGCCCCCCCCCCCTTGCAAACTGAAATTGCTTCCTACGGGTCTGTCCTCCTCTGTGAACAGTAAAGATGTCACAATAACTGAAGCTTACATAGAACCAGCAGTTCAAAACATTTCATGCTAATATCAGAAAAGTAATCCTTCCACAGATTTTCAATGCAAATGCAATGGAATTAAAACAATACATAATATTGGTAATGTCTATCATTTTCATAGACTTCTTATCCAGGCTAACTTTTCATGAAGTACCACTTGTTGAAATACATGCATGTGAAAGAAGTCTTAAAAGTTCATAACCTTTTAAACTTTTCAAAAATGAAAGGAATTTCTGAAGCTCTGTCCAATAAAGCTACTATGTAGGGATCAGCAAGAAAACTGACCAGTCAGCAAGGGCCCCGCAGATGGATATACATCTAAGGGTGCATAAGGGATGGATTAATGATAATTCGATAAAGAAAAAAATGCAAAGGAAATTTTAAAATATATGAAGAAGAATGTGAAACAGCAACTGTAATTATGAAATTTAAAGATATTTCCTAACTGAAAAATGAGGTTATAATCCAGCTATCTGTGGGTAATTGATAGTATCCTTGTTAACTTACTAAAGGCATTCAAACATATCTTATAAAAATAAAAAGTCAATTAAATGTATGTTTGAACCAACTGAAGTATGCATAATTATAGAATCCAAACCTTTAGTGATCGAATGCAAACATCACCCAGGCTTGACCTTAATTTCAGAATAGATTACCGGTAATCACTTGCAGACAGAGGTAATGCTAGTAATTAATCATAATATGAGAGATTAAGATTAGCCTCTGGATTTTCAGTAGCAGGCAAGATAAATAATCCCAGGGGATTCATTTTACTGCTGTCTCATATTCTTATTCCAAGTCTACAACATAAGGACTTTCAGCAATTACAAAATGAGGTTATTATCCAACTACCTGTAAAAATTAATAGTGTCCTTGAATTTATAATAGGCAGCAATAAGAATGTATATCTTTAATATTTTTTTCCCTTTCAATTGCAATAAAATGTGTATTTGAACCAGATTGAAATTCTACACTTCAAAAAATGATCACCCTTCAGTGATTGCAAACATTACCCAGGCTTGACAAGACAGACAGGCTTGACTTCAGAATAAACATCACTTGCAGACAAGGATGTTAATTAATCTTTATGCAACAGATAAAGATTAGGCCCTGGATTTTCTGCAGCAGGCAAGTTAATTAATCACAATGGAATCGTTGCAGCTTTCAGTTTACAATATATGACTGAATGGACAAAGAGAGATAACTGATGACAATGTTCCTATAAATTACAGTGGCATAGCTAGACAAAAATAATGTTGATGCTTTTCTGACTGCAGAGGGTCTGATGCCACATTAGCCTCCCACCCCCTCAGCAGCAGGTCCAGGTTAAAGAATCCCCCTGAAGCTCCATAAAAAAATATCTAAGAGTATTAGAATGGGTCTTTGAACATAATACATTCTTTCATCAAGAATTTTGTTGTTGTTTTTAATTAATTTAGTGTTTAATAAATTTATTATTTTTGTTGAAAAAAAAAATTGTGGTTGCTTTGACATACAAGTATACATGGTAGCTATGGAATTAGGAATCTACCCCACCACCCTAGCTCCCAACCGAATGAGATTCAGAATCAAAATTGGTATCAAAATATGTCTAACTGCCTTATCAACCAACACACTAAATTTGAACTTAGTAGGGACAACTGTAAAAGAAGTTATTAGAAAAAAAGACATTTTGTGGAGGGACGAATAGAAATATTACTATAGGGCACCTGCAAATCCTTGTGAGGCCTAATTACTGTTGTAAAATAGGTTTGGGCTATATGGACCATGATATTGCACAGGCACTTGTTTCGTATACGGGGCACCCCTACTTATTTTTAACACAAGGTACCTAACTCAATTTCAGGCACCCCGCTTCAAGCTCGTATTTTGTTAATATATCAATCATTAACCTACTTTAAAATGACATCATTCGCTTCGAAGGACTTTTTTCTTGTCAAATTAATCATTTTAGGCATCTCTGGTCGAGCCTCTTTATTGTGAACCACTCATTTATTCCTCGAAATTGGCCTGGGTAGCTAAGAGGTTAGAGCACCTGACTATAGTAATGCAGGGGTCCAAGGTTTGATTCCAGGTTCAGCCATAACTTGTTCTATAACTTACTTTGGTCAACTTTATAAAAACTTCAGATACCTGCTCCAATGCAAGGTAAGTCTGCATTGCCAACATGCATGTACTTCATTGATAAAGTAGATATGTTTTTTGTGGAAACTGTATCACATGATTATTTGAGGTCTTTCAAATGTCGATATTTTACATATTTTTTCAATAAAAGATCTTTTAAACAACTTTCATTCTTGTCATAATACACTTTTACAAATAGTAAATATGTACAAAATAAATGTTATATTATTTATATACTTACACATTTCCCTGATTATTATTATTGTTAGACTCTATCCAGTGGTTCACAAATAGGATCGATTTGTTTAATTTTCCCAGTTTATATAATTGATAGCTTTGAATTGCCCAGGAGTATACAAGTTTTGAGGACCTGAGTTATGAGTACCTCATTTAGACCTGTGCTAGTCAGAGGAACATAATTAACAAGACATCTAAAGCTTGGAAGTATTTTAAAAGAACAGCTGATTCAAAATATGTAAAATGTAAATTATATGAATTGGAGTTATCATATAACTGGGTGGGACTACAAATTTGTTAATTCACCTAAGATTTAACACAATTTGGAACCAGTGATTTACTGAACACTTCACAAAAACAACTAGCAGTAACGGTGTATGTTAATTCTCCTCGATCGCAACATATATTGACGAATATATGCCACTTTTTAATTGACAATGAACAAGTGTGCAAATGAATCGGAAATTGATCTATATCTTAGGGAATGAGTGGACACCAACACAGATCAGTTCCAACGGTGGAAGACAAATTCGTTAAAATATCCCCATTATTCCATTCTTGCTCAACAATTCTTAGCCATTCCAGCTAGTTCAATACCGCATATTCTCTATGGCAGGAAATATCATCACCAAGCTGCATGCGAAATGGTTTGTCCTTGTGTGTCAATAAAATGATTTTCTTAAACAAAAACAAACTGCCCCTTTCAAGTGACATCTATGATCAAAATTCTTTGAAGATATTGTGTGTGTGTTTGAGTTTGTAATTGTAAATAAAGTTCATATACAGTACATTTGTGTTTTATTTCTTCTGAGAAGTAAAGGATGAGATAAATAAAAGATATGGAAACTGTAACGAAGTCATCCAGGTAACCGGGTACTCAGTCGGAAAATTAAGCCAGTAAATGATTACTAAAAATTGTCCAATTTGACGATTCTTGCGTGTACATATATGTATGGCAAAAAAAAAAAAAAAAAAAAGCACAGACCAATCTTTATGTTTATGAATTCTGTGAAATCCCTTGTCATAAATATGAAATAAAAATCACAGGCCTCTCTCATACACTTGTACACTGTTAAAAAAAAATAAAGTGCCCCGCCACAGCATGATACGCCCGTCAAATATTACGCCGCAAAATGGGCGTGGGCATTTAATTGACTCGTCTCATCCCCCCCCCCCCCCCGATTTTTTTTTAAAATTTAATTACAACTTAGCTAAGCTAGTGCAGCCTAATAAAACTTCAAAATATTAATCATTATATTGTTTTTTATTACTCTGTAAAAATTGATGGATTGCAACCATCTTTTATATTTGTGACATGATACTCTGAAATTTGTTTGTTGAAAATTTAAAAAAAAAATAAATAAATAAAAATATCATATTAAACAATATCAAATTAGTCTTAACAACTTAATCTATACTAAATTAATTTTGAAAGTGGCCATCAAGTGACATAGTTTGCTATCAACTACAATTAAGAAAGAGACCAGCAGTTCTGCCTATTTCCCAAAGGATACAGATAAGAGCTGCTCTAACAGAAGTGATTGAGACAGCTAGCCTTCCTACATTGAACACATTAATTAATCTTTAACTGGATGCATGTCCACTCATTACTCCCAAGGGATGAATGTATCTGCACTTTCTGCTTTGCAGTCGCAATAAAATGCATAGTTATGTCATTCTGTTGAAAACAAATATTTTTAATTTTTTTTTAAGAATTTGTTGCAAAGATTTTGAAAAAAAAAATTGTATAATCTTGATGCAACATTTTTAATAAGGTTACTGCATGACTCTTAGATTTGTAGGTACTATGTACATGTACCATAAAGCATATTTTTGATACTTGGTGATTTTTTTGAAATTAATGACTGGTTTTAAGCTGCAATTCAGATGGACAGATGGACATGCTGATTCCAATATGCACCCCCCCCCCCCCCCCGGGTATAATTAGTTTTAATTATATTATAAAACATCAAATTAGTTTTAATTATATTATACAATATCAAATTAGTTTTAATTACTTTACACCAAATTTATTTTGAAAGTTAAGGGGCTAGTTGCCAAAAATTATTTAATCCAACACAAGCAATAAGAAGCTGATTCTTCTGCCCAATTCCCAAGAGATAAAGATAACATCTGCTTGATCAGAGATGCTCTACCAGTTATCTCCTCACACTAAACTCATTAATTTCTCTCTAATTTGACATGCAATTTTCTGTTATCAAATTCTCCTTGACCAGTTGCTTGATAATTACACCCATGGGGAGAGGTGGAATTTCTCTTATAACATTACATTTGTTATAGATTGCTGTAAAGTATATCATGAAAAAAATAAGTATTTTCTTGATTTAACATTGTTTTAATAAGGATACTGCAATACTCTTACATTTTTGGGATTGTGTGATTTAAAAGTTAAAAGACGTATTTTTAAAAAAATTCACTTAAAGGTCACAGTGACCTTGAAGTAGGGTGCGACACACCTTCTACCTAAGATGCATTAATTGGCCAAGTTTGATGAATCTAGGTCTAGTAGTTTTCTAGTTATGAGCTGGACAGGATTTTTCCATATTTGGCCATAGTATCTTAATTAAAGGTCACAGCGACCTACTTTTAATGCGTGACACACCTTCTACCCAAGAAGTATCAGCTGACAAAGTTTGATAATTCTAGGCCTAATAGTATTTAAGTTATGAGCCGGACATGAGAAAAGCTAACAGACAGACAGACGGACTGACATGAACGCCATAACATAATATGTCCCGTCTTAAGACGGGCGTATAAAAAAAGATGAAAAAAGTATACATTTCAATAAATATTTAATGTAATAAATACTGAACATACAGTAAATATCATGAACAGTATAAAGTAATGAACACTGACTTTGAAAAGCAAATGCCCAAACTACTTTGAACTAAAATTTTGTGCTATCTGAATACTTTAACATCAATATAAAATAGTAAAATAATCTACTTTACACTCAATTGCTTTCATTTCATACATTTAGGCAAGATATTAAATGGTACCCATTATTTCAAATAAAATGTTTTCAGAATTTCTTACTTTTTAATCTTTCTAAAATTAAAAGAATGTTTTGTTAAAAAATTTGCAACAAGTTCATACTATAAAACCATTACTATACTTTACAATGTCCCTCTATCTACATATTCAAATAATTCAGGCATGGCCTTCTTACAAACAGTACACACAGGATTATTTTTTATTTAATAACAAAATGAAAAACACTCATCATTTAATCAGTAACTATAATACGCTAAAGCACTACAATATGTTGATATAGTATTCACACTTGTCCATATGTCCATACAATCTTTCACTCGGGAGAGAAGAAATGCATCAAGGATGAGACAGCTGATGAAGTGATGATAGTCTTCCCACCAAACATTCACTATATTTCACTTCCATTGAAATTATCAGATCAAACTATTGCCAAGCATATATAGAAAAAATGTGAGGTATAATATCACAAATAAACACCTGAGTTATATTTGGGAACAACATTAATTGTGAACACACCTGGCATATAGGAATCAAAAACTGTTCATGCCATAAAAAAATATTCTAAAAACCCAATTTAAGTGTACACTGAATTAAAATCTACTATTTGAGGTATAAGAAAAATTCATGACATCAAACAATTCAACTGAAAGGTTCTAAAGTATTTAACTGAACACAATCATTTTTAGTTACCATTCTAAAGAAGATGGGTGAACAAGGCGGGCGAAGTGCCTATAGTGCGACAAACATGAAGTGAAAAATAAAATTTCAATTATATAAAAATTTTCTTTGATATTTCATCTAACATTAAAGTATATTTTATGCTAAATCTCTACAATTTACAAAAATCTCACAAAGACTGAAATTATTTGCCTACGAAATAGCATAAACACACTAAAGAGGACAAAAAGGATCATTTTTCACACTTAACAAAATTTTTCGATATGAGTGGGTCTTCGCTCCATTTTTTTAAAAGTTGATCCTAAAAGTTTGCATAAAAATATACATTTTTTGGTCTACAAAAACATGGAGCAAAGACCCACTATACCTTAAAAGTACACTTTTATGACAAAGCATTCGCATCTTTCCGAGAAATACTTGAAGTCCATTAAGTCAAGGGTCATATCACAAATATGATTTAAATGCCACTGTTCGTCAGGAGCTGCGTGGCGTAGTGGTTAGCGTGTTAGTCTCGAAACAATATGATACTCCGGATTTTTATTGATAGGGTTTCGAATCCCATGAATACCATTTTATTTTTTTAATAAAAGAATGATTTTGTCCGAGATCTTTTTTCTCAGAAAAGTTTTGTTAATCATAATTTCATAAATTTCAATAATGAGAACTTTATTTTGAATACTTAATTCACAAATTGAATATGATTTTATAGATATCTGAAGCTATAGGCATTCTGCACGCCTTGTTCACCCATCTTCTTTCATTTTCCAACTATTGTACACCACCACTTTTGTCCCTTTACTACACAACTCTGACCAGCACATTCTGAGATCCTTTCCAGTGTATCTTGCATTTATACATACTCCGATTTTGGCACTCATCCATTCCATTCAGTATACAGTCTAAGAACTCTCTTTTCCATTCCGCTCCAGGGCTGCCTTAGAATAGGAAGTACAGCCTTATATCCACAGAGCGAATCTATCCTGAAGACGTCATCATACATAACCACATAGGATTTCCTCTCGCCTAGTCTCATACAGCTCTGTCATTTTACGGTATTCACAATTTGCATCTAACACCTATAATGGTGAATTTCTTTTTAAGTATATGTTTATTCATTTCAGTTCATTGGGAAACATACATACACTGTACAGTAATATCTGAATACTAATTTAATACTGCACATGAGATTCAACATTGCAGAAATTGCTTTTGTTTCTTATGGTTGGATAATTTCTCAAAGTATCACTTTTTTTTTTTTTTTTTATAGAGATGAAATATTTTTACTTGAGTTGTATTTCAAAGGGTTTTATCTTGGGCACAAATTTGATTTTCTTCAACGTACATTTAAAATATTTACATTAAACTAAGATACAAACCAGAACAGGTGCAGGAGCTTTGTAGTATTTCTGCTGAACTAACCATTCCTCATGGAGATCATGTAGGTCCTGTATTAAATTCTGAAAGTATATGTAACAGTTATTGAACTTTATGTCAAAATTTACATCACAGACCTATACAATGACTTCCGTCTTAGAGCATTTATCAAAATCTAACAATTAAATGAAAATTAATAAAACGGTATACCCTCCTGTCCTTCGGAGCGGGGATATAAATATACTTAAGAACCCAAAGAACAGTTTTTCTATTAAAATACATTTTAATCTTAGTCAGTCTGGCACGTCTTTCTGGTACATATGTATTACACTATAATGTGTATTAGAATGAACCCTAAGTTTATCTGCACATATATTTCAACACGCAGGGGTAGACATAGAATTTCACACTAGTTGCCCTCAGAGAGATTTCCATCATAAAAGTACTTGTCCTACCAAAATCCATGCTTTTCTTAGCCTTGTAAATATTTGTTTTTTTAATTTCATTTTTCTACTGACCTACCTTGAATTAACATTTTTAATTTATAAACTTCAAACTAAATGGCTAAGATATGACATGATATGTAATTAAAAAAAAGTCTTTACAAGTATTAAAACTGTGTATTTTAACTATCTTTGTTTTTTTGTTTTTTTTTTAAAAATCATTTTATTGACATGGTATGTAGATTTTATGAATGTCCTGTAGATTTTGAAATTTGACAATTTACAGTACACTTTCTGGTGGATTGTGATGCTCTCTCTCTAACTCTGCAAAAGGGTGAAGAATTGACTGATTACATGTACTACTAAGTAATATGTTCATCACTAATATTTTCATCACTACTTTGTTGTCAACAGCAGGGTTGTCCTCAAGAATTGAAATAGATTCAACTTTGAAACCTGAAACTGATTGTTTTAGAAATATCAATAAAAAGCCCTGGCAATTCACTTAAAAAAAAAAAATCAATCAAAGCCCAATGGAGGCATAACCTGGCCCCCACACCCCTAGCATATGGCCCATGGATTTTAATCTTGATGGGCCCATTAACATTAAAATCCAGAGTGTTCTTTGAGATTAAGCAAATACGTTCTATTTTCATTAGTGAACTCTTCAAAATTAGAGGCACGTATGGTCGTCTGACAGGGACAGCTTGGCGTAGCGGATAATACAAAACATGACAATCTCAATCCAATTTTTAATGTAAAATGTATTTGTCATTCCAATTAAAGAACAGGAGAACTAAAAGACATATGTAAGAGAGCGAGAACCCTAAATTTATCATCCATAAATAAAAAATACGACATTTCCGAGGCATGTGTATTGTATTTAGATGTACCATACGATAAATAGATACATACGATCAACAATAGATATAAATTGATATCGTTGTCATCCCTACTCTTGATGTATATAAAGTCCACAACAATAAAATATTTCATTTGCATTTTCTTAGGATTTGTTCATCGATATTCAACATATTGTTTACATGTTTACGTTACGTTTGTCCCAGAAATCCCGCGAGATTTGTACATTTTCCGACTTTTTCACAAAAGAACGCACTAAGAAGGATAACTCTTCCATAGTGGAAATAGAACGTACTGATAACATTTTGAAACCCTCAAAATAACCATGTTTACAGGAAATGAGCTGAATACTTACTTAATGTATAATAAGATACAATGTATATATTACTTTAAATTGAAATTAATGCATCAAAAGATTTGTTTCTGATCTGCAATCTAAGGCAAGTCCTCAGCATAATAGAATCTGGACAAATTATGAAAAAACAAAATTCTTAAGAACATAGTTTGAGAATTTTTTTTTTTAACTTTTAGTAATGCTAACGTTCAAAGAAATTTAATCTAAAACCCTGCACTCTTTTTGTTCCAGAAAGTAACTTAAAAATCTGAAAGGATCTTCTGTATTTCACCAAGAATTGATGAAGAAAAAAAGTACCATTGGTACTGATGCCTCCTCCTTCCTGTCTCTCTTCTTGATTCTTTCATAACACACATCTGGATCTGCCCGCAGATACACTGAAAGGAAAAATTAACTTTACAGTCTCCACTGTTGAACATTTGACCTAAGAAAACTTTACAAAAGACAAAGAAAAGAAAAAACAGGAAAACAAAAAATATGTGGATCATTCTGGGAAATGGGTTACTGTACTGATTAACATCAAGAGAAATCTTATGGTCTAAAACCTAAAGAATTAGTCTTTAGTGTTTTTTTTTTTTTTAATAATTATTGGCAATGTATTACCTATTAAGTCCAATCCAGTATTGTCTTTCTTTGTCAAGTAGTCAAACCATTGATTAAGTATTGTATACTCTAAACCATTAATCACCTGCCTGTAGAAAACATGTATACCAAATATTAACAGAGAATGCATTTATAACAATATTTACTATCTGTATCTTATAAAGTTATACACATGTATCATAGAAAACAATACTACTCACTCTCTGTAACAGTTTTCCACAAAGCAGTATCTTGTACTGTGAAGGGACCTTTCTAATAATTTGACTGGCTTCTCCTGAAATATGAACAAGAAAATTTATGTGAACTTGGTGAATCATACTTTTGACCCACTTACATGTACATGTTTATCTTTCACATTATCCATATCTTTCAGAAGGAAGAAATGTTAAAACAGAAAACAAGCAATTTTTCAAATTAACACAATTGCCTACATTCTTTCTACTAACAATCATTATGACTTAGTAATATCTGAAAATAGCTGAAATATGTTCATTGCAAATGTATGAACAATTAAAAGAATGCTATTATACTAAACATACAGTTTGTTTGGCATGCATCTGGATTCTTGTCAGTTGGGCATACAGGTTAAACGTGAAACTCCATCTCTTAGGATCTTCATAAAGCAGTTTCTGTTGGAGTAAATAAAAATCAACCCTCGTCATTGTCAAACATCAGAAACACATTTTCTTTACATTGAAATTTAATTATCATGATTATTTTTTTCTCACTTTCACATTACTCTGGATTTCTCCCATCGTCGGAACCCACTGGTTTTCTCTCCGTTACACTACATTCAACGTAGTGTAACGGAGAGAATACCCGTGGGTTCTGACGATGGATTTCTCCTCAGTAATGATGTAATGTCTAATCACAAAATTACAGAACTTATATATATCAAACCACTACAAACCAGTGCATTATGTCCCTGTACATTAGTCCACTGCTCCACTGGTTCTCTTACTGCCTACAATATATATGTTATTCTCTTATTGCCTACAACATATATGTAAAGCTTAAGATCTTTCAACACCCAAGCTGGAATTTATTAAGCTTCTTTTATGTTCTGAACAATTCCGGCCTTTGCCATTATACTTTCAAACATAAATGTAATTCACCTCTACATTTGGCGAATTTTTAAAATATTCCAGAAGAGTTGTCTTCCCACTCCCAATATTTCCCTCCACAGACACCTGCAAGAAATAGTCAAACTTAAAAAGTTTCATCAACATCTCCACTGATTATTTTTACAGAAGTTGAAAATATTAATTTTGAAACATTTTTAAATATTTTAAACGAATGGAAAGACAGTGAAATACCCTCGATATATGATACCACTTGTTTATATTATTACTAGTTTCACAAAAATTTCGCTCAAACTACCCCAAGTCAAACAAACAGACAATGTTGTATATTTTGAGGAATCAGATCCAATTATCATTAAATATGTGGCTTTTTTAATTCAATGTTTTACTAACTTACTGTGAATAATCTTCCTTTCGGTAAAATCCTTCGAATATTTTCATCTTGAAAAACTGAAAAAAAAAAAAAAAACCTAGATATTTCAGTGATTTTCATGAGACTGTTTTTAACATTGTTACCAGTAAGAAGTGGAGTATTGTGGCTTTATATAAATAATCTACATACATATAGCACCACAGAGCAATATGCTCAAGCAAATACACTCTACCAGGGTTCTCATTAACGCAAGAATCTGCGTCATAGACGCAGCAAAATTACTTGGGACGCAATTTTCTAAAAAACAATGCGTCCGCGGACTCATGAGTGGGCGCGTCCTCGTTAGCGAGAAAATTCGGGTGATTTCGAAAACGGGGAATTAAGATGTCAAAGAAATATTAAATCGAAACATTCTTGTTAATATCATAAAGTTTATCAAAGAAACAACTTTTCTTGTACTTATGTCTCTTTTTTAAAAAAAAAAGAAAAAAAAAAAGGGATTGATTATTAGATATTTCATGTTTATTAGTCCATAGTTATAATTTAGTATCACATGCCAAACTCCGACAGCTGTAAACACACTGCAGCTTTTTCGTAATCTTGAGTTTTATCTACATGTAGAAACCATAATTACTGCTTGTATACACAATGCGGCGTGATTATCTCATGAATTTCACCCAGTGCAGACAACCGACAGGATTAGTTATGCCTCATTGCACATGACACCTGTGATTGTATACTAGTTGATTATTCAACAGTTAATTTTAGCTTTATAAACACCAAGTTAATTTTTATGGCAATCGATTACGCGTGTATTTTAGAATATATGGCTTGAATGCATTACCAGTTTATATATTTGAATATGTTAATATTGCGTAAACAAACTGATAAAATGATAAAGATTTTTATTCATGTTTGGATGGAAGGATACTGCAATAATTTAGTTGGGACTCAACATAATTTTTCTGGGACGCATAAATTTAGCTAGGACGCAACCTTCTCAGAAATCTTGAGTCCTGGGACTCAAGTTAGCAAAATCCTAGTGAGAACCCTGTCTACACCTTAAGGATTTTCTCAGGCCTTTCAAAAGTACCTAGTTCTTTTACTCGGCTGAAATAGTGATTGTACCGGCCAAAATATTCAATAAAATATCTGAAAATTATTCAATAACATATTTGAATAAAATGGCTTCCACAACACACTTTTTTAAATTTTTAAAAGTCCAGTTTTTCTGCATTATGAAACTTAGTTACAATATGCTAGAAATGACTTAAAACATCATCTTTCACCCCCCCCCCCAAAAAAAGTGAACCCTGCTCAAGATATTAGAAAAATGTAATCCCTAGTGTAGGTTTGGTAGCATCCCCCCTTCTCCATCCTTTTTTTTTTCATTTCCAGTCATGCTTCTGGTTGTTTGTGCCTGGTACTGCCAACAATCATATTGGCAGGTGGTGGTAGGCACAATATACAAAATATTAAAACCAGGGGCGTAGCTAGGGGGTGCTTAATGTGGAAGAAAATCAAGTCAGGGGGTTTAGGGGCCACCTTAATGCCCCCAATGGGTCCAGGGCGACCCCCCCCCCCAGAAGCTGGCGAGTCAGCATTTTTGACACTTAATTTCGAGTATCCAAAAGAGGGTTACATTAAAATCATCCAAGTTTCAACATTTAAAATGCTTATTTCCTCATCATGAAATTAACGATAAAGAAGAAAAAGAATTGCCTGATTTATGATGGGATTTAATTTTTTTGTTTTATTATTCTTTTTTTCGAAAATGATGTGGAAGCACTTGCGTATGCCTAGCTACGCACCTGAAAACAACAGTCCATCCTTAGAATAAGTCGATGGACACCTGAATGGCGTTTTTTCATGATTTTGTATTTGGCTATATGCTTTGTATTTCCTTCTCTTGAATGCTATAAAATTTTTTAGTACTGGATGTAGATCTCCCTGATATAATTAATAATTATCTTGGCCTATTCAGCTCTGAATTTGTAGAATTGTATCAATATCAAGCTATGGATAGTTATAGACAAAATATTGAGAGAATTTCAAGTGCAATATCAACATACATATAATTTTTAAAAATTTGTACAAAAGATTAGAAGACATTATATTTCAGTAAAAGCAAATACATAAATGTATGCCTTGGTATGTCTTTGATAAAAGCTTA
This sequence comes from Saccostrea echinata, assembly GCF_033153115.1. Classification (NCBI taxonomy): domain Eukaryota; kingdom Metazoa; phylum Mollusca; class Bivalvia; order Ostreida; family Ostreidae; genus Saccostrea; species Saccostrea echinata. The sequence goes on along the minus strand of NW_026889830.1, from coordinate 1,691,208 downwards.
AGCCACTGATTCATAGTCTCAGTCATAATTGCGCGTTAATTTTTTTTTTTCAATCGTCAATGATTAAAATGTAGAAAATGCTTTCATTACTTCATGCATTTTTATTTATTTTCCAGTCATATAGAAGAAATTAAAATACCTTTCTCTGTGATCCTTTTTATTTGTTCGGAACCCAACATCCTGAGGTTTGTACATGAACCTATGTCCTTCCTGCAACTGTGTACACAAAGTGATTTGGCGCAAATGTTGTAAGCAACAGGCGAATATTCCGCCAATATACGCTGTGAGGTTTGATTGGCAATCAACGTAGTCAGCGCCATCTATCAGTCCAGGAGATATAACTCCAACTCCGTGTTTACATACCTAACAGCAACAATGTGAATATTTATAGCACTATCATACAAACTTGTGTATTTTATCGATTTATGGGTTTATAATGTACGTAAGAATAAAATTATAATTCAACATCTAAGCTTACTTGCATGAAATATTCTAAAGTTCATCATGTTCATTTGCTGATGGTGCAAACTGTGAGAAAACTTGCGTAATCATTTTTAATTTGCTGCACTATCAATACTTTTTTCATAAACAAAATGATAAATTGTGTTAACAATTCTACTAAACTTGTAGGTGACATCAAGTTACTAATAATATACTTCAAACCTTCTCAGCATCATGCACATTTTCTCATTTACTCAACAACCATGAAAATTCAAGAGGAATTCCGAAATCAAAATAACCAAGAATATCGTTCCCGATCGATATACAGTGCCCGCCTTCAGTCCTGCTTGCATCCTAATGAAGATTGAAATTTTCGCTCAGTTTGTCTCAAGACCCTGTGTTACACATGTCAAAGTGAGGTCACCGAAGCTACCCTATTTAGTTTTTGACGACGACGAGCTATCCTAAGTCACAAAGTGATTTAAGTGCTGGTGCCAGGAGAACAACTTGGAATTATTGAATTTCAAGTTTTTGTGTAATTTAATCCAATAATTATGAAATATGAATTGAAATGAACATATTTTATTGACAAAGTCAAAAGGATAAGACACAAGTTCTACAACATAGATAGTCTTTTCGGCCTTATACAGAATTTTATAAAATTGCAATAATATTTTCAGTAGAAATCGATTAGTAGTGTCAAAGACTGAAAATTCTTGATACGCAATATATATATCATCGAAAATCTACCACATTCTTTTTTTTTTTTTAAAGTTTGAATAACTTTTAAAAAATTCTACATTTTGTTGATCAGAGAATGAATCAACACTCCAGCAGCAAATGCACATCTTTAATGTACAAAATGTTGAATGATAATAAATTACTCATCAGATGTCTTGCTGTTGCATATTTTCTACAAAACAAAAAAAAAAAAAAACAAAAACAAAAACAAAAAAAAAAATGGTATGAATCTTCTAATCGTTCACATCCATGAGCAGTTTGGACTGTCTATTGAATTACAGGGAAATGGGTCAAAGTTTAAAATACAAATATGCCTCAACCTTGTGTGAATAATATTCCAAAATCTCTTTCCATACAGGCCCGTAGGAAGAAATTTCAGTTGGGGGGGGGGGGGGACAGCCATACATTTTCAGCTGAGGTTGCACTATCGACTACCAAAAATTCCTTGACAAGCGAAAAAAAAAAAGAAAAAAAAAGACAAAGAAAATAAAAGGTCATCAGACGGTTTTATCGAGCCCCCCCCCCCCCCCGGTTCCTACGGCCATGCCATAAGAGCAATAACTTGGAGGTTTTACAAATATTGCTCGACGAAAATGTTTTTGAAACATTTATATGGAAGTTGTCTCCCTTGTGTTAAAATTAATTAATTGCATTCCACCTTCTGTGTCCGAAATAAAAGATTTATTGAATAATTCTAATCTGGCAAGGAATAGTTGGAAGAATTTCGAGTAGAGTATTGTGAAATGTCGCCTCTTATATCAGATACTATATTTTGAATGTAAGGTACTAAATTGTTGTGCATTTTGTACATTGTTACCAGATTAGCTCGATTTTTTCTATTTTCAAAAGGTTCCCAATTTACCGGTTTCCAAATAAAGTGAACTTTTGGTAGCGATAAGTGTAAGACCCATAGGCGTCGAAAGCAAATTAAAAGTGGGGGGCTATAATTGAAAGAGAAAAAATTTCAAACCTGACAAGCAAAAAAAAAAAAAAAAAAAAAAAAAAAAAGAAATGAAAATTGTCCAAACCCAAAAATCCTATTTCGTCTAGGGGTGGTAGGGTTAGGATCGAACTTCTCTCGGTGCCAAATTTTTTTTTAAAACGCTACCACTTACCCTTCTTTGATTAAACTGCAATGTCCCTGTTGAAAGTGTGTGGGGGGGGGGGGGGGGCTAAACCTACGCCCCAGTGTTCAATGCCTATATAATGTCTATCTTTGCAAAAAAAGTGGGTGGGGGATAAGCTCCCCTAGCCCCCCCCCCGGTTCCGACGCCTATGAGACCAGTAACTATTCTAGCAGCAAATAACTGAACTTTCTTCAAGCTTTTTAATATCTGCCTTTCTACATCCAGTCCAAACTTCAACAGTGTATTCCAGTTGTGATCTGATGAAAGAAATATACATCTAGGACAACAGTGAATTTTAGTTTTTTCTTCATTAAACCAAATTTTTTGTAAGCCTTCTTTACAATGTAATCAATATGATCAGACCACCCCAAATTTGAAGACAATAGTATCACAAGATGTTTTTGTTATGTGACATATTCTACCGGTAATTGACAATTCTCAAAAATTAAATTTGGAAATTGTTGTACAGCTTTTAAATGAAAAAAAAATACAGCTTTGGTTTAGTCAAGGGTCATTTCACAAACGCGACATACGCAACGTACCATTTGTAGTTCTGGACTTTATTATCTTATTCTCTGTTTCATTTAAGAAATCCAATAATTGAAAGATGTTTGTGCAATTTTACGATGCCTAGTAATGTTGTACACTTGATCTGAATCAAATTTTGAGGAAATACCAGTTAATTTTTGTCGTTGTTAATTTTTCTTTAAAAAATAATTCTCATCATTTGATATCTGTTCAAAACTTCTGGTAATGTATGCTGATTTTTTTTCTAAGAACATCAGAAGACATTAAGATTTCAAATTTAGATTTTCTCGGAAAATTATCAGTGGGAAACGTACACTGTAAAGTACATGTACGTTGCGTGCTATTTGTCATATAAGGGACAAAAATAATATAGAGTAATAATGAAATTAAAATACCATTTCAGGCCTGAGAGGGATTTCATACTTAGTATATATAAATTAATCACTCAAATTAAAGTTACAAGGGGTTATAATTTTTAGTTCTAACAGAGATATGTCTCTAGTTCTAATAGTTCTTTTTTAAATAGTGAAATATTCTTTTCATGTAAGTTAGTATGATTGAAGTGAATTTTAGCTACTCACAGATGTCGGATTCCTGGCCCCAAACGATGGACAAAAACATGTCTCTAAAATTCACTTCCTGGAGTTAATCATGAAGTGTCCTTTTTTTATTTTTTATTTATTTATTTATTTTGTTCTATTAAAATACGATCGGGATAAGCATACAAAATTTCGCGGATTTTTTTATGCCGTTCTCTCGGAATCTCTCTTGAGTTGTCATCAGCTGAATATTTTTCGTCACGGTTGACCTCAAATGTTGCCTTTAACTGTTTAAGTACACATGCTTTCTGTGTTTACATTGCATTACAGGTGTAAACGCCAGCGAGATAAGATACACATGCAGGATTTTTAAAAGTTTTTTTTTTAACAAGCGGAAATATTTTTTGCCACAGGTAAGTTGACAGTGCTCGGTAAAAATTTACAGATAACATTTGTGCAAGATTTTAGCCAGCCATGCATATGGCAAAATGTAAATCTAAACTGCGTATGGTTTTCTCATCTTTTGAAAAGATAAACTCTTGGGGTAGAAAATTCAGGTCAAACCTCAGGAAATAACACTTTGTGAGAATAGATTTCCATGTGTTTATTAGTAAATATTGTCAAAGAAAATGAGAGAAAGAACAGTTTTCAGATATTTAACTTTGTTTTGTCTGTAAGAAAGTTTAAAAGTTACTAATAACATTTATCATTGATTAATATAATATATGAATTTAAACACGTATCTTCCCTTCCACTGTTGGAAGAGAAATTAATCTTCTCTGAGGAGGGTAATAGGAACTATCTAGGGCACAAATTTGGGTCCCCCCCATAAAAGACTTCAATAATAATTGTGTATTTATAACTAAATTAAGTGACAGTGATCATAGATTTTAAAAAAGTATAAAAATTGATTTTAGGTCAAGATCTAGTAAATGACTTTAGACCGTCTTTTCGGTGCTAGATCCATTATGATGTCAAAATCAATTTAAACTTTCCTCTTCCCGTACTTTACAGCTCCAATAGAATTATGTAGAAAATAAAGTATTTTCATGGCATTCAATTTGAAATCATGTGAAAAGTAATCCCGATACCTATATTCAATTTTACATTATTTTAAAGAAGAGGCTAAGAACATACAAATTACCGTTTTCTGAGAGACTGTAGGCAATCTGAATACATTTCCTTTGTCTGATATGGAAAAAACTCCCATATTCGTGACTGGCTTTCTTAATTTTTCATTGAAAATGACAGTTTACAAGATGGTTTTTCGTCCTGTTTTCTTGCAAATTATGCCCTGATACACCTTATTTGACCGAGCTATAGTTATAAAGCATCATAAAAGGAATTTATTTCTCAAGTTTGAGAAATCTTGACCTTAATAACCATCATTTGAATAGACATGTCAGTGATTTCTACAAGAAAAAGTTACATGCTGTCAGTTGAACTTATCTTTTACATAATCATCAATCTTTTATGGTCATTGACAGCTGAGAGCTCAGTATGTAGTTCGGATTATGGGCCAGTGTCTGAGTCTTGATCAGGAGGAACTTAAGGCCCGGGCACGGAGTGAGGCAATAGACAAAGACCTACAGACCTGGGCCAAGAAAGACCAAAATGTCATCAAAATTCTCTTACTGGGTAAGTCATATATTTAGTGGTCACATAAATCAGTTACAGACCAATCATATGTCACACATGGGTCATAAATGGGGGATAAACTGGGATCAAGTCAATCAACCAGTGGTATTTGACTGGGAGTTAAGAATCAATTGTCAATAAACAAAATGCACAACCTTCACTTTCTATTAATTTTACAGATTTTTTTGAAATACACATAAAAGAAAAAAAGTTTGAATAGACAATAGCTCTCTCACTCATTTCTAATAAAATAGTAAACCAGGAAGGTTGAGTAAAATTTAATTATCATTCTCTGTGTAACCACATGTTCAGGACAGCATGTCTTCCTCCTCACATAAATATGGCTTATTTTGTAGATGTGGACAGTTTGTTTTATATATAACATGTAAAATGAGTCAAGACTTGACCAAAGTTTCTCTAAATTATTCACCCTTGATAATGTATATATATGTCCGATGTAATTGTAGATTCAACTACGTTTTAATAATATTCTTTACTTTTCTGACCAAGAGTATGGACATTCACACATAATTGTTTGAAAATATTGACACCTAGAAAACTAAATATTTTAGTTTAAATCAACTCAGTTATCTTTAATTCCTTTCTTATTCCTATTTACAGACTCTTAATGACAGTATTTACAAAATGGAGTGTCATTTTCGTGTAAATTTTGACAAGAGGTCATCTATCAATTTATATTTTACTTCAAGGCTTGATGGGAAATGTGTATTTTGTTGAATGGACTTAACATGGACAAGTACCAATTATAAGTGAAATTAAATACCAATCAAATTCTTATTAAATTTGATATAAAATGGGATCATTTTGACAGATTGACAGAGGTATTTTGGGTGTGGGTGTCCAATGTTTATTTTATTTTTTAGGATCAATGCATACTTTTCTTTATTTATTAGCTAAATATATGTGTCATTGATTTAATCGTTCAAGTGCCAAGAGGTAATAAGACCAAGTGTCAATTATTTAGGTTGGTTAATAAAGTCTTTGATGTGTCACCATATACAAGATAGATAGAGGCATTCTGAAAACTCCTTTCTCTCTAAAATATGAAGGAATTTTGTTGGTTTTCATATTAAAATAGGAAAATGACATAAGCAATGGAAATATATCATAGCCTTGTTTTCTAACACATTTAATTGCTTTAAAGCACAGGTATCCAGTTGCGTTTCCTCAACAGTTATTCGCATGGATAGATTTTTTTTTCCTTAAAAAAGCCATATTTTTAACTGTTTAAAAGGACAGTTTGTGACAAACACAGAATGTTGATGGAGTGTTTTGATAGAGTATTAAGATTAGCTGTTGAATGATTTACTTAAATGATCTGGTCTTTTGAATTTTTATGTCGTGTTGGTATCCATGTGTAAATTTTTTAGCGTTGGTTTTTAAAAAGTTTTAATTATCTTCAATTATGAATGCTACACCAAGATGATCTTTTGTTTATGTTTTCATAAGCATTTATGTCTGAAAATAGGACTTAAAAATTTTGTAGATTTAATTCTCTCATGACACCCTTCATGCATCGGAGTATTTTTCAATTCATTGACACCGTGATTCATTGTTATTAAAAAAAAACATTTTAATGACCAGTCAAATTGGCCCATGAGTAGGCCTACACAAGAAAGTTTATGTCATATGACTCAATAAATTATAATTATATACTAATTTCGGTGAGAAAATTTCGGATGCCAAAAGTCAGCATTAAGAGGGTTAAAAGATTGGAACAATCAGTTTATACCTGCTGACTTCATGTGATCTTCTGAGAGTTTCACATTACTATAAAAACATTCAAGGCTGTGATTGTATTAATTTGATTATCACAATTATAAGGAGTTTATTGGATTTAGATAATCCAGTGAGATTAAGTTTATATGTCATTGTTTTCAGTTTAAAGAAAACAAAGATCAAAAAATAAATGTTAGAATGACTTTAACTAAGAACCGCATGTACTTCCTTGAACCCCTCCTTATAGAAAGTTCTCTCATTTTTTTTAAATGCCCCCCACTTCTCCCTTCTCCCTCATATTTTGCAGCATTCATATTTAATTATTCCAGCAGGATTCAAAACATGAATGAAAGAGAGATAGAATATATGCAAGATAGTATAAGTACATGTACATATTTTCGCCAAAATTCACATTCTCTTATATAAAGTATATATTGAATACATGTAGGTGTGGTCTAGACTTCATCTGCTAAATTATCTTGTATATCAGTGTAAATATTAATGCTGAATCACATTGTTCTCACTGTTGTCTCCGATCTCAAAGTAAAATAATCTTTCCGAGGATTAATTTATAATTCACATATTTATAAAGCAAGGTAACATTTGATATTATCTCTGCATTATCAAGTTTATCAACAAATCAATATTGACCAATAATTTAAGGAGGGCACACTTGTAACTGTCATTCTGAATAACAGGGTCATGAACTGCTTTCAGAATCCCCCCCCCCCCCTCCTTTTGAAATACCCAGTATATGAAATCATCAGATCATACATGTAAGGTCACAACTTACAATTTCTTTAACTCTAGGGAAATTATTTTTATATCTAAAATTAAGGCATGTTTTTAATCATTCACCAAAACTTTTGAACTTTAATAGTCAAGAAATTCGATTGTTTATTATGGTCACTCAAACATTGAAGAATAATTTGAACATTAAGTAGGGAGGAGGGGGTATAGTTGTTCTAGTCAAGGAGATGAATTTATATGCATTATAAACACCTGATTTAACAAACTTGAAATGTGTAATGAGACAGTGAAACTGATTTAATTAACTACTTAATGTCCACAGATGGAAGGGGTTGACCTTGATCTATTTTATAGAACAACAAATTTACATACAATAACAGAATGTTAAACATCTTCAAAATGAAGAGGTTGTTGAAAAACTCATGCTCTGTATTATGTATTCATGGCAATTTTACAAAAGAAATACTGTAAACATTGTTTTAAAAGTTTGATGATTTAATTCTTGATCTAAAAAAATTGACGGTGAAACTTTGACAGTCAACAAGTATTTTACAGCTTAATTTCTTTATTGATAATTAAAATTTTGATTAGCATTGAAATATTTTGACATTCATAATTTGTTTGTCAGTGTTTCCATGTTAACAGTATTTGATTTAACTTCATCATCTCAAAGACCAATATCTTGAATACTAGGGATAAGTTGAAATGAGTTGGCAGTCCAAAACCACATTTTGTTTGTTTTTTGCCCTCATTATTTCGAAGTTAAATCTTGGACCTGTTCGAGATAATGAGGTTTTATTGTAAGTATAGTAAACTTCATAGTCCACTGATTACTTGATGCCAGTATTAAGATTGTCTGAATTTTAAGTCATCACATATAATGTTTTTTGTGTGTCCAGGATTTGTCAATCAGTATTATAGAGTTAGTCTGCATTGTATTGCAGGAGGAAAAATGATAAGTATTTAATATATATGAACACATCCAGAGAGCCTGTGGAAATTCTGATATCAGAGGTATTTGAATTGTTAAAGAATAGTAACACCCCACGCTTACCTACAAACAAAGACTGGCCTTCGATCAAACACGATAAGCGCAGTCTATTTTTTGATTTGTCTGTCTTGGGCAGAACTCGTTGATATATAATTCTGCATTCTTCCTTCTCTGTGAGCATGTTTATAGAGGTTTATTCATCCTGAGAATGTATTGTCAGTTTTTGACAGGGATCATAGATATAACCTTTATATTTGTGCTTCAGTGGAATCTTTAGAATTAGCAATCCCTTGAAATATTTGTGGCATCAAATCATTCTAGAATAATTCAATTTCATTCATTTTAGCTGTTCTCATAAGAATAAGGCTACGGAAAATTCAACACATTATGTGCATTTGCACCCATACCATGCACTTTAAAAGCAATGTTAAGGCACATTCTGTGTTCTGGGTATTATCTACATCAAAAAATATTTTTGTATCAGGTGTTCTGGTTGAAGCAGGTCTCATTTTGTTCATTTTAGTTGTTTTGTCAGCTTGAAGGAAATGTTACACTGAAGATTAAAGGCTTATGACACATATAAAAGAATACAAAGAACCTAGAATTTCTAAAGATACAAAAAGTGGTTGACTTTCAAAGTTAAAAGGCAACCTAAGAAGAGTATTTTGAAATTATATAAATGAAGCTTTTTTATCTTGGCCACTTGAACATCTTTTTTAGTTTATTGAGCTTAACTTAAAATGGCTGAAGGCAAAAAATTAATAAGTCTCTGGTTTTAAACCATATGAAGTTCTTAAGAAATGGGATTTGTAATTGATGTGTTGTTATGTGTAGATTAAAATTTTAAATTCTTTTTAAAACCTTACACATAATGCAGCCAATTATGCTAAATTTAAGTCATTCTTAAGTTAAACATCCTTGCATGGCATTAACTTATTTATGGTAGAAGTGAATCACAAGGCAATCTGTTCATAAGCAGTAATTTGTGGTTATATATGATTCAACTGACCCCAGTCCTTGGATAAAGTTTGAGATCCATTAATATACATAACTGCAGTAATTTTTATAGTCTTTGTAGTTTTAAAATTATGTACCATTCCATTTCCACTTGCTGTGTTGGTTGTAGATTCCATTACTACTTGCTTTGTTGGTTGCAGACCCAGAGTAAACACATACAGTTGAACTTCGGTATCTCGAACAAGGATATCTTGAAATACCATGGATATGTCAAAGTGATTTTTGAAGTCCCAAGCACTTATTTCTTAAGTATTTTACCCTGGATATCTTGAATCCTCGGAAATCTCGAAGTATTTTATTGGTCCCTTGAAGTTCAAGATAACGAGGTTTGACTGTATATACATTAACATCATTCAAAGCATGCAAGTTAAAAGTTAAATTAAATTTTGTGAGGTCAGAATCTGACACATTATTGAAATTCTGAAATGACAAGACATATTTGTAAGTTAATGTAGACTGGCTGTTGATTTATGCAACAGCTTTCTGGCATCTTATACCATGAAACTGCATATATACAATCTTTGCCCTTATGCAGTTCCATACGAGGAAAATGATTGTTTTCTAGGACATCATTATGAAGAAATGTCCTTTTCCCCAGTTGGACATATAAAGTGATTGGAAAGAGAACATGCTCAGTGAATAAGACCTGTCTATGAAATGCAATTGTATTGTGGTTGATGCTGATTTAAAGGTTCAGAAAAGGTACTTCCTAAGTTGTTGTGAATAGTTTATTGATCAGAATACTTGGGCCTTGATCTTTAAAGGACAAGAAAATAGCGTGCAAGAAAGTTAAAAAAAAAACTTTCATGCTTACGCCTTAAATTATATTGTGTTACCTGGGACTGTCAAATTTGATAAACAACCCAAAACGGAAGGGATTGAGTTACAAGTATTCTTAATTCAAGTCCTAACAGTGGGGGTATGACTTTTCATGCACTGTCTAACAAAAAACCCAAAGGATTTTCCTAATATGGTAACCATTAATTTACTCCACACTTAAGAAACCTTTTAAATTTATTTCTGATCAAGCATTTAATTGACAAATCCTTTTTCATAAGAAGAATTATGCATAGGAGAGACTTTTTTTGTGTGTGTGAAATCTAAATATGTTTAACATGAAAAAAGAAAACTACCCTTGTTCCTTTAATATCCAGCCAAACATGGACTTTTTTAATTCTTGTGTCATTGAATTTCCTCCTATTGCAAACACCATGCAGATAAAATGTCATTGTGAAAGTTGAAAAAGGATTTATCCCCCTCTTGAAAATGCTGGATATGTCAACAGATTTCAACATTTGGATTAAAGAGAACTTTTAAATAAATTTGGAATTGATGATCCATTTAGATTAGGGTATTATAAAAAGAAATGTATGGATCGATACAATAATAGGATGAAAAATGAATTGCTGATTGCTGCTTTATTGTTCAAGTTCTCCAAGTCAGTAGTAGATCAGATTGTGTATTTAAGTGAAATACAAAACATTCTGATCCAAGCCCTTCATGTACCTGGTACATTAATTTTAGATTTTCACTGCTTTTCAAAGTTTTTCTTTACTTATAAGAACATGCACTGACTGGGACAGGTTAGGCTAATACTTAACTTCCAGCAATTAGGAAATAAGCTAAGATTTTGATTTAAAACACCCAGCTTCATATCAATTAATGAGAATACATTATGTATATTGAGGGTGAAGGTCCATCCCTGTAATTAAATTTTATGAAAATCCACATCAGTGCTTTGTCAATTTAAGTCTTATAATAATCAACTTTAATAAAAATAAATCTTAGCTACCACTTTTGTATATCTACATATTGAAAGGGATAAACTTGTAGAGACTCGGACTGATCTAGGCTCTGATTTATCATTGTGCTTACAGAAACTATCAGTATATGGTATGTAAAAATTTACATTAATGGTCGTACAAACTTGTCAACTTTGACTTAAAGAAGAATTTTCCATAGTCACTTGTTTATAGAAAAGCATTGCATGCACAAGATGTTTTTGGTTTAATTAAATACAACATAAAACATGGTATTCTCAATAGTTTTACCAATATTAAGAATCAAAATAAGGTAATTTAAACTGACACAAAGTAAGCAGTCAGTCAGGAGAATTGCAACAAATACATTGATTATTGTGTAACAACTTGACATTCCAAACATTCCTTGAATGCTTTAAAATACAAGATTAAATTATTGGATTGAATATCACGAGTATTTCATAGTTCAGCAGGCTTTAATGTTCTATTGAATTAGCCTACGCAATTGATATCTCAAAAAAAGATATTGAATGTAATGTTTTAGATGAATATCTGTGAAATCATCTCAAGCCAGAATATCAATTTGTTACACTTATTGGTCTGTCTTTTTCTTTTATTTGAAAGGAAACAATTTTCAGATAAATTGAATTACAGTTTCTGTATTTTATTCAACAGACTTCATAACATACTAATCTGCAGGTTAAATAAAATGACAAAACCAGATCAGAAAGAGAATGAAGAAATTACTTATTTAATTAAATTAAGAATTAAGGGGGGGGGGGGGGTACTTGCGGTCAAAAAAAGGAATGGTCTATGGAATAAAAGTTGTTTGTTGTAGCAGTGATTATGAGCCGGAAGTCTAGGGGACTCTTAATATGTTGTACTATAGCTGCATTGCTAGAGAACTTTATTGAAATATATCATATACATGTAAGTTTAATGTAGTATACCAATGCCTCTAATTAAAGTTTGAGGTGAACTAGCTAAACACACATTTTTAAATTCTTTGGACTGAATTTCATGTGCAAAGTGCAGATGAGCTCATCTTGAAATTTTGTTGACTCATTCTTTGATTTTAAAGTGCACAAGTTCTTTAAGCCAGTAGTGGTTAATATATTTGTAATTTTACAGGGGCTGCAGAAGGTGGAAAGAGTACCCTGGTAAAACAGATGAAGATCATCCATAATGATGGCTTCTCATTCGATGAGCTGCGATCATTTAAGGTAAAGGTTGTTATGGAGAAGCAATTAAAGGGGGGAAAAAGAAAACAGTGTTGTTAATTTGTTTATTCTAAACACAGTACAAATGTGGTACTCTGTGCAGGTGAACAATCAAACAAACAACCCTCTCCAGAAATGAAATTGGACTACTAGAGTGATTTCACATGTTACTTGTCAGTGAGGCTTGTACAATACTTTGTCCTCTCGGCTTCTCTATAAGGAGGACCTATCAGCAAGGGGCTCATTAGAAGGCAATAAACGCTTTGTGTCAAACACTAAATACCTTGTTAGTGGGGGATGGACAAACAAACCATCTACATTATGTGGGCACACTTCTTATTTCACCTGAACATGTTAACATCTATATAAAGTGCAAGATTTATGTCCCATTTAAGGTTGAGACCCCTTAAGAGGAAGTGTACAATTCTCCTTAATAGACATCTCTATGTTAGAAAAGTCATAAATCAATGTTACTTCAGTGACTGACCAGAGAAGGTATTTTATTGGGCATGTGATATGGTAATTTGTTGTAACAGTGGACAGATTATGGATGTATGATATACATGGTCAGTTAAGGTGTCTAATAGTGGCAAAAATAGAGAATGATCTCATTCATCTTCAAGATGACCTTTGAATGATTGACATATAGAAAAACATGTGTTAATTCAAGTTTTCATGTATGGAGTATTAAATGATTTTATTGGGATATACTTTTAATTATTAACACTTTATTATTAGGAATTATAAATAATTGAACACCAGTAGAAAAGTAGAATCTTAATTAATCAGAGATCTGATGAAGGGTGTGACTTTATGATGTACAAACTCCACAGATCAAGATACAAAATATCAACATTTCTTTGTGTAGTGGTGATTTTAAAATGATATCTGAACCTTTCTCAGACCATTAGGTATCTTTGTTATAGATACAGGCACCTGACAATCTCCTGCTAACAAGTGCTCATAAGTCTACAATATAAGCACTGCTTGAATGTCATTTCAGAGCTTCAGTATATTTAAGAAGTCTGACATCTAATTACCTCTGTATGCATTCAGAAACTTGTCAAAATATGCAAAGAAAGGTACACATCTTTGATAAATAAAGTATATTTGAGGAGACATGAAAGATTTGGACCTTTTTTTAAAAGTTGCATGTGCTTTGCAAACATCATACTGATAAAAAACGTTAAGGAAGTATTTGTCAGGAAAGTAAAATATCTGCTAAATGCATTTAAATATTGATTAGAAGATACTCAGGTAAACAGGCTATAAAATACTCCTCTATATTTTGCTTGCTTTTCCCACGTAAAAAAGAGGATTTTATATTACTTCAAAGTGCATGATTAAAAAGGGGGAGGGGGCTTTCAACAAATCTTTCTAGCAATTTCTTCATATTGGGTTTTTGACAATTCCTGCAATCATTTTCTGTGTATTAGGCAATGGTCATACATGTATTATGTGATGGAGTTTTGATTTTTTTTTTTTCAAATAACTTTTAATGAAATCTATTACTAAAATATTTTTTTTTATTGTTGGTGATAATTGTTTTGAATTCAACTTTGAAATTGAATTTTTTAATTCATTAATATAAATATAATTCCCAAATACCCAGGGAAAAGTTCAAGCGCGCAAGATCAATAATTCCTGATTCTTGGTATCAAGAAAAAGATACCATTCATCAAATATTTATCATTCATATATTTTAGAATGGCTATGAACAGTCTGAATCTTGGGGGCAGATTGACACTATCCCAAATGAAATAACTCATAAACAATCTTCTCCACAAAATGGCCATCAGTGAAAAAGATGAAAAATGCGATTAGGAGAGTATTAAAACATCACCCCAGGGCTCTCACAGCAATGTTGGGTCTTGGTAGATACACAATGGTCTTTCATGTCTATTCGGCTATAGTATTTTGCCCCGATTACAAAAGGTTCACATGGTGTCGGGATCAAATTTATTGTTGGATTACACGCTATTTTGATAATGACACTTAATGATGAGAGGGGTGTCCGGTAATGATTAGAATATTATTGTTATTGTTAAAGGTGGCCTGGTTTCCATTAAAAAAAATTTAAATCAGTTTAGTGGAAGGTTTTTCTTTAAAAGACAAAGTTGCAAGTTTGATACCTAGCATTGCAATATGTCTTTTCTTTTTCATTTCCAAAATCAAGTTTGTCATGATTTTAAATTATAAATAAGAAGCATTCGATGACTCTTGAAGTCTTTGGAAGATGTATTGAATTATTTACTGACACCAGTATCAATAACATCCATTGTTTTGATTCTAATTGCCCGCAACATCATTGATTTCCAGATTTAGATCTAAGTTATGGGAAATTGATTTCTCAACATTTTTTTTTATTTTCCGGCATTATTACTGCAATTAGTGAGTTTGTTTTATGAGGAAATGTGTTTTTTGTTGTTCCATCAAAAAGCTTTCAGACATTGATTTTATCAAATATTTTATTTGCAATTAATATTTCCAATTTTATGGAAGAAATTTAGTGTGTGTGTATACTACACATGTTTAGTCCCCAAGAATCTCTTTCTTTTTCAGAGAAAATGATCTAAAAAAGTTGCATATATTTTGTGTATGAAAATTTCTTGACTTAAACTGCTTCAAGAGAAAATGATTATTTAAGGTATTTGTCATGGAATGAAAATGTCCAACTTTTGGTCAGTTGAAAAAGTGAAGTACATGTATAGATTTATTTCAATAGAACAATTCAGAGAAATTAACCTTCTCTATTCTAAAAGTAATGCTTTTGCCAAAAAATCTTAATGTCAAAGGGAGCTAGTGGACACAGAAATATTTAAGCTTTTAGTGTATTATATTACTACAAATATAGATTGTAAATGCGTACATATAATATTGAAAGAAACATCAATGGTTCTATTTTGCTGATCACAGCTGTTGCACACACAATTATTTCTTTCAGAACTATGATTTAGATCTTTATTGTCTAAGAATTGATCTTTTGAAAGCAGTGGCACTAAGTAAATTTGATGTATAGGCAGACCTGGTACCTTATAGGCAAGAGAGCCTTGTTTACAGTGTAATAGGATGCCTTTGTTGATGTTGCCTAAATTGAAAGAAGTTATTGAAGAAGATTGATAAGCACAGATGTTGTATTTTAATTAATTTGTTACTTAATACGTGTAGGTATTACATTTACCTGTGGCTAAGTATCTTACTTGTCCAGGTGTGAATTTTGATAGTGCTAGCCTATGCTGGCTGCAAGTTGAATGTGCACTTAGTTGCTCGATTGAGGAAGAGATTTTTTTAATTTTTTTTTTAATAATGTGTCTGTTTCATAAACAAGAGTTGAAAATATGAGTGGTCATGGGCTCACACTGTATATTAATCAAAAGTCTGTTAACCATCTGCATCTTGCAGGAGTTAGGTTAACAATACGTGTCAACTAATTTTAAGGTTGTTAGCCCAGATCTTTTTATATTTCAGATGTAGATCTTAAAGTCTATCAGATGACATTTGAATAGTTTTTGTTTACAATTTATAGTATTTCAGCCAATCTGAAATAAAATCTTTGCATAAATTGCAAGAAAAAAAATACTCGTCAACTTGATCTGGTAGTTGGTAAAATTGGGTAAACAATACTTTTTTATAAGTAGCTGGTTTACAGAAACAGGATATAATATAGAAAAGAACATAATGAATTCAGGAAAATTATATGTTAAAGTATTTTCTTTCTTAAATTACAGCCAGCAGTTCTTGACAATTTGTTGGGCTCTATGAAGTATGTTCTCACTGGCATGGGGCTGCTTCGCATCAACCTGGAAAATCCAAAGAACAGGGTAAATAAGATTGATGACTTTTAGAAAAAACAAAAAATTGAGCATTTTAAACATTTTTGACTGAATGTGATTGGTTCACCAGATAAAGTCAGAAAGTCCCATAAGAAATGCAATGAACAGCTTTTAGAAAATTATTCTTCCTGTAAAAAAGTAACAAGAATAGCATGTTTTTTGATGAGTAATTTTTACTGTTGAATTTCTTTTTAATTTTCAGCACCATGCCCAGGTGATTTTAACATGTACCTGTTGCTTTGACAAGCGACATGACATGATTCCACAGGTGTATACAGCACTCCGAGCCCTATGGCAAGACCGAGGGGTGAGGAATGCAGTTTCAAGGGGATACGAGTACGAACTGAATGACTCTGCTATTTAGTAAGTCCATGCAGTGTTTTTTCAGCCTGATTTCCAGAGTTATGAATTTGTGGATCTCTTGGTTGGATACACTTTCTTAAATATAGTAAATCTATTTTTTTTTATGCAAAATGTTTGGAAATGATGATCCATTTTTTCAAAGAGGGGAAAAGGAATTACTGTAGATTCCTAAATATACGCGAGGAATAAATTATCATGTAATTACGCGAGAAGCACCGCTCGCGAAATAAAATTACTCGCTTTTATTTTAATGGTGCTTTAATGTATGTAAAATCTCTTAGAAAAATCACCCATTCGCGAATTATTATTCTCGCAATTTGACGCTCTTGGGCCATTTCGCGATATTAAGTAATCGCATTAAATAAGGAATCTACAGTATATACCCTATTTTTATCCCTGCCTAACAAAGTTGGAGGGTTTATATTTGTCGTTGGGGAGGGGGGTGGGAGGGGAGTAAGCATTTTTTTATCCCATGGATGCATGTTTTCTGAGTGTTGGCAGTGTATCTGGATAATAACTTTTAATAATGGTCTAACCTTATTAAATGTTGATGAGGGATGTACAAGTTAGTGGTACCCATTCTTGAAAGTCTTTATTTGGTTGGTCTGAATTGATTTTATTGTTAAAAACACATTTTTAATATCTGATTGAAGTTCTATGTACTCCAATGTATAAAACATATAGGATTTCTACCAACCAGCATTACCTTGTACTGATCTTTGTTCTTATCTTTCTTACACCATTGCAAGTGGTGGGGTCTTCATATGAGTGAAAAATTCTCCAGAGGGATGTTAAACAACAAACAATCAATCAATCTTACACCATTGAAACAATTTTTATATTCATTAGGTAAACCAGAACTTTCAAGATAAAAACATTTGAACTTGTGTACTTTTTCAGTTTTTATTTGAATTTTTGACAGATTTCATTCATTATCTTTGATAAAAATACTCTTTGATTATATTTATATTTTTAATCCAGGCAAGTTTCTACAGAAATTAGAATTTTTAATTAATGAAAAAAAAAAACATTTGAAAGAAACAATAAATTTCTTCCCATCCTTGCTTATACATTTTTTTTAAAAACCATGTGGGGTTGAGATCAGCAATGAATTTCAATAACCACATCATTATAGTTTTGTCCCCAGGCTTGTATGATTTGTGAATTTGATAAATACCAGGCTCCTACCTCTCTCAGTCTATGATTTTCTTTATGCCATCAGTAGGACAATTTCTTTATGAGGTCAGCTGGTGTATGTTTAGGAATGACAAACAAAAACTTGACAATTTTACAAATACAATCTGTGATCTTTTGAACAATATTTTTGTGTGTTTGCTTGTATTTTTTTTAAGTAGATCTATTGAATAAGTAATAAAAAAGATTTAGATTTCAAATAGAAGTCATGACTAGGGTACCATTTATGAGTTTCAAATTTAAGTTTATCATAATGTACCTGCATATATTACCCTGAAGTTATGCAGAAAGACATCAGAAAGACAGGTGTTATTTTGTTGATTTATTTTAAAGAAAATTCCAATTATCCAAGGAATCTGACATGACTAGGCATTTTTGAACTGCTTCATCTGCATTTTTTTAGTCTGATAAAATTCACCTGCCTTATCTGTACAAATTTTAGTTGATTTTATTTGAAAGTTGTATCTAGATGAGAAAGTGATGGAAGCAAAAACCTGATATTTTGTCTTAATATAGATAAGTAGAATTTAGATGTCAGATTTTTACAGGTGCATGATTTAAACCACTCTCAGTAAAAAAACAAATTAACGTGCAATATAAGAATAGAAAACTAGCACAGTTTATTTACAACATCTGAAACTATATTTCTTAAAAATTCAAAGAAATGATTTAAGATATTTTTAAAAAATACTTTGTTTAATTTTCTTCCAGTTACTTTGAGAATATGGACAGAATATGTAAGCCAGAATTTGTGCCAAACTCTAAAGATGTGCTGAGGGTCAGAGTTCGGACTACGGGGGTCCTAGAAACCTGCTTCAAGATCGAAAATGTCGTCATCAGGTACAAAAACAAACAATTAAAAAAAAAAACAATAAAAAAAAACGAATATGCCATTAAACAACATTTTGTCAAACAATTTTTTTTTATTTGTGAAAGAGAATATCAGGAGAGTGATGCGCTATCTGAAAGATTAACATGTTTTTAATAGAATGTTTGATGTTGGGGGTCAGAGGTCAGAGAGAAAGAAGTGGATCTCCTGTTTTGACTGTGTCAAGGCTGTTCTCTTTGTGGTGGCACTTAGTGCTTATGACATGTGCTTATATGAAGACCCTGATGTGGTATGAGAATGTAAAATTATAATCTGAATGAGTTTTTTCTTTAATGATTTTGTTGTAGAGTAAATATAAATATTCGGTGTGCTTGAAATTAATTTCAAGACTCCAGTTTTATAAAAATATATGTATTTTTAAAGTGCTTTTTTGTATTTCCAGAATCGTCTTCGAGAGAGTTTAACTTTGTTTAGGGGGATATGCAATAATAGATTCTTCAGAGAGGCAGCAATGGTAAGGGACATAACTCTAATTGTCTAACAGTTTGTGTTGTTGCTTCCTCTGTCGGTGCATTAAATGTATATTGTTTATTTGTTTCTTTTTTTTTGTAGATACTTTTCCTTAATAAGCTGGATTTGTTCAAAGATAAAATTCGCTATTCTGGTCGACATTTAAGGCTTTTCTTTGAAGAATACAGAGGTAAGTTTATGCAAGTCAATTTTTACTTATGAAAATTTTTTGACTTAACCATTTTTAGTGTGTTTGATAAATAATTTAAAATAAAGAATGTGTTATGTTGAATTTAATGTTTTTAAATTAGATGAATTATAGTCTTCGTTTACAGCATTATATAAACATTAAACGTGCTGTGTAATCTTCTTGTATAATGTTTAAAAGAATGATTCTTGAAGTAGTATCATTTAAAATAGAAATTATCTTTAATGTATTTATACCCTTTAGGGAAAGACAAAGATGTGAAATCAGCAGCCATATTTATACAGCAACAGTTCATGGATCAAAATACAGTAGCATCCAAAGTCATCTACCCACATTTCACCACCGCCACAGATACAAGCAATATTCAAGTAGTTTTTCAAGTTGTCATGGATTCCATACTCAGAGACAATCTTAGAAAAGCCTCCATTTTATAGCTGTCGCTGACCATTGACAGTATAGGTGAAATTAATATGTCTTCCAACACAAAGTCTCATCTTTATCAAGTGATGGGTATCTGTATTATTCAAAGCACCTGTTGTAACAGTTAATTATTAATTTTATGAGACGTTTATCCTTTTCTGTTCATGGACACAAACTTATATATCACTGAATTAAGATAAGCATAGTCTACATTCTCTACTTGAATATATATGCATGTAATGCAACCGGTGCACATGTAGTCTCGGCAGATTTTCATCAACTTTATCATCTCAAATCTCATTTTTCACCAGCCTCAAAGGCATACTAAAGTCAAGTATTTTCTTGAATATTGTTTCTTTTTCAAGCATTTTACAACACTGCCAGTGTGGTTTTGTGCATTTTGTAAATATTAAAAAATAGATAGCTTAAGGGAGCAAACTGTTGGAAGCATATCAAATTGTGTGAAATGAAATTGACTTTAAGCTGTTTAAAAACTTGGTCTGCTTTGTATGTATGTATGCATATTTCAAAACATTAGCTTGTATTATATTTAATGTAATGGATCTCAGTCATTTTGTAAGTATTTAATATTTATTGAGTACTTATATTACGTTGCTGTAATATTGGGGACTTGTGGTCGATTTTAAGGTAACAGCTAGGAGAAAAGAAAAAATATTTTTTTTTTGTATCTGGAATGTTTTTAAAGTTCCAAAGAAAGAATTGTTATAAACATTCCATGTTTTATATCCAGTGTTATTTTTTTTTAAAATGATATATTTGTTATGCATGTGTACATTTTAAAATATTTTTATTTTAACACTTGTTAATGAACTTTACATATAATTTTATAGTGCTAAATTTTAGAAGAGACCTAATTTTTGTACATAGTTTTTATCTCATGATGTAATACAAATATCCTGACTCAATTTTCCTAAAAAACATTCCTTTTAAAAACTTCAGTGATTTGGGAAAATAAAACCTTTTCAGAATAATGTTATCTCATATGTAAACCTGCGGTTTGTAATACGTCCCCAATATATTGATATAGCTACGCATTTTGACTAATATTATTACTGTTGTTGTTTTTTGATATTTTCGATACCACGAATATCAACAATGTTTTATCTCTTTTATTTTATGCCTGAATAAATGCACTCTTTCAGTTGTAAATGTAGATTGAATTAACAGTACATATGCATGAAAATTTTGATTATAAAAATATGTCATATACATATCAGTTAGAAATCACTTAAATTTTTACAAGGTAAGGTAAATTAAGATATGAAATATGTTTACATATAACTTTTAAAAAATCATTAACAATTATATCAGTCTGATTTGAAGATAGTAGGATGGTAAAATAAAGGGGAAAAATGAGAGGAAGGGAAGCAAAAGTATCAGAAGGGAATTCCTGTAACATATTTATTGTTATAGTCTACATTTATGTTTGATTACCAACACCGTCCTGTGCTGTTCATTATTTTCAGGGTACTTCAGTATGCACCATCTATTTAATGAGATGTTTATATTGTTACAAAACAGTGATGCTACAAAATGTATAAATTTTTTAAATAAAAAAAAAAGAACAATAACATATACAAGTATTACATATATTATTAAATATTTAGCTTGGCCTCTCTCTGTGGAGTCCTAGTGCTACATTTCCATTCTTCATGGAATAAGCAGATAAGTAATGGATACCCTCCAGTGTACCAATCAATTTTTAAAAGATGATTTAGCTAGTACTTAAAATTTAAAAGGAGTTGTGGAAACCAGGTTTTTGTATATAAACATCGTTTTTGGACCCCCAGTTGCCCTCCATGGTGAAAATGAAAATGTCATATCTACAGGACACCGACAATCATATTCAAAAAAGATGATAGCTACTGTTTAAAATGTGAGAGGAGTTTGAGGAAAAAGATAGTGTGACAGACAGATGGGTAGAATAATGACAATGTAACCAAACTTTCTTTAGGAAGTGTGGATATAATCAAAGAATCTAAAGAAGAATATTTTCTTTTTTTAAAAAAAAGAGTTTTAGAAGGAAGTTTTTTTTCATTTTAAAAAATGCATGTTAAATTTTGGCCCCTAATTGGTCCCAGGAAAATGTAAATTCTAGAATTTTATTGATTATCTATAGAGCACACCGATCATATTTCAAAAGTTGATTTGGCTGTTGCATAAAATGTATGAGGACATCTTGGGACATAGTTTTTATGCCCCACCATGGCACATAGTTTTTGTCATGTCCATCTTCTGTCTTTCCGTCACACTTTGCTTTTAGCTCAGTTTCAAAGAAACTATTCAAAATATTTTTATCAAACTTCATATGCTGATACATATTGAAAACAGCTATTCAACTGCATCAGCATTTTTTGACCCTGGCTTTCCTTTGACCCCACTTTTCTTAAGTGTTTATATTAGGTTGAAAGAAATTATTCAATATTTTCATCAAATCTTATATGCTGATACATACTGATCAGAACTATTCAATTTCATCAAATTTTTTTTTTACCTTGACCTTTTCTTTTGACAATGAATTCACTTTTCTTAAAATGTTAAGCTCAGTTTCAAAGAAATTATTCAGATATTTTAATCAGATCTAATATGCTGCTAAATATTTGTGAGAGCTATTCAACTGCATCAATATTTTGACCTTGACCCTTCCTTTGACCTTGATTTTAAGTTTGTGTTTGGCAAAATTTCAAAGAAACTATTCAAGATATTTATTCCAATCTTTAGATTCTTATACAAATTGATGAGAGCTATTCAATGGCATCAACATTTTCGCCCTAGACCTTTCCTTTGACCTTGACTTCAAATTTGTGTTTTGCTAAATTTCAAATTTCATAAAAAATATCTTGAATAGTTTCTTTCAAATTGAGTTAAACACAAATTGAAGAAGGGGTCAAGGTAAAAAAGAAAGAGAGGAAGACCAAAAGAGACCTGGAGAAGATCAGTGGAGAAAGAAGTAAAAGAAAACAACTGGTTATGGAGGCAGGTCCAAAGATGGACACAAGATAGACCAACATGGAATATATGGATATAGGATAGGATGGGGCCACAGTGGGCAAACAAAGTTTTACATAGAAATATATAGGAAAATTCCCTAAAAATCTCTTGTCAAGAACAGCAAAGCCATGATTAGTCATATTTATATGGAAGGATCCTCAGTAAGTCTAGATTCAAGTTTGTTTGAATCATGACCCCCAGGGGTAGGGAGGGTCCACAATGGGTGATCAAAGATTTACATAGGTATACAAAGGAAAAATCATTAGAATTTTTTTATCAAGAATAACAAAGCCATGATTGGTCATGCATGTATTTATAAGGAAGCATAGTGTAGATTCAAGTTTGTGCAAATCATGACCCCCAGGGGTAGGGTGGGGCCATGTTGGGTGATCAAAGTTATACATAGGAATATATACAAAAAAAAAATCATTAAAATTCTTCTCCCAAGAACAACAAAGCCATAACTAGTCATATTAATGCAGAACTATCCTCAGGTAATGTAGATTCAAATTTGTTCAAATCATGACCCCCAGGAGTAGAGAGGGGCCACACAGGGATCAAAGTTATACAAAGGAATATTGAGGAAAAATCATTAAAAATTTTCTTCTCAAGAACAGCAAAGCTATTATTAGTCATATCAATTCAGAAGCATCCTCAGATAGTGTATTGTCCTCTACAAAAAATTAGAATTTTTCAATTTGAATTTGTATATGACAAATTGCCATGCATATACGAATTTAAATTGAAAAATTCTAAATTTGTATATGACAGTATATTCCAGTTTGTTCAAATCATAAACCCTGGGGTTAGGGCAGGACCACAATAGAAGATAAACGTATAGGAACAAATCTTGAAAAATCTTCGGAAGCCACGATTGGTCAAAGAAATATGGAAGTAATAACAGCTAGTGTGGATTCAAGTTTGAACAAATCATTGGGGGGATATTTATGACCACTTCAGTATTTAATCTTTTCAATAAGGATCTGATTTCTGCTTTTTCCTAGCAAATGTGCTCAGGTGAGCGAAGTTTTGTTGTTGTTGTTGTTGTTGTTTTTTAAATGTACATTTATCTATTTTTTAAAAGGAAACTTTCTTTCCAAAACAATTTTAATTAGAATTTATGCTCCATATATTCGTTATTTTGAAAATGGTTATAACCTAATAGGCTATGTAAATTACTGAATAACTAATAGTTACTTCTCCATTAGTTATGTCTTATTTCTGTCAAAATTACATGTACAATAATTTCTTTAAAAAGTGTAAATACGACTTTTTACAATATACTACGCGAAATATTGCGAATCGGTCACATTTATCGACTTACTGAGGAAATGATAAATAAATAGATGGGAAAAAATGAAGAACATATTCAAGAAACATATTTGTAAAAATCAAATGATACTTGAAGGTCCTGTTCGTTGTATTCAATATAAATTAGTTCCTATATTGCGGTATTAAGAACAAAGAACGGATTTAACATTCCTATTTTCTATTCTTTTTTCTTTAAAGAGAATTTTCAGAATTGAAAATTAAAATTAGAATGACACTGTTTTAGATTTTTTAAAATTGCAAACCAGAACATACACTGTAAAATCAAAAAATTTAACATGTATTTAAAAACTTTATGACACTTTGAATTAAGCTTATTATCATTCATTTTTTAGAGAATTCGATAAATTTAACCATGGGGTATAACTCTAATCTAAAGCATACTACCCTGAGTTTACTTATAAATATATTTTTCAGTGAGAGAAACTACTGCACTGTTATAGGACTAGATAAAAATATTGTAGAATTGTAGATATTTTTATTCAAACAAGTTCCGAGCAAATAAATTGTTCATCAAGATGCAAAATTTTTAAGCATATCATTGACAATTTCTCTCTCCAATATTATTAACAAAAGCTATTCCAATCAAATATAAGAAGCAATTAAGCAAAATACGTATGTCATCCCATAACCTAGCTATTGAATGTGGTCCTCACAATAACATATCAGTAAATAACAGATATTGTGAAATGTGCCATTTATATATTGAGGATGAATTTCATTTTATTTTGGAATGCCCTCACTTTAGTGATATTAGATGTCGATATATTAAGAAATATTACTGGAAAAAACCTTCAGTTTTTAAGTTAATACAACTACTCAGCGTAAATTTTTTTTTAAAGAACTGTGCAATTTAGGTATTTACCTCAAACGTGCTTTTGAAGTACGTGAAAGTGTCACAAAATCATTTTCTGTCTAATGTACATATGGTCAAACTGTATATTTCCAAAGTCTGTTACAATTTAACATTATATACTACATATGTTTGTACATGTATTACCATGTCACACAACCTTAATCATTTGATGTTTGTTAACTCAATGCTATAAGATGTATGTCTTGGGCAATAAAGATTATATGTTGTATATTTATTTGTTCGGACGAATTAGAAATTCGTTCGGGCAAATAAGATGTTTTTTTTCGGACAAATTATAGATATTTCCAATTGATCCGAACAAATATCTAATTCGTCCGAACAAATATCTAATTAGTCCGAACAAATATCTAATTTGGCCGAACAAATACCTAATTTGAACGAACGAATTTCTAATTCGTCTAAACAAATAATTTTTTTAATCTGCCCCCACCCCTACCCTCAACCCGAAGCACCGTAAAAAACATATAAAAATGAAATCAAATATTTCGAAAATGACATTAGTATAATTATATAGATAGTATTTGATATTATCAGTCTGCTTTTTAATTTACTTTTTTTGTTTTGTTTTTCTGTTGAGAGAGAGAGAGAGAGAAAGAGAGAGAGAATGACCTAATCGAATTCTTTTGACTACCACAAATTAGTCCAACTTTAAAATAATGTCTGTTTGCCCTCTCCCAACTCAGTAAGAACAAATTGGGTCGGTAGGTAGGCGAGGAATGCTTTCCCCTGAAAATTTCAACATCAATGCTAAATTTTCAAATCTTTTTTTCCGGAATGCATAACAATATAATTGTTTCACGGAGGTTATAAAAAGTTTTAAGTCAGGCCATTTTTAGCCAGTCGGTCGGGAGAGGGCAACCAAACAATTTTTTAAGATGGCCTTAACAGCAAAATTTTCAGATTGTTTTCTATGTGTGACAAAGTGAATGAATAAATGTAAGTGATATTAGTGATAAACATAGTTGACAATGGTTTCTGATTTAACAAAAAGAAAGCTATTGTGTATAATTCCAATTTAATTGAATGCATTTTAAACGATTGTTAAATTGTTAAAAAAAAATTAAACTGCACCTGTGTGTTCCATGTGGTTACACTCTTTTGAACAGTTTGTTAAGCCTGGAGTTCTGGAGGTAGGTTTAAAATATACGTATGTAATTTAGTAAATTTATAAAATTTCTTTAACTGTTGATATTTTTATGTAAAGTATTCAGAATTAAAGACGAAGTCTACTCGTGGAGACAAATATTTATAATTTGTCATACACTGTAATGTATACGCATACCTTTGTTCTTTTTCAAAGGTCTATTCAAAATATACAGTGTAAATGCTTATGTTGAAATCCTTTTCATATTAAACTTATTTCACTGGGCCTAGACCTTTTTTTACCCACACAAACTGCGAATTGATGAGTACATTCCAGTAATGTATATATCTTTATATATGCAGAAACTTGTCCAGTCATCATTACTTTCACAACAATGGCACGTAAATCACTAAAGGACTACTCGGCGTGTGTCGCCATAGACATCGGCACCACTGGGACAGGATACGCCTACAAAATTTTAGGCGACCTAGGCTCAGACCGGATGGAAGTAACGTTAAACAACAAATGGACGGAAGAGTCACCGGGGCTTCTCGGTATTAAGACGCCTACTTGCCTACTGCTGGACCCGAAAATGACCTTCAACGCCTTCGGCTACGAGGCAGAAAATAAGTACGCAGAACTAGCTTCTGAAGGATTGCACAGTGACTGGTATTACTTTGAGAGATTCAAATTACAACTCTTTAAAAACAAGGTCAGTATCAGTATAAAATTCACTTTCAAAAATAGTGCTCAACAGCGCTATAAAATTGGTAATGAAAACATTTTGTCTCTGAAAATTTCCAAATTACACGTATTTCTCTTGTTTCCTTACTGTGCTGCAGACAATCGAAATGAAAAATGAAAAAGTAAGAATTATAGGATAATCATATGTAAAATGTAATTTTGAAATCTACACAATAGTACAATCACATTCGTTAAAGCTTTTAAAAATCTTAAAAAGAAACAAATAAACTTGCATAGAATCTGAAATTATGGCTTTCTACTAAGTGCTGCGAACATAATTAAGATTTTTCAAAAACAAATTTTAAAATCTTGAATACAACGATTTTCATTCTGCAATTTTGTGATGAATGACGATACATTTCGCACGAATTCATTTTCCCTGTAAACGGAAATGCAACCTACAAATAAGATTTCTTTTACTAGACGAGACTATGATTTTCCTCGCGATCGCCAGAAAATTAATACAGATAAACGCTAATCTAATAAAACTGCCAGATCTGGTCCATTGATGAATTAACGATTAATCTATTTCACGGTCTTATGTGCTTAGAATCTGAAAAAAGTTCTAAGGACCAGCTTTATACCTGGTGATTTTTCAAACCGAAACCTTGAAACCAATAAGCAATAATCTCACGCTGGCTTGTTTGGCAACTTCCTGATTGGACTTTTCACTAGTAATAAAAATATCACGTCCTTATTTTAACTCTTCGTTCACTTTGCATAAAAACATGTATAATTTCCGTCATGGAACTTTTTTTCCTTTTTAATTTAAAAAGATTACCCCGAGTCTGCAAATTGAAGATGCCATAGGGAAGAAAGTTTCCGCACTTTTGGTTGTTACGGAGACCATAAAATACATCAAATCTCACGCACAGCAGCGCCTCATTCTTCAAGAGCCACGAATCAAAGACAAAGAAGTCCAGTGGGTTCTTACTGTGCCCAGTATCTGGGACACAGAGGCAAAAAACCTTATGAAAACGGCAGCTAACAAGGCATGTATTATTGCATTGCTCTCGCTATATCATTGTTACAAATAGGAAATATAGGATCCTTAATAGTTTTCTTCTTCTCTTTGTATAAAACAAAATGCAAAGTCCGAACGACTTTCGACAAAAAACTTTAAAAATCATTCATTTTTGCCCCTGGAAAAAACAGACTTTCTTTTCAATCTGCATGAATATGTTCCGATATTTTATTAAAAAAAGCCCTTTGATTTTGCAGGCTGGGATACCAAACTCCAACTTGATTATCGTCAATGAGGCCGACGCTGCTTCCGTATTCTGTATCTTCGCTAAAGCTGAAACGGGTGACAAAGGCTTAGATTCACAACCAGTAGGGACAAAGTATATGGTCATAGATATTGGAGGTAGTACTGAGTATTCTTAATGATCTCTTCATATAAAAATGTATGATGATCACAATCGTCATCTTTGTCTTGTTCCTTTGTTAACTTTCATTCATTACAATACTATTAATTATATTGGTATTTGCCCTTTTCCCATTTTTTTCGGGCACATATTTTATCCAATTTATGGACCACAAATAAGTACTTTATATCATGATATTAATATTAAAGGCTGGGAAAAGTTAAACATGACATTTTCTAGCAATCATTTAAATTGTCAATATCTTGCAGCTCAATACTAGTCAAAGAATTAAAATTTAATAATTAGTAAGGTATCCAGAGTCGAATTGTCTGTATTGTCTACTCCTCCAACAGTTTTTGTCTAATTCATTAAATCGGACAAAATCATAACTAAAATTGGGATATCAGAACTTCTTGTTCAAATTGTTGTTTTAAATTTTTGTCCTCAATTTTCCTCTTTGAATAAAAATAAAAATTTATAAACATTGTTGTACATCTTCAGGGCATCATATTCTTCAAGAAGATTTTGGCTACTTTAGTCTGTCCCACCAAGCTATTGTCATAAGAGGTGTTATGGGAACCAAGATTTTATAGACACACTTTGATCCCCCAATCGGTCCCAAGGCGCAAATAAAAATTCAGAAACTTTATTGCACATCTATAGAATATCAACAATCATACTCCAAAAGATGATTTGGCTTCTCGTAAAATGTGAGAGGAGGGAATCCACGAATAAAGAAATTACAACTAAAAAAATCGACTTTTTATTTAATTTTTATCTGTAATCACATTTTGAATTTCAAGAGAAGAATTCAATTGTTATTTTTTTAATATAAATGCAATCTCACAAACTTTTGAAGTTGGCGAGATTTTTAAACTATATCATACTTTTAGACATACATAGTCGCAATTTCTTTTGTGAAACAGGGCCAAGAATTTCATAGAAAAACAATGTTGCTTTTCGTCCCTTTCGTTGGTCCCCAAAGTACAAATGATAATTCCGAAATCTTATTGCACACCTTAAAGAAACCACAATACATGTATATATTCCAAGAGAAGATTCACCTACTGCACAATTTGTGCCCCCTCAATAAAAACGCCTGACCTTTTTTTTTTTTTGATTGTCAGGGAATTTTTGATAGTGCCCTCTCAACTGAATATGTATGGCTGTGCCCCTCCCCCCCCCCCCAACTGAAATTGCTTTATACGGGCCTGCCCTGGTTGGGGGACCAGGGCCCGGTAGCTCCTTCTCTATTTTTCATTATCGTAATTTTAGTATATATAAAGAAAAAAAACTTTTTTTGACAGAATCCACAAAATCTGTTTCTTCAAAAGCATTTCCGGTATTATGAAAGCTTTTCATTTTCAACAGTGAAATATTGCCAAGCATACAAAGATCATCCGTTGAATAAAACTGATATTTTCACAAATCAGAAATGCAAAGTACTACGTGGCAGCACAAATTCGCCTTTTTTAAAACCAATTTACGAAAAAAAAAAAATCCAAATAAATATTCATGTTTTAACGTTCAAAATACCATTAAAGTTTAAATCTAATTAAAGTTGGTTATTTGTTCAAATTTACTGAGCCCTTTATTTCATTTTCATTTTTTTCATTTTAAATGTACATTTATGTACCTTCATCGCAATATTGTTTTGAATATTGATAGACAGCTAGTAGAGAATAGAAACAAAATAAATATGATAAATAATAATAAATAAATTAAAAATTATAAACAGAAAAATCAATGTTTGATATGGAATATTTTTCACAAGAGAGTTTTTAAAAAAAAATATATTTATAATTTCAGGAGTGCGACATCCAACTACAAACATCAAATATCCATTTAAAATGCTATTACATTTTCAATTATTGATTGTTTTTATAATAAATTACTCGTGCAACGCAGTAAATTTGTATTTTAAATTATCAGGGGAATTAATAGTTTATGGAATTGCTTTGAATTTAAGTTTTTATAAAAAAAAAAAAATCCCTTGAAATGAAAAAAAAAAAAAAAAAAAAAAAAAAAAAAAAAAAAAGAAAAGAAGAAAAGTGTATCAAAAATCCATTAAAAAGCTGAAAATTTTATGGTTAATATATATGAACAAAATAAATCACCTTCGTTGACTGGAATGTTAAAAGTATCAAAGACTGAAAGTAAACACTGAGTATAAGCTGGATTTCCAGATGTAGAATTAAAACCACATTCTTTTCTAAAATACAGTTATAATAATAAGCCTTGGAAACAAAGACGATATTGTTACAAGCCTTGTCTGCTGGAACCATTATATAAATATTGCATGTAGTTGAGTGTAACATTAAAATTTTTCACCCTTCGAAAACCATTGTCAACCGAGGCGCAGCCGAGGTTGACAATGGTTTTCAAGGGGTGAAAATTTTCAATGTTACACTCAACTACATGCAATATTTATTATATTATACTGAATGTTTTCTACAAACACATATAACAGTGAATCTTGTGCGCATAAATTCTGCGCAGGCAATATTTTTTTTGGAATATCACCCGTTGTCAAGCAATGTTGACTGCTGCTATGCTGGAGGGCGTGGCTTCATCATTGAGAGGATAATAGTGTTTTTCAGATTCAACTAATTTACATGAAAGTATAATATAACAAATTGTTCATGTAGTCTTTCTAATAGTTGTTGTATGCTAACACAACAATTGCCCCTCTTTCAGGAGGAACAACAGACATTACAGTTCATGAAAGAGTGTCAAAAATAGAAATAAAAGAAGCGTACGAGCCCTCGAGGCTATCTTGGGGAGGCGTGGCCATAGACGAAGCATTTGTCAAATTCATTACAGAAATGTTGGGGGAGGACACTATGGATCGCTTCAGGGTTCAAGCGTGTGATGAATTTGTCAAATGGATTAAGGAATTCGAAAGATTGAAGCAGAATGTTCCCGCTGTAGAAAAAAATACAAAAGGAAGGTTTGTTATCTATATTCCGGAACGGTTGAATGAGATTTATAAGTCTTTGAATGACAAAACAATCTCTGAACTGACAAAAAGTGGAAAATTCAAGCACAAGGGCAAAATTGAGATGACAGATGGTAAAATGCAATTTGAAATGGATATAATCCAAGATGTTTTCAAAACTGTGACAAACAAAATAGTAAATCATTTGGATGCGCTATTCAAAATCAAAGAACTGTCTTCAGTTGCAATGTTGATTTTTGTTGGCGGGACCGCGGAATCGAAACTAGTTCAGCAGACGATGTTCCAAAAATATCAACGCTCGAAACGATACGTACTATATCCGAAGGAACCTGGTACAGCTGTCCTTAAGGGGGCAGTGATTCTTGGACATACAGTTAATATTGTGGACCAAAGATTGATACGTCATTCTTATGGCTCAGGCATCAAAGTTCCCTTCCAAAAGGGAATCCACCCAGAGAGACTAAAAATAGAAAGTGCTGGTGGAACTTGGTGTCGTGGTGTGTTTAAACCCTTTTTAATGGCCGGAACACCGTTAAAGGTCGGTACTTTGATTCGGAAAGAAGTCGAGGCAATCAATTACGAAGATTCTGTGTTTGCGGTTTATAAGACAGACAAGAGAGGTGTTGAGTACATCACGGACGAAGCATGTCAAGAAGTATGTAAGGTCTGGATGAACAATATTCTTCCAGCTAGATCGAAAAAACCACAGATCTACGTAGTCAAGTGCACCTTGACGGAAACTGAACTGGTTATCGAACTCACCCTCAAGGAAACGGGGAGTAAATACGTAATCACAAGCAAAATTGAATTCGAAGACATATTCTGAAAAAAGGAATTAAATGAGCCAATCATAAAGTTTATTTATTGCAGTAGGTCCTTCACCCCTCACCTCATTTGATGAAATATACAAGCTCTTTATTTGCATGAAAAGCAACTTCCACGAAGCACAATGAGGTATCCAATATCCTGTCAAATCAATGAAGACATTTAAAAAATATCACTGATATTCTGAAAGTAACTCAAACCCTATTACCTACCGTGAAAAATGAAGTATTGTGATCAGAAAATTCAAAATCAATTGTGCTTTAATCGACTATATTTCATTGTAATCGACCACATATCATGAGTTAAGTCTTAGTTTGGGTTAACATAAGCCACAATATCGTGGTTTTACGTGATTTGAATAAACCAGGTTTTCATTACAATTAAGGTAATTAACATCTTAATTAAAATGGGCTTACTAACATCAAAGGATCATTTTTTTTATTCTGCGTCCTATATAGAGGGATCGATAATAAATTCGACAGAAAGTAAACCATCCAATCGTTATTTACACCGTCCTTGGTACAGGTTCGATGAATTTTCATTATGTCTTTAGCCTGTTATATCTATAGCCTGTTATATCTGCAGCCCGTGTTTGTAGCCCGTTTTACCTGTACCCTGTTATATCTGTGGCCCGTTTTATATCACTAAGTTGCTAAATTTTATTGGGATAAGCCAGAACTGAAATTTCTATAAAGACGGAAAAATACCGCTTTGCTTAATCGTTGAGCAGTGTTTTATAACAATTTGAGTTGTTGCTGATACCCATCAAAGAATGCTGGAATTTTAGGATCTGAGCAAATGATTACATTCATATTTCGCACAAACCTATGTAAACCAAAGAAAACATTTGTACACATTGATATCGGAGAATCTGAAATCTTGTGAGGTTGTTATCAATTAATTAGATTTTAATATCAGGGAGAAATTGGGTCATAGGGCTAAAATATACTATAGATTTATCCTTCATCGATATGGAATACAAAGCGATATGATAGCTAGAAAATCTGCACATAAAATATTTGGTATGCCCTTTGACTCTTGAATGCTTTTACCAATTTTATTTTTCAGAACAATAGGCAAAAATTAAGTGTTATCGTAGTATAGTTATATCCATACCAGAAACATGCCAGGGAGCTGAGCGTGTTTGATTTTTTTGGCAGTTAAATCATAATCTTTATCGCAAGTCTTTTATGATGCATTAATGCAACTGGAACGAGTTAACTTATGAAAAACCAATTACTGCTTTGAATGCTAATGTAAAGAAAAGTTTATTAGCTTATTAATTACACTTTCTTTATATACTAATTTCTTTATAAATACGCGCTTCAATATACTGCAATAAAGTTTACTAATATTTGAATGCAAA
The DNA here is from genome assembly GCF_033153115.1 of Saccostrea echinata. Taxonomy (NCBI): domain Eukaryota; kingdom Metazoa; phylum Mollusca; class Bivalvia; order Ostreida; family Ostreidae; genus Saccostrea; species Saccostrea echinata. The sequence goes on along the minus strand of NW_026889830.1, from coordinate 1,657,796 downwards.
TCAAAACTAGAGACGAACAACTGGAACATTATGAGGTACAATCGATGAATTCTTTCTAGTCAAACATTCGATTTAAGGATTAAATGATCTTGCCACTTAAAGCATTCTGATGACGTTAAGATTAACTGGGTTGATTTCCGTTGACAACCATCTAATTTTGAATTTGACTTTGTAAATATCATGTCATTGAGAAAGAGAGCAAGATTCGGTATTTCTAGAACAATTAATGCGTAAAAATGCGTCGGTGTCCTAAACGTAATTTTTGGTTATACTAATATCAACCCATCGATTTTAACAAGTTGCCTGGTGACACAGAACAAGAATTGGCAACGGAAGTGAGGTTTCTTTGGAGCAAGTCCGCGGATAATCAAAGGCAGAACGATACTGGATAAAATTCTGAATGCTGTGATGCACAGCAGCGATGAAGCTGACACTGTTAAGTAATATTTCATGCGAAAGTTTTGGACCAAATGTGAAAAGAAATCTTGATTTAGGATAAAACAATAATAAGATTCGGCAAAAATGTCATACATTGACCGTAATTCTTATCTTCTGGCCGAAGTGGAAGACAAAGATTATCTTCTGTAAGTAGTATTATTTTGTTTTGAAATCTTCATTTTTAGAATTTCGATATTTTCATATTTTTGATCTAGTTTATAAATCGATAAATTGATATACTTACTTGAGTGTTTGTATGCATTACTGAAGTACTAAGTATTTTATTTTAGAGCTATTCTATTTTTCAAAAAAATAAAAGGTATTGGAGTTTTCTTAAGGTACACTTTGGAATATTTAAGACATTTCAATTTAGTTTAAAACTAAAGAAATTTAAAGTTACAAGTATTTGAGTAATTTAGCTAATTTAAAATGTGATGCTTAAACACGAAATTGTTTAATTATCTGTGGAATGCACAGAGAGCAACCGAGGTGCAAGTCTGAGGCAAGACTAACTAAAACTGACAACCGTAATAATTAGCTTCATTTAAGAATGCAAACAACATTTTCAAAGATAAAACTCCTGTTAAATAATAGAAGAAACATGTAAGTATTAAAAAGGCCTTGACACCGTTTGACGGTTTTTAAATGAATGAATTATTTGCAAAGCTTTTCGCGTCCTTCATTCACTTTTTCCCTCTGCTTTTTTTCTAATGTGACGTCAATAGCTGATTTGTGTTGATTTCGAAGTCTTCAATCTGCATTTCACAGAAAAAAAAATTCAATGAAATTTCCAGATGATTTTCAGATTTACATCAGTTTTTGTTAATTACGTAAAGAGGGGGAGGTGTAAAATTGATTAAGCCATTTTCTCCCTACATTTGATTATCATGAGACATGCTAAGAATCCCAAGCAGAATGAGTTATCAGATTTACAACTATTGAAAAGTGCAGCGACGTTAATGTTCAAATCAGTCATTCTACCGAGTAAAAGGAAATGTTCCAATAAAACGACACATCAGTCCCAGGTGTAATTTTTTTTTTTTTTTTTTTTTTGGAGGGGGGGGGGTTATTAAGTACATCAAGATAAAGTGGTCTTATATCCTCTGAATAAAACTGTCCAATATAAGTAATTAATAAACAATTTTATCCGTCTTTACACCAGAACAATATGTTACACATGTTTGGTGCTGTACATTCTGGGGTTATATAGTAAGTCTGGCTGAACCACTTCAGAAAAATAATAAAAAACTTTTATTTTTTATTTTAAGTATCATGGCTTTGTATAGTTTTGGATTTATAACATATAACACTATAGCTTACGCCAGTAAAAGCAAAAGTTTTCAACTTATCGTAACAAGAAAATAAAAGTGTTATTTTTTTAAATATTGATTTTCATTTTGAAGCTAAAATTTCACAGGTGCAGATAATCATTTTTCATGGAATCAAACTGTTTCTCTTTTAACATTTTTTAAGATGGAAAAGCCATGAATGATAGTTAAGATTCACGTACTAATACTATAGTCAAAAGTGGCAAACTATTCTATAGCTACTAGTATATAGATTTCATAAAGTATCTCTGGGTTTTAAAATACTGCTCATTATCCTCATATTTCATTTTAAGCTCTGGCTATAGAACTATAGACATCATATCAATTATTTATATTCGGTGATAATTTTCTATGCAATTATGGACTTCAATTAATCATTAATCATCTTTCGTAATAGATGTTAAAAAAGAATAAGACAATGCAGATTAATAGACCCTTATGGACACATGCTCCAAACAAAAAAAAATATATAAGTACATGGATTGGTTGATGTATTTTTGAACTAACTTTGGCTGTAAATGATTCATATATCAAGTCTCTAAAATAATAAGAAATTGTAAAATTTTGTGATGTTCATATTTCTTCCTTTTTGCCATCATCCTTATAAATCTATACATCACCGAGAAACTTTATGGGCCTAAACTTATCCATTTTATATAAACATATATTTAGTTTATATTTTCATGATTTTTGAAACAAAATTTGTTTGTAGCTGTTGCCCTTAATTACTATCTTAAACAATAGTCGAGAATGAAGAACAGGGGTTTATCTTGGTTAAGTTGAGCCGTAATTTACTTTGAAAAAAGAACAAAGTCTCAATCAAGACAAAATTCGGAAAGGAGAACATTTTCAAAGCTTTAGGGTTAATATGAAAGATTAATTATATATTAGAGCTACTCACTTATTTCTGGGTGAAAAAAAAAATCCAACTTTATTTCACGAAAGAATTAAATGTGTAATGATGCTTTAGTTGGGAGACTCCCATCGGAAGTCAAGTACAAGTCTGCTAATGATCAAAGTTGTTTTCTCAAAAGTAAACCAAATATTGTTAGTGACCTCACATTTATTGAGGAAATGTAGTTAAAACTTCATTCAGTTTACATAAGTATGTTCCTGTTTATTATTATTATTTTTTTTATAGATTTGTAAACCTAATTTCGTCTTACACACGAATAATCAGTAATCCTGGTTACTGGCATTAGTAAACTAAGGTTACCCATTAATCTGGCGTCTTTGACAATGAATCCGAAAACAAGTGTTAAGGAAGGCAAACCAACAGAGCATCCACAGGCTATGATGTGTTGTACAGGCACACAAACGAATCGTTGCTTAGTTTCGAGAATTAATAAGAAATGTCAGTATAAGATTGAGATTATTGGGACGAGATTATATATTCCAACGATATTTTTTCCGTCTAACCAAACATTCATAAATGTTTATAAAATGACTTTAGAATGATTGTATTTACTTAATTGTTATCAAATGTCTTCTAGGTTTGTTTTAAAGGAAAAAACGACCCAAAAACAGAGAATTAACATAGCCACATAGCCCCACCCTCCCTCATCCCTCTCAATATCATATTAGAAACTGTAAAGAATTAAAGTACTTTTATATAGGCTTAGCAAAGCTATAGCAAGCCCTATTACCTTTTTTTAAGCACATTGTCTTTTTCCCTTTATGTAACCGTGAGGTGTTATATTTCTTTGGAATTCTTTTAGAAAATATCATTTTAACGACCAAAAACTAAACATGAAGTTTATTTGGTGCACGTGTTTTAGATCGTCTTATCGTTCACTTCTCTAGCTCCGTGTTACTTTGCTCTTTCCTTCTGGATTATGTAGACCATTATCATGTCGATAAGACAAAAATGAACCGTGTAAAAAAACTCTTAATTCTACAGAAATAATTAATCATTTCAATTTCCATGACAGCTGTATTAATGACTGATATTACCATTTTCCTTTCTGTATTAACAAATGGCTCATTCGCGGTAGAAATTCCAATAGATTTTAATACTTAATGATACACTACAAGATGTAGTCGGTCTTTAAATATCGATACAGTACCAATGCTTAAAATAGATAAACTGTAGGGAAATTCATACAGATTTGTAGTGAAATTATTCAAATCTTTTAAGGACAGGTAATAAAAACAAACTATTTTTTCAAAAATCATGAAAAATAACAATTTAACCATGAGTAATTCTAACCACATAGATTTTAATTTTTTTTTCATTCAAGTTTTAATGTACAACAAAGTGATAAAAAGTTGCATAGATTTATGATGATGACGGCAAAAAGCTATGATTTTGAAGATCATAGAAAGTTTACAATTTATTTATATTTCAGAAATTTAGCTTTGCATATCATGTACAATCAATATAATCCAAAAATGTATATTAATTCAGATATCCATTTTGTTCGTATCATCTGTTCCTAAAGTACACCACACCATATGTAAGATGATTTTTGTAAAGCTAGTGCATAACAAGCTATACTTTTTACATAAATGAAACCACCCAGAATGATGTCTAAAGGATAAGCAGACACGTGCAAATTGTTCAATTTCTTTAAGAGTGTTTTTGTACTGTTTTAAGTTTTGCACTTTAAGTGAGTGATTCTTCGACATTGACTTTTTGCCTTACAAAAACCCATTGCAATTTCAAGCCCTATTGCCTGGCAGAGGATTTATGTACTTTTATATTGTGTATAATATTGTTATTGACATGAAATCCTGGAAAAGGAAGAAATACAAAATGTAAGCTTTACTAACAAAATATTTCTTGACACCAGGAGAGACATATAGTACGAAATTTATAAAATGATTTATCTGGATTACCAGTTCCCCCTTCACGAAGTGTTGCTTCCAAGTCGTATCATGTATGACCTCAAGAGAAAAGATTCTTCTATATATTTGAAACAATTCATCTCGTCCTTTTTATTTCTAACTATGAGGTATAATTCGAGACCCATTACTTTTTTTTTTTACATTTAACACTCGGACAGGATCCTTTGGTCAGTAAAGGTTCTGTTTACTCAACGAAAACTATATACTAGCTTCAGAATCCGAACAGATCGTTAAGCAGCGAATCGCAATAAGTACATATCCAATACTGTTGACATTTGGCCAATAAAAGCACCATGACTGAAGTATATCATTGACTTGGAAGTCGTTTTTGACACGTTTATTAAACTGTCAACATCGTAATTGTAAGGGTAGGTCCTTATATGAATTGCGTCAAGCCGAAATATGAATGGAACATCAATTGTGTTTATTTGACTGTTCAATAAAGATGGTTGATATGAGAAAACAAATCAAATAGTATTCCACAACTGAATCGATTTGGAAACTCATTATCTTAGAAAATTCTATATACTCATTTTCACGGACTTACTCAAGTGGGAAATAAGTTGAGTATTAGAGGTATTCTGAGTTAACATACTATAGCGATACGACAACAAAAGTTCTTAGAATGACAGCAAAGATTAAGGATTTTCATTTAATTTGAAACGTTTATGTCCAAAACTGACCACAAAAACCCTGGTACATTTTTTCCCCAAAAAATAGTTACTGACATTAATCATCTGATTATGATAAAAAGTGTGTTGATGACGTCATACCGATAACAGACTAGGTTAAAGTTCTTTGGTGTTAGAATTCCTAATGTAAATGACAGAAAAATTTTTTTTCAACTCAGAAATTTTCAGAACAAAAAATATTCATGTGGTACTTGTGAAGGTTAATGATTTGTAACTCTTTTTTTATGAAGAGGTTATACTCAATATTAAGCTTTTCGTTATGATTTAGAAATTTACTTAAAACTTCCCTGCAATTACGTCACGATTAGCTTATAGAACGAAGGAAACGGTATTGAATGGGTATATTTCAATGTTTAGAGGCGTTTTTTCTGGAGCAACGAAGGACACAGACATACGAACACAATAAAAAGCGGTATCTCTTTTCCAAGGTATGTAGATGACATCAGTCGGGTAATTTTCATAGAATCATGACCGTCTTCATCCACATAGATTTGTAACAGTGTTGTCTCTGAATAGGAAGTCATATTTATGTTTTCTGGGTAAACGTCCAGAAATCGTGATTACAGGATATACTCGATTGCACTGGCCGTTGATTGATCACCGTAATAAGATGTTGAGATCGGAATGATCCGTTCAGGAGTGATTGATGCTTAGAAATTCGTTTTGGATTAATTCCATGAGAATAATAGAACAAGAATAGAATCCGTATTTAATTGGGAGGGTTGATCAAAATCTATTTTACGTTCCTTGTGTTCGGTGTGATTTCTTTGCGATGGCCCAAAAATTGGAAAATAAAATATTGGTTTTAGGACTGGTGTGGAAACATACGTTCTAAAAGTAGGTTCCCATTAGGGTTCATTCTCTTATTTAAAATAATTAGATGAGACTGAGATCTTGATTGTTTTAATTATTGAGATGATAAACAGCACAGACAAAGCAACCGATTGCGTAACTTGCAAGAGGTAGGATCTGGAGATCTAAATGGTATATTTACCTAATAATTGATTACGTCTACTGGAAGATAAGTATATGACCATTTGATATGACGTAATAAACAAACTAGTTTAGTGACCAAGAAATTATATCTATCAACATTGAAGGGGCGTTGACATAAGCTATAGTACTGGATCTATTAAAGAGACGTTATAAAACTCTTCTTTTATAGCGATGCTAATCAAGGGAAATACACTTGTTAGAAAATCATTGCTAATCAAAATTCCACTCTCAGGAAAGAGTTCAAATCCTTTTTCAAGGTTGATGGCACCATCTGTTTCAGAGTTTGTTCTCTCATAAGATAATTGCCCGATTTTAACATTGGGAGTTTCATTGAATACAATTTTCGCTGTTCTGTACAGCTTTTATCTTGCAACCACGCATTTGTTTACAAAATGATGAGGGAAAGTGGCTTTTGAACTCTGTTAACACATTGGGGGTGGGCAAAAATATGAATGGAAAAGACATAAAATCAAGGCAAGGATCACAAACCGTATCAAACCAATTAACCTGTTGTTAATAAGCACACGCCACTGCTGCAAAGATACCGAAAATTGGTCAATCTGCTGCCGCATGTCAAAGCCGAACCATGAACTTAAAATGAATGAATACAGTGTTTAGAATTGTCTAATCTTTGATATCACTATAGTAGTCGTCATTTTCTGTACTCTAAAATATTTTACATTGATATGTTTTTTCTGTCTTTGAAAATACTTGTAGTCAAGAAAACTCTAGAACATTGCCTTAAAGTAATTAATCCTTCATTGATTACTCAATACAACTAGAAAGAAAGATGCTTTCATTCATGTTAGACCAAATGAATTACAATAAAATACAAAATAATTATAATAATATTCATTTCAAAAAATTAAAATGTTCCCCAAGCATCGATTCCTCGTTTGAATACCCGAAGTTTTGAAATAAAAATATATGATCACTAAGTTTTCAATATCCTCTGATTTTTGTTACTTAAAACAAACATGTATTTCAAATTCTTAAAAATATAAATGTAAAAAAAAAATAATTTATACTTTTAAGAAGCCAAAATCTGTTATTAAAAGTGTAATTATTTGGGAACAGTAATGTATTTTTCAGCATGACGTGTGTTTTGTTGATAACACTAATGTTAAGTCCAAAAATTTAACGTTCACTTTTCCAAGACAAAAGCTCTATATACTCCAGGAATTTTATACTAGAAATCGCATGGTTGATAACTATCTGAGCCACAAAAAACAATAGAGATTCGATCTGTCTTCTTGCTAATTGAACACAGAGCTACGTTATCGAGCCTTTATCTTATGTAATGGGCAGAGGGTGCAGCGATGTGGAGTTATCTCGTGCAATGCCGTGCTGAATCTTATCTGTTTATTTCTTGACAGTGTATAATTGTTTCACAGGATATTAAACATATTTCACTTTCACTGATAAAGTTGTTATTCAACAATATTGTTGAGTAAAGATATAGGGGATTCGAATACCGTATATGACCTCCTGGATAAGGGACAAGGTTATATTGCAGTTGTCTTAGAGTGTCCAGTTATAGAACTGTTATTATGCCGACATTTTAAAATATTTGGCTTTGATGTTCATCCTCGAAAACAAAGTAATCAAAGTTTATTTATTTTCTGTAGCAATCATACACTTAATGTGTAGTTTTGTTACAGAATCATTTTGATACAGGACTACACAAGAGAACAACAGGCACGTAGCATATTTTTCCGAAAGGGGGGGGGGGCAAAAAAAAAGCATTGACAACTTAAGAAATCTTTCAAAAAAAGGAAAATTGTCCAAACTCCAAATTCCTATTCCATGTGGGAGGGGAGGGGGAGAAGGGGGTTCCAACAATTTTTTTACATTGACATGGAGTACTACAATGTATTTTGACTTTTATTCATACATCTTTGAAAATTTTATAATCTTTTAGACAATAATTGCTAATGGTAAAACTGCCATCAGGTTGGACAATGTATGACCAACTTAGCCCCACCCTGCATGGTACAGACCACATGCAGGGTGTACCTAAGTTGGTCAGACATTGAAAGTATATTAAACATCTTTACTTTTTTTTAAAAATATTCATGGACATCTAATAACAAATTGTTTTGCATGATTACTAGTGAGCAGATAGCTATCTATATGAACAGTAAAATTCATATCCCTGGGTGCAGGGATCATACCCCAAGGTGGGTTACCCTGGGGTTAAGATAGTTGTTAATGGAAGCTTATTTCACAATGTACCTTATCTTCTTTTATATACATTATACATGTATATTATATAAGATAAGCTGCATTAATGTGATAATAATTACAAAATTCTCGACAAACTGTATAATTTTTGTCACACGAGACCACAAATGATATAAAATCTTGTAATGATGTAATATAGCATAAGAAGATATAACGTTGTATCTATTGATGACATTATCATCACTGAACAATATATGGAATCATTGGAGGAATGCAATGCTAACCATGAATGGCATTTTGTATCTGTTGTGGATATTGTTTCATTGACAGTTTATATTGTATTTTGATTAATGATGCAATAATATCGAATTGCATGGATGCAGAGTCATCTAACTATATCCTCCCCGGATTTGATATCATTATATAAAGGTTTTACAAGCATTGTTCTACCTTCTCAAAAGTCAGTTAATATCTTTAGATTTCTATCATATATCTTCCTCGTATATTTTCAGACGGACCCAGTCCCCTTAAGTTAATCAACCAAGGTTCGTCCCAGGAGGATTGCTTAAGATATAAAGTAATTGATTTTACAATATTTACAAGCAAATTCACAAATCTCAACTTGTAATTAGAAAGGATCGTGGGCGAATCGTTAAGCATTGTGGGTGTTGATTACGTCCCCTTTATATGTATTTGTCACTAAATATTGTTAAACTTTGACAATTTTAACCGTATGTTGCGAACGTAACTTGATTATGTTCAAAAATTAACTCTGGGAGATACACTGAACAAACTTTTATGTACGAAGTCGAAGTGTTAGGGGGGACATATTTGACAGATTTTTTCCCCTCCATACAAACTCAAAAGTATTTTGAAAAAAAAAACTTAAAAACTTTAACAGTGAATTTTCAGGATAATGAAAAAAGTGTTATCCCTATAAATGGGATAGAACAGTAGTCTATAACAAGGTGAGTGAATTTTCATTTCACTGTTGCACATACATTTTGGTTTTGCTGCGGGGGGGGGGGGGGGGCAAAATGCCGAATTGACAAATAATTTGGTTGCACATGTATTTTCTATTCGGCAGTCTTAAAATTTACAGCGTTTATCATGTTGTAAATTTTGAATTTGCTAGGTGGAGGTAAATGCAAAATTTACAACATGATAACTATCATGTTGTAAATTTCGAATTTCCTACACCTAGTAAATTCAAAATGTACATGATAGTAATACAATATTGGGATGGGTACTGGGATTTTTGATGATTTAATTTAGAAAAAGAATTCATAAGGAAAATTAAAATGAAATGTTTAGCAGGGAATTGAATTACATGGTTATCAATAAGTTGTCGATGCAAAATGAATTTGCTCTGAATTTGAATCCTTGCAAAACCTTTATCTTCACAGATATTCAAGTCTAGAAAACAAAGCCAAGCTATTTGATTAAGATATATTTAAATGAATTATAATCCAATACGACAGAAATAGACATGTTTTTTTATGAATGTGTATTCTACATTGAAGTTTGTTTCCATGGAGGATCAAATCCTTATATAGGTAAAAAAAAAAGACGAAAGGAAAAGTATAGGTGCCATTAATAAAAATCTTACCAAGAACTACTTATGTGAAAGCTTCTTTAAATGGTGTAAATTCAAGATTGTATCTGCTAACAAGGTCATTGCATCGACCATGGAAGTTGCGAAATGTTAACTTAATTTAAACGGGACTGTTGGTATCCTTGTACCTTCGCCTTATTTGTCATTAGTTTGCCTCCTTTTGCAAATTGTTGATCATGCTCTTGCGTATCGATCAATTTGAAGACATAAACTTCATATGCAGGTGATAATGGTATAAGGGAGGTTGACGATAGAAAAATCGAAGCCATCACGATTATGATAAAGTTTTGTTGTTAGTTTGCCATTAATGTCTTAATTTTTCTATTAAATATCCAAAATATGAAACATATGAGGCAGACTAAGTTGTGGCTTTTATTTCGAGCTCAAAGGGATATATCGAATCAACTTAAGAATGAAAATGGATATTGTTAATCTATAAAACGTTGTCGATATACCTAAATTCGAATTGAAGGTCACAGCAGGACTTTTTTTTCATGTAGAAGTGTTTGAATAAATTGTGCTTCACATGAATATAAAAAAAAAAGATTTGCTAATCACGGGGCACAATTAGTCCCAATAGAAATTCCGATAGATTGTTGGAAGACTTGATCTCCAAAAATTGCATAAACATTGTCGATCAGAAATTTCTCAAGCATTTTTTAGTATCATCTTCGGAGTACTATGTACAATCAGAATGTTTCTAACAAAACAATTTTGCAAATGACCAATGACAAGGTATGTAAATTTACGAGTTCACTTTTATTGGAAAAAAAGCTGTCTATGATATCAAAAAGCCTGCATTTTAATTTATCGTGGGGAATGGTTGTATTAATTGTTGAAAAGTCGTCCGTTTTGATGTTGATTGTTGTAAAATTTTGTGATTGGATCACATTTTCCCGACGACACACATTCCCAAAGACCAGAAAGTGTTGTAACCAAAAGTAAGATATCAAAAACTCGTGCTTGCCCATCTTAACAACAATTCACGACATACTGTCGAAGACAAATCAACACAATATCAATCAACGGGTAGTGCTTTTATCATTTAAAAAAAATTAAATTTAAATACTTGAAAAAATTGTGCATGACACATTCAACATGTTCTTACCAAAGATAAAGAAAGTTTAAAAAAATGCCAAATTCTTTTGAAAATGTTTTAAAATATGGACAATAGGAAAATAAGTGACAGTTGAACCTATGGAGCAGAAAGAAAAGTAAAAAAAAAATATAATAAATAATAAATCTGGATTGGAAAGAATGCAAGGAGAATAAACAGGGCAGAAGAACCCTGACAATGAAGAAGGCGCTACCCATGCATGCACACTATTTTCATCCCTAATGGAGGAGTGATTCAATACCCAGTTCCGCAAAGCAAAAACCTCACTAGAAACTTGTATTGTTTCAATACACAATGTACTTCCAAGACTTTTACAAAATTTTTATCTTTAAGAAAAGGGTTCAAATACTGGCGTGTGAAGCATTAAACTTCTCCATGACATCGCTTCAGCCCATAAAGCCATAAAGCAAAGGTCAAACACTAAAGTCACAAATTTCTTGAAGTCCCACACCATGCATATTCGCCCAATCATGATTTTTTCCTATTTACAAAACTAAAGAAGCGCTCTATACTAGGAGATTCTAAACACAGTCATGGTGCTCTGCTATTTTCAGTATCTAAAGAGTATACATAACATAACATTAACATATACAAGTATTTTTGACTGACTTCAGTCTGTATTAAAAACAAGGGGAAATTACCATGAGATATGCAATAAATAAACTGAATTCCTAGTCTGAGTTTTGTGCAGTATCACCGTTCGGAGAAAAAGATATAACGTCCAAATCAATCTAAAAAAAAAAATAAATACGACCAATATTGGATTCTATATAAGATATGAAGGACATTTCATCACAATCTTACCGATTATCCATATTATCGTTTTTAGAATCAGAAATGACTGAAAGAAAAACAATTATCATGTAAATTTATTGCCATGGTTACTTTTGATGTACATTTTTCAAATATTCACATGCAATCACATCCAAACCTATTAGAGATATCTTAGAAATGTCAATCCTTTACAAGAGGCCGTATTTTAGGCTCTCATTATATAAACTCCTAAATAAGAGCAGAAGAAAAATCTCTCTATCGTCGCACGTGGTTGCTGACTTAGATCTTTATATCTATTATATCATCAAATTCTCATCTTCATACTTTGACGAATGTTAACCTTTGGTTTTCGGCTTCCTGGCCAATGCTGGTTTCAAGGATAATTGAACACCAGAGCGACAAATCACCATGCGTTTTAAGCATTGTTCACGACCATGAAAGCTGCATAGAATAAAGTCCTGTGGACTTAGAAGTAGGCTTATTCGCGTTTCACAGAATAGAAAGGATGCAATGATTAGTTTGGAATATAACTAATTATGTTTTAGTGTTACTGCAATGTTTTTTTTAAATTTGTGAAACATGCTAGAGGATTATATCTTTCTAAGAAAGGTGGTGAGTATTCTTAAGAAAATAACTGCTACTGCTATTAAATGCTATCCCTGAAATGTATTCTGTCTTAGCCTGTATGTAAATAGCAAATTGGTGCATAAAGTGGTCGGATAAAAACCAATAAATGGCTTATTTTCAAACATCAATTACATAAAATATTTTTTTTTAGTATTATGCCATTTGAAGATCATTCTGATCTCATCTAAAGAATATTTATATCTGAGCGAGCATCCGTTTTGCTACTTACAACAAAATATGAATCGTAAATGATTGAAATCTTTTTCATTTATATCTTAATGATATTGTTCAAAGACAATTCTCTTATACTTTTATAAAAATAGAAGAGAAAAATTAATAACAATTTCTTGAAAAGTTCATTTGTACTTTCCAATATGCTAAACAAATTGTGTAATCGTAAAGGATACTTGCACTTTCGTCATTGGACCATCCTGAGTATGGCTAATACTGCTTGGCCTTGAAATGAAAGTCAAAGAGTAAATTAATGAAGCATGTTTACAAAAGAAAAATCATAGCTATTTCGTTTGTTTTAAGACAAATCTGTGTAAATTGAAACAAAAATATTTTTTTTCTCCAAAGAAAATCTTGAGGCTATTAGAGAGGGTGGATTATTGTACATCAGATAAAGTTGGGCAATTCCTTCTCTATACAAATTTTCTTGTAGATCAATGTAATTTTTCTAAATTGATAAAAAACGTCAGAAGTTCTCTATAATTTTAATACCGACATCACGTGATAGGGTAATGTACCAATTTTATGGTCCATAAATAAAAGATCATAAACACCGACTTCTTGAGAAAAATAAAGCATATTTTTCAATGAAATACGTGGCGAATGATCTTTCTGCATGAAATAATATTATGTGCCTTATGATGACTTCCTTTGGAATAAAAATTAGAAGAAAATATGATTTATAATCAAAATGCATTCAACACAGACCAATTTTATGCCATCTTACCTAATATTTTGAATGATTATTTAAAGAAAAACTTGCAACCTTTTTGCACGAATGATAACTCCTAACAAGCGATTGATTAGGAAATATCAATCATGTGAACAAATGGGGAAAAACTTCGAATCGCTACGGAATAACTTACATTTTAGCAAGAAAGTGAGGGGAAAAAACTTAATTAAAAACAATAAAATATAGCTTCTCCAAATATAATGACCACAAAACTGAGCCATAATTTTCTTTTTCATAACTCTTACTGTAATGATGTAAACAGATTCTATTAACAAATTGTCGCTTCTAATTATAAATCGGAAATAAAATTCCAATTCTCAGAGAGAGAATTTTGTTTTCGTTGCACATTGTGTCTATTTGAATATGAGAGTTGTAATTACAACACAGAAAAAAAGTTTATTAGCATTCTTTTAAAAGAGGGTCGTGCAAGCAGACTAAAGTTTTGCAATGCACCATGGAAGGGATGGACACAGGTATATGGGCCGAAGAATACATAGAAAGGTAAAAACTCTCCATCATATTTTTTGCAGCACAATTTTCTAAATATTATCTTCTTATTAATTCTTGATACGCTTGTATATATATATATATATATATATATATATATATATATATATATATATATATATATATATATATATATAATTTTAAATATTCATGTCCTTTTTTAATTTATTACAAGAAATATTTTGTACGATTTCATGAAGCAATTTCAACAAATAAAGTGTTTAGTCCTTTTATGATGAAAATTTTCCAGGATTGCAATTGTTTAAGTTACAAAATTGAAGTCAAGATCAAAATTACAATTTCCATATGAAGTGTAAATTTCCTTGTCGAAAATTCTCTTAGAGCATTTCTTTAAAAAAAAAAAAAAACAACGAGGAAACAAACCTTACTTCTTGTACGTGTTCACGGTAGAGCCATTCTTAAGGAAAAATCATTCTAAACTGTTCAGTGTATGTTCCATTAACTGGCACTAAAATACAGTGTTCTGTGTCTAAAAACTAAAAACCAGGATTTACTTTTATTTTGTAAAGATGATTCCGATAAAAATCTTCTTGAAATGAACTATTATATCCGATATTTTTTGCCTTTAAAGCAGGTATGGCTTTTTATTTAATTCTCTTTAAAGATTAGTATTTAAAGATTTTTCTTGCAGCCAATTTTTATTGCTATAGTAATGGTTACATAAAACTATAAGCGCCTTAGATATCTTATATATAAGAGAAACTAAGATTGTGTGTGAATGTCTTAAAAAATCCTGCACAAGACGCCCCATCTTTCTTTTAAAGGTGTCAAACAGTAATGTGTATCACGTTTCTGAATCAATTTGTATAATGCATAAGTCTAATCTTACACACATTTACATAACGCAAGTCTGACTGATTTAGGGCTTCTTTTTTAAATGGTTTAAAGTGGATTGATCCTCGCAACAGCAACATATATCAGACGCCAAATAGGCGATATATACTGTTTTCCAAATCATTTACTGCGATTTTGCTATTTTTTTGTGCTGATTAATTTCTTTTTTTCTGTCAACCTCTCTACAATGTACATCTACCAGCCTCTGAATGCACTTTTTCTTTGTGGTCTCACTTAGTGGTCTTTGTATCTCGGAAAAGAAATCAGGTCCTGTAGAACAACACTTGACAAAGATATCTTTTTCAAATGTAATACTTAATTTTAAGTAGAACTTTACATGATGTGTTGAGGTCATACGATGTCCTACAGCTGACAAACTGATTTCTTATTATCATAAATGTTATTATCTAACATAAAAAGGAATTTCAAACCCTAATTTTCCTTAATTATATTATGGTTGTTGTGATGTGATAAAAAATTTTATCTTGGCAAACAGAGAAACAAACATACACGTCAATTTCTAGACGATTTTCAATTCCAGTAGGTAAATTAAAAAAGACACGAGTTTAATAGTACATGTATCTATATTACAATGATTCAAAAGTTGGAGAATCAAATTCCAGATGCTTTTTACTCTTATAAATACAAATAACTTCTGTTCTTTTACCTTCAAATTATTCACAACAGGGTAATAAATCTACAAAAATTACAGTTTGACAAAGTTTGAGACATCTAACCTTGAAAAAAGGTAGATGTAAGCTATAAAATTATATATATATATATATATATATATATATATATATATATATATATATATATATATATATATATATATATATATATATATATATATATAATTGTCTGTTGTTTTCGTTTCCATTTCGTACCACAAGCTTAATCCCATGCCTTGAATCCACATAAAAAGCAATTGGCGATGCTTTCGTTCCGACTCATTCCCTGATTTGACAAGGGTGATCTGGGCTCCATTTCTAACCGCAACAGGAGATTTTCACGTCGTTCGGTGATGGGAGTAAATATAAAAAAGACAGCGTTAAATGCAATCGAAGTTTTTCGACAGGAAATTGGGCTTCTTTGCACATTTACTTAACCCTAAGTCTCAAGACAAAACAGCAGTTCACAAAAGTGCTAACAAAGATAAATTACATTCATGGAATCGATATTTCAGAGATTAAAATTCTGTAGCCTGCCTATGATTTGTGTATACATGTACACATTCCCTAGAAAGATGACATCTGGTTTTTATTCGAAGGTTACTTATTTGAAATAAAGTAATTTTCATCAGATATTTATAATTCGACAGCAATGAAAACAAGCAGTAACCATTTCATGTCCACAATATACTGCACGTTATTTTCAAGTTGTTGTCCTTTTTATAAAAACCTGTACATCTCTGAAGTTTTTCAAAGTCCTACATCCTTCATATTCTTAGGATGACAACGTATTTCAAATAAATAAAATTTTGGTTGAAAGAAATTTAGGATGCTACATGCTGCAGCCAATAAAGCCGAGGTATTAAGATTTTAGTGCCTTCATTGCATGAATGAAATATGTGGAGATAACGAACAGTATTCGAGCCCAAAAGTTCATTAAACATTGCAAAATAAGAGCAGAGCAAACACGGAGGGATTTTTTTAGGGTCTCTCCAGGGCCGAAATTCGGCCCCATTCCCAATGCTGAAAAGTGTATGTTTTTCCCAAAATCATACCTAAAAATTCCCAATATGAAAAGAAGTATTAAGTTGTAAATTATTAAAATAAAATAATGACAAAACGGTGTTTATGTTCTCTATGTGCGATGTACGAGCCATCCGAGGACTTCCGAGAAGTTATTCGGAATACTATGGATGTTTGCATGCATACTTTTTAAAGCGGGATCGATGTTTAAAAATTAAAGTCGGGATCGTTATCTAAAAAATAAACGTGCATCATGTCAGTCTCTCCAGTTTGCCTAGGACGGTAATTTTCAGGCTGGGTGAAATCGCTCTTATTCTTATAATTTGGTCAAACAATACCGATTAACCACTCATCTGGAACAAACCCACTATCAAATATTATTTTAAAGAACTTCTTACATAAAGGTAAAAAAGATGACAACGTATAAATATGTTCATTTACAATGTTATCATACTCTGCGGCTTTGCCATTTTTAAGCTTCTGAACGTCAACAGCCCCTATTATTTCATATCACTAAAGCTGGTTTAAGCCAGCTTCATACTATAAAAAAAAATAAGAAAAATGATTAAATATTTGACTTTTGCTTGTTTTTTCATATTTATTTGTATGAAGATATTTTTCCCAATTTCAACCAAATATCGCTATTTTTCCCAATCTTGACGGCCCCGGCCCCTGGCATCAAGGGGTAAAAAAATCCCTGAGTCTCTAAACTTTCAGATGAATATGGGGTACTGTATGAAAATTCAAGAATTATTGTTGTTGGTTTTTTTTGGGGGGGGGGGGGGTAATCAGGAAAGGTTTGTTTTAAAGTTTAATTTTTATGATCAACTTACCTCTTGGAAGATAAAGAAGCAAGTTTTTCTTTTAATAACAAAATAGAAACGTAATTTCCATATTTGACAATTGGTCATGCGAGTAAATTATGAAGGTATAATGGTAGACAGATCAATCATAAAGTTATACAAATGTAGTTTATTTTATTGGTAAAAACCATTCCGTAAAATGATTAATGCTATGTGAAAGATGAATTATGTTCAAAATATATTTTTCTCCCTATGCTGTATTTCTGCAATATCCAGTATCACACAGATATATCTGAGTTACATTCAGGAACAAATGGCATCACAATTACGAAACCAAGAAAGAGGAAACGATGATTCTTATCTAAAGAATGTCCACATATTCGGAGATGGTTTAGATTTTTTCTAGCAAGCAAATAGAATAATTTATCTTATCATTAGTTAATCTCATATTTCCTTATGTAATATTATCAAATTATAGTAGATTAGCAATATAACAAAGACATTATTCGTATAGACCGTTTCACGGTAAACTGCAGTACTGCTCTTTTGCAGGGCAAAATGATTTAGTTTGGTGATATATGACGTAAAAGTAATTGTTAAATATACGTCATTTAATTATCTGTTAACAAAAACTTCGCCAAACGTTATAATTTTGCCCTGCAAAAGAGTAGTACCGCAGTTACCGTGAAGGGGCTAATTCTGTTATTCTTGCCATTTTCGAATTGAAGAAATCTGGCACGTACAACTTGTAAACTATTATCATGGTCCTGGAAAACTTACACAAAACGCTTTCATCTAATTACACGTACACTGTACTAGAGTTCTACATATTTTTTTAAGTTTAATATATATCTGACGCAAGAACAAGATAGGATAAGGCCCCTTTTTTGCCCAGTTTAAAAACGATGCAATAGTTCATCATCAAAAACCTTTTGTCATCCCTGTTACAAAATGAGAATTGATTCTAACTGATAGGATACAAAGGGGGAACAGGAAGGTCAAAAAATGTGTCAATTTCTGAATTTTCTCATTTGTATTCAAATTTTCATCTCTTTTAGAGCACATTTTGTTTCAGCAAACACAGAGCACAAGCTTACTTATCGACCATATTTACCGGGTATACTTTTCAGGCACTAGTATCAAATGCATCAAGTGTATGAAAATATCAGATAGGCAAGCTTATGCTCTATGTTTTGCGAAGTGAAATTTGTCTCATATTTGGCAAAATTCCATCAGAACTGAGGAAATTCGGTAAAAATTTCCTACTTACTTTGTCACCCTCTTGTGACCTCTGTTTACGTTTAGAATCAAAATTAATGCTTGTTTTCATAGAAGGATAATTTAAAGTTCTTGATTGCAAAATATCAAAATTTCATTATGTTTTGATTATTTTTTTTTTTAGAAACAAGGGGACAAAATAGGTCGATACCATACCTTGTCTTTTGTTGTATCTATATTGGTCCTGGTTATGAAAATATCAAAACGTGGTCATATAATGAACAGCAGACTTTAAATCTAACAGGCTAGGGAATATTTATTTTTTCTATATGATGAATATTTACTTAAGGAAATAAACAAGAGGTCCATAAGCCATAATGCTAACCTGAGTCACCACAGCCCTGATGTTCTTTAGATGATTGTAAATATTGTATTCCCTTATAAAAGTCTGAACCTTATTATGGATCCATCCTAGCCTCAAGGGTGCATGGCTTGACCTGACCAAGTGTGAATCCACGCTAGATGGGAGGGGGGGGGGGGCTTAATTTCTTGTTCTTTTAAAAGAAAAGGTTTTTTTTTCTTACTAATTATCTAAAGCTTTGATCCCATTTTTTAAAACCCTATACTAACTCCAAAAGTAATAATTTAAGCAAACTTGAATCCACACAACATAAAGATTGTGGTGGTCAGACGGGTTTGATCGCCTTTGGCCAGGTAACTCAGTTGGTAGAGCACCTGACTGGAAATATTCAGGAGACTCGGGTTCGAACCCCGGTCTGGTCCGACGCATTTTTTCTCCTTTCCTGTTACATTTATTGCTGTGCCATGCCCTGGAAGTGACAGGTGAAAGTCCTGCCAGTGAAGAACCTGGGTTGGCGTCCCTGGATGGAATCTTTTGGTTCTGAGCTATCTGGCCACAGGCGATCGAACCCGTCTGACAAGATACTTGCAAACTAGTATAAATCATTGTAGACCTGTTTGTTCATAATAGGAAATTTTAAGATTTTTAAAAATATACCAGTATTCTTATTTCAAATGTTGACTCCCTTTTACAGTCCCACCCTAGCTTTAGTGGCCATGATTTGAACAAACCGATTTCTTTGGTACGTGGAGTTACTTCATAATTTGTTAAGATTTTTTAAAATGTTTTCCCTGTATATTCGATGTAAAATGCTTCACTTCTACTCTGAACCCACCCTAGATGTAGGGACTATGATTCATGAGCCTGTCTTTACACAGTACGACGGTGATAATTTGTTGATAAGACTTATTGTAAATCTGCTGTTCTCAAGAAGCCCTTTTAAAACAAGATGTTTTTGTGAAACAGGTTAAAGTTTTTCAAAAGCAAGTCAAACATCAAGGTCAAAGTCAAAATTAATGGTGCCCAAGGAAAGACCTTCTCACAAGAAATACACGTGTGAAGTATGAAAGGCCTAGTACCAACCGTTCAGAAGTTATAGAAAAGGTTAAATTTTTTTTAAAAAAGTAGATCAAACTCCAAGGTCAAGATCAAAGTTGTTGGTATCCAAAGTAAGGTCTTGTCACAAAAATTACATGTGCGAAGTATGAAAGCCCTAGCACCAACTGTTCAAAAGTTATGGCCAAGGTTATAGTTTTTCAAAAGTAGGTCAAACTCCTAGGTCAAGGTCAAGTGGTAAAAAATGTCGGTATTTAAAGGAAGGTCTTGTCTCACGGAATAAACATGCGAAGTATGAGAGCCCTAGCACCAACTGTTAAAAAGTCATAGCCAAGGTTAAAGTTTGGTAAAATTTTTCAAAACTGGTCAAACTTAAAGGTCAAGGTCAAAAGGTCAAATAGGATGGTACCCAAATAAAGGTTTTGTCACAAGGAATACACATGTGAAACCATAGCGCCAACCAATCAAAAGTTATGGGCAAGTTAACGTTCTTGCGGTCAATCAGACAGACAGACGGACGGACAATGCAAAAACTATATACCCCCAAATCTTCGACTACGGGGGTATAAAAAGAAATTCCTATATACCCTACTACAATATAAACAAGATGTGTTTGTGAAACACTGATGCCCCCGTATGGCAGTTCATTGCAAAGGTTAAAATGAAATATATGGAGATAAGGAACAGTATTCAAGCTCTAATGTCCATTAAACAATCCAAATCAGGAGCAGAGCAAACACGGACCTCTAAAATGTCAGAGGTGGGATCAGGTGCCATGGAGGTGTGAGCACCCCTTGCCGACCGGTCACATCCGCCGTGTGCTCCTTGTCGTGCTCGGGAAATAACGGAAAAATCCGTCGACAATTCAGTGTGTAAATAATGGTCCAAGATTAACAATTAGTATGAAAAACATCAGTCAGCATTTGACTTAATGATAGATTGTATTTGCTGCCAAAGTCATTGTATCGACCATAGAACTTTCGAAATGATTACTTTAAACGAGACTGCTGATATTCTTGTTTCATCAACTTGTTTGTCAATAACTTACCTCGTTTTAGAGATTGTTCATACTTAGAGAATGTTCTTGCGTGTCGAATAATTGACAGTACATCGTCGATATATCTAGATAGAGAGTTGAGGGCCACAGCAAGTGTTTTCTTC
The DNA here is from genome assembly GCF_033153115.1 of Saccostrea echinata. Lineage (NCBI taxonomy): Eukaryota > Metazoa > Mollusca > Bivalvia > Ostreida > Ostreidae > Saccostrea > Saccostrea echinata. The sequence goes on along the minus strand of NW_026889830.1, from coordinate 1,636,559 downwards.
TTTTCACATATAAGATTTTGAACAAATTCTGCTTCATATGAATACAAAAATAGGTCTGCTAATGACGGGGCGCAATTGGTATCCATGGGAATTCCAATAGATTGTTGGAAGACCTGGTCTCCAAAAACCACATAGATATTGTCAATCAGAAACTCAAGCATCCTTTTAATATCAACTTCAGATTACTTGTGTGTACAATCAGATTGTTTTTTAACAAAGTAATTTTGCAAATGACCAATGACAACGTAAGTAAATTTACTAGTTCCATTTTTATTGAAAAAGCAGCTGTCAATGGTTTCAAAAAGCCTGGACTTTAATTTATCGTGGGGAATGGTTGTATATAAAGTTGAAAAGTCGTAAGATTTTATGTTGTTGATTTTGACCTTAAAGTTTGTCAAATGCAAGTCAAACTCCCAAGATCAAGATAAACAAATCAAAATTGTTGTACCTAAGGAAAGAAACTTCAAGGTCAAGGTAAAAAGGTAAAAATTGTTGGTACCCGAGAGAAAGATTGTCAAGGAATACACATGTGAGATATGATTCACAAACTGTTCAAAAAGTATGGCCAAGGTTATAGTTTTTCACAGGTAGTCAAGTTCCAAGGTCAAGGTCAAAGGGTAAAAATTGTTGGTACCGAGGGAAAGGTCTTGTCACAAGAAATACACATGTGAAATATGAAGCCTTAGCACCAACTGTTCAAAAGTTATGGCCAAGGTTATAGTTTTTCAAAAGTAGGTCAAACTCCAAGGTAAAGGTCAAGCCGTCAAAATTTTTTGTATCTAAGAAAAGATCTTATCACAAGGATTACACATGTGAAGTATGAAAGCCCTAGTAGCAAACCATTCAAAAGTTATTGACAAGGTTATAGTAAGGTAAAATTTTTACCAAAGTGTTTAAGCTCCAAGGTCAAGGTAAAAGGTAAAATATGTTGTTACACAAAGAAAGGTCTTGTTACAAGGAATACACATGTGAACTATGAAGTTAGGTTAAAGGTTAAAGTTTTTGCGTAAAAGCAGACAGACAGACGACACGGGGCAAAAACTATATGTTCTCAAATCTTCAAAAATGACTCTAAATTGTGGTCCACCCTAGCCATGGGGGTCAAAATTTGAACGAAGAATTTAAATCCACACTATATTAGGATGCTCGTATATTAATACAAAGTTTGACTAACTGTAGCCTTGTTATTCCTGAGAGGATTTTAAAAGATAGTTCCTACACCTTTGACCGCATACTACAGATTATTTCTAGCCCAGGGACTATGAATTGAAGAAACTAAAATCTGGACTTTATAAAGAAAGCATTTACTTTGTCTTGCCTTTTCTGACCAAGTGGTTCTTGAGAAGATTCTTAAAAATGTGAAAAGTTTACAGACGATACACAACAGACACTGGACTCTCTTCCATAAGAAAACCTCTTGAATAATTGGCTCAGATGGGCAAAATAAGGTACAACCTAGCAAACATTTACTGTTTTTTCGATAGTTAACTATATATAACTATAGCAACAACAATATATGATTTACTATGAAACTTTAATTTAGAATTATTTTTTTTAGACTTAGGGCTTTAATAACTCTTTAATTACACACCTATGATGTAGATTTTAGAAATAATTTGTGATATGCAAGTAATATTTAGACTTTGAGAAAATAAAATGTAACAATATGAAATTCATAACAAAATAACTATGATTTAATCTGGTAAAAACTTTGATTTCTATAGTAAAACCTTTGATAAGATAGTAAATTATAGTTAATTTAAATAGTAAACTATAGTTTACTATAGTATTTTTTGATAAAGGAACATGTGTTTTTGTACAGTTTATTCAGAAGATGAACTTGTAACCTACAGATATTTATTCTTTAAAACACACGAAGTGATACAATGTTACAAAGATTTCCACCGTGGTGCAGAACGATTTTTAAAAAGGCCTTGAGCAGCAATGCAAACCTTCCATTCTGATGTTTGTCCACTCCACTCCTTAATCTAAATATATCTTGCTAGAAATTTTCAGCTTCTCAATTTTGATGCAAAAATAGTTGCTTGTACATGGTACACAACGTGACTGATGTGAAATAAATTCAATAATATTATGTACCCTTTGTTCTGAAGGTAACTCCTTTTTCTTTGAAGTAGAAAACGTGTTGGATTTCCAAAGACTTTTAAGATGTATCTTTTGAAATGCACGCAATGGGCCACACAATGGGCCACAGCTGCTCTGAATCTTTTTAAATGTATTTAATATTTGTTTTCAATTTTACTGCAGGCGTCATACGTTTCTGTTGTCAAGGAATATTTCAGCGTTTTTCTTATGAAATAAAGATATTCTAGTACATTAAACTTTCATCATGAGTCGTAAGGTGCAATACTAATATTTTTGCATGCAGAGTGCATTGATATGCATTTGCTTGAACAAGAACACAGCTTTTAATATGAAAATGGGAATTTCTAGAATCCCCCCCCCCCCCCGAACATGCCATAGATATAAAGATAATAATGAAATATTCAGACTTAATTTACCCAAACTGAAAAACAGAGAAATGTTAAAGAATTTTAAAATACATTTCACAAATTAAAACTACATGTGAAATACTTGGATAATCTTAATAAATAATGATAATAAAAAAAATTTGCCAAATAGATGAAAATTCTTCTTAGAAAGAATGCCACAAAGTCTGACCTAAATATTTTCATGAGATGTCAATTCTCTTTAATATTTCTTTGAAATTGAAGTTCACTTCCTCATGAACTTAAGAGGAAAAATACAGAAGTCAGGTGGCACTACTTAAGGTTAAAATTAGGGAGTAACCCTAAACAGTTTGTCAATTTCTGTGTGCTGGAATAGTTGATATGTAAATATCAGTAATGTACATGTATTTCAACGAAGATTTGACCTGATAACGTGTCATCCAGACATATTTCTCGTGAAGCGCTAATTAAACACTATTTATTGAATTTGCTTTGTAAAAGAGTATCAGCTCATACCTTCATGAAATATTTCAAACTGAACTACACTTCCTATTTCTATTATCGATAATTGAGAATCCCCCCCCCCCAAAAAAAAAAAAACATAGAAAAAAATCAGTTAAGGTTAATTTTGTAAAGTTTGGAGATATTAGAGTAAGAACCAAAGTAAAACTGAATAAAATGTTGATACTCAATCCTTAACCAGTATTTGAAATTGTTAAAATTCAATCTATGGGGAAAAATGAACATAACTATTTCTAGAATATTAGCCATTAACTGAATATTCAATCAACGGGTTTGAAAGTGTGTCTGTGGTAAAATTATGCAAAATGGGAAAAAGAGATTTTTGAACTAACATTAGTTGATCTTTGATTCAAAGGTTTGTTCAAAAACATCAAAAGTGATGTAAAATTTGAATTACACTGATCTATTTTTAGTAAAAACATATTTCATTTTAATATAAATAAAGTTCGCAACATTTACATGTTAAATAACTTTGTAAATCAAAGCGTTACTCATATTTTGTGATATATTGGCAAAATGCCAACTTTTCTTTTTTAGAGCTATCTTCCTACACGTATTTGTAACGTCTAAAAATATTGCAATTGATAGAATGCTGTTTCTATTCATACACACTTGGTTTACCTATAAAAGATTTTCAAAAATACTAAAAATTATTGCTGAAAATAGGGACATTTCTTCAGAAATCTGGCTGAAAAGGACAAATAATAGATGGCGCTTCGTTTGTTGGCCATATTCGATTGACTGGAAAAATATATTGAGAATTATAGTACGTTGGTGTACTTGTGTAACCCATAAACAAAGTTTCATGAAAATTGGTGAACCTACATGTAGCTTCCAGACGACTTTGAACGGTTTTGCCGTAGACGTGCCCTCTAAAACATTCCGGGGCTTTTTACCTAGTATATATTTATAAGTTCCTAAGTAAAGTTTTTGTCTGAACTTGGAGAATGATCAAATCATAGACATTGAGAAATATTTTTATCACTGGACTCTGTTATATTTTGGACTGCAAAAACAAAAGTTATGACGTTATAGTAATCAATTAGGAAAGGTTGAAGACAAAATGTAGACGATGATTGCTCGAAGTGTTAATAGCTCTAATTAAGCTTTTTGTTGTCATAAAAAACACTCCAAGATTTTCAATGTTCCAATTCTGAAAGTTATAGGAGGAGGGAATTTGGAAGAAATCAAGGGGTAGAGTTTATTATCCTTAGCGTGGATAACAAGCAATCAGTGTATCTGACAGTTGTGGAAAAATTGCGATACTCGCTCGATTCTCAAATCATATGCCTGACAAGTCCTCAAATTTCACAATTTACGATTTATTGCGCTTATGATTTATAATACGAGATCATTTTTGGTCAATATTCCAAGTGTCTTGTTTCAGTGCTCTGTACTGAGCAGCGACGCGTGTGCGTGAGTAATTTCCGAACTTGGAATAAAGTCATACCAGAAAAAGAGGGGGAAAATTGCCATAGCCATTGCAGCTCAGAATGAACGTGGAATTTAAGTTGGAATTATGGACATTTTGCAAAATTATGTTGAAGAAGAAACTTTTGATAGCTGGGATGATTGTATAGCATTTTCTAATACAGAACAATGTCAAATAAATTTTTACCTTGTGTCGTATACAATTCTCCATATAATTCTCCTTCCCACAGGGGTGTGGATTACGGGTCGGCGGATCATAAGCGGGCGTCAGCCATGCCGTCCCAGGGATCTCTATTTACAAACTTTGAAGAAGTTCAGGTAAGAAAAATTCTTTATTTAATTTTATCAAGTTTTACAGCAAGATTGTAAAGGAAAATTGTATATTGTACATCCTTCAAAAAGATTTAATTCTTGTAGAAACTATATTGATATTTTTGTAGCTATAAAGAAAAAAAACTACTCTTATACCTGTCCAATACGAGTTTAAAATTCGATGAGCATCTGATATCATTGTAACTTTTCTTTTGTGAAAAGCAAAAATCTCTTACTGCCCTGCAGTACTGTATTTATGACATACCTATATAAAATATTTATCTCATGTAAATCTTGTAGATAAAATCATTTCATCAAATAATTCATTTCATCAAATATTACTCTTAGTTCATCATCTTTGTCTTTATCTCCTGACGCACTATTTTATATAACGTCGTATCGTTGGCGTTGTTATGCGGCATGAGGCAGACGGAAAGACGAGAAAGGGTTTAATCTCATTAACACTAGCTAAAACATATGACGAAGAATCTCCTGTGTTTGTGTCTGGATATGAATTTTATTAATTCATCGAGTTAAAAAACACACATTTAGGGGCATTTATTTGGATAAAAATCCTATCTGTTCACAAAAACATTGGAAGCCCAATCATGGAGAACACGACTAGTGCCTTAAAAATACATTTTTTTTTAAAATAAAGAAATGAACAGAGAAAGAAGTGATAATATACATGTTAAATGGGACGTGTTGTAATAATTGTTTCAATCAGATTGTTTTTCAATCACATCAAAATCACGAATTTACGGTTCACGAATCATATGATATCGCACTTGACAAATAAGGAAGTGATCCTGATATGTTTTTATACAATATGTTATCTTGCAATTCTCATGAGTATTATTAGCGCAAATAACGTTAATAGTAGGAAAACCTGATTTTTTTTTGGTGAAGTGAATATGAATTACCAATATTAAAAATATAATCATTAAAAAAAAAACTAAACTATTTTGATCTTTGAATGAATGAGCTCAAAATCTATAAAAATGTTTTGTTTGCCATTGTTCTTCTATGTCGTTGAAATGTTCATTTTTGTTTTTGAAAATATCAGATTTACTATCCTATTTCTCTTAAATATACACATGTAATTTGATTATACCTCTGTGAAGTAATTTGATTATACCTCTGTGAAGTTTTTCTATAAAAAAATATGACGAATTAACCTGTTATTTTTTTCTAAACAGCCCCCCCCCCCCCGGTGAAATAGTCATCCAATATTTACCGGCAGCATTCCATTTCATGACGGAACTCTTCTGTTTTTATTCGGATCGTGACGTGCCATAAGTGAAGTCTGATTTGATATAATAGAAGACTTATTTACTGACTATTCTGACAATTAGTATCCCCTCGGACAGTAAGTATTTCCCTCTGCTGAGCGTAGGGAAATAGTTGCTGTCTTGTTGGGCAATAAACTTGCTATTGTCCTCATAGCCAGTAAATAGGTGTATAATATATCGCAGTGAACTTGAAACATACACTGTAAGACACCACAGAATCTACCACATTCTAGCATGTGTCATATTTGGATGCTTTATCGACTTTAGACGATGCTGACTAACTTACAACTAAGCTGTTGGACTAACGAAAAGACTTCAACTTTTCCATTGTCAACTTTCCTTATTTATAAGTATTCCGCTATGACCTGAATATTGTGATTATGTCTTCTAACTGATTGATTTGATACGCAAGAACGTGCTCTGAATACGGTCAATTTTTGAAACCAAGGCAGACTACTGACAAATAAGTTATAGAGATGTTACAGAGATTTTAACAACCTTATTTAAGTCAGAATTTCGAAAAATCGATGGTCGTTATAATGACCTTGTTTGAAAATACAACCGTATTCTTACTGACATGTGTCACACCTATTGTCTGACCATTGTTCTTATACTAAATTTGTCTACGGACTACTCCGTCTCTCTGATCTATACATAAGGCTCACGACGTGTGTGACCGGTCGTCAGGGGATGCTCACTCCTCCTAGACACCTGATCTTACTTCTGGAGTTTTCAGAAGGGCACTGTTTTATTCCCTGTTTATAGTGTTTTTGAGATATCGCCACCCTTTTCATTAAATAAATAAAATCCACAATGATATTTAAAGTCCTGTATCTTCAGTCTAGTTACTTATTTGCGAGTGAAATTTCCAATATAAAAGGTGAAGATTTATGATAGTGATCAGTCTCATAAATCCACTAAAAAAGACAAATCCTGAACAAGAAAAAAAAAACCGACTGTGGAATCATCAAATATGGGATCAGGTGCCTAGGAGGAGTAAGCATTCTCTGTCGACCGTTCATACCTGCAGTGAGTCTTTGTACGGATCAGGTAGACGAATCCGTTGTAAAATTTAGTATAAAACAATAACCTAACAATTGGCATGAAACATGTCAGTTAAAATAGGACCGAATGTCATTATAACGACCATTGAATTCACCAAAAGCTGACTTTTAAGGAAGCTGTTGAAATCCTTGTAACATCAACTTATTTTTTCAGTAGCTCTCCTCGGATTAAAATTAATCGAACTAAGAGCATGCTCTTGCGTATCATCAACTGGAAGACATAAACATCATAAAAATTATATAGTTGATGTTGGAATATTACTACATAAAAACCTTTAGTCCCCTCCGGTTTCACCGGTAGGGGACTAATAAGGGAAGTTAAAGATGGAAAAGTTGAAGTCATCCTGTTTGTCATACAATTAGTTATTAGTTGACAATTTTCGTCTATAGTCAGTAAAACATCCAAATATGAAACAGCTGTAGCAGACTCTGTAGTGTCTTTTATTTGGGGTTCATGGTTTCTGTACGAGTTATTAATTTCGACAAATTAAATTTAAAAAAAACCCCATTGTCTTGTAACTTTAGAAGTTGTTAGCTAAAATGTATCGCATCAAATATGAATCATTTGTTTGTTTGCATGTGAAGTTTTCCGATATCGGAATTGTATTGAAACCATGATTTTGATATGTTATTTGGCTTTTTTCTTTGCGAACACATCTTTTTCTTCACATTTGTTCCATGTAATGACATTGTAGATGTCTTTAGATCAATAAAAAATGGTTGCACATCAAAAAATTAATGCAGACTACTATTTCCTTCCTGAATGACATAGTGTTAAAAATATGCTATAGAAATGTAAAACAGTTTGTACTGGCAATGCTATTGCTAAAAGACATATTTATCAAGTTTTCCTTTTTCTTGCATTCCCCCCAAACTCTTTACTTGCATATCGTTTTTGTGAAATTCACTGAGAAAAAAAAAAAAAAAAAAAAAAAAAAAAAAAAAAAAAAAAAATGAAATTACCAAAAAGGTCCTCTAAGCTTTTCTAGATATTAAGTATTTTATGTATTTATGATTGATTTACATTGTGTGATCATATAATTTGAAACAGAGTGTATTCACTGGAAAAGACTCTTCAAGTATTTTTCATGACTATTCTGAAACATTGACTTTAGAGGTAAACTTCATATGTATGTTTTAGCCATAATAAAGACTGCACTTAATCTATAATATGTTCATTTGAGGCGTCCTCTGTCCTTAGAGGAGAAAATGGATAATAAAGTTACATGTACTTTCGTGTAAAAGTATTAACATAGCGTATTGCAGTGGTCATTAACTCTCAATCAAAACACGACACAAATATGTAAAATACTGAAACAATATCCTGCATAAAAATTATGTAACAATTTGCACAATGTTTGGTAATCCTATTTCCAATGCTCCGTTTTCGAGATAACATTATCAGTTTAAAACGTAACAAATATCGCATGATATTTGTTTTTGAAAAGAATACTCTTGAAGTACATGATTCTATGCCGTCTCATTTATTCAATAATGACAAATGTGTTTGTCCTAGAACAAGGCATAAAACGAACTATGTGAAACATTCAATCTGTATTTTATTTGTCATTTATTGAGAATGATGAAAAAAGATGGATAAATGGATAAAAAATCATACAATCTTTCATTATTTTATTCTATATTATTTGGATGTATCTAACAGCGCTTTATAGGAAAGAATAACCAGAGGTTGATACCTATCTGTAGGACTCAAAAGTAGAAGATATACTACAATCAATATTAAGCATTAGATCAGGATCTCAAAAAAGTAACGAAAACGACACAAATTAGCACCAGGTAGAAATTCTTGATTTACTGTTTTATCGTGTATCAAAGCTAGAAATACCGATGTTCAGAGAAAACAAGAAGTCTGTGAGCCAATGCTCACTGATAATACCCCCCGCTCTTTGAATATACGCTCTTATAAATCCCACCATATTGTATGCCTAAACATGCAAAGAGTGTGCTAAAATTTCAAGCTTCTGCCGTGTGTACTTGCTGAGAAAACTGTGACGGAAATTTGGTACGAATAGACGCACGGATAAATAGGAAGTTGATATCGGATTCCTAACAAAATTTTTTCATCATCACATTTCCTTAGTTATGTATTTATGTTTTCTACAATCCCCTGCATATATATTGTAATAATGTCGCCCATCTGATTCGATATGCAAGAACTTGTTCTGAATTCAATCAATTTTTAAACCGGGGTAAGCTACTGACAAATAAGTTGATGTCGTAAATTTTTTGCAACTATCTCGTTTACAGTCAGCATTTTGCAATTATAACATGAGGCAAAATATTAGGTCGTTACATTGACCTTGGTTGCAAATACCACCTGTTTTTTGGATTGCATTTTAACTGATATTCCAATTTTTAGATCATTAATTGTTTTTATATCATTTGACTACGATTACTCCGTTTACTTCATCTATACACAGAGCTGACAGGTCGACAGACGATGCTTACTTCTCCTCTGGTGTTTTGCCCTGTTCACAATTCGTATTCTTAAATGAATTTATGAGATTGATCTTCCTTATCTTGAACTTTTACAGGCCGTTTGATTGATTGTTTGATTGTATGTTGTTTAACGTCATATTAACGTCATATTAGAGAATTTTTTACTCATATGGAGACGTCACATGCTTTAGGTTATGGGCTACAAATTTTGACTTATGCATGGCTCTTACAACCGTAGCAGTGAGGGGTCTTTATTTTGCTAACGTCTACCGTGACAGTAAACTTTGAGAATTTTATGCCATTTTAAATTTGGAATAGTTACATTAATATTCACAAGCTAAAAATTATGAATTCTGTCAAATTACTATTTTTGTACCATATCTATTACAGTTAAGATGATTGTGAAAGTATACTGCCTTTCCTTTCACTATTTTTTTTCCATTTCGTTCATATGAATCATGAAATTAGAAATAATCATAAAAACATCCCACTTTTACAAAAGTGTCCGTAGTTCAAACAGCTGTGGTGATCACCATTGTGAAGATAACAAACCAATCCTGCCCAAGGTCGCAATAAGCAATACATATTTGAAGTAGAGAAATCACAATCCTCTGAAAACATAGGTGGAATCAAGTGCCATCGACAATTGAGCATCCCACATCCCCTGGCGATTGATAACACCCGCCGTGTGCCCCCTGTCATGATCGGGTAAACGGAAAAATCCTTAGACAATTCAGTCTGAAAAGAATTGTCTTAAAATTTGTATGAATGACGGTCAAGTTTCGACCTAAGGATGTGATGAATTGTATTTGCAAAATAGGTGATTGTATCGATCACAAAACTTGGGAGATATCCTTGTATCATCAACTTATTAGTCAGAAGCATGTCTTATTTGAAAAAATAGCCCTATGCGAAGACTCTTCATATTTAGTTATATTGCAGAATAAAAATAAAAAGATATAGCTTAAAACCAATAATATAAAAAAATTCAAACTGGCATATATCTGCTTCGAGAATCAAAGGATAAGGTCAAAAAGCACCAAGATGCTTTTCATTCAGAATCATATTGCATCTATTAAGACATTCCTTTTAAGTTGATACGTTAGACCATTGTTTTCCTTTACGGATTACTCGGCGGGTGTGACAGGTAGACAGGGGGTGTTTATTCTTCTTTTCCTAGGCAACTGATCCGACCTTTTGTGTTTCTTTTGGTCCTTGTTTTTTTTTTCGTCTGTTCACGAATCGTACAAAAACGCATATTTAGAGAAAATTAGAGAATGTAAATATAAGCATAAGCAGAACCTGTCCGTGCCGACAAATTATCGTACGGCGCTATTCAGTAGTATTCAATTTGACGGCACGGTCAGGTGCTGTTATAGGACCGACGACATCCAAAAAGAGAATTAAATGTTTAATTGAAATTCACATTTTAACTCTGAAAATATTCATTTTAACCCCTAAACATTTAGCACATAATCAATAATACGTAAAAGGATCCTCTGTCAGAAAAGAAAAGAGTAATGCCATGTAGATCATGCATTCATTCCAAAGGATAGGGCTAGATTAATTTTGATAAAAATGATTTGCTAGTACATCTTAAAGATATCCCTTTCCTGGACATCTTGTAAACTGTAATTATATTGAACAGTAAGCTTTTCACCAACATTGAAGAATTTTCTGTTACCTGGATCAAAAAATATACCCCAGGAAAGTGATCTATGTTGATTATATATATGTATAATGTTAACGTACTTAATTTGCAAATAAGTTTTAAATGGTCATAAGACCCCAGAATAATAATTCCTGTTCAATTCATTATTTATTTAAAAATTATCTTCCTTACAATTTAGACAATGAACAAATGAAAAAGGTGAAGACAACGAACAGTGATCAATCTAAAAAATCTACAAACAATACAAATCTGTGAACAAGGCATAAAACACGGAACCCACAAAATTCCAGATGTGGGATCAGGTGCCTAGGAGGAGTAAGCATCCCCTGTCGACCGGTCACATCCGCCGTAAGCCCTATGTATTGATCAGGTTGAGTATAAAAACAAACGCCAAACAATAGTAATAATAGTACCTATCAAAATACTGCACTTACCTTATCAATACAGATTGCTCATAGCGTTTGACCGGTCGACAGGAGATGCTAACTCCTACTTTGCAACTGATGCAACCTCTGGTGTTTCTAACGGTCCGTGTTCTTGGCCTATTCACGATTCATTTTGCTTACTGGATTAATGAGATTGATAGCTATTCGTTATTTTCATGTTTTACTTCCTCTGAATATATATGTCACAAACCATAACTACAACCTTTTTTAATAATTCATGTTTCCTTGTAGCCAAAATAATAATTATAAAGAAAAAAAGAATAAAACTTGATGTACATGTATTTACGTTTTCTTTGTGCAGATTCCTTTGTCGCATGTTATAGAACAAGCTAGGTACCATTCCGAACTTTAACTAGAGGGCTTCTATTTAATGCTAAAAATTATCAAAAGCTGTTTTGTTTCTGAAAATGCGCAACATTTTGCGATCTATTGAAAACTGTCACCAAAAAATGTGTGGAAAAATTAACAAGCCATCCTGAAAAGTTAAATGGCCTGTTTTAATTTTATTTAATAAATAATATCTTTAATAGTTTTAGTTCACTTATAACTAAGAAATGTTTGTTATTTTTAATCAGCTTACAGACGAAGAGAGGGTATACCTCAATGCTGCCTCGATGGGGGATGTGGGGATCGTCCGTCAGTCTTTGGAGGAACCGGACGGAGCCCTAAACGTCAACTGTGTGGACTATATGGGGAGAAATGCCCTTCATCTTGCCATTGACAGCGAGAAGATCGGCGTTATTGAGATCCTCATCGATAACTTGAACTTTAACTGCATAGAGGAGGCACTGCTTCATGCAATTAGTAAAGGAGCAACGAAAATCGTTAAATTAATTATTGAACATCCTAACTTTATGGCGGGTGAAGACAGGTTCAAAAGTTTTGGAGTAACTGAAGCCTTTTTCAGGACAGAAGAGAAAAGTCAATTTCCTCCAGACATTACACCTTTAATTTTAGCTGCTCACTACAATAATCATGAAATTGTTCAAATGTTTTTGTCTAGGAATCACAAAATAGAAAAACCACATAGCATATCATGTAAGTGCACGGACTGTGCTACGAAACAGAACTATGATGCTTTGAAACGGTCTCGATCACGTTTGAATGCATATCGGGCTCTGGCTAGCCCGGCATACATGGCACTTTCTAGTCCTGACCCAATTATGACGACCTTTGAACTTCGACAGGAGATGATGAAACTGGCAGAGGTGGAGAAAGAATTCAAAGTGAGTATATTTCAAATTCTTGTGATGTGAAATAAACATTTTACTCATTTGACAATTCACTTATACAAAATTTTACGTATAACTGAATACATGTTTCGTTTAAGTATAGCATTTGTATAGCATACCATATTGTTTAATTCTGGTATAACTCTCTCTCTCTCTCTCTCTCACAGAAGATTCTAGATTTAACGAATCTGGATCTTTTCATTTGACACTATATGAGATCCACGCAATCCATATTATTAAAAAATACGTAGATAGTTGCAAAATATGTCCATTCAATATGAACAAATAAAGAAAAACAAGATTAACAGACAGATTCTATTCCAGACCTGGTATAGGTTTTTTGTAAAATGGCAATTTAGAGATCAAATACAGCAGATTATACAAAATATAGGGTCAGGTTTAATTCAATTTTCCGACAATTTCCTGACTAATTCAGATAAAGTGGATCAGATTCCTCAGAGATGTAATACCACAATGTCGACCTCAAATACACTATGAAATAGTCAACAGATAGAATGTCGACCTTAAGGCATGTTGTAATTGGATAGTATATTGTTATGGGACTGAACAATTTGGTTCAACGGCCTTTACTGTTTTTCGATTCATGGATATTTACGCTAAAGGCATCCTAAATCAAAACAGGTCTTAAACTAGAAAAAGGCAAAACACTTCTGTTTTTCTGAAATATTCTTTGATTTCCAAGAAATACATTATATACTTTCTTGAATTTGAATATACATCTTGGGAATGATGAATTCAAATCCATTCCGCCATATTACAATATATATTTTTTTTTTAAATTAAAAAATGAATCAGTATGGAGAAAAAAAACCCTAGTTTGTCTAAGTGAAGGAAAGTAAAGTCAAGTGTAATAAACATGCACAGTGAAAGAGGGACGATTATTATGTTTTGCGTTATTACATTCTTTGTCTTGAATAACCATGTTTACGAATGTTAGTTCTTCAATACAAGTAAGAATTAAGGTATTTGATAATTCCAATGCTTCAGACTTTATAATGTTTAAAATCAAACAACACTATTATTAACTATCTGTATCCACAAAAACGAAAATATCATAATGCTTTACATTAATTTCAACACAAGATTACACTTAATTCATTGTGTTTAAAATCAGTTGAGCTTTTGGCTTAAAGAAATAAATAAACAAATTTTTGGCTGCTATTTTTTTAAATCAAATTTTTGGCTGCTGTTTTTTTTAAATTATTACACAACAAACAAACTTTTTCGCAAACTGTGATTATGATTATACGATGGGAGTCAATATGAACAAACTCATTATTACAAAATTACAATTCTTTTTCATGACACATGGAAATTTTGAAAGCAAACTTACTAGGCAATTAATTCTATACCACAATTATGAAATTCATATCACATTGGCCATGCATTAATGTATCTAAGAACGTTTTCATTCTCTCAGTAATACAACCAATTGCTAACTTATAAACAACATTTAATTGACTAATCGGAAGCCTTTTAGAAACAGCTGTCTTGGCTTTCCGGTCTTTGGAATATATATCTAATTTGTTAAGATTCAGAAACTTTTTGTTGTATCATTTATTGCGTCAGTATGAAAATCAGTCGATAACAAAAAGTGATTAAGCTCAATATCCAATAAAAATATACAAAATGAAGAGCAGGGCAAACAAGAACAAGTGGTTGAAGATAGGATCGGGTACCATAAAAGAGTAAGCATCCTTTGTCGATCGTTCACACCCACCATAAGCACTTTGTCTTAGTGAGGTAAACAAAGTGAACCGTAGGCAAATCAGCAATAAAAGAACGACCTAGCAATATTTTTGAAAAAGCCAGTTAACATTTGCTCCAAGGAAAGGTTGAATTTGTGAACAAAATCCTTGTACCGACCCTAGAGTATTCGAAAAATTGACTAACTAGATCTCTTTTCAAAAAGCGGATTTTCACCCTTGGCCAGGGAAGACATGCCTGAATTGCCTCGAAGTATTTCATCTGTGATATTTAACATGTTGATACCCTTGTTTAGAAATTGTTTGTTTGTTTGGGTTTTTTTGTTGTTGTTTAACGTCCCTCTCTAGAATTTTTCACTCATATGGAGACGCCACCACTTGCCGGTGGAGAGCTGCAAATTTTGACCTATACTCGGCACACAGGCCATTGCGCAGTGAGGAATCTTTTTCGTGCCAGCAGCAACTGCGACACGGGACCTCGGTTTATACGGTCTCGTCCTAAGAAGCGGTCTTCACGTCCAAAAGTGGGATTCAAACCCGTGAAGTAAGGATCAACTCCTTACTCCTCGACTCTAAGCCAAACGCTCTAACCACTGCGCCACGTGGGCGACGTTTAAGAAATTGATCGAACGTAGAACATCCATTCAATGAAATTTGGAGAATTCCCGAAAACCCATCTAGCCTTGGAATTTAGCCATTTTTCATTTAATAGAGGAAATTGTTAGAAGACCTTATATAATTTACAAATAAACGATAACATTGTATACTGCAGGTTTTTCACTTTCATTTATTAGGGCCCCGCTCTGCGGGCGCCCTATAGTGATCAGTCTGTCCGTCCGTCCGTCCGTCATTCCGTCCGTCCGAGATCTCTTGTCTGGAGCATATCTTCTCTCTCCTTGGCCCAATCTGGCTCATACTTCACCCACAGAGTGTCTTTGGGTAAAGGATGTGCAGTGACCTTAGACCATGTTTCTAGGTCAAAGGTTAACGTCAAAGCAGAATTATATGAAAAATCTTTGTCCGGAGCATATCTTTTCTCCCCTTGGTCCAATGTGGCTCATACTTCACTCACAGAGTGCCACTGGTCAAGGAATGTGCAGTGACTTTGAACAAAGTTTCTAGGTCAAGGGTCAAGGTCAAAAATATTTTCTCTCTACTTGCCCCAGTCTGGCTCATACTTCACCCACAGAGTGTCTTGGGTAAAGGGTTTGCAGTGACCTTGAACCATGTTTCTAGGTCTAAGGTTAAGGTTATAGCAGAATTATATGAACAATCTTTGTCCGGAGCATATCTTTTCTCCTCTTGGTCCAATGTGGCTCATACTTCACTCACAGAGTGCCACTGGTCAATGGATGTGCAGTGACCTTGAACAAAGTTTCTAGGTCAAGGTCAAAAATAGGCTACCTTACATTTTTATGTTTGTTGCTGAAAGCGGGGACCTTTGAGTTAGGCACCATCTCAATGATATCTAGTTCCCTATTAAATCTCATTTTTTAACTGCTCATAGAATAAATCAGTTTTATTTAGAATGTAATGTTGTTTTAATTAATGGAATCATGTTCTTTTTTGTTCCAGTTATTTAATTATGTACATATTTTCTATATTTTAATATAACGAAATCTTTGATTGTTTTTCTCGTTCATCAATCTGAATGAAATGTCCCTTCAATATAGTCCTTCATTTATCTTCAATTTCTTCTTTTGGTCATATTTTGAGTTTAATTAAAATCATTTATCCTATCAAAGATCGGGGTTATAATATTTCTGGTCCTCTCTGTTCTTCTATCTGTCTGATTGCTAAAAACTTAATAACTGGCTTTAACTTTTGCAGGCAAATTCTTCACGCACATTCAACTGTACAATGTTAAAGTCTTTTTAAGGTACTCAGATCAAAGTCTGTCTATTAGTCTGTGATTAATTTATATAAACAAGCATTCTGAGAGTATTGCATTAGCAATACTAGTCCCCTACCGGCAAGTGTAATCTTTTTCCGTTAAGAATTGAAAATGCCATAATTCCGTCAAAAATCAATGAAGCTCGACGAAATGCAAGCTTGATCTATAACTAATCAAGGTAAAGTCACGTACCAAAGATCAGCTCAATATCTGAAAGCGTTTAGAAGAAAATTGCGGAAAACCCCTAAAAATTGAAAAGGCCGTAATTCCGTCAAAAATCAATGAAGCGGAACGAAAGGCAAACTTTTTCTGTAACTCGTCAAGATACACTCACATACCAAAAATCAGCTCAATATCTGCAAGCATTTAGGGAAAAAATGCGGAAAACCAAGCGGGACAGACTGACAGACAGACAGACAGCTGGACAGGCGGACGGACAGACTTAGAGGAAACCTATAGTCCCCTCCGGTTTCACCGGTAGGGAACTAATAACTACCTAAGGGGATTGCATGTAACATATTCCAGTCTGGATCATGTTTGTGTTTAACAGGATATAAAAACCATCGCGATGGGGATTTGTATTCGCATATTTTAGTTAGTCGTATTTTAATATTGAAACTATTCTTTTGTTCTCTTGGACAACTATCAGACAACCTTTGACGAAAATGAGCAGAAATATGTCTTACTGGTAAATCTATGTTCTGTGTGCAGGGGTTATAAAGCTAACTAAATTATCTATTGAAAATCCATTTTATTTGAGAAATTATTCTTCTTTACATCTGGAGCACAAAAAGTCTTTGTTTTTGTGCTAACCAATTAAGGAATCACTGTCTAGTTAGTAGAGTATGCCAGGGCATCAACGATAGTTGGAAACGTGGGATAATTTGCATAACGGGCGAAGCCCGTTATGCATAAATTATCCCACATTTCCAACTATCGTTAATGTCCCTGGCATACTCTACTAACTAGACAGTGATTCCTTATATTTCCATTTCATTTTGAAATAAAAATGTAAATTTAGATTTTAAAAATGTAGACTAATTGATTTAAATTACACGAGGCCTCACATGTCAATTTCAATAGTCCCCGCCCACTGACGTCAAACACAAAGACAGCCGCACGAGAATTACATGCATATTAGGCCTTCTTAGCTACTGACCTTTCGCTTGGCAAAATTTGCATTCCTTTAGAATGATCAAGAAATCAACTCTCCTAAATTTCAAAGAGTTATCAGAGAGAAAACAAATAGAAATGGAAATATTAAGTCATATATTACTTAATTTTTAAACATTATGATCTCTGGGTTCGATTATAAGACCATGTGGCTCTCCTCCTTGTTCAGGTTCTCTTACTAGAAATTCGTCTTCTATACAGCAAACCGTTTTCTTAATTTTATGAAATAGTAAACAGTGGTCCTCTACCAGCATTGTAATTTTCACGTACCTTAGTCAGGTTTGTAATAAAAATAGACGCCTATTACCCTTGGGCCTCCTGTTTCTGCTATGCTAAACCTTGGCAGTATAAAGACATTCTCTTCCTTTAGATTCGATGGAATATCAGGGTTATGATTGTGTTATATCTTGTAGACATACTGAAAAAATTATCAAAATTTATTTCGAGAGAATACAATGAATATTTATTATAATTAATTTTAGTTAATCTCAACATCAACAGAATTCAATGTAATTGTAATTTTATATAAATCTATTATATTTTTAACGGGTTTCATCGTAAGCTATTTTAAAGCATACTTGTTCGTTAAAGACCTCAGTCCAAAGATGGATGACACTTTAGAATCTTTTATTACAATAAAGGGAATGAATTTTACGTTTGAATTCATAATTTTTATAAGAAAACCAGCATTATATTCTAATATAAACGATACAGTTTGCTTAAATTTGAGGAAAAAATACTTCCAAACATATATTGCTTTTCTGAGTTTGTGGTATGTCAAAATCAAACAACTTTGCAGATGTTAACAAGGTTGAAAAGAAAGCTAATCGTAGCTAAATGTAGTAACTTTGGTTTAAATTGCTGCAAGAACTTTCTGTTTGTGTTTACGGATATATTTAATTTGTAACGTATGTACTCAATTATAGCAGTTTTAATAGCCCCAACGATGAATTATAATAACAATTAACATTGCAAGTCTAGTGGCAAACATTCGGGTGCAATATTGTATCAGATACAGTGTTTTACAGAATGAATACCTTGCACTGCTGGAACAGTGTATGAACTTTGCCTGTGAGTTGATAGATCTCTGCCGAGGTACACAGGAAGTTGAGGCCGTAGTTAGTGAGGGAACCGGATGTGGGGAGCCTCTGGCAAGACTTAAAATGGCAATCAGATATCAGGAAAAGAAGGTGAAAGTTGTTTACTATGATCGTAGAAATTTTGTTTGAAAATCATTCTGAAAAAATATCAATGGGAATATTATGCAATACAATGATTAGAAAGATCTGTCTTCAATTATCAACTGGACTGCAATATAGTTAATTTATAAAATCAAATAATACAACACAAAACGATGCCTCGTTTCATTGAAGGAAGTGGAGGTTTACTCATTTCTCAATTGACTTTTGATAGAAACTCAAGATGAAAGCATAAAGATTTATGTTCAAAGGGTCGACCAGGTCTTGTCTTTTGCGCATTGCGTAGACATTGATCGACGAGGCAGAAATAACAGGAGGAAATTATAACTCTACCATTGAACCTGTTACTTTGTAGTTTAATAAACTTAACTTTTTTGGATAATATTTATGAAAAAAATGTTATCCTTTTACTTAAGTTAATCGTTGATTGAATCTAAGAGGCTTTGCAAATTCATGTAATTACATCAAAATCAATGAATAGAGCATTTTTTTTCTAAAATAAATTCCGAGCCTACTTTTCGATGACTCTAGACTATGGCACATATCCAGATGAAGTTTCCGGTCATAATAATTCATTTATTTTAACATTATTTCTTTATTTGATGTCATAGTCAGTTAAGGGTTTTAGTGGACAAAATAATACCATTGAAAAGGGATCAACTCTAGATGAAAATTGATATGTGTAATAAAGCCCAAACCAATATTGCCCTTATAAAGATATTTGATCACTTGAATAGGGGTTTTCTATTGTATCGAAGATTTTGAATTAGGTGGGGTTTTTAACAATACCAGTTACTGTAACGTCAGTAAAATTTTTGAAGTTGCAACCTTAGAGAATAATAATATACATGTATATATGTACCTTCCAGTTTGAAAGATTTTCCTTATTTTTTTTGAATTGATTTGTAATATTGTAGTTTGTTGCCCATCCTAACTGTCAGCAGCACATGACGACCCTCTGGTATGGATCAGAGATGAGCTTCCTCCAGTCTTTAAGTCTTTGGAAACAACTCGCCTTCATTCTTCTATTTCTTCCATGTATTCCGTTTCTCTGTGTCGCATATGTCATTTTTCCAAACACCAAAGTAGGTACTTATGAATATATATATATATATATATATATATATATATATATATATATATATATATATATATATATATATATATATATATATATATATATATATATATATATATATTCCCAAGTGTATCCATATATTTTGTTTATTGCGAGCAAAATATACATTTAAATGAAGACTGATTTTTAGATAACATTAAATAAAAGCTGCTTGTTAAGAAATTTAAAAAAAAAAGTAAGCGAAAGTTGAAAACTTATCATCAGTCCAAGGCAAATGAAGATTAAACTAAACGTATTTAAATGAAAAGTACATAAGAAATATGTGAATTGACAAGATGAAATAAAATATAGGTGATCTGAGAATAAAAGTGACTCAACAAACACTAGACATTCAAATAAATTGGTAGACTTTTACATATCGTAGCAGGATAACGTCTGTCAGTAAGGAACACACTAGTACCTAATACTCGATGCTCAAAGAACACAAATCTGTCATAACCGATCGAACATATTTTGATAAGTAGAGTTTCCGAGTTGCTGATGAATTAACTTCGTAGTCTGTTTGGCGCGAGAGGCCAGATAGATCAAATAACTTGTCATCGTTTTATTTGCATTCGCAGAAATGTGAAATATTAATAATAACCACTATAGGCATACACTATTGGGAAAAATTTAGTTGTTTGAGAACTAAACTTAATATGCAATTGCTTAAAAATACTTCTCATTAAAATTGAAAAAAAAAGTTTTACTGTAATATATCTTAATTCTTTAATCTTGTTATTGTATTGTAGAGTCTTTACTGAAATTTAAATTAAGTAAAGATATTTATTTTTGATGCTTGCTTTGTTACAGCCGGGAGAGGTCATGCGCTGTCCCGTGACAAAGTTCATCACGCATGCTACGTCACACATCTGCTTCCTCATCTTACTGGCTGCTGCAACATTCCGCTTAACGGAGAGCGGCGTAACCATCACTTCCACAACAGATCTACATAATCCAACATACGAATCGCTGTCCAAAGAAGAAAAAATTATTAGTTTATTAAAAGAAACTTTAAGGCCTGCAAATACCTTACTGACTCATGTTCAACTATGTATTGTTTTCTGGATTTTAGGTAAATGCATCAGGACAATATGATTTTACAAGACATTTTGACCATAATTATTCAAAAAAGTGTTTATGCTAAATTATTTTATGTAAACATCTTATTGTGAGACCCCATTTAACTTGACCCGCTTGAGTGATGGTAAAGACTGCACCATCGATATGAAATCAAATCAGTGATTTTAAATATTACTTTCTTGTAGCCATTTTCTGATTTTGTCACGTTTGTGTTTACAGGTTTATTATGGATAGAATGTAAACAACTTTACAGTACAGGATTAAAAGCCTATATCACAGTATATCAGAAGCTGATAGATTTTAGTGTGCTGTCAATGTACCTGGCTTCATATGTTCTCCGTTTCTTTACCGAGTATAGAATAGCACAAGCTGATAGGTAAATTTTTTTTGTGCTTGGAACTTTGTATAAGTTTTGTAAGTTTTTATTGACGGTTCTAGGGATGATATTTAAGGTGATCTTAGGTTGATATGGAATACTAGTACATAAAAATTAGCATGTGATGTCCATTAGACGCCATATTCACATGAAATTAGCTAAACATAGTTTTATAATCAAAGAGTACAGGAAGCGTTAACTATAATTCACGACGTTTATTTATATTTAAGATATTTTTACCATAGTTTACGCCTCAATCTACATTTAACAAGTTTAAACTGTACTTATCAAGTACTAAGCACAGTTATTTGATAAATAAAGTCACGATTTAACAACTCTAAACTCAAGTTAATGAATGTGTTAAATATTGTTGGCATTCTTAAACAATACATAAAGATTACAACCAGCGAAAAATACATGTGTAGCTTTAATTATAAAACTTTTGTGATATTTTGGCGTACCACAAATAATTATTGGTATTGTTCTTTACATTATTATACTCTCCATGTTCACGTACCGTTTGAGTTTTAGAGACGGCGGTACTTATACCTGTATTTAATTAAGTCACATATACATGTATCTAATTAAAATACTTTCCCATCCCTTTCACTTGAAGTAGTCACAGCTTACAATTTTTTTATCGTAATAATGAACATAAAAGGAAAATCAAGTTGTATGACTCCTTCAACAATGCAAAATTGAAAGAAAAATGTGTGTTTTACATCTGAATTACTTGGATAATTTGTTTTGCAGGTATTTTAATGGTACAAATATTGCAAGAGATCTTCTCCGGCAGGAAAATTATACCTACTTTAACTGGAAACTAGATGAAATAAGAAGTCCGAAGAACGCACCAATAAATTATTTCATGGAAGCCTGTAAGAACAGCTGAAGTATTATAATGTTATAAAATACAGTTAAACATCATCATGAAATCTACAACAATAAGTACAATACTTTTATCTTATTCTTAAAGAATGGAATCATTGTATGACTAGTACCAAAATTCACAAGTACTAAATAATCTAAATAATTTTTACAATATTTATTCCACATTTGTTCATTCAAACTTATATCGATCTTTGAAGTTTTATAAAAAATTTATTGGACGTAGGTCATACAATTAACACGTCCTCTTTTTCATATATCTATGATTAAAGAAAAAAAACCCTCCTCTCTTGCATCCAAATTTAAAAGAAGGGGAAGCTTTTAAAGATAAAACTCTTTCGCAAATAACATTATTCTCTCCAGAAAAAAAAATGTCCTTGTTTTATTGGAAAGTGTTCCAAAATGATTCATCTCTCAAATGACTTTTAACCATTGCCTAGTGTAGTTTCC